>NC_140940.1:28121351-28721351 GCF_014529385.1 Adiantum capillus-veneris | reverse complement strand
GAAAAGAACAAGCGCAACAGAGAACACACGGAGTCCAAGCTAGAACGTAGAAACAAGTACAGAGAGCTCAAGAAAACTCTGAAAGAAGTTTGGACGACAGAAATTGAGAGTGGAGAGGACGAAAACGCCAAAATCAAGGAAAACATGGATGTTCCCTCTCACTATAGGAAATTCACAATAGAGGATAGGAAGGTGGTATTAACCCAACCTATTCGAGAGAGAAGGGAGAACGAATCTTATGACGGACCGGAGGATGCAAAAAAAGTTGATTTAGCAGCTCCAGGTGAGACACCTAGACCGGTGTACATAGCCACAGATTTGTCTCCAGGCGAGGAAGAGAGACTTTTGAGTCTTCTCAGAGAGTATAGGGATGTGTTTGCATGGTCTTATAAGGACTTAAAGGGAGTTGACCCATCGATATGCCAACACACAATCCCACTGAAACAAGACGCAAAGCCTAGCAGACAGAGACCATACACATATAATGATACTTTTGCTAAGCGAATCAAAGAAGAGATAGATAAGCTAATGGAAGTTGAATTCATATACGAGATTGAACACACCGATTGGGTATCTCCAATTGTGGTGGTACCCAAGAAGAACGGAAAACTCCGAGTGTGTGTCAACTTAAAGAAAGTGAATGCTGCAACAATCAGGGACAATTATCCCTTGCCGATAACTGATCATGTTCTAGAGCGTGTATCAGGGAAAACAGCATACTCTTTTCTTGATGGTTTTTCAGGATATAACCAGCTAGCCATAGCACTGGAAGATCAACATAAAACAGCTTTTGCAATGGAGTGGGGAATTTATGCTTATAGGGTTATGCCTTTTGGTCTAACCAATGCTCCCGCAACCTTCCAGAGGCTGATGACGCATGCTTTCAAAGAATACTTAAGGTTGTTTCTAGAAATATACATGGATGACTTATGTGTACATTCTCTTCTGAGAGATGAGCATCTAGAACACCTAAGAAAAGTATTTGAGAAATGTAGGACATATTGCATTTGTCTCAATCCTGAGAAATGTGTGTTTATGGTCCGACAGGGCAGAATTCTGGGACATATTGTCTCACAAAACGGAATATCCACAAATTTAGAGAAGATAAAGGTTATAGTGGATATGCCTAGACCAACCAATGCGAAACAAGTACAGAGCTTTATGGGACATTGCGGATATTATAGACGATTCATTTACATGTACGCTATAATAGGCCAACCACTTTACAGGCTAATAGTGAACTTTGAATGGGTAGATGAGTGTGAGGAATCGTTCAAGAAATTGAAAGAGGCACTCATTACTGCTCCAGTCTTGAACTCACCAGATTGGGAGAAGATATTCCATGTGCATATAGATGCTTCGGCATATGCAATAGGATGCATTCTGGCTCAGCCAGAAGAAGGAAACATGGATTTTCCTATCTGTTACGCCAGTCGATAGCTCAACAATGCAGAGAAGAATTACACCACAACAGAGCGAGAAGGATTAGGAATGATATATGCTGTGAAGAAATTTCGGCATTATCTTCTAGCCAACAAGTTTGTGTTTTTTACGGATCACCAAGCCTTGCTCTACCTAGTGAATAAACCATGCAATACCGGGAGAATAGTGAGATGGTTCATTATCTTACTGGAATTCGACTTCACGGTAGTAGTAAAGAAAGGAAAAACACATCTTAGAGCTAATCATCTTTCGCGATTTACGAATGGAGAAGACCCTATAGGAGTAGATGACGACATGCCAGACGCGTACTTGTTCAACATAGAAATGATACCGAAGTGGTCTCAAAATGTCGTTAACCTATTAACCTATGGAGGAGAGTTCGATAGAAGAGAATACAACCAGAAACATATGCATCAATCCTGAGGAATATAATATATATCTGCGCGAAGCACATGTTCAGGAATGTGCATTTCATTGTTCAAGAAGGAACACATATAGGAATTTGTTACAATTGGGAGTCTATTGGCCAGGAATGAAAGAAAGCGTACATGAATATGTCACTGTATGTATTGTATGTTCATCAAAACTGCCAGCAGAGTATTCGACATTATATCAGATAACGATCGCTCCAGAATGGAGTCAGTATATTGTTGAATATCTCACAAATAGAACTTTCCCAGAAGGAACATCAAAAGAACGTCAGAAATCTGTAGAGACAGAAGCTAGAGATTACGCTTTAATAGGAGATCAACTCTATAAGAGAGGTAAAGACAACCAGCTTAGGATTTGCCATCAGAGTCTGAGTATGTGATAATCCTAGAGCAAGCTCATGGAGGAGTAGGTGGAGGCCATTTCTCAGGTGATAAGACAGCAAAACTTGTCTTAGCCGCAGGAATATGGTGGCCAACATTACATATGGACGCTGAGGAATACGTTAACGGTGCGATGACTGTCAGCGGACCAAAGTACCACTTAAAAGAGATGATATGCCGCTTAGACCAATGATGGGGGCAAGAGCTTTTGCAAAATGGGGGATTGATTATGTCGGACCCATTTCACCTCCTGCATATAAGATCATGCACAATACATCATTGTGGCTACAGACTATCTAACAAAGTGGGTCGAAGCAAAGGCAACTCAAAAAGCAGATGCCAGGACCACGGCACAATTTCTATATGAATACGTCTTTGTACGATATGGATTGCCAATAGAAATTGTGAGTGATCGAGGCACACATTTTATAAATGAAGTGATAGAGATCCTTCTAGATGAATTCATGGTAATCCATAGGAAATCAGCCCCGTATCATCCACAAGCAAACGGACAAGCTGAAGCAACAAACAAAACCATATGCACGGTCCTTACGAAGATTGTATCTGAGTCGAGAACTGACTGGGACCAGAAGTTGCATTCAACATTATGGGCATATAGGGTAGCATATAAAACATCAATAGGAACGACCCCATATAACATGGTTTTTGGGCTAAATGCTATCTTACCAATAGAATTCTTGATTTCAACCTTAAGGGTGGCTAAGGATCTAGAGTGGACAGGGCACGAGCTTTCTGATAGAATAGATGACCTGGAAAAGCTAGATGAGCTTCGCCTAAAAGCAGTAGCTTCTATCTACGCTCAAAAAAGGCGACAAAAGGAATTTTTTGATAAGCATGTGCGGACTAAAGAGTTTAAGGTTGGGGACTATGTCCTAGTTTACACTCTGAAACAGCATGCTAAGAAGCTTAAAAAGCGAGGGATGGGACCTCTGGTGATTAAAGATCTATCACCAAGTGGAGCCGTCAAGCTTGCTACATTAGACGGAGAAGAAATGCCCAATTGGATTAGTGGATGCAGAGTGAAAAAGTATCTTTTGCCGCTAACCCAAGACATGCTTCTCAAAATACATCAAGAAGAGCTGCGTGTCCAGAAAAAGAAAAAGATTGTGGAGGAAGCGCAAGCCAAGGCGAAGGAAAGACTGGAGAAAAGAAGACTACTGCGTCAGAAACAGCGCAATGAAGGAGCAATACGAATAAACGCAGTCAGTATAACATAAATGGATAATGACAAAGAAGAACCCATCATTGAATGCAAAGTAAGAACCAACCAAATCAAAGCCAGAGCACTATTGGATTCAGGAGCTCAAGCTAACCTACTTTCACTCAGTTTGTATAGACAATTGACAAATGACACTAAACTACAAACTGCCAAGCAAGAGTTAAAGAGTTACTCTAAGAATTCAATCAAAACTGTCGGATGCACAGTTTTACATATACAGATTAACCAATATGTGTATCCTCATATGTTTTACGTGGTTGAAGACCAAGCTACACAACATCCATTATTGCTAGGACAACCATGGCAGAAGCAATACAATGCAATGATTGACTGGAGTTCTAATTCAGTGCTTATCAAATACGAAGGTGAAAGTCAATCAGTTAAGTTCACCAAAGGAGAAGAGCCAACTCCAAAGGACGAATCCAAAGACAAAGATAAACAACAACCAGAGAAAAAGAAGAAGCAATGGCAACCAAAAGTTTCTATACAACCGGATTACTCTTCGACGAGGAATTCTCAACAGTGGATAAGGAAGACAAGCAATAATATAACAGCTCAACCTTGGGAAAAAACGGAGTCAAAGTTGGTATGGAGACCAAAAAAGGTTGTGCCAGAGAACACAAAGGTGGAAAACAGAGTCTTCAATACCAGACAACAGAGTGATTCCAGACAATCAAGGACAGTGAAACAGATCTGGATTCCAAAGAAGTTCATGACGGCACAAAGCTATAGCAAGCAAATTTGGATCCCAAAGATTTGTAAACAGGAACTCCCTTCAGTACAATCCACGAAAACTCCTAGGTATTTCAAGGCGAGGAAATCAACACAAGGAACAAAGCAGGTTTGGGTCGCAAAGATTTTGTGACAAGCACAAGCAAAGCGGAAGCAGATTTGGATTGTGAAAAAGAACAACAAGGTAAAGAAAAATCCATCGACTGATTCTACTACCGAAGTATCACCAACCCAAAACCCGACCACCAATCCTTCAATCAAACAAAGAGCAGCTTTATTGGAAAGACTGTTGTATCATCGCTCTGCAATTGTATTGGGAACTTATGACCAAAACAACTACAATGCTTCGCCCACAGACACTTCATAGTCGTCCGGGAGGACTCAGACTAGGAGGGGGGGAGGTATACAGGTATACAGGAGTTACAAAGCAGCTACAAGCGCCAAAAACAAAGAAAAACAAAAATTATATTACAAGGGCAGTGTCTTACATGATTTTGCAATTTTTATGTTTGATTGCGGATATTGATAATATTTATGCCCTTATATACCTTTTTTTGCAACAAGAAGAGATCAAATGATGAATTTGGGTCTTTAGACGTGTAAATATCACTAAATAAGAGTGTTTTTGGAGCAAAAAAGTGAAAAAAAGTGGTAATCCAAGTCCAAAAATCACAAATAAGTGTATATTCATATACACAGAGTTACTAGCTATTTATCATGTATGTTTGGAATTTTTTGGCTTCAATTTGCTATTTTCCTTTATTTTTTATGATTTTCTTGATAAAAGTAAAAGAAAAATAAAAAAACAGGTGAAATGAGATCGGAAAAAAGAAAAGAATAGACGGTGATGGTCCTAATGACAAGGGCAACCCATGGTAAAAATTGGGTACAATTCTGAAAAAGTTGCGGAAAGCCCGAAATGACAGAATTTTGGCAAAGTGGACAGATTTCTCAGAAACAGGTCAAACGAAGTCCAAATTGAGAAATTTCAAATCCTAAAGTGCATTTCACGACGAGATAGGAGCACATGTCAAATTTGGTAACAAGTGATCCGGGAAGTCCGAAGTTAAGTATTTTTCACATCACTTTCAAGCTCATTTCCACTATTACCTTCTTGGAGAGAGTAAAGAGCACACAGGAGCACCCGACCTTCTACCGCCTTCTACAACTGCTACGAGAGCTCAGAGGACACCAGACATGAGAGGTAGACTCGTTGCCATAAGCTTTTGATGCTTATCGTTAACTTTTGTCGCGAAAACTGACCAAAACCAAAAAACAAGAGCAGACGGGGAATGGGGAGGAACGCTAGGTAGGGGCACAACCGCCTAACCAAACCTTGCAAGAACTTAGAGGTGGGTTACCCTAACATAGAAGATGGGTTTCTAACACTCAAAGCTCGAGAAAGAACGACTTGAAAAACCCTAGGTCAACAGAGCCTGCAAGAGGCAAACAGAAAAAAGTTGTTGAAACGACACAAAACTTCTCAAGAAGCTTAACAACATCGAGGGCAATGCAACCATGGAGTATCTCCGGGTTTGGATCACCAAAAGTAGGTCGGAACAACCGATTTGGCGGCGGACACACAAAGCGTCATTTTGGCATAACGGCTAAAATTGACGACCAAATGACATGAAACTTCACAAGCAGCTTCAAATATACATGGATGACTTATGTTTGCAAGCAAAACCCAAAAGAAAGCTGATTCACTTACCGATGGTGAAAAAGACTCTTTCGGGCAACCAAATGGAGAAAGATGGAGAACGGGGAGCCAAAGTCAAGTTCAACCAAATAGGTGGCTTCACAACATATCCAATGAGCTGGAAATGCAACTCTCGAGAAGAAAAGTTGAAGAAATTCAACTCCAAGGCAAAAAGACGACTTCGGAGACTGAAATGCCTAAAGGGGGCTTTTTAGCTAAACTAATGACTTTTTAAGTTGAAAACTAGTTAGCAGGGCTTAGGGCACTAGCACAAAGCATTCTTTGCACAAAAAGACCAACATTTCAAGAAAAGCCATCATACGCGTATGATGTCTCACAGCATGATTTTCACATCCATTTCAACATTTGAGTGCATAGCCTTATTCCACATGTTAATCACATCCTATGAACCAAGTATCATGAGAATTGAAGTTAGAAAACCCAAGGAAAACCAAAAAGACGCAAAGTAGGCCATAAAATTGATTTTTGGTCCTAATTTTTTCAAAATAACTCCAAACTCATTGAAACTTTGTAGGATTGTTGATTAACACATCTACAAGCTATCTGGAACCAAAAAGCACCATTTTGACACAAAAGACATCATACGCGTATGATGTCTATTTGCACTTACAGAGCCAAAATTGCTCATTTGTCATCATACATCCATTATATATATCTAATACATGCTACAAATGAAGTTTGGAACCATTTGGTCAAGTGGATCACCCCATTAGCCCAATTGAGGGAAAATCCTTCATCCAAAGCCTATTTTAGCCCAAATCCAACATACTCAAGTCCAAACCAAGATTTGAGTAGGGACAGTCCTTCACTAGTACATGGGGAGTCCACAGAACCAATCCCATGAAAAATTGATGAAAAAGACATCATACGCGTATGATGTCTCCAGAGCCATTTTTAGCCCAAAATCTATCCAAAATTCATAAATCCACTGAATAAGCCTATCTAAAGCCATATCCAAGCTTATAGAGAAATTTGGTCCAAAAATACACTAAAAGACATCATACGCGTATGATGTCTCACTATGTGATTTTGGCACCTCAGGGCTTCAACCACCAAACAGAAGTGATCTACATGCCATTTGAAGGTGAACCACCAAGTTTTATCCAATTTGGATCATAAAATCCAATTCCCTTTCAAAATTTTGCCAAGAGCTTGATCTGGACTAAACTAGCCAAAACTTGACCAAATGGGATCCAAACTCAAATCCAAGCATGTGATACTCATGTATACACTATCAGCTACAAGCACAACCAATAAGAAGTCATTTTGACACAAAAGACATCATACGCGTATGATGTCTCCAGCATGATTCTGAGCCCAGTTTGCATATTTTTTCACCTACCCTGCATCCTTAGGCCCTGAATAGCTCATGTTTCAATTTTCAAGTCATTTGAATAGTTAAAAGCTTCATTTTAGCCTTCAGTACTAAAAAGACGCTAACTTCTGAAATTGGAGTTACAGGATCCATGGATTCCGCCAAGTTATCGGCAATGAAGAGAAAAAGACCGACAATCAAAGTTGCTCTTGCAGAAGCGGAACCCTTTGACATTCCAGTAGAAACCCTCAAGCCAACCAAAACTTGGGTGGAGGAAGCAGTACTGGAACAAGAGGGAATAAAGATCTACCAGGGGACTTTCAGAGATCCTCAAGGGCAAGCGGTGGATATACCGATGATCCCACAAGAATTGGTGGATTATAGCAGGTCAGAGAACATCAGCAGGTACCTGGAAAGGGCAGACTTGCACAGATTCTTCACCTCAAGACCATCAGGTGTAGATACAAGAAGAGTGTATGAGTTAGCAACCTCCATTCAGAAGGATGGGAAAGCCACATTGACAGCAATAGATGGAGAGAAAGTAGAGGCACAGATCACTCGACAGCTCATTGCAGATGCATTGAAGCTGAACAACAAAGGGAGCTCTGTCAGGGAAAGAAGGGAGGCTGTAGAGGTTTATGGGTCCAAGAAACAGAATGCAACTTATGGAGATATGGCAGACCAAAGAGCGGCAACCCTTTGCCGACTGTACAACCAATTTCTCCATATTTGCAGTAAAAGACCGCAAAAGTATACGACACCGCCCCATGCCATTGCAACTACCATCACATGGGCATTGAAGAGCAATATGCCAAAAGAGGTGAATTACGCTCAACACATCCACGAGCAAGTAATTGCCATGCACAACGAGAAGCCAAAGTATATAGGAGGAGCTGAAGTTCTGACAAGAATAGCTTATGAAGCTATTGGAGCCAGAGATCAATGGCCAAAGGTTCCCTCCCAGAATGAAGATGAGGAGGAAGAACAGCCTGAAGTATCCAAGAGGGCGTCCACAAGAGCACGCAGGAAACTAGAAATAGTTTCAGAACCTAAAGAGAATGTGGATGAGCCGATTATAAAGAAAGCAAAGAAGAAGGTTGCTCCCAAGCAAACCAAAAGTCAGAAAGCGGCAAGAATGGAAAGACTGGTGGAGCAGTTTAGAGCGGAAAGAGCTCTAAAGGGGGTCTTTGAAGAAAAGTGGGTGCCAGACCCCACTAAAGTCGGAACTAGCTCAGCCAGGCCACATGTTGATCAATATATTAGAGCTTATGAGGAGTCAGAGGCTATACTGGAGCAGCAACCTGTCGAGCCATACACTGAAGAGGAAGTACAGCTTTTAAAAGCTGAGCTGAAAAAGGACGACAAGGGGAAGAAGAAAGTAGATGAGTCTACTGAACCTCAAGAGAAAGACGGGCAAGCAAACAAAGGGAAAGCCAAGATGACTGAGGACAATCAGCCCTCCTTTACTGATGTACCCAGCCCGAAGAAGACGGAAATCATTGTGGAAGAGACCACAGTAGAGATGGACACGGCTGGTATGGAAAAGCCGGAGGCCGGGACCAAGGAAAAGGAGATAGATCCAATTCAGCAAAAGAAAAACGATTATGAGGATCTGGTAGCGATAGGGTACACTGAAGAAGAGGCCCTTGAGGCGGTTTATGGGATCACCCTACAAAAACGAGATGATCGGAGAGGGACAGAGGAAAATACAAAGAGTACAAAAGAAAGTGATGAAAAACTGGAAGAGCAAAACGTACTAGAAGAGCCGAAGCCAGTGGAGGTGGCGGCCAAAAAAGCTTTAGAGTTGACAGATGAAGATGAAAAAGACATGCACATGGTGCATGAACTGCTCAACAAGATCAAAGAAAGATCCAAGGCAAAGGAAGTGGAGATTGAGACAGCCAAACAAAGGGAAGCCGAGTTGCAGAGGAAATTAGAGGATGCTATGACTGAATCTGAAAGTCATAAAGCATCACTCTACGATGCGGAAAACGAGAGAGATGGCTTGATACTCCAGCTAGCCGAGGCTTCAAGAGAAGTAACAAGTGCACAGGAAGCAAGGGAGCGGATGGAAGACGACTTGGAGGCGGCTAAAGATGAGCTCATTGAGCTAAGGGAAAGAGTCGAGCTCCAAGAAAGAACAATCACTAGACTCAGGACTACCCCTAGAGCTAGCAGAGCAGGAACCGAACAAGAGGGAGCTCTTGTACCAGCTGTGGAAGACCAGGTCCAAAGCTTACAAAGAGAGCTAAGATTAGAGCAAGTGCAAAGGTTGCACATTGCGGAGGGATCATTGGCAGCAGAGGAGAGGCTCACTTTAGAAAATCAAACACTAAGAACAGAGCATGAGACCCTCCGCAAACAGCTCCAAGATCTACAAGAGCAACAAAGAAGAGAGACAGAGACACCACAAGAAGGATCAGGTGGAGCAGCCATAGAGCTACCAGAAACTGGAGAGGCAACCACAATTGAAGATCCAGCCCCAGTTCAAGAGGTGGCCTCAACTTCAGGAATCTCTGAAGAAGAAGAACAAAGGCTCCATGACCAAATAGAAAAGTCAACAGAGGAGAGTGCCAAGGCGGAAATGGAATGGGAGAGGAGACTCCTAATCTCCATTAGACTTCAGGGATTAGACACAAAAGTGCTCCATGAAGAGTGGATGCAACCCAGCCTGCCTTTCCCTTTGATGAAGTTTGAAGTGATACAAACGAAAAAGAGAATAGAGGAGGAGCAGTATGTCGCTCTTTACGAAGGCGACATCACAAAAGAGGAACAATCAAAGAAGATTGTAGATTCGCAGCCTAGATGGAGGAAAGGTTGGCTGAACAAATACCCAGCCTACCTCATCTACTTGGTAGAGGCACCAAAGGAGATTCGGGAGGATGCAACCTTCTGCCCGGTGCCAAGAGTCAGAAGCTGGAAAGAGCATGGCAAGATTGCAGAAAAGAAGCCAAATTGGCTTAATTACCCAAGGATGTCAGTACCAAAGGCAGGAGAGAGAATAGGTAAAGCCTACATGGTGAAAACCCTAACGGGCACCATCAAGCTCTTTACTGGCTCTCCTGACCTTTCGTGTCAGATGCTCAAGAAAATTTGCAGGACTCTCTTAGCTTGCATTGAAGTGTTCGCGCCAGATAAAGCCACGACCTCGAGTCTACTATCGACGGCCGACACAGCGACTGATATGATGTATGACCTTTCATTGCAGCCTTCTCCAAAAGTGTTGCACCTCCTATACCGGAGGATTATGTTTTTGCCTAGCTTCCACATGCAAACATTCGAAGAAGCTTTCTACACCGGCTTTTTCACCCACGAAAGCAAAATATTCGGTCCAACCTTGACCATCGGCAACCTGCGATACAAATTACATTTGCAGATGCTCAAGACGACAGGACTTTATTGACCAAGCATAAAGGTCATGTCAGGGACGACATGAACGCGGAGGGGGGGAGTGTTGAGCGAACCAGCAGAGGATCACACCCACATTTTTGCTCACACTCATCATTTTTGTAACCATTGATTGTAATAAATGTCTTTCCGACATTGATTTTGAATTGAGCCATTCATTAAGTAACGGGACTCAATTGAGTTTCCAGCTTGTAATCCCGAAGTAATTTCACTTGCTGATGTAATTAGTTAGAGATGTTCTCACCTCCAAGGCTGAGGTATATAAGCCAAAGTTTTTGTAACCTAAGGGGATTCAGATTATTAATCAAAGTGAGTTTTTGAGCGCCGTGACTGTGTCTGAGAGAGAGTGAGAGAGAGAGAGAGAGTCTTATCTACTTGCTACGCGAGCTACGGAGCCGCCATTGGAGAAGCGACACCGCCATTGTGTTAGCAACGGCAAGAGCTACGCACTGATACCAAGAGTGCGCGCTATCGGCTTCTATGTGTGGTAAGTTCCTACGAGCTTCGGTGTGAGTTTTCTTCCAACTCGTGTGTCGGAATAGAGCGTGCAGCATATCTATAGAACCACAACGAGTAGAGCTACGCATTAGTACCATCGGAGTCAAGTTTCGGTCACCTGTATTTTTCAGCCTGTCTTCATACGCGTTTATCGCACGGAGTGATTATAGGTTGATTTTGCAGTTCAAGTCTTAAGGGTGTTGTTCTTACCTAGTGTATAGACTTCCCCTTGAGTTTGAGATCGATTCAATGATTCTAGATCCTGTTTCGTATAGCATTCGTTCGTAGTACGGATTTCAGTCACTTGCATATTTTAGAACTTAGATTTGATTTCCTTAGTAGTGATTGTCATTAGAAGGTCGAGTAGGTGATTTGACACCCACCTAGTTGTTTCCATGCGCCTGCGGGTCAAGCTTCGTCCTCGTCTGACAAATTATGTTGTTGATTGAGTTCTCGCTATTTAGCTTCCGCTAGCGGCATAACCGCCTTAACAATCATGGTTGAGCAAGAAGCAACCTACTGTGGCCACTTCGAGTTGTGAGGCTGAGTACAGGGCAGTCTTCACAGCTATGGTTGAGTGTGTATGGCTCAGACGCCTTATGGCTGATTTGGGTGTTGGACAGGACACTGCCAACACTATCTACACTGACAGTCAGAGCGCATTGGCAGTTGCGAGGAACCCAGTTTTTCATGCTCGCACAAAGCACATTGAGGTGCATTACCACTATGTCAGGGAGAGGCTCTCAGCAGGAGAGATCAGCTTGGCTTATGTGCCAACATAGGACAACCTTGCAAATCTTTTCACAAAGGCATTGTCTCGTGAGAAGCTTGAAGCTTTCCGCAAAGCTTTGGGCTTACTCCCCTTTGTGAACTGATCCTGTCCTCAGGGCATAGCACTTCCCTTTACTCATGTGCCAGCTCTCATTCACCACATCACTCCAGGGGGGATTTGTTACCATATACATGTGGTAGTGATGTGTGTGAACACACTAGGACCGCCGGGGCATTTTTTCCCTCTTTAGGAGGTTTTTTCCCCCGTGCATTGTATATACGCCCATCACTCTAGGGCTATCGATCTTTCCATTGCACACTAAGTAACACACTCTCTATTGTGTGCCTTGAGCTTCCTTCGTCTTCTCCAAGCTGTGTGTGTTTCTCTGCAACCCTAATTCCAACAGGATTGGGGGGGTGGTAGATGGAGGAAGGGGGGGGGGGGGGGGGGGGGGGGGGGGGGGGGGGGGGGGGGAGGGGTCGGTGGCAAAGATGAGGTGGAAAGGATACCCGTTGGCTTGCCCTGCTATAAAGGTCAAAATGGTTCCTTTTTTGGGAATCCACTGCTACTGGCCTGGTACAGGACGACCACCACGGGCGCTGAACTAGCGTGGTGGACCCACAAACTTGCTGTCAACCCTCTTCCGCTTGGGCACCAGTCTAGGAGAAGGAACCCGACTGTGATCCCTATGTCTCTAGCTGCTGAGCATAGCCAGCCTTAGCAGGCTGGGTCTATGTCATGGGTCGGGGCATCCTCCATGGGTAGGCCTTCGCAAGATGTCCTATCTGTCTACAAATGAAGCACTGATTCGGGAGGCCCCTAATGGTCCACATTCTCACGGAGCTAACCCCCACTCACCCGAGGTAGTAAAATAACCTTCGACAGGGTGTGGGTGTCTCAAACCAGAATGTGTAATGTAGGTATGCTTGCTACCTTGGAAGGGCAGAATCTACCGTGTGAGGTGTCTCCAAGATAGTCCCAATCTCAGAGCCTATCTTGGAAAGTAGAGGGAGGTACTCTCTTCTTAGGCCAGGAAAGCATACCAAAATGGGAAGATCTACCTCCTCAACAAGAGCATCGGTAGGTGGATCAAAGCCATGGCGCCACTGTTGAAAATAAGCTCTAGCTTCTCAAATAGCCAGGGGGCTCATCGCAATGACCGTTGATACTATCTCAGAAGTCTCAAACTCGATTTAATAATATCCGCGCCCGAGAAGATGAACATCGATGACCTTTTCCACCTCTGCTAAAAGACAGCGGGCTTGGAGGAGATTAAGTACCTCTCCTCTGCTAGGTTGGATGCCAATGATCTTGCAGATAAGAGAGGTGGCGTGAAGGCATATCACCTCTGCCTCTAATCCCTCTTGATCTGTCCGCAAAAGAGCAAGTCAGATGGTGGGTTTCGCGGAGTTAGGCGAGGTGGACTTCAATCGAATCCCTTTGTGGCTGAGCAAAATCCTCCATTAGTCTGAGCCTAGGGACACTAGGTGTGTTTTTCAAGCATAAATTGGTGCATGAAGCTTCCACCTCCATTGCACCAAGGAGTTTTATCAAGGAACACAAGAATTGTATTGTACAAAAGTCTCTTTGATGGGAGAATCTATAATACAAAGCCTTTATGAAGGGGGGACCGGCTCCATGTAAATCCGGTCCTCAACTGTTGTCAATTGTTCTATTTCTCTCTCTTTTCAAGTATTGTCAATGCCAAATTAACTAGGTGTAAATTGCTATGTTGTTTTCTCAAATTAAGTACTCTCTCTATGCTCATTAGGAACTTGTTCTTAATGAAATGCTCACTATGTTATCAATTTTCACTACACACAAGTTACTAGTGCATTAAATGTTACATTGGTATCAGAGCTATTGGTTTCTCTTTTCTTGCTCAAGAAGAGAGGTCCTCAAGCTTGCTACAAATAGTTGGTGTTATTAATTGCAAAAGAGTAAGTAGAATAAAGATTTTTCATCCTTGAAGCACGCCTGCTTTATGCAGTTAATGGGGATACCGTCGAGAGCTATGGTCTTAATAATGGAGTCCTATGGGGCTTGCCTATGTCTTAACCATTATTGAGCTATTAGAAGCTTGACAGGGACCGGTGTTGTCTTGGCTCTGTTGAAACCTCTCTTCTATTCCTTGCAATTAATAATTTTCGAGCCACGGGTATAGATGCTTGACTGCTTATCTTTGAAGGTAAACAGGAGTAGCAACTAGGGCTTGAAGTGCCAAACTACAAGTAAAAATTTACGCCTAAAATTTTTTAGTATGGCTGATAAGGGATAAGAGATTGAAATAAATGTTGATAGCTTTGATTTTGCTAATGAAAGATCAACTAATGATGCCCCTATGCTTGTAAATTATCTTTTTTCTAGGCTTCAACAAGCCCTGGGAAATCCATCCCTCCAAGGTAAAGTGCTACAGCAATTGCGCACCCATGGTATTCTCCAAACTCCCCACCAAGAAGAGAGAGTACCTAGGAAGCCTCCTTGTGAGACTTCCAAAAGAGGACTCTCTCCAATAAGGGAAGAAGAGGAGGATCCGTACGAAGGGCTCAAAAATAATCTACTTGATGATGCATCTCCCTTTCAAATGAGAACCCAAGTTTCAACGATAGAACCCCCACCAAAATAATGAGAAAGAAATGTGTCTCCTGCCACCTCGGTAGAGATGGCTCCACGAAGACGGCGGGCAAAACGCTCTCCAACACCCCCTAAACGGAGAAGACCATTGCATACATCTCTACACCATAATTCAAAGAGGGAAGAGAGAAAACAAGAGAAGAAAAAGGTGAGAAAGAGGTCACCCTCTCTCCATCTTCCTCTTCCTCTTCCTATTCAGAAGAAAGTGATGGTGCAGACAAGAAGGAACAAGGGAAGAAAAAGGCAAGAAAGAGGTCACCCTCTTCTCCATCCTCCTCATACTCTTCCTCTTCTGAAGAAAGTGATGGTGCAGCTCTTGAACCACCTAAAAGAAGAGGCCATAGGATATCCTATGCTGCCTGGAAGAGGTCATCCAAGCTCAAAAAGTTCAAAGAGGGAGGAAAGAACATATCTTTCCTCACCTACGATAACACTTTTGGTGCTACGAACACTACCTGGTAAGACCACGGTTTAGGCCGTGACCAAATTTTTCAAAGTCTTCGATAGGGGAAGCTTGACGCACAATGTTATGCGGCATGCTCGATGTTTCTAGCCGTGGTAATCCGGATTTGCACAAAGATTTTACATGCTTCGACAAACAAGATTAGGTACGCTTTGTCGATGCATTACAATGCTTTTACTCCCTTGTTATCTGCATAACTTGATCTACAATTACTTGTTGTATCCCTGCATAAAGTAAGGTATGAGAATCGCAAGATAATCTTTACATGCAACAGGTATGAGTGCAATTTAGGCACTCCGAGCACAAACATGGCTTGTGACAGTTGTTTTAAGCATTACAATTTTGTTGGCATCAAACCAATGCTTCACCTGCCAACTTGGATTCAAGCATGGCTTCAGTACCTACTGCCCTGATCTTAAGCATGGCTTGTTAGTCCTTCGATTTGTTGTAGACACATAGCAGATTTGCTATGTTTTAGACTCTCAAGGAGATTGACACGTCCTATTGCTAGACTTGATGTAGGGGACACGTTGCTCAGCATGGCTGACTCTTAGTCACTATTTCTAGAAGCTCACAGAGGATGCTTGCCCCACAGTATTGGCTAATTTCTGTTGAAATTGCTCGACAAGGTCGATAGGCTGCAGCTTTATTTCACGGCTAATTTTTTTGTGAGTTTCTTTTGCAACAATTTTTTTGCATGTGTATAAGCAAGTTTCGCTACCATGACTTATGGTGGAGGGGGAGCTTGTTCCAAGCGATATTTGTCATGCACAAAGGTCACAGTGTTCAGGCAAGGCCTATTGCATATACGTTGCATGGTATAGGTCACAGTATAGCTAAGGGCCTATATGTTGAGATTTTTCCCATTTGGGGCATGCTATGAGCCCACACCTTTGGACAATTTATCCATATGCCTGCAAGATTTTTTAGACCACCTTTCTTTCGCGCAACAGATATGGTTATGATCTACATTTGAGCGGGTTTTTTTTTCCTCGACATCTCCAGATAACGGGTTATAGCAGGATGACCAGGTTAGACCATGTTTAGTATCGTTTATTTCTCCATGTTTACACTGATTCACCAATTTTACATAAAGCAGGGCTTCTCCCTTGTGCCAAGGTACTGCCCAATGACTTGGCATCACGGACAGTGGCACACAAGTTTGGGGAACTGGCAAAATGGGAGTATCAATCACCAAATCCCTACCAGTTTTGGCTGTGCAAGGCACTACTGGTGTTAACCCTCGTGGCTCACGGACACCCTATCGCCTACGACGGACACCGTAATCGTATTATTTATTTAAGTAGAGTCAGGCACCGGGCTTGTCGGTCCAGTAGGGAAAGGTAGAGTGATCGCCGATGAGAGGCGCACTCTAACACGAACATGCTAGGGTTAGTTGGCTAAGCATGGGCGCCCAAGTGTGAATGGGGTGAGCTCACATAAAAGCCAATTAAACCTAAAATTGAGGCATTCTCTCATTGTGCAATAGAAGCTGCTCTTGCTCCATCTCCACCTTCTCCTTCACCATCTCCTTGTGTGTGTGCGTGTGTGAGAGAGAGAGAGAGTGTGTGAGAGTGTGTGTGCGATCGAGCGTTGCGGCGGCACGACGGTGGTGAGGCGGTTGAGTGCGGCGTAGCGGCATCTCCCTCTTCTTGCGACGCTGGAATCCTTCATTCGCAACTACGCAGGAAGGTGAGTGACACACCGTTCTTCCTTGTGAGCTTGTCTGTTGTATGACTGTGTGCTAGGAGCCTTTGTGGCTCGCACACGGCGCGTAGCAAGTCCCTAGCCTTGACATTTTTGGCGCCGCTGCCAGGGAGCTGCTGCGTGTGAAGCTCCAATGGCGACCTGTAAATTGTATTGAAGCTATTTTTTAAGTAGGAAAGGTGCGGCTTAAGTTTGATCATTGTTGTTATGCAAAAACAGTAGAGAAAGACACAATGTTGTTGACTGCATTCAAGTTTTCTGTTTTCTGTTAAGCTCTGTTTTGTTAGTTCTATTAAGCTCCGATTTCAGCTTACACAGTTAGCATTTCTTGCGTTTCTGCGTTTTTTGCATTTTCTGGTTTGCACTGCACAGTTCTGTCAAGTTTCAATTTTTTGCATTTTCTGTGTTTTCTGGTTTGTGCACAGTTAGGCGCACAGTTAGTTAATTAAGCAGGTTAGTAATTAGGTGAACCACTGATTAGCAGGTAAGTAGATAGGTGGGACAGTAAATAGTTAGGTGAGGTCAACGCGCACCAAAACACGTACCAAATAATATCCCAAAAAAAAAACAATTAAATTAAATTTTTAAAAAAATCTTTTTCAAAAAAAAATCGAAAAATAAAAACGTGAGTGAGAGGGAGGTTAGATTTTCGAAAATAAAAAACGTGAGTTATAAAAACGGACGGGTTGGTTTGTATAAAAGTTAGATCGGGATCATTTCCCCAAGCCCAAGCCCAAGCCCAAGCCCAAGCCCAAGCCCAGGCCCAGGCCTCAGTCCTCAGTCTTATGATATATACTAGACTCACTCTTATATATATACCCTACCTCCTCAAGAGGGAATGAGAGCATGTGGGACAAGTCCTCCACTCTCCTCCCTTCTCTTCCCACTTGCACCCTTAGACTTGCTATTTGGAGCCTAGTTCCCAAGCTAGGAAAAGACTGTTTCGGGCTTTCTGGAGCAAAATAGAACCAAACGGTGGGCTGTAAAGCACAGCGCGTCCCTCCTAGCGAGACGCTCGTTTCGAGCTATCACATGGCCCATTCCACGACACGCTCTAAAAAATCTAGCAAAAAAACAAACAAAAAACACGCTAAAAACTAGTCACAAGGCCTCCTAGAGCAGCTTTTTGACACCTTAGGGTATCAAAAGCACATGCACTTACGCTATGGGCGGGTGCTAGAACACGAGCATATTGAGGGTGCCTCTGTTCATACGGACACCCATTACCCATCCACGATAGGCTCTAGACCCTCAGCGGGGACACAAGGTAGCACCACCCAAGACCCTAAAATAGCCGCTAGTGATTCCTCCTCCGACTCAGAAATCATGGAAGCATACCCTACCCAACACATTGAGAGAGAAGGCCATGCACCTCCCGAAGCTCCACAGCCTAGTACTAGTATGTTTAGCCGTTTCATGGAAACATTAGGTAGAGCTACTCGCTCGGAACCTGATGCAAATGAAGCACACGAAGGGGGTGGGGAAGTGGACTCTCCTTTCACATCGCACGTGGACCCCACACCCCCAAAGAGTGTCCATGTGGATATCCTGCCAACTTCTTACCAAGAAGGCCCTGTTGAGCTGCCCCCTTCAGAAGTTCCCTCTAGAGTACCGTTGGTGACAAGTAAAACCACGAGGAGCAACATTGCTTCTACCTCACAAGAAACCGTTAACACGTCGACTCTAGAAGGATTGTTCATTAATGATCATTGGACATACGAACTCTACACTGAGGTGTTGACGGATCTACACTCTGGCCACGCCTACCATGTAGGATGGATAGAGATTGTACAATCCACCTCTAGTGCCACGAGCATCGAAGATCAACAGAACATGATCTGTAATGTTATCCATGGCATTATTCAATCGGAAAGGCAAAACCGAGGGGTAAATATACTCTCAACTGGCCCCATGAGATTTCTGGATACGAGCAAGGCTCAACAGCCTACTCTATCACAAATGGAGACTCCTCTAATGAGTCCCATGGACCCATCTTACGTCATTTCACCTGGGGTCTCTATGCAATCTGAGCCTCCGAGCGACAACTTTAGCTTCCCTAACTTGGCTCAACCCTCTATTAAGGAAAACACAGTGCTCACTCCAGGGATAAGCCTGACAGAGAATGTACCGATGACATCTACGGTTAGCGCAGTGCCACTACCTAGTGTCGTAGTACCTAATATGGGGCCTCGACCGTATGTGCCTCTAGCCCCTTATGCACACATGGCCCCCACACCTCCAATTGTACCACTTGTTTATGCTCCTCGAGTGTCGCTCCCTAGCCCTTATCCGAGTGGACCTATGCCCGGTTATGTTCCATATCCTGCATCATCCACACATATGCCAAGACCAGTACCCGTCCCTCTCCCACATATGATTCCAAGAGTACCTCCACCGGCCCTGCCTCCTCACATAGGTGACTTGGCAGCGTTTGCTCAAACCATAGGTCGATCTATCACGGAAAATCTGCGTCATGCATCTGATAGAGAGCCTAGAAGTAAGGCAGTACAAATTGCCAAACTCACACAAAAATTCAATGGGGACGAAGATGCTAGAAAACACATTGAAGTGTTTGAACAAGTATGTGATTCCTTAGGGGAACGCAACGAACTACATAAGTGCAATGCCTTAAGCTTGACATTAAGTGGGAAGGCTGGAGATTGGTATAGAACCCTAAGGGTGGACGAGAAAACCATAAAGAGCCTCTGAAAACACCACAAGTGTTTCCAAATCCAATCCAAGACCCCCAAGATAAACCGCAGGGGCAAAAAGGGAAGAATCGTAACAAGAAGATTGGGATGTACCCAAACCCAGTAGACGAGATTGAGCAGGTGAAGCATCTAAGAGGTTTAGTGGAGGAGACTCAAAGGAAACTAGAACCAGAACCCATGCATGTCAAAATTCATGACACAGTGTTTCCCACGCAAGTTCATCCACCCCACATGAACCATAGACCGTTAGCCATATCTAGCATCATCCAAGAAGGGAGTGAGGACGGGACATCAGAAAGTGAGCATACACCTTTCTTGTTGGAAAGGATGTTTAACGAAGGAATACCTGATCCCATTGAGGAATATGAGATTCCATCCTCACCAGTTCCTAGTCAAGGACCTACACCCTGCAAAATGCCAATGAATGTTGCCAAACTAGTGGACTTCATGTCTTCTGAGGTCCGAACCACGATCATAGCAAAGCTGTATGGAGATCCTGAGTTATTCCTTGCACTTCGAGCATTCCTTAACGGAGAGCTGCGAACGGGATTACCGCAGTTTGCGCAACCAAATAGGCCTGACTCGATTATGATTGATGAGGAAAATCATGTGCAATCACTTGACTTAGATGGACACGAGTCTGTGATCGAGGTACCCATTAACGAATTAGGGCAGTATTTTGAAGGCGACGAGTCTAATGCGACCCTACCCATCACTACCAAGGGATTAACTATAAAGGGAATTCTTGATGGTGGTGCGGGAGTTAGCATCGTTACAAAAGATTGTTGGGAATCCATGGGAAAACCCTGCCTCAGTGTTACTAACATTGTGGTAAAGATGGCAAATGGTACCATAGCCAAACCTATGGGGATGCTCAAGGATCTTAAGATCAAAGTTCTAGGACACAAGGTACGACATACGTTCATTGTAATGGATTTCTCTAAACACCTTATGTCATATGAAATGATTTTAGGACGACCATTCATGAGGGAAGCACAAATGGTTCATAATTGGTCTAAAAATCATGTCTATTTGCAATTCCAAGACTCTGTCCTTAGAGTGGATTTGGTGACTGGTAAGGTACACCCCTTAGGGAGTAAAACCATTATTGATCATCACTCTGACACCATAGTTCACTCGGCCCCACTACAATATTGTTACACTTGTAAGAAGGATACAGACATTGGCCAAGATTCTCCTTACATAGATGTGTTACCAGGTATGACGGAATCAGACAACGTAGACTGGGTACACCTAGCTGCAACCATAGATACCTGGGGAAATAGAGGAACCACTTGGGTCACACCAGAGGGGGAAGAGGTACCACAAATTGCACCTCTGAACATGATAAGTGCCATACATGCATCTTCTAAGGGTAAGGAAATTGTGGACCAATCTGACAGTGACACCGATAGCTCAATAGAAGACTTTGACCAACACGACTTGGACACTGACTCCCAGAGTGAAACGGATTCTGAATCTCATGAATTAGAGAGTGGAGCAAGTTCAGAGTCAAAACATTCGGAAGGACCGAGCACATCAACCGATGATAGCTCCCCCGAGAGTGAAGAGGACACCAACGAGGACTCCTTTAGTGAGCCAGATCTAAATGCAAATCAAAAGCAAGTCTCAAATAAGAAAAAGAAAAACCTTAAGAGGCGTCGATATCGAGCCAATGTACGTGCTAGGATAAAAAAGAAGAGATCCTCAGCAGAATGGCTTAGTTATATAGGAGAATGTGATGCTCATCGAAAATTGGTAGACAATTGGGGTGAATATCTCCAAAATGTTATGTGGTGTAGACCACGACCCCATGACATAGCCCAATTAGAGATCATAGACAAGCCAAAGTTGAGCCGCACTGCAAGGAGGCGTCAAAACCAAGAGTTAGCTCGACAACACAAGAAAGCAGAAATGGAAGCACAAACCCAAGCACAACCAGAATCCACAGACTTGCATCCTGCACCAGAACATTTCAAATCTTACACCACAGCGGAAGCAAAGGTTGTGTACACAAAATCCCAAAGAATACCTATCGATGGGAATAATGGAATCTATGATGGTCTGGCAATAGTTAAAGAAATAGAATTAGCTGACCCCGATGAAAAATCAAAACCTGTTTTTATTGCCCAAGACCTCACAGAAGTTGAAGAGGCGGTCCTCAAAGAGCTTCTCAAGGAATTCAAGGACGTATTCGCTTGGACATACCATGATATGAAAGGTGTTCCACCTTCTGTGGTCCAACATACAATCCCTACGATTAGCACTGCGAAGCCCGTACAACAAAGACCCTACCCGATGAATCCTAAGTACGCAAAGATCATTCAAGAAGAACTAGAAAATCTTATCAAATGTGGGTTCATATATCCTATTGAACACTCTGAATCGGTGTCTCCAATAGTTATCGTGCCAAAAAAGAATGGGAAACTCAGGGTGTGGGTGGACCTCAAAAAAGTTAATGCAGCTACTAGAAGAGACCATTACCCCCTACCATATTCCGAACATGTACTCGAAAGAGTTGCAGGCAAGGAAGCTTATAGCTTTCTAGATGGGTACTCAGGCTACAACCAAATCACGATAGCGCTAGAGGACCAAGCTAAAACTGCCTTCATCACCGAATTTGGCGTGTTTGCATTTCGTGTGATGGCTTTTGGCTTAACAAATGCCCCTGCTACATTCCAAAGATTAATAAACACTGCTTTTAAAGAATATTTGAGAGAGTTTTGTGAAGCTTTCTTAAACGACCTTTGTGTTTACTCTTCTTGGAAAGAACATCTATCATGTTTGCGGAAGGTGTTTGAAAAGTGTAGGTTATATCGTATCTCATTGAACCCGTTCAAATGCCAATTTTGGGTCAAGCATGGAGTTATTTTAGGGCATATAGTATCTAAGAATGGTATCTCAACCGATGAGAGAAAAATTAAAGTGATTCTAGAGTTACCACCACCAACCAATTACAAGCAAGTTCAAAGGTTCATGGGACACGTGGGTTATTATCGACGGTTTATTTTATTTTTCGCTGAGATAGCACGTCCTTTGTACAAGCTTCTCATTGAATTTAAATGGACTGAAGAGTGTGACCAGGCCTATGAACAATTGAAGAAAACACTAACAAGTGCTCCGATTTTAAGGACACCTAACTGGGATGTCATTTTCCATGTGCATATTGATGCATCAAACTTTGCTATTGGGTGTGTTCTCACTCAACCAGGAGAACATAAATTGGACTATCCCATTAGCTTTGCAAGCCGTCAATTGAACGATGCTGAAAGGAACTACACCACTACAGAGCGAGAAGGTTTGGCAATGGTTTATGCAGTAAAGAAATTTCGCTACTACCTTCTGGCAAACAAGTTTGTATTTTATGTGGATCATCAAGCGTTGCTGTATCTGGTAAACAAGCCATGCTCCACAGGAAGAATCACACGATGGTTGTTAATTCTTCTGGAGTTTGATTTCACGATTGTAGTGAGACCCGGTAAAAGGCACGTCATGGCTGATCATTTGTCTCGCATACCCAATGGTGAAGCCCCTACAGGAGTTGATGATGAATTACCCGATACTTTCCTATTCATAGTTGAGACTATGCCTGAATGGAGTGAGAACATTGTTAACTTTTTAGTTAATGGTTTTCCACCCAAGGAACTTCGTAAGGATATCGCTCGAAGGTTAGTAAAAGAATGTGAACCCTATTGTTTGATTGCCGGAACTCTGTATAGATTAGGCAAGGATGATATTCTTAGGCGTTGTGCCCGCGAGGATGAATATTTGTATATCTTGCAAGAAGCACATATGGGCATAGCAGGAGGACATTTTTCAGGAGACCTGACTGCTAGAAAGGTGCTGCAATCAGGCTATTGGTGGCCAACTTTATTTAAGGATGCATCACTTTTTACAAAAGGGTGTGATGAGTGCCAACGTTACAAGACCACACAGCGCAAAGACAGAATTCCCTTACATCCTATTAAAGTAACCCAACCATTTGAAAAATGGGGCGTAGACTTTGTAGGTCCAATTAGTCCCGCAGCTCGCAACACTCAATCTCGATATATTCTAGTTGCTACGGACTATGTAACAAAGTGGGCTGAAGCTAAGGCTTCACAAAAAGCTGACGCGAGGACAACAGCTAAGTTTCTTTTTCAGAACATTATCACAAGATTTGGTTGCCCTTTTGAAATTGTTAGTGATAATGGTACCCATTTTATAAATGAGGTAATAAGAGAGCTTACCACGACCTTTATGATATCCCACCATAAGTCTACACCTTATTACCCGCAAGCTAATGGACAAGCCGAGCGCACCAACAAGACTCTAATCTCTATTTTAACCAAGACGGTAGAAGCTCATCGCACTGATTTGGATTTGAAGTTGACATCTGCTCTATGGGCTTATCGTACTGCTTTTAAAGTGGCTATTAATTGTACGCCATTCAAAATGGTATACGGCCAAGAAGCAGTTATGCCTTGGGAGTTTGTCATTCCTAGTCTTAGGGTAGCTTCGCAAGAAGGATGGAATGGTAACCCCTTAACCGAGCATTTGTATATCTTAGAAAAACTAGACGAAGAGAGACAGTTGGCTGTGCAAAATGCTCTTGTGGAAAAGGATAGGATAAAGACGTGGTTTGATCGCCATGTGAAGGATAAGGACATCAAAGTTGGTGATAAAGTCCTTATGTATGGAGTACGTAAAGAGAAGAAAAAGTTTAAATATGCTGGTAAAGGACCATATAGAGTATGTGAAATTACCCCACAAGGTACCCTTCGTGTGGAAACTCTTGATGGAGTTGAAACCATTGGATTCCTCAATGGGAGTAAATTCAAAAGATATTATGATCCTTTAAGCCAAGAAGAACTACGGGCCATTCATCAAAAGAAGGCGGCCAAAGCACAAACCGAGTTAAACAAGATACAAGCTCAAGCTGAGGCTAAGGAGCGACAACAACGTATAAGACAAAAACGAGAGGCTAACCTTGGAGTCACAAATGAATTCCACGTGGAAATCGAAGAGGATGGGTTGGACTCTGACACACCTCTACGATACCCTATTGAGTTAAATAGTGCCTATGGAAAAGTGCTATATAACGCCTTATTGGACACGGGTGCTAAATATAATCTGCTATCCTATGGGGTGTGGTGTCAGTTAGGGAAGCCACCTCTATCTGAGAGTATTATCCAAGTCAAGGGTGTCAACAAGAAAAAAACTACGGTTTTTGGAATCTGGCACACTTCTGTCAGTTATGACAATGGAATTGTAGCTCAAGACTTTTTGGTCATGCCTACTGGAACTATGGAGGGTAATATAAACCTAGGCCGCACGTGGATGATAGCCACCAAATGCACTATTGATTGGGGGACTGGAGGTGTTACAACGCAAAAACCAACTCTTAGCCCTACCACTCAAGCCATAGTCTCTGAGATATTGCCTAAGGAAATAAAACCCAAGACATTGCATGTCCAGGAGGTTGAACCATACATCCCCATAGCCCAACTCTCTAGAGCTTCAACTGATGTAGTTGAAAGAAAGCTTGAGACACACAAGAACCATCCTAATATAACAGAGAAAACATACAAGTGGGTCCCTAAAGCCTCTGTAGTGAGCATGGTTGATGCAAAAAAATGAAAACCTCACAAGAACCGTCCCACTCACTCCAAGAAATGTAAAGAAACGTTGCGTTGGATTCCTAAACGACTATTGGAAGCCCAAGGATACTATGAAGGAAATGATCAAATCTGGGTGCCCAAAGGTAAAGTGTACTCTTACGTGTCACCTAGCCCATGTAAACCCAATCTTGTGGCTCCAAAACAAATTGAAAATCGCGAAAAGGAAAAAATCATGGAATGTTACACACCCGATCTAGAGCTAGGTTGGGTACCAAAGAAAGAACGATTTGTTCCACCTAGCTCAGGAACAAGGAAATCAAATGAAGCTTCTTGCTCTTCATGTAGTTCCTTTACGCAAATAGAAGCTTCGACACAACCTCCACCTACCACTGTACATATCCATACAAGCACGAAAGAGTTTGCACCTCCCGGGGTAAGTTCACCACCTACAACAACGTTGCAAATAAAATCATGGGAGAGTACCTTACCACCCTTGCAACTAGATGAAACGCATAGGGTGGTCGAAAACTATTGGTTAAAACCTTCACCCATAACAACTTGGAACAATTGGTTTCAAAAGGTGACGACCTCATTCCAAAAGGTATGATCTACCCAAGGAAGGGGGGAGTGTTTGCTAACATCAATCATTCACTCGCTCCCCTCTCAACCTTCCTCCCTGACCTCTCAATTCCAATCTTAGGGAATGTATATATATAGCCTTATACTCACAAAAAACAAAAATAGTAAAGAGCAAGAGCGACTAGCAACGAGAGAGCACCCTATTAGATCTTACATATAAGTCCAAATTCACCGTGTCAATTCAAGCAACGCACAAAAACAACTCTTATGTTTTAAAGGCCTAACCAAATCTATCTGTCTTGTCAGAAATGGCTACTTCACCAGAGGCATGCACTTCTATTTTTGATGAAAGGTACCCTTTGTCTTTTCCTCAAGTGTTCTACGTATGCTACCCTATACTTTCTTGCGAATGGGATTTGATAGAGAGCCTTGCAGGTGACAGAAATTTTGAGGAGTTAGAATGGCTGATACGTCTATGGATAACTAGTGATCCCTACCCAGTAGCGAATGTGTCTCCAATGGCACATGCTTATTATTTTGCACAAGATGAGTATCCACGCATCGCGAGGTTCTTGATTAGCATGCTTGCACAAGAGGATGATGAAGAGGAACTAATAGAGACCGAGGAAGACTATGGCCTCATGGACAACGATTTTATTTATCTAGATGATGAGCATAGAGGCCTAGCCTTAGGGTGGCCACCCGGTTTATATAATATCCTCTTTCCTTGATTCTAAAAGGGGTGATAGATAGGTAGGTTAGGGGTCTAGATTGTGTTTTGAGTTTGTTTTTTAGGAGTTTTAATTTTTCACACTGACATGCCTCCTAGAGGTATAGTGCCTGTTTTTGGATGTGTTAGGTAGGACTTATATGGATCTCCATCCACATGGCTGAGGACATCTGCTTCAACGAAATGAGCCACTCCATACCTCCAGGTGTACTACTTTCCATGATTCATGTTGGTGGATATGTGTAATTGCTAATAATGATTTTTCATTCTTTGTTTGAGTACAATAGTTATGATTGTTATCTGCCATTATAGATGTATAAATTTGTCTTTGCTTAAGTTGATTGAACTCCAGTTTAATCTTATGGATGAGCCTTAAGATTAGGAGACCGTGACTTTAGGTTAACTCATTTACTTGACCACTAGGCCTAGCTAATAAAATTATCCGAGTATTTGAGACCTTAGGAATGTTTCAGGCAGAGAAAGGCTTGCTCACTCAAACAACAAAAAACACTAGTGCGAATACCAAGGAAATGGAAGCAAAAAAAAAACATAAGTGCCACAAATGAAAAATCTTACGCTGGAAGAGAAATCCTGGCTTGAATTGGTACTTCACTCACATGTATTGTCTATGGTACTAGAGCCCTAGAGGTTCCCAATGTGGGCGCTTTTCCTTGAGAAGCAAAAAACCCCGGACATACAAAATAAGCACACAGATCACATGATTGTGACCCAAAGTAAAAAAAATTTTAAAAAAAATTAAAAGACTTCCATTGAGCTTACAGTTAACATTTCAAGCTTTTGTTTGCAGTTGTGAGAGCGAGTTGGCTAATCAAAGCTGAAAAGCATAATTAGGGAATCTTGCATTTAGATAATCTTCTTAGCTTAGCTAGTACTAGAGTAGTTGTTTTAACCTTAGTCATAGCTAACTAATTGATAGACTCACCCATAAGCTCAAAACTCTTGATTAATTAGTTTACTCAAAGTGCAATTTATTTGTCCTTAATGGCAGTTTAACATTTCATAAATCTTGCATTTACTCATTTCCACATGTACTTTACATTCCCCTCATGATTTATGGCAATATAATTCCGCTTGCTAAAACAGTGACTTTGCCTTGCAGATTCAAATCTAGATGCTCTACAACATGGACATACCAAGCTTCAACTCAATAGCTTCCGAGGAC
The DNA here is from genome assembly GCF_014529385.1 of Adiantum capillus-veneris. Taxonomy (NCBI): domain Eukaryota; kingdom Viridiplantae; phylum Streptophyta; class Polypodiopsida; order Polypodiales; family Pteridaceae; genus Adiantum; species Adiantum capillus-veneris. The sequence continues at coordinate 28,693,804 of NC_140940.1, read as the reverse complement.
GGAATCTACATCAGGAAGGGGGGCAATGTTAACCCTCGTGGCTCACGGACACCCTATCGCCTACGACGGACATTGTAACCGTATTATTTTTTTAAGTAGAGTCAGGCACCGGGCTTGTCGGTCCAATAGGGAAAGGTAGAGTGATCGCCGATGAGAGGTGCACTCTAACACGAACATGCTAGGGTTAGTTGGCTAAGCATGGGCACCCAAGTGTGAATGGGGTGAGCTCACATAAAAGCCAATTAAACCTAAAATTGAGTCATTCTCTCATTGTGCAATAGAAGCTGCTCTTGCTCCATCTCCACCTTCTCCTTCACCATCTCCTTGTGTGTGTGCGTGTGAGAGAGAGAGAGAGTGTGAGAGTGTGTGTGCGATCGAGCGTTGCGGCGGCACGACGGCGGCGAGGCGGTTGAGCGCGGCGTAGCGGCGTCTCCCTCTTCTTCGCGGCAAGGAATCCTCTATGGCAGGAGCATAAGGCGGTGAGTGACACACCATTGCCCTCTTTGAGCTTACTAGTTAAACTAGTTGTGTGCTTGGAGCCGTCTGCGGCTCGTACACGGTGTATCGGCAAGTCCCTTGCTTCGACAGTGCGGCAAGGTGCGCACATACAGTCATGACTATCTCGGGGGCCTCGAAGATAGCGAGATTGGTTGTTGTTGCAGCATCGGTCTTTTCTCACAGATCCATGAAGATTTTCTCATGGAATGTACAGGAATTAGGTGGAGTCCAATTTCAGCATCAAAGTATGGGTCTCTTGCATCAGGAGATTTAGAGATGCCTTGTGGAATGATTGATATACTTATGATTTGGGAACACCATCGTTGTGAGAGTCGGATTTGGCGTTGTGGTCAAATTCTATATGGCCATTATGAGACCTTTTGGTCAACTGGTTTTGGGCTTGGAGACATCCAGGGAGATGCACGTATGACTATTGTAGACTCATGGCAATAGCCCATTATGGATAGAGATATCATTGTGTCAGGTAGGGCCCAGTGGGCTACTATGCAGGTTCACGGCAGCCTCATGTGCTTCCTGAAAATCTATGCGCCCAACCATGCGATTGCACAAGCTGAGTTTTTTTCACACATTGTGGATAGGATTGGAGGCAACCATGCTACTGTGCATGGGGCTAAGTTAGCATCTTGGGAGCGCTTATGTATGGCCTTGAGGATTTTAGATGTTTGGCAGCATGTACGCTTAGTGCGACCCTCAGACCCTCATATACATCACTTTTATGCAAGTGACCGCATCTGTGATATGGGTGGATCTGTATGCATTTTGGCAGGGACTACCTTCTTAGATCATGCGCCAGTGGTTCTTACTTTGGCAGATAGATAGAGGAGTGGGAGTGTCATGCTGCACATCTTTGAGAGGATTCTATTGGGATACAGAGCTCATAGGGCAGGTGGCGGCGCTTTGGACAAAGCGTTTGGGCACACACGACACCCAAGCTAGTAGAGTGGCCACTGGACCTACTGAGCTTAGTTGTTTCTTCCTCGAGGAGTCAACAACTCGCTTGGCTACAGCAAGGAGGAGGAGAAGCGGCTCCACCGAGGCATTGCATCCCTATAGTGGATACGAGAGTGCCACCCTAATAGTCCTTGGATGGAGGAGCAGATGCAATAGGCTCGATAGGAGCTTATCACCATTGAGGAGCGGCTCCATGAATTTTCCTTCCAACGCTAGGTATCTCAGTGGACCCAGTGGGAGACAAACTTACTAGTGAGTTCCTTGAGACTGTGGATCCTCGCCATGCGTGTACGAGTGTTTGTCAGTTGAGGAGACCTGATGGGTCAATTTCTACAGAGCCTGAGGATATGCGTGCAGTTGCTACTGACTTTACCATGAGTAGAGTTTAGCTAAGCCACGGTTAGAGCGTCAAGATACATGCAGAGAGCAGGTTTGGGCATAGATGCCTTGCGTAGTTACTGAGGAGATGCATCAAAGACTTGAGACCCTCAGGGAACTTCCTCGGGCTAGCTACCCAAGGGAGGATGGTTTGACTCCTAGATTCTTCTTAGAGTACTGGGAACTGCTTGATCCGGATATTTGTAACACTTACAAGTATATTCTATACACTGGATCGGATGCCCGACAGCATGAGTGAGGGTCTGATTTACCTTATCCCCAAGGAGGGAGGCTCCTTGAATTAGATTCGGTAGTGGCTGCCCATCACCATTCTCAACTCAGTCTACAAAATTTTTGCAAAGGCTCTAGGTTTGAGAATACAACCACTACTCGAGAGCGTTATACATGAGACCAGGATAGGGTTTTCAAGGAGTGCAGTATGCTTGAAAACATCTTCGCCTTTTGGGAGGTGCCCTTGGACATCTCAGAGGAGAGGATCTTGTGATACTCCGCGATTTTGAGAAGGCATACCAGTGTGAATGTCTCCTCCTCTCATATCCTAATTTAGCGATTATTGTACAAATCTCTTTTTTCATCGGGAGAGTCTCCCCTCATGTTGATGTAGCCCCCTCTTGACAGGGCAGGTTGTAGCCCACTAGGCTGTTTTATTAACTAATAGAAGGATCTTTTTCTTGGAAAAAAATTTGTTACATGTTTGAGCATATATTTGCATTGGTGAAGTTTACTTATGACAACACTACTGACACTTCGATGGGGAAGGCACCATTTGACATTGTTGAGGATGCAAAAAGGTTCCTCCCATTTTGTGCACCAAGAACAAGATGTTCCATGCAGATAATTTTATCCAAGATTTGGAGACTGTATGTGTGAAGGTTGAGGAGGCTTTGCAAAAGTCTCAAGAACGACACAAGAAGGAAAAAGACATGCATCACCATGACTTGCAGTTAAAGGAAGGGGATTGGGTGCTTCTTTGTTTTGAGAAAGCATGCCTTAGGAAAATAAAGGATAAGGAGAAGCTTTTTTCAAAGCTAAGTATGGGATATTGTGGGCCGTTCAAGATTTCTAAAAAGATCGATGGTGTATCCTTTTGACAGGAGTTACCAGATACTTGGATGATTCACAATGCATTTCATGTGAATTTATTGACACCTTTCAAGGATGAAGTGTCAAAGGATAGGGAGCTTGAAAAGAAACCAAAGATTGAAGAAATAGATGCGATTCTCAAACCTGAACAGGTCCTAGCATACAAGGAAAGGAAAATGAAGTGTAAGCTTGTCAGCAAATATTTGGTCAAGTTCATTAACTACCTAGCTCTTGATGCAAAGTGGATGGCGGAGAATAATTGATAGATACTCCTTAGTTATTAGGGATTTACCCGGAGACTTTTGGTTTAGCATCGACTATTCCAATAGTGTGTGTCAAATCAGTGGATTGGTGTGATGCATTTTCACAAGAGGGGAGCCATTCCACTCCTTTGTCACAGAGTATCCACAAGGGAATATAGTCAACCAACTTCTCCTGAGAGGTGGGGGTGTTGACAGGCTAACAATACTTTGATCAATGACTTTATGCACATAAATAGTTGCCATAAGTTGTAGGCTTCTGGTTGGAACTCTTAAATAATCGAGTGAAACATGTACTCTTTCAATTGCTGTTTTAGTTGAGTATGTGTTAATGATGAATGACTTAAACATTTTATCTTGTTGATGTGAATCCAAAGTGACGAGATTTAGTACATCAAGACATCTATAAATGATCAGTATGGTTTGGATGTGATAGCTAAATAATTCATAATCATCATTGTTTATGTATAACAACCTGATGGGGTAGCGATGTGAATGTGATTGTGATTGTTCAATGACTTGTGTCTTGTGCTAGTGCACAGTTTGAAGTGATCAAATGCATGTCTGCATAGAGTCAGTGTATACGAGTGGCACTTAACCCCAAACAGAGACAACAAAAAAGAGAGATCACGAAAGATGATGACATGGGTGTTTGTATGGTGCTAATGTGGCATTTTTGTACGTTGGTGATGTGGCAAAAAAAATGCGCCATGAATTGCGGGCCATGTGGTAGGCTGTACAGTGCTACTTTCAACAGCCTTTGGGCGTGACTATTTTGGAGCTTTTGGAGTGCCAGCTTTTGGGGGGCTTCATTGCCTTTCACTTGTACCTTTAAATTCACGCCTTGGGAGAGTCTCTGGCAGACCCGTGGTGGACACACACAGTAGAGGACTCTCCCCAACAGGTGTACTTCTCAATACAAAAAGAAATATTGAAAGGGGGCGCAAGACTTTGGGGCCAGTGCATCCAGAAACGGAACTTTGCCGCTCTGTGAGTCGTGACTTGACTAAAAAGATTTTTTGAAGTTAAATTGTTGAAGTTTTTGTTTTGTTTGTGTGTGTTGTTGCCAAGCCAGTAACAAAGTAAATGCCGGAAACGGACCTTTGGAAAGGCAGTCGAATTAGAGAAGCATGACACCTTGGGTTGTGCCTGTATGCTTGTATTTTTGCCGTTGCTTGCCAGCTGTTAAAAGCTGAAAATATTGAAGCCATGACAATGCAGAATGAGGTGTGAATCCTTATAGATTATACGCGACTTCAAAGCAAAAACACATGAAAGCTAAGTTACTAGATAGTTAGCTATTTGTTTCCTTTTGTCCATAAATGCAAGGGAAACATATATTCGCAACGAATTCTTGAACTAAAATCTTTGTATATGTTTGTGACAAAATACCAAACCATATACAAAACCTGATCGCTTTGTCTGAGCTACCTAGACTTCATTCCTGAGTACAATGAGAACATTCACAAGTTCATGATCACTCTTCATCCTTTGGGTTCAAGCTAATCAATGTTTGTTGGCTTCATTCCTGAGCACAATGAGTAACATTCAAAAATTCTTGGGCTTTGATTTCCATTTGAACCATTGTGTCTGAAAGCTAAGCATCCACCCAGCTAGAGCCTCCATAGCCCCTTCTTGGACTCATGCTTCCTTGAGTTGAACATGGTAGTTGAAAGCACTTTTGAGAATGGTAATCTCGTGTGACAGTGGCAACAAACCAGAAGCAAAACTTTTTAATGTAGCACGAGTTGCCTCGTTATGAACCATAAGCGGGATATATTTCTCATGCAAATTACCATAAAGAAACATGCACTTATTCTCGATCTTAGTAATGGATTTTTAAAGAGGCATTCTTAGATAAAAGTTGGACCCCAAATTACACAAGTGCATCTTCATTGGATATGGTGTAGACGAAGAGATGGGATATCGTCTCTAGCACCCGGAACAAAGGAGGTTATACGCAGCTCATAGGTGATATTCAATGATTCTAAGATGCATAAAAAGCTAGTGAAAGACATTGAGTATCGCAAAGTATGGTTTCAGGATGTTTCCTCATCGCCAGTCACACAGAATGTTGGACATGCTAGTGATGCACCTTTGATTAGTACACACACACATGTTGCTCTAGAGAGAGCGGAATCTAGCGCTCAGGCACTTTGAAGATCTACTCATACATATCGTACACCTGAGCGTTTTGAGCAAGAATGAGACTACTTGCTAGTCACCGATTGTGATGAACCCAACGTGAAGTGGGAAGAGGCTATGCAATCTGAGTATAACTCAATTTTAGCAAATGAAACTTGGGATTTGACAAAGTTACCTACGATTAAACAGGCATTGCCATACATATGGGTGTACAAGAAGAAGTATATCCCAGATGATCTCGAGCCTAATTATAAGGCAAATTGGTTGCAAAAGGGTTCAAGAAAACGAAAGGCATGGATTTTGATGAAATCTTTTCTCCATTGGTCAAGATGACTACATTGCATCTTGTGCTTGGTCTAGTAGCCATCGAGGACTTGTAATTGTTCCAAATGGATGTGAAGACAACATTTCTTCATGGGGATCTTGAAGAGTATGTTTACATGAAACAGCCAGAAGGTTTTGTAATAAAGCCGAAGAAGCCAACATGGGAAGAACTGGTGTGTAGACTCAAGAAAGCTTTATATGGATTAAAGCAAGGCTCAAGGCAATGGTACATCAAGTTTGATAAGTACATTCAGTCCTAAGGTTACATACAAAGCCAAGAGGATCACTGCTTGTACACAAAGAGGTTGAATGATGGTTCCCTCACCATTTTGATTTTGTACATATGCTCATAACCGGGAAGTCAAAAGATGAGATTTCACTTCTCAAGGATGCCTGAAGCAAGCAGTCTCCTATGAAAGATTTGGGTGATGCATATCACTTCCTTGGTATGAGTATCAAGAGAGATTGCAAACATGGTATACTTGAACTTTCACACAAAGAGTATATTCACAAGGGCTTGCAGCATTTTAATATGCAAGGGGGGAAAGCATTGAGTACCTCAATGGCAGCATACAAAAAACTTAGCAAGCATGATTGTCCCAAATCGGATGCTGAAAAGGCAGAGATGGTAAAGGTGCCGTATTGTTTGTCAGTTGGCAGTCTCATGTTTGCCATGGTTAGCACACGGTCAGACATTGCATATGAAGTGGGAGTGGTTAGCAGGTTTATGGCTAATCTAGGCAGAAAGCATTGGGAAGCAGTGAAGCACATCTTGAGATACGTCAAGGGATCAGCTAGCAAGTGCTTATGCTTTGGGAACAGTGATGCATCCATACTTGGATACACTGATTCGGATTATGCGGGTTGTGTGGAAACTAGGGGATCCACATCTGGTTATGTTTTTCTTGTTGGAGTGGAAGTTTCTTGGGGATCATGTATCCAAAATTGCACTTTGTCTTCCACCACACTAGGTAGAGTATGTTGTAGTTTCTAGTTCCAATAAGGAGTTTGTGTGGTTATCTTGTCTAGTGGGAGATTTTGGTAAACACCAGACTCCAATGCTACATTGCAACAGTCAGAGTGCGATTGCATTAGCAACGAGCCCCGTATTTCACTCCAAGTCGAAACACATAGAGGTCAGGTATCATGTGGCATGGGATATTTTGGCTAGCAAATGCATTGAGTTAGTCAAAGTTCACACGGATGAAAACCCAGTGGATGATCTAACAAAGAGATTAGCCTCAAAGCGGTTTGCAAATCGCACAGAGATGATGGGCGTAGGGTGAAGCTACAGTCCTGCTTCATGTTTTGTACATTTGTACATAGTAGCCCCTACATTCTTTAGCCACTTGGGCCACGTTGGCCTTCAAATGGGAGATTGTTGGGTTTCAGGCCTCGTGTGGCCAAGTTGTGGCCAGGTTCCCATCCTCTTGCATTCTTTGTTCATAAAGACAATAAGGAGAGTGAGAATCTATTATCTCACAAGCTCCACCAAAACCTAAGTTTGCTCATCTTCCCCTTACACTTATCTCCATCCCTTCTCTTGCTCACCGCACAGCTTCCACCCAAAGTTGGATAAACTTCCTACTAAGGTAATGAGCAAGCTGGCATTGCATGTCAATAGTTGTAGATTGACTCATTTTGTGTGGTGGTTTACTAATGGGTTTACTACCTGCATATGTGGTAAATCTTTTGGAAAAACAAATTTGTATTCCATTGAAAGTTCCTTCAATTTATTAGCAATATTTGCTTGTTGTGGTAATAGAGGAGTAGTAAGAGAAGGAGTAGAAGCATACAGTAATGACGTTGAAGAAACTTCAACCATAGCTGGAATATTATCAGTATTTGATAACAAATGACACAATGAGTAACACAAAAAGAGTTCTTCTATTGGGGTGGTAAAGCCCAATATGTCGTGCCTAAGTGTTGGACAACCAAATATTAACTAGGAGCTAACATTGACCATTCTTTCTACATAAATCAATAAGGACTCATAATCCTAATCACACAATTGGACAAGCTATGTCTCCATCTACTTCAGACAGCAAGGTGGTCTACTTTTGGAGGTTCTTATGCATACACGTTCTCATTGTAGAATTTTTTTGCAATCTCTTTCAAAATCTTGTGGGTCTGTTTAATCAGAAAAACCACCACAACGGTTACTAAAAAAGGTTTTTGTGGTTGATGTAATCAAAGTTTGAAACTTTGTATATGCTACATGTATCCAATGTTAAAAACCGTGTAATTTGTGTAACCGAGCAGTCAAGTGTTTCTTTGTGGCATTGCCAGTTAGGACATATGTCTCAACAAGGTATGAAAATATTTTCTCGTTTTGGTTATATTCAGGGATTTAATTTCTTAGACTTTTCAGTTTGTGAGCATTGTCTTTATGATAAACAAACACAATCAACACACAAAAGAGGTAGCACTCAAAAGTGAGCCATTAGAGTTAGTGCATAGTGATGTGTGTGGGCCTATGCCTAGAATATCCATGGGGGTTTCATTGTACTTTGTTTCATTCATAGATGACTTCTCAAGGAAAGTGTGAGTATATCCTCTCAGGAAGAAGGATGAAGTACTTTAAAAATTTCAAAATTTTGTGGCATTAGTGGAGAATCAGTATGGCAGGAAAGTCAAGTCCTTAAGGTCAAACAATTGTGGTGAGTATGTTAGTAAAGCCTTTCAAAAAAATTGTGATTCCAAAGGCATCAAAAGAGAGCTCACTGCTCCATTATTATAACATTTCACAAAATGTTCTTTCCAAGAGGATGAATTGTACCATACAAGAGAATCTATGTAGCATGTTGTCTAATGCTAATGGATTTTGGGCAGAAAGGTTAGCTACAACTATCCATCTTATTAATAGATCTCTCAATAAGGCTTTAGATGAGAAGGTACATGAAGAAATTTGGGTTGGCAAGCCACCTTATTACAAGAATCTTAGAGTCTTTGGCTATGAAGCATAGTGCCATGTTCCAAAGGAGTTCAAAAACAAGTTGGCTTCCAAGTCAAAGAAATGTGTTTTTCTTTCGCTATCTTGGCGAGATATGATTATGGGATCCTTAAGCTAAAACGATTGTTCGTAGCAATGATATACACTTCAATGAAGAGAAGATGCATTGTGAGACCAAAGGGAGCCTAGAACCTATCTCTCTGTCCAGCCTCTACCCTTTATATAAGCACCCCCAATCTTCGTTCTTCAGACGGGAGGTCCCTAGCCTCTATCCCTTGGCCTGATGTTACTTCCCCCCTTGGAGAAACGTTTTTTCTATATTAAAAAAAGTGGGAAATTTCTTCTTAAGGACACTAATGTTTTCCCAAGTGGCACCTTCCTCAGGTCTTTCTTTCTAATGCTTATCGATGCAGATGATGACTCATACATAGATCATGATAGTCAAGAATACACTTAGGTTTAAGTGGCTAGGTTGGAGGCTCAATGAAATCAACAAAAACATGTTGCTTAATGACATTGTCATCCCTATACAAGCATGTACATAAACTACTTACATGAAATATTGGATGAATGCAAGAGCGCGCATGTAATGAGAGTTTGTAAGCCATATCTCCAACTCGCTTGAGTATCTTAAAAGGCCAACAATATCTTGGAGATAATTTAGATGTTGGCCCAATATTTAGACTTTTGAATGCTCTCACACATGCAAAAATACCTCTTCCCCTTCCATGAAGGTAACTTTTTCTCACCTAGCATACCTTTTATACCGATCATGTGCTTGTCAAAACATTTAGAGGATCTAGTCTCCGTATTTCCATGTGTTCTTGGAGAAATTATTGACCTGTCAAAGTTTCTCAACCCTCCTTAACTGTTGGTAACCTAGGTTAAAAACCATGCATAAGCATAAAAGGACTAAAAATAGTAGTCATATGCTTAGCACGATCGTAAGAAAACTCAAGAATAGGGAGATAATCTTCCCAATCCTTGATTTTTGCTAGCTTATGCTCGCACCATATCCTCTAGCACTTGATTGACATCTTCATTTTGACCATCCGTTTCAGGATGATCGGAAATATTGATGTTGAGTTGTGTACCCAATCGTTTAAAATAGCCTCCAAAAATGACTGTTAAACATGGGATCACGAATCACTCATAATATTGTTGGGCAGCCCATACATCCTATACAAATTGTCAAAAAATGGCTAACTATGGAGTTTTAATTGTGGACTTGGTTGGAATAAACTTGCAAAATTTAGTCAACCAATCTATGACCACCCATACTGAGTCTTGACCTCGTACAATGATTGCTAGACCCACAATGACATCCATAGAGATACTTTCCCATTTACCATTAGAAATCTCCAAATGACACAAGAGACCTCCTGCTTTCAGGCGCTCTGCTTTATTCACAATATAATCCTTTGATAAGCCCTTGAAAGATGTGTACCCACTTGTGACATCACTCAATAGGTGCCATCCTGAATCTAGCTTCACATATCTATAGATGCATAAGAGCATAAACAAAAGAACCTCCCCAACAATCCTTGGAGACATTTGAAACTGATAATGTCTCACAAGGACCACCACACAACGGCATGCATCATCAATTGCATGTGCAAGGATGCATCAAAATGCAAATGTAGCCAATTATTGCACTTTTTGGACAAAAAAGGGTTGCCTACTCTACATTGTTTGATAATTTACATGAAAATTGATCCTAATATTCTATTAAAACTGCCCAAAGAACTAAAGATTGACTACTCACTTATTGAAATACTGATTTTAAGGAGGGTTATATGGCCAAAAAATAAATCTTCTATCATAGAGTTGTTGTTACTTTGGATTGATGCAAAACAAAAACTACAGCATTTCAAAACCTAATTTATCCAACGCATTTGGACTAAGCTAAAAAGTGATGAAAGACTCTTAGATAATGTAAATCCAAGTTCAAATAAGGGAACTATAAGAAAAACAATGTTCTTTGGGGAAGGCTACGCTTGCAAAAATTGTTTCCTCTTGCCATCCCCTTCTTTTTTTGCATAAATTGAAGAAATCAAAAGTGGGATTAGCATAGTGATACACATCATGATTAAGCATAGAGTAGGAATGATTAGGCCACACCAAGAAATCCATGCTTTGGAGAAAGAGAGAGAGAGAGAGAGAGGCACTTGATGCACACCCAAGTTTTATCTCTATTGCATATGTGAATATATCATTGAGATAAGCTCTCTTTATCTAGAAGTGTACATCACACTTTCCATGTGTACACTTATGTGTCCCACTTATCTCCACATGCACTTTTCTCAAGATATCACTTGCCACACAAAAAAACTTCAAATGGGATTCTTATGGACCAGTTTGCATTGGAATATGCAACCTTAGTGTTGAATTTGATCACGTGTTAGCTAGTGGGTGATAGGAATTTTCCTTATGACACATAGACTCCAATACTTGCATATGAGCATGTTGAGAAATGGGGTATAGATTCAATACCTACACACAATGAAGAAAAATCTACATCATCATGGGGGTAGAAAATTTGACTAGGTGAGCTGAAGCAACAATCAATAGCATCACCATGGCAATAGTGATTACCTCGTCCATTCTTTAGCAGATTTTGTTGCAAGTTTGGGATGCCTCCTCCACCACCCAATGTGCCACCCAACATGTTGGGGTAAAGGTGATGTGTCGTACCCTGGGCTAGAGAATGTATCTGACCATCCACTCTTTCTCCTTATTCATTATACATGTACAAAGAATAAGGAGAATTATCTTCCCCCTTCTTTAGAGAGGTTGTTCCACCCACTCCCAATGTCATCTCTCCTCTTCCCGTTTGTGCTCTACATCCGCGCACATCACGCACTAACAACTGGTATCAGAGTAGCAAGTGGGAGCGTCAACATCCGCTCCACGCATGCGAGGGTGTCTTGATGAGCTATGGCTCAAGCCTCATGTAGCTCAGGGATGGCTACACTCCCCTCTGACGGCAAGAGTTGACATTGACCTTCTCATTGGGAATTGACGACATTTGGCACACCTTGTCAGCTTCCCATTTGGCAAGAGCAAGAGATAGCTTTTCCGCTCTCCTCTCACATATCCTCACCATCAATGGCATCTTGTCACATCCCAACTTCCCATGACCTCAAATCAAGAAAAAGTGGCATCAGCTCTTCCCTAGCATGCATCTATAGTAGCTCAGCTCCGCAACGTAGTCTTCTAGAGTGGTCTTCTCAAAACAAGCGGTCTTGACTCCAGACATTTACGAACACAAGTAGATCTTGGGAATCACAAGAATTTGTGTGCCAGATTGTACTCGTCTCAGGCACAAAAAGTGGAGGATATGTATGCCGTTTGTGGCTATGAGTGGTTGGTTGTTCTATGTGTCAGATTCTAGGAGTTTTACTCATAGAATTTTAGTGCAGATTATGTGGCACACACTTTGTGCTCATGTAGTATCTAGAATTTTTCATACAATCTTAGAGAAAAATTAATTTATGAAAGTAGAATTTTCCTTAAGAGGATTCCTTAGAGGATAATTGTAGGTAGTGCAAGGATAATTTTATTTCATCATCTACACATAGAACATCAAATCATGCACATAACTTGAAGAGAACAGCACATTAAGATTGACAACTTGTTGAGGACCGGATTTCCTTGGAGCCGGTCCCCCCTCCAAAAGGACTTTGTATTATAATTATCTCAATGAGAGCTCTAATTACAATACTGGTTTGTTCTTTAGAGGATAATCGTAGGTAGTGCAAGGATAATTTTATTTTATCACCTACACATTAGAACATCAAATCATGCACATAACTTGAAGAGAACAACACATTAAGATTGACAACTTGTTGAGGACCGGATTTCCTTGGAGACGGTCCCCCCCCACGGTCCCCCCTCCAAAAGGACTTTGTATTATAATTATCTCAATGAGAGCTCTAATTAAAATACTAGTTTGTTCTTTAGAGGATAATTGTAGGTAGTGCAAGGATAATTTTATTTCATCACCTACACATTAGAACATCAAATCATGCACATAACTTGAAGAGAACAACACATTAAGATTGACAACTTATTGAGGACCGGATTTCCTTGGAGCCGATCCCGCCTCCAAAAGGACTTTGTATTATGATTATCTCAATGAGAGCTCTAATTACAATACTAGTTTGTGCTCTTGTGGACCTTAGTTGAACCAATGAAGATGGTGAGCTTCATGATTCCATGGTGTAACCCTTCTTGCCAAGTCCTAAACACCCCAACAGGGCGAAAGAATTGCGGGGATAGGGGTGAAGAGAAGTATTTCTTAAGCAACAACGAGAACATAAACCAACAAACTGTCAATCCGAGGACGTAGCTGACCCGACTAGGGCATGGAGGTAATCTCTGGGTTGTCAACCCTGAGCTAGACACGAACAACACTCTACAGCCACTAATCCTACCACAACACTACCATAAAGCAAAGAAACAGACAACGCATCCTACGAAACACTACAAGCTCGAAACAGTCTCAAATCATATCGAAATGACTCGAAATCGGAGGGTAAGACTCACAAGGACATATCCTATGCGGCCAAACACCTAAACCCTGAAAACCATAACTGTAAGACCTCTAATCGTTGTCGCGATAGACTCAAAACAACAATTTCCAAAGTGTTTGGAACTGATCATCGCTCTGACACCACAGTTCACTCGGCCCCACTACAATATTGTTACACTTGTAAGAAGGATACAGACATTGGCCAAGATTCTCCTTACATGGATGTGTTACCGGGTATGACGGAATCAGACAACGTAGACTGGGTACACCTAGCTGCAACCATAGATACCTGGGGAAATAGAGGAACCACTTGGGTCACACAAGAGGGGGAAGAGGTACCACAAATTGCACCTCTCAACATGATAAGTGCCATACATGCATCTTCTAAGGGCAAGGCAATTGTGGACCAATCTGACAGTGACACCGATAGCTCAATAGAAGACTTTAACCAACATGACTCAGACACTGACTTCCAGAGTGAAACGGATTCTGAATCTCATGAATTAAAGAGTGGAGCAAGTTCAGAGTCAAAACATTTGGAAGGACCGAGCACATCAACCCATGATAGCTCCTCCGAGAGTGAAGAGGACACCAACGAGGACTCCTTTAGTGAGCCAGATCTAAATGCAAATCAAAAGCAGGTCTCAAAAAAGAAAAAGAAAAACTTTAAGAGGCGTCGATATCGAGCCAATGTACGTGCTAGGATAAAAAAGAAGAGATCCTCAGCAGAATGGCTCAGTTATATAGGAGCATGTCATGCTCATCAAAAATTGGTAGACGATTGGGGTGAATATCTCCAAAATGTTATGTGGTGTAGACCACGACCCCATGACATAGCCCAATTAGAGATCATAGACAAGCCAAAGTTGAGCCGCACTGCAAGGAGGCGTCAAAACCAAGAGTTAGCTCGACAACACAAGAAAGCAGAAATAGAAGCACAAACCAAAGCACAACCAGAATCCACAGACTTGCATCCTGCACCAGAACATTTCAAATCTTACACCACAGCGGAAGCAAAGGTTGTGTACACAAAAGCCCAAAGAATACCTATCGATGGGAATAATGGAATCTATGATGGTCTGGCAATAGTTAAAGAAATAGAATTAGCCGACCTCGGTGAAGAATCAAAACCTGTATTTACTGCCCAAGACCTCATAGAAGTTGAAGAGGCGGTCCTCAAAGAGCTTCTCAAGGAATTCAAGGACATATTCGCTTGGACATACCATGATATGAAAGGTGTTCCACCTTCTGTGGTCCAACATACAATCCCTATGATTAGCACTGCGAAGCCTGTACAACAAAGACCCTACCCGATGAATCCTAAGTACGCAAAGATCATTCAAGAAGAACTAGAAAAGCTTATCAAATGTGGGTTCATATATCCTATTGAACACTCTGAATGGGTGTCTCCAATAGTTATCGTGCCAAAAAAGAATGGGAAACTCAGGGTGTGCGTGGACCTCAAAAAATTTAATGCAGCTACTAGAAGAGACCATTACCCCCTACCATATTCCGAACATGTACTTGAAAGAGTTGCAGGCAAGGAAGCTTATAGCTTTCTAGATGGGTACTCAGGCTACAACCAAATCACGATAGCGCTAGAGGACCAAGCTAAAACTGCCTTCATCACCGAATTTGGCGTGTTTGCATTTCGTGTGATGGCTTTTGGCTTAACAAATGCCCCTGCTACATTCCAACGATTAATAAACACTGCTTTTAAAGAATATTTGAGAGATTTTTGTGAAGCTTTCTTAGACGACCTTTGTGTTTACTCTTCTTGGAAAGAACATCTATCATGTTTGCGGAAGGTGTTTGAAAAGTGTAGGTTCTATCGTATCTCATTGAACCCGTTCAAATGCCAATTTTGGGTCAAGCATGGAGTTATTTTAGGGCATATAGTATCTAAGAATGGTATCTCAACCGATGAGATCAAAATTAAAGTGATTCTAGAGTTACCACCACCAACCAATTACAAGCGAGTTCAAAGTTTCATGGGACACGTGGGTTATTATCGACGGTTTATTTTATTTTTCGCTGAGATAGCACGTCCTTTGTACAAGCTTCTCATTGAATTTAAATGGACTGAAGAGTGTGACCAGGCCTATGAACAATTGAAGAAAACACTAGCAAGTGCTCCGATTTTAAGGATACCTAACTGGGATGTCATTTTCCATGTGCATAATGATGCATCAAACTTTGCTATTGGGTGTGTTCTCACTCAACCAGGAGAACATAAATTGGACTATCCCATTAGCTTTGCAAGCCGTCAATTGAACGATGCTGAAAGGAACTACACCACTACAGAGCGAGAAGGTTTGGCAATGGTTTATGCAGTAAAGAAATTTCGCTACTACCTTCTGGCAAACAAGTTTGTATTTTATGTGGATCATCAAGCGTTGCTGTATCTGGTAAACAAGCCATGCTCCACAGGAAGAATCACACGATGGTTGTTAATTCTTCTGGAGTTTGATTTCACGATTGTAGTGAGACCCGGTAAAAGGCACGTCATGGCTGATCATTTGTCTCGCATACCCAATGGTGAAGCCCCTACAGGAGTTGATGATGAATTACCCGATACTTTCCTATTCATAGTTGAGACTATGCCTGAATGGAGTGAGAACATTGTTAACTTTTTAGTTAATGGTTTTCCACCCAAGGAACTTCGTAAGGATATCGCTCGAAGGCTAGTAAAAGAATGTGAACCCTATTGTTTGATTGCCGGAACTCTGTATAGACTAGGCAAGGACGATATTCTTAGAATTGTGCCCGCGAGGATGAATATTTGTATATCTTGCAAGAAGCACATATGGGCATAGCAGGAGGACATTTTTCAGGAGACCTGACTGCTAGAAAGGTGCTGCAATCAGGCTATTGGTGGCCAACTTTATTTAAGGATGCATCACTTTTTACAAAAGGGTGTGATGAGTGCCAACGTTACAAGACCACACAGCGCAAAGACAGAATGCCCTTACATCCTATTAAAGTAACCCAACCATTTGAAAAATGGGGCTTAGACTTTGTAGGTCCAATTAGTCCCGCAGCTCGCAACACTCAATCTCGATATATTCTAGTTGCTACGGACTATGTAACAAAGTGGGCTGAAGCTAAGGCTTCACAAAAAGCTGACGCGAGGACAACAACTAAGTTTCTTTTTAAAAGCATTATCACAAGATTTGGTTGCCCTTTTGAAATTGTTAGTGATAATGGTACCCATTTTATAAATGAGGTAATAAGAGAGCTTACCACGACCTTTATGATATCCCACCATAAGTCTACACCTTATTACCCGCAAGCTAAGCACCAACAAGACTCTAATCTCTATTTTAACCAAGACGGTAGAAGCTCATCGCACTGATTGGGATTTGAAGTTGACATCTGCTCTATGGGCTTATCGTACTGCTTATAAAGTGGCTATTAATTGTACGCCATTCAAAATGGTATACGGCCAAGAAGCGGTTATGCCTTGGGAGTTTGTCATTCCTAGTCTTAGGGTAGCTTTGCAAGAAGGATGGAATGGTAACCCCTTAACCGAGCGTTTGTATATCTTAGAAAAACTAGACGAAGAGAGACAGTTGGCTGTGCAAAATGCTCTTGTGGAAAAGGATAGGAGAAAGAAGTGGTTTGATCGCCATGTGAAGGATAAGGACATCAAAGTTGGTGATAAAGTCCTTATGTATGGAGTACGTAAAGAGAAGAAAAAGTTTAAATATGCTGGTAAAGGACCATATAGAGTATGTGAAATTACCCCACAAGGTACCCTTCGTGTGGAAACTCTTGATGGAGTTGAAACCATTGGATTCCTCAATGGGAGTAAATTCAAAAGATATTATGATCCTTTAAGTCAAGAAGAACTATGGGCCATTCATCAAAAGAAGGCCGCCAAAGCACAAACCGAGTTAATCAAGATACAAGCTCAAGCTGAGGCTAAGGAGCGACAAAAACGTATAAGACAAAAACAAGAGGCTAACCTTGGAGTCACAAATGCATTCCACGTGGAAATCGAAGAGGATGGGTTGGACTCTGACACACCTCTACGATACCCTATTGAGTTAAATAGTGCCTATGGAAAAGTGCTATATAACGCCTTATTGGACACGGGTGCTAAATATAATCTGCTATCCTATGGGGTGTGGTGTCAGTTAGGGAAGCCACCTCTATCTGAGAGTATTATCCAAGTCAAGGGTGTCAACAAGAAAAAAACTACGATTTTTGGAATCTGGCACACTTCTGTCAGTTATGACAATGGAATTGTAGCTCAAGACTTTTTGGTCATGCCTACTGGAACTATGGAGGGTAATATAAACCTAGGCCGCACGTGGATGATAGCCACCAAATGCACTATTGATTGGGGGACTGGAGGTGTTACAACGCAAAAACCAACTCTTAGCCCTACCACTCAAGCCATAGTCCCTGAGATATTGCCTAAGGAAATAAAACCCAAGACATTGCATGTCCAGGAGGTTGAACCATACGTCCCCATAGACCAACTCTCTAGAGCTTCAACTGATGTAGTTGAAAGAAAGCTTGAGACACACAAGAACCATCCTAATATAACAGAGAAAACATACAAGTGGGTCCCTAAAGCTTCTGTAGTGAGCATGGTTGATGCAAAAAAGCGGAAACCTCGTAAGAACCGTCCCACTCACTCCAAGAAATGTAAAGAAACGTTGCGTTGGATTCCTAAACGACTATTGGAAGCCCAAGGATACTATGAAGGAAATGATCAAATATGGGTGCCCAAACGTAAAGTGTACTCTTACCTGTCACCTGGCCCATGTAAACCCAATCCTGTGGCTCCAAAACAAATTGAAAATCGCGGAAAGGAAAAAATGATGGAATGTTACACACCCGCTCTAGAGCTAGTTTGGGTACCAAAGAAAGAACGATTTGTTCCACCTAGCTCAGGAACAGGGAAATCAAATGAAGCTTCTTGCTCTTCATGTAGTTCCTATACGCAAATAGAAGCTTCGACACAACCTCCACCTACCACTGTACATATCCATACAAGCACGAAAGAGTTTGCACCTCCCGGGGTAAGTTCACCACCTACAACAATGTTGCAAATAAAATCATGGGAGAGTACCTTACCACCCTTGCAACTAGATGAAACGCATAGGGCGGTCGAAAACTATTGGTTAAATCCTTCACCCATAACAACTTGGAACAATTGGTTTCAAAAGGTGACGACCTCATTCCAAAAGGTATGATCTACCCAAGGAAGGGGGGAGTGTTTGCTAACATAATCATTCACTTGCTCCCCTCTCAACCTTCCTCCCTGACCTCTCAATTCCAATCTTAGGGAATGTATATATATAGCCTTATACTCACAAAAAACAAAAATAGTAAAGAGCAAGAGCGACTAGCAACGAGAGAGCACCCTATCAGATCTTACATATAAGTCCAAATTCACCGTGTCAATTCAAGCAACACACAAAAACAACTCTTATGTTTTAAAGGCCTAACCAAATCTATCTGTATTGTCAGAAATGGCTACTTCACCAGAGGCATGCACTTCTATTTTTGATGAAAGGTACCCTTTGTCTTTTCCTCAAGTGTTCTACGTATGCTACCCTATACTTTCTTGCGAATGGGATTTGATAGAGAGCCTTGCATGTGAGAGAAGTTTTGAGGAGTTAGAATGGCTGATACGTCTATGGCTAACTAGTGATCCCTACCCAGTAGCGAATGTGTCTCCAGTGGCACATGCTTATTCTTTTGCACAAGATGAGTATCCACGCATTGCGAGGTTCTTGATTAGCATGCTTGCACAAGAGGATGATGAAGAGGAACTAATAGAGACCGAGGAAGACTATGGCCTCACGGACAACGATTTTATTTATCTAGATGATGAGCATAGAGGCCTAGCCTTAGGGTGGCCACCCGGTTTATATAATATCCTCTTTCCTTGATTCTAAAAGGGGTGACAGATAGGTAGGTTAGGGGTTTAGATTGTGTTTTGAGTTTGTTTTTTAGGAGTTTTAATTTTTCACACTGACATGCCTCCTAGAGGTATAGTGCCTGTTTTTGGATGTGTTAGGTAGGACTTATATGGATCTCCATCCACATGGCTGAGGACATCTGCTTCAACGAAATGAGCCACTCCATACCTCCAGGTGTACTACTTTCCATGATTCATGTTGGTGGATATGTGTAATTGCTAATAATGATTTTTCATGCTTTGTTTGAGTGCAATAGTTATGATTGTTATCTGCCATTATAGATGTATAAATTTGTCTTTGCTTAAGTTGATTGAACTCCAGTTTAATCTTATGGATGAGCCTAGAGATTAGGAGACCGTGACTTTAGGTTAACTCATTTACTTGACCACTAGGCCTAGCTAATAAAATTATCCGGGTATTTGAGACCTTAGGAATGTTTTAGGCAGAGAAAGCTTGCTCACTTAAACAACAAAAAACACTAGTGCGAATACCAAGGAAATGGAAGCAAAAAAAAAAAAAACATAAGTGCCACAAATGAAAAATCTTACGCTGGAAGAGAAATCCTGGCTTGAATTGGTGCTTCACTCACATGTATTGTCTATGGTACTAGAGCCCTAGAGGTTCCCAGTGTGGGCGCTTTTCCTTGAGAAGCAAAAAACCCCGGACATACAAGATAAGCACACAGATCACATGATTGTGACCCAAAGTAAAAAAGTATTAAAAAAAAAATTTAAAAAAATTAAAAGACTTCCATTGAGCTTACAGTTAACATTTCAAGCTTTTGTTTGCAGTTGTGAGAGCGAGTTGGCTAATCAAAGCTGAAAAGCATAATTAGGGAATCTTGCATTTAGCTAATCTTCTTAGCTTAGCTAGTACTAGAGTAGTTGTTTTAACCTTAGTCATAGCTAACTAATTGATAGACTCACCCATAAGCTCAAAACTCTTGATTAATTAATTTACTCAAAGTGCAATTTATTTGTCCTTAATGGCAGTCTAACATTTCATAAATCTTGCATTTACTCATTTCCACATGTACTTTACATTCCCCTCATGATTTATGGCAATATAATTCCGCTTGCTAAAACAGTGACTTTGCCTTGCAGATTCAAATCTAGATGCTCTACAACATGGACATACCAAGCTTCAACTCAATAGCTTCCGAGGACGGAATCTACATCAAGAAGGGGGGCAATGTTAACCCTCGTGGCTCACGGACACCCTATCGCCTACGACGGACACCGTAATCGTATTATTTATTTAAGTAGAGTCAGGCACCGGGCTTGTCGGTCCAATAGGGAAAGGTAGAGTGATCGCCGATGAGAGGCGCACTCTAACACGAACATGCTAGGGTTAGTTGGCTAAGCATGGGCGCCCAAGTGTGAATGGGGTGAGCTCACATAAAAGCCAATTAAACCTAAAATTGAGGCATTCTCTCATTGTGCAATAGAAGCTGCTCTTGCTCCATCTCCACCTTCTCCTTCACCATCTCCTTGTGTGTGTGCGTGTGTGAGAGAGAGAGAGAGAGTGAGAGTGTGTGTGCGATCGAGCGTTGCGGTGGCACGACGGCGGCGAGGCAGTTGAGCGCGGCGTAGCGGCGTCTCCCTCTTCTTCGCGGCGCGGGAATCCTTCATTCGCAACTACGTAGGAAGGTGAGTGACACACCGTTCTTCCTCGTGAGCTTGTCTGTTGTATGACTGTGTGCTAGGAGCCTTTGTGGCTCGCACACGGCGCGTAGCAAGTCCCTAGCCTTGACAACTGGTTTCGGTTCTCACGTTTGAGACCATCACTTTTGCGAAGGGCTTAAAATTATGTATGCACGGCATGCTAGGTAGGTGGATTCAATTCTACCGCCTCGTGAAACACGCTTCCACTATATTACCAGACACTTTGTCAAGGACAAGATAAGTTCTGGATTGTTTAACATGATTTTCGGTCGTTGTCAAAAACAACAACACTGAAACGAACCTAAAACTCAGACTTAATTCAAAGGCAAAGTTCTATCATTAAGTCACACTGGTGTCACTGTGACTTGTTTGTGTTTTTGTGTTACCTCTCTCGATGAGAGTCATAGCAGAAATAATGTTGCATGCTTATAAGATAAGCTGCACGTTAGGCATAAGATGGACAAGAGCATGGCAATCAAATATACACGTCATAGTCGTTTAAGGAAAGTTCCTCGGCCCAGCATGCTGTTCTTATCTCTCTTTCTTTTTTCTCTCTAAAGATAATGAAAACTTTCTAAGGAGCTTTTGATACATGTTTCGCTGGTGAGTCAACATGAGCCAAGGTGCTCTAACTCTCAGCTAGAAATTGGGCAAGATGCCATCCAAATTAGTCTTCATCGGTTCGATGATTGAACACTAATTGCCATGAGGGCTATGAGCCACACACGCTGGCTAAGAGCAATTGTTAAATCTAAAGTAAGACCCAATTGTTGGTATTCCTTGGGTGATTGTTCTCAAGATTGAACAGATCTACCCAGTGGAGTACACATCGATGTTAATGGACAAGCAAGAGTCTTGTCATTGCAGATGTTTAGAGTGTCATTTTGCACTACATGTTTTCAGCGCGACGCTCGAGTTGAATTTTTGATAGCCTTAAACTCCCATCAGCTGATCTCTACCACGGAGTATAGATGCCACAATCAGTTGAGACAGCATGGCTGTCCATAAGAGCTAGACATTTCACTTGTGTGGATCTCCGGCTCCCTTTATAGCACTACTGATTGTGTATGGACATACTGTTTTGGGGAAAGACCCGGCGGGTGATTGCTAAATCTCCCCATAGGCATTGCGGATCATAGTTTGATCTATCCCAGTTCTACTTTCAAGGAAAGAAGGCCGTCATCTACCACGGGGTAGTGGACAAATTCAACTTTTTAAGTTGATTTCAATCATTCGATACACGGTTGACTATGTTGGTTACCGTTACCTGCTCGTTGAGCAGTTCCTACAAAGGGTCTTACCAAGGGGTTTGACTACGTAGATTCTAACCAACGGGTTTGGATTATGAAAGCAACACCCAGGGTCTCCAGTGCAATGTTGCTTGTTTTTCCATAGGTGGGCAAGGTGCTCCTGTGCATTTGAATACGGGTCAGTGAACATTCAGTTCAAATCTCCAGGTACGCATCTATTGATTTGGTGTTATTCCATTTTTAATATGCTTTGTTTGATATTTTCTACTCGTATAAATACGATTGAATGTTTCAGAGACATGCCAAGGGCATGTCGGAACAAAGTATTTTGGGCCGTAGTGTCCAATATACATTTCTGCATTATGCTATTACGAACCCCTTTGTAGGGTTCTCTTTGGTACATGTTGTCACATGGGATACAACATGGTCTAGGAACTCAAGGAGTTTGGTTTAGCCATTGTGGAGCAATGATAATGAGGGTCCCTCTCACTCGCGTCGCAGAGTGTTTGTAGTTACCTCCACACACAAGTACTTCTCGTACTTAAAGATGTTCTTTTTACAGACATCCTTATTTGAGACATATTCCACATGTGGAGAATATGAGTCTCTGGGACTGACACTAGCGCCTAATTCCTAATGATGTGTCACGACGGCGTCCCTACATGCTGGTTGCATCCGTTTATCAGACCATTTGGAGCACACCGTATCAGGAACAATTTCAGTGTCCAGAAATTGTCGGGTACTCAGTACAGAGTTGTTGCGAGGAACAAGTGATGTGAAACCACCTTAACGAAGGGTCATTTCTACATATAGTCAAGTATGCTAAGTTATTGAGAATGTCTCATGGTTGGTACCTAGGTGTGACTGAGCTTTCACATTTGGTTATGGTCCAACTCTGTTGAAAGGCTTTCACGTACGTACCGTGGAAAGTCTCGTCATGGAATTGCTGGTTGGATAATTTTTTGTTAAATGCATGCAGACTAGGTGTTATGGGCCCTAGTGTTTAACACTGATTTATTTGGAGCGGCATGCCAATTCATGGACTTTATTCTCTCTGCACCTTTTTGCACTGCAAGTGCAATTTCTACTGCAGAGTTATCATGAGTTTACACCCTGCCATACAAGGTAATGGCTCAGTATGGGTATTTGTGGTTGCTTGGTCTAAACTCTAAGAGTTTACTCCACTCCAACCGCTTTAAACCTAGTTGGTTGCCTCCACTCCATATGGAGTATATGGTTGGATACTCATTGGTTGAGTCATAGTTTATCGTCAGTTGTGGAAGACTGTTTGTAAGTGGTTGGGGGACAATACCTCACTCTCACTGCTGCTATTCATCGAGTGTTGGATGGGCAGCTTACAAGTATTTTTTGCTAAAGGATCTGCTAAATGCATACGTTAGCACAACGCATTTCTAAATGGGTGATTCTCTCCCTATTCTAGAATTTGCTTACGTAAGGTTTTCAACTTTGAACACCTATTGTGGTGGGGTTGGATACCGTTTCCATAGTTTCATAAGTCAAGGACTTAATAGGGGTGAACATGTAGTTTTGGGTGTTCCAAAATGTTCAGAAGTCTGACATAAGGACACACCCTATTCTACTTCTTAGTAGCTATGAGCTTTTTAAGATACTCATGCGAGTGGGAAATCTGGCGCACAACTTCGTAGAAAGTTGCGCCAAGGTTTCCCTGCATTATTCCAATACCTTCAGAAGATCTAAAAATTGGTTATGCCTTTGGACAACTCTTAGTTGTGGTTACTCCTTTACAGTACTCAAGTGAGTTATGAATGGAGTTACCATTTAGACCCAAGTGCTTGCAAAAGGACAACAATGTTGAAAATCAAGATGTTGCTCTTGGTTTCATTGAACCTCCTCACTGCATCAAGTATTCGTTGGCGCGCACATGGGATGCCAACACGGAAAACATCAGTGTTCTTAAGAAGATACTACCACTTGTGTTTTCGAGGACGAAAACGCTTCTCCAAGGGGGGAGTAATGTCAGGACAAGGATCGTAAGTCTAGGGGGTCAGGGACCTAAGCCAGGGGCTCGGACTGGACCAGTGTGGAATGGGGATCCATATGATGTCTCGGGCTAGGAGCCGGTCTATACATAGGGTGGTAGGCGGTGGATCCAGTACGATAGTTCCCTAGGTCTTGTAAATTAGAGTTATCGAATTTCCTCAAGGGGTTCCAAGATGTTTTTATTGACGATATCCCTTGTGAACTATCTCCCAAACGAGGCAATGAAGACCATGCAATTGAACTTCTTCCAAGAAGCACACCGCCTAATAAACCTCCTTATCGAGTTTCTCAAGCTCAACAAGAGGAGATTATGCGGCAAGTGCATGAGTTAGTTAAGAAAGGCATGGCTAGGCCTAGCTCATCTCCATTTTGCTGACCAGTGTTATTAGTGAAAAAGAAAGATGGCACATATCGTATGTGTGTTGACTATAGAGCACTAAATAGGATCACTATCAAGAATAGGTTTCCCGTTCCACAAGTAGAAGACCTATTTGATAAACTACAAGGGTCGACCTACTTCAGTAGGATTGACCTGAAAGTGGCTACCATCAAATAAGGATAGTTGATCAAGACATTGTAAAGATCGCATTTCACACTATGTTTGGTCTTTATGAGTACATTGTCATGCCTTTTGGCTTGACCAATGCACCAGCCACATTTAACCGCTTGATGGAGAAGATATCCAGCCTCACCGAACCTTTACTGGAGTATTCTTTGATGAAACAATCATCTACTCTAATTCATTAGACAAACACAAGCAACACCTCCAGCTAATATTTCAAGTTTTACGAGAGAATAAGCTTTATATAAATTGAAAGTGAATTTTGCTTACGAGAGATTCAATATTTAGGTCACATTATCTCTCAAGATGGCATCCAAATGGATCCATCAAAGTGAGAGGTAATAAAAGGATGGCCTAATCCAAGGAATCTGCATGAACTAAGAAGGTTTATAGGTATGTGTGCATACTATAGATGCTTCATAGAGAAGTTCTCACAAATTGCAGGACCATTACATGACCTAACCAAGAAAAACATTAGGTATATATGGTCCACAAAGGAGAACAATGCTTTCGAAAAGCTTAAAGAGAATCTTATATCTCAACCTATGCTTACACTACCGGATCTCTCAAAGACATTTGAGGTCCAATGTGATACTTGTGGTGATTGCCTTGGAGCTATTTTGCTCCAAGAAGGGCATGCCATATATGGCCTATAAAAGTTGAAGGCTCGACCCTGTTGAGCAAGCTCTAGGCATATATGAGAAGGAACTCTTAGCAGTTCTACATGCTCTAGACTGGTGGAAGCACTATTTATTGGGGACTTGTTAGAGTTAGACCTTAGGAGGATTACTTTTGACAAAGGTGTGAACCGTAGTCTATTTTAAGCGAATTTTGGGATCTTGGAAGTTAAGGGTCGTTTTGCTCTTTCATGTAAGGAAGAACATTCAGTTATGTAGCATGATGGCTCTGTGTAATGGCGGATTTCTAGTTGTCAGATGCAATATGTCAGATGCAGCAGTTTGTCGAAGGCAGAATTCAGATTAGTTATCATATTTCTGTTTCATTCTCTCTGTGTATTCCATGTTCTGAGTACAATACAAGTGCATAAATGTTCAGTTTGAAATGTCTGTGTTGCTGAAGTGATGAATCTGCAGTAGGAGGAATTTTTGTGTTGTCAGAGTGAAATGTCAGACGAATTGTCAGAATCTGTGTGCAAAACTGCTCAGCTAAACAAACCATTAACACTGGCGATCATGGTGCTTATGAAGTATCTTCATGGTCGGATTTACTCTTTCTTGTGGGATTGACGAGTACCAAGAAGATTATCGAGTAGCAGTTATGATGACAATTACAAGAAGGCAAACAGTTTGCAAAGCAGAACGAAGAAGATGATCAGAATACAAGGAGAAATCTAAATTGCAGATATGGAATCTGATTTGCAACCACAAGAAGGTAACATTTTATCACAAGGTTTTCGAGAAGAATAGAAGTAATAGGGGGTAAAAAGAAGAAGAAGAAGTGCAAGATTTGTATGAGTAGGAAGCATGAAGCGGATGACTGTCCATGTGCGGTTGATGAATGCTCGATGAAAGATGCATGTAGGAAATGGTGTATGGTTGATTTATGCACAAAATTTCATAGAATAATCCGTAAAGTGCATAAAGCATTAGATTTGGGGGAAATAAAGAATGCATTACAAAGGCTAACTGATTTTGAAGATGACTCGGAGAATGCATATGATTGGTTGGATACTCATAAAGGGGACAAGTGGAAGTCATGTTCAAGCAGGAAAAGCATTGGGCGATTACAAAAAGCATGTGAGAAGTTGAGAGAAACATTTGAGGATCCGTTTGAAGGGGAGTCCAGTGATGATGATGACATTTGGATTGGCATGGAGTTTGAAAGTCACCAAGTGGGAGTAACAAAGATGGAGGAGAAGGAAGTGATTTTAAGTGACTTTTGGGATCTTGGAAGTTAAGGGTCATTTTGCTCTTTCATGTAAGGAAGAACATTCACTTATGTAGCGTGATGGTGTTGGGCGGGTTTTCTGTGTAATGGCGGATTTCTAGTTGTCAGATGCAATATGTCAGATGCAGCAATTTGTCAAATGCAGAATTCAGATTAGTTGTCGTATTTCTGTTTCATTCTCTCTGTGTATTCCATGTTCCGAGTACAATACAAGTGCATAAATGTTCAGTTCGAAATGTCTGTTTTGCTGAAGTGATGAATCTGCAGTAGGAGGAATTTCTGTGTTGTCAGAGTGAAATGTCAGACAAATTGTCAGAATCTGTGTGCAAAACTGCTCAGCTAAACAAACCATTAAACAGGACTCCTTTCATTCTGTGAACGGATCACCAAAGCCTTAAGCACTTCATGACGCAGACCAAGCTCTCCGACAAACAAATGAGGTAGGCAAATTTCCTTTCGCAGTTTCATTTTCATATTGCTCACATTGCTGGCAAGCATAATCAAGTAGCTGATACACTCTCAAGACGACCTATGATAGATGAGAATGCTATCGATCCTGATTTTAGAGATGTGATTTCAGCCCTTGCACTAGGGAAGAAGGAAGAACCATTTACCCTACAAGATGGTTATCTTCTCTATGGCAATAGACTATGCGTTACGAACTCACTACGTGAGAAAAGTAATGTATGAATCTCACGCTCCCCCCAAGATATATGCATATTAAAAAAACCATTTTTGGACTTTTTTTGAATTACACTCACTAAAAAGTACACTTTTTCAATATTCCCTTTTTTTTATAAGCTATTATAGCTCCATAGTGACTATGATTTCTTAATGAAGCCATTGCATAAGTCCCAAGAGGCCATCACCACGGTGGAGGAACTTCTCAACTCCATTCACTGTCATGATGGAAATGTGTCAATCGTTGCTACAAAGAAGATAGGGGAGGCCCGTGAAATCACCCAACAATGAGTGGACAAAAAGAAGACACGTTTTCAAGAAATCCAATTGGGGAAACTCATGCCAAGATGACACTCAAAACAATGCCAACCAAAAGACAGCTAGCCTTTGGAAGCTTTGGAAGGAATTATGCAAAACCACAACTGACCATGACTCAAATAGCGAGCTTGCAAGCAAGTTTGGGCAACTTTTGAAAGAACGGTCAAGTTGATGGGTCTTACCAACATAGCAGAGGAGCAATGACAATCATTTCAAGTGGTATTGGTGGATTTCACAAAAGGCTTCACTTTTGCTTGGGATGAGAATAATATCACACATTACATGGTAAGCTATATACGTAGTGACAGTATTAGAAGAGTTTTTTTTTTAAATTTCATAATTTACATCCTTCTCTCGTGTGAACAACCTATCCTATTTGCACATAGAGCATTTTTCATGCACGAAATATGGTTCGCTTGAGATTTTAAATAGTCAAGGCATAGAAAAGTCCCATTATCAAGCTAGGGGTGGTGTAATTTAAATATACTTGCCATGTGGTGGTGTGGTATAGTCTAATTATTTGGAATACATGTTCAACTGGATATTCTGCACGACATTTGCTTGTAAGCTCACCATGGAGCGTGTCCAACAATCAAAGATTGCAAAAAAAGTGTGCAAATGTCATCATCGAGACTACAACAACAAGTGGCAAATGTCACAAGGCCTTGCCAAGCATGCAACATGGCACCAACGTAGAGTCGAGGTGGATTCAACACCAATAACTCGCCCATGTTTGTAGATTTACTTTGATTAAAGTTTGGGCATGGGAAGCACCCCTTAAAAAATAAAAGCTTAAAAAAATATATAGTGTGAAAGAGTCCTTAAATTAAGCCTTTATCAATATAAGGTCCACTTACTTTTCACTTGTTTGTTCTCTCATTCTCAGAGGGGAGCTTCCACCACACCCAATGGATTGCACAAAACAAACTCCCAAAGAGCATATGTCCACCAATGCGAACACTCTCCAAGGTTGAGAGAAGCCGGCTTGGGTGAGAAACACACATAAGTTCCCACAAATGCAGGGGCATTTAGAGCGCTCATCTAGCTTTGGGCAAGGTAGTCAAGGAGAGGGCTCATCGCCGGCGTAGAAGCACTGGCATAAGAAAAGACTAAAGACTTGTGCTGTGATGGAGAGATGATGAATAGAGGGCATCATTTGAGACTGATAGAGAAGAACCAACATGCACCAAGTGTGAGCAAGAGGGTCATGAGCATTAGTCGTGCAGACAAATAGTTAGTCAGAGGTGGAGCCACCATGGCAGTGCTCAGATACCATGCACACACTGAATGAGAGTGGCGGGGAAGACACTGCCCCATAGGATGGGAGCTCTCCCTACACATCAAGATTAGCAGACAGGGAGTGACAAGGACAATGCGAAGGAGGCCCACCGGCAATGAATCATGTAAATGGCCGCAAATCTAAGTTCTCTAAGAAGTCTAAGTGCCACCGATCAAGAAATGTGCAAGTGCCTCCCTGACAACCCCAATGCCATCATAAGGTCGCAAGGGTGTTTGTGAAAATTCGAGTCCTAGCACTACCAACAAACAAGAGAGTTGTTTTTCTTAGAGCCCCCTTTTCTCGCACGGTTGAAGGAGGTGCTTCAAAGCTATGGAAATCAATATAGAGTTCAAGCCATGGTGTTAGAGGTGATTCAAGAAGCTACCGAGACCCACATCATTTTTGTGTTAGAGGATACCAACCTTTGTGCCATACATGCCAAGAGAGCGGCAATGCAACCAAAGGAAATGCAACTTGCATGTTGATTGAGGAGAGATTTTGACCGTTAGCCAAAGTGGAATATATGTATTTTTGTATTAGCCACCCAACTTTTGTATTCCAACATTTTGTTGATTATGAAAGCAATGAAATCAAAGTTTTGTCTCTTCAATGTTCAAATTCATTTAAGTTCTTCAATTTCATAATGTTTTAAATTTCAATTATGTCTTTTTATTGCACAACCTTTAGGTCCACTAGGGTCAGGGGGAGGGGGTGATTTGGATGAATGAACATTTGAAATTAATGAAATTTTATGTTTTTTTGGTGTCCTAGAGGTCATAAAAATGGTTTAAATGGCAAAAGGGGGTGGCCATAGGCTTAATAAGGCATAGCTTAGAGTTAGGCTTTTAATCCATAACTAAATTAAAACTCTCTAATATACCCAGATTCTAATACCATGTTAGTAAATTAGGATCAATTAGGCAGAAATTAGACTCAAGGCAATAAGCAAACACTAGGCACAAAACTCTTAAACTTTATTATGAGAAAAGAGAGGCTTATTTATCCACGCACAATAGGTCTAGTGCATATCAAGATCGTATCTCCTCCTGGCAGCTTGGTACTTTTATTCATTTGTTCAACAGATGCCCCCGAATCTCGTCGAGGGGTCACATCCTTGGAATTGAGTTCCTCCACCCTCTAAAAGGCAATAGGAGAAATCAAACACAGTCAGACACGACGGCAATCGCCGCTGATCTCTCCCCATAACCAGAACACCAAGCATGTGACCTTGTCATGCAATGCAACCCCGTTAATAAGAAAAAAGTTTTTAAATCTCTACGTGCCTCCTGCTATTGTGTCTGTCGCCCTCTATCTTTGCGTGCAACCTGTTCGTGCGCCCGTTGCGTCGTCGACACCTGCTCATTCGCTTCTGATATGTGCCTGCTGCGATGCTGGCGACCTACCATTCTCCTCCGCGATAGGGATCTCATTTGATTCTCCTCATTTTTTGATTTTTTACAGCTGGGTACCCCCTACTGCATACTACTGGCAGCTTCATCAGTTTATTCAATTCAGCGCAGATTCCTATGCGAATCATTCTCCGGCTTCTGAGGAGTCAGGACCTCACCCTTTAAAAGTGGAATGCCAGGAGTCGATTTCAAGCCCCGAGGGCGTGCGGAGAAAATCGTTACCATGCCTAACCACAAGCACCGGCTGCTGGTGTTGCCATCACTGGTACATTTTAAAAAAGAGCAGCAAACTCTCCACCTGCTCCATCTTCGCCTCTGTCTCTTGTTGCTTCACCACCTCATACTTTTTCATTGTGCATCGCCCACCTCTGCCTTGGATGGTTGACGCCCTCGCTTGCGCATCACCCTCTGCCTTGGATGGCTGACGCCTTCGCTCGCTCACCCTCGCTCGTGCTTCCTCGTTCAGTTAGCAAGGGGATCTTCCCAGATTCTTGCTAATAAGAGATTAAAACTGATTGGGTGCCCCATACTGCATAAGCACCAAAACTGGCAAAGTTATGATCTGTGTGCAAGGTTACGTCACTGGTGGTCGACCCGCCTTGTATGCTCGAAACACTAACTTGTAATGCCTCTGAACTTTCACTCGCGAGGCTGGATTTTCTTTTTCTTTCTCAGAAACGACAGGGAAGGAGGAGGCGGAGAGGATGGATCATGGGTGATGGGCGAACTGGCAGCGCTTGTACCGACCTTCTTCTCATTTTGAAAAGACCGTTTTAACGAATCGGCGATCGCCATTGAGCCAAGAATGCCTGGCCATGAATGGAGAACAGCTGCAGAGAGCGTGAACGATGAAGAGGATGGGGGACAATCTGCAGAATTTGAGGAAGAAGGAGATCTTGGTGTGAGTGCAGACGAGTTCGAGCTCATGTTCAAGAGGTTCGCACAGGAGGAAATTCCTTTGCGAGTCTTGGAAGTTAAGGTAGAGGGCAACAGAAGGACTCGCTCTTCTGTTATTCAAGATCACATAGAGCCTCTCAAGAAGGCTGAGACTACTCGGCAGCTCTTGCGTGAAGCTGCTCATGCTGTCGAGCGCATTGAGCACCTCGGTCTCTTCAGGAATTTCACCCTCGCCCTTGAAACAGGTCCAGTCCAAGGATCTGTTATTGTTGTCTTGTATGTTGAAGAAGCACCAAGGCCCTTTTCTGTCAATCTTACGAGCTTCTCAGCAGCCAAGGTATCCCCCTTTCTGTGTTGATATGCTTGCCATACACTCACACTACCAAAGGGCTGAACCTATGTGTGTTTAGCTTAAGAAGAAAGTAATGGAGTGCAGAAATGCAGGATGCAAGGTCAGCTTTTGGAGGCTCCTTCAGGTGGAAGAATGTGCTAGGGTATGGAGAAACATGGGATGCAACATGCAGCTATGGCTGGGATGAAGATAGTGATTTAACTGCTGGAATCCATCTTCCTTGGTTTGGGCGACTATCTAACCATCTGGCAGCAAGAGTAGCCGTACATGTACCGGAATGGTTGAACTTCTCGTCTTACAAAGTGGGGATTACAGGGGTCACAATTGGGTTCTCAGATAAACATCATGATCTAAGCTACAATGTCACCTGGAAACCTTTGCAAGATGATAATGGCCCAGATGCACCTACATTGTTGCCTGCTCTGAAGTACTCTTTTAAGGTTGATCATCGGGATTCTGTTTCTAGGCCAAGAAGGGGTTATGCCTTTAAGTTTGCTACTCAGGTTGTTGGAGGGAGTTCAGACTTGTCAAGGCATTCTGCTCGCCAGGTATTTTCTTTTCTTGTTTCATGATCATACTTTGCTTTGGAGCGATATATGTTTTGCATCGTATGTAAAGGATAACATGTCACAATTGAAATTTGAACATCAGTTAGTTGTGTATATGCTTTACAAAGGCAAGCTACATGGTGTTACCTTGCCATCATAAAAATACTTGTAAGCATACTAACGTAAGAAAGTTGAGAAATTGCTAGTTGTTTGCATAGCATTGAAATTTGTATTTGGAGGGTGTAAAAATTGGACACGTGACAAAAAATTTAGGCGTGTGAGGATTTAGGCCTGATTCACAGCATGGCGGAAGAGAGAGATGGCGTAGCTGCCAGCAGATCTACATGTTCACACAGTGCGGTGGAAGAGGCAGCGAGGATGCGTTGTTCATGTGGTTGGAGCAGGCTGCGAGTGGTCTGATTGGATGAGCGTGTGCTCAAATCTGCTGTGATGTGTTTTGGGTGGCAATTTTGTATTTCCAGGAAGGGGGGGTGGTGGTTTCCGGAAGAAGATTGCCGAGGGAGGAACTTTTTGTACCTAATAGGAGGCTGCCATGTGGAGATGACTCAGCTTGCACTGATTGCCTCCACCCATCCGAACACAGCCTTAGTGTAGCTGACAGCATACCTCGTAAGAGTTTGACCTTCGGCAGTTTAATTTGCTGGCCTGAATCGACAAGCGCTATTGTTGAATAGGTCCTCATTTCAAAACAAAACATACTATCCTCTCTCAACTTGCAGGTGAGAGGGCTCAGGGCATTCGTGAATCGTGATACAGTTCTCAATGAATGTACATCACAATCTTTGCTATTGAAACCTAAGACCTTGCAGCTTGGACTTAAGAGTCCTTTAGTTATGAAGTTTTTCTTTAGCTTGACTTACGAATTGTATGGTCGAGTTATGTCTTTCTGGACTGGCCCTTCATTGCGGGTTATGCTTCCTTTTGTTCATTTAAGCAGTGTCTGTTGGATGGGCAGATGGTCATTTCCAGAAAGTGTGGAACATGCCTCTTTTTAGGAGAATGGAGGGCACCACACCCATGGGCTTGTTTGATGTTTTATAGCACCCGCTAAAATTACTTTATTTAAGCAATCAGTGGCTAGTGCAAATGCTAGATCAAAGAGCTTATAAAAGCGTCAACTTCATGTTTAGTTGCCTGAGAGGCGCATTTTCTGTTGCTTGTCTTGATATATCATCTTCTGTTTTTTATTGAATGCAGGATGTTGATTTCAGATTAGCGATTCCTTTGAGCTCCTCCTTTAATGGAGCTCTAAACTTTGGGTTGTCGGGAGGAATCATGCTGCCTTGGACCAAGGACTACCAAAAATCAATCTTTTCGAGCGATCGTTTTTTTGTGGGGAGACATTCTTCTCTAGTGAGTGAAATGAATGGTCCGACGACAATTTTAAATCTTATTTCTAGAGGTTTAAATAAGGCCAAGCCAAAGAAAATTGAAAATGGAAAAGAAACCTCAGGCTTTGAGACAGGCTTTAAAGGGAATCTCGCCGCAACTGGCTTTGCAGACCTTTCGTTTGATCTTCCTTGGGGAGGCCATAGAAAGCAGAGTTTGTACGGTCACTGTTTCATTTGTGCTGGTAATCTTGTTGATCTCAGTGAACCAGGAAGAGCTTCCAGTCGCTTCCAAAGCTTTATGTCATCATTGAGGTGCTTTGTTGGGGCTGGCATCGTGTTTCCAACGCAATTTGTTCGACTTGAGGTCTCTCTCTCTCTCTCTCTCTCTCTCTCTCTCTCTCTCTCTCTCTCTCTCTCTCTCTCTCTCTCTCTCTCTCTCTCTCTCTCGATCTCTCGATTCACTTAGTAACCTATCGACACTTGTGCAGTGCTTTACTTAAATCTTTTTCATGATGTTTTGCTCTGTAGGTAAACTTCTGCCAAATGCTAGGGTCTGATAGCAATCATGGAAGCAAACGTGGAGTCCAAATAGGGTTTTCCTCTCCTGGTTAGAGAATGACAGATCGAAAGTCCTGTTTTAAGGTGCTTCTGAGAAGTGTTTTTGCTGTTATATTGAGAAGTGCTGGGCTTCTTGATGGCGGAGTCGTTTAAAATACCTCCTTTGAGGTGCTGCTACTGAGAAGTGCTTTTGCAATTATAGTGAA
This sequence comes from Adiantum capillus-veneris, assembly GCF_014529385.1. Classification (NCBI taxonomy): domain Eukaryota; kingdom Viridiplantae; phylum Streptophyta; class Polypodiopsida; order Polypodiales; family Pteridaceae; genus Adiantum; species Adiantum capillus-veneris. The sequence goes on along the minus strand of NC_140940.1, from coordinate 28,659,691 downwards.
TAGTGCTGGGCTTTTTGATGGTGTAGTCATCATTTGTTACAGAAGTTGATGGATGTTTACAAGATACTCGATGAATTATTCTAGAATATAGATGGTACACATAACCATACCATACATTGTCAATATTGGCAATTGTGGATTTAGCTCCATTGACAAGAATAAACGAGCTGAGCTGGTGCCTGGCTTCAAGCTGAAATTTTCCTCCTTGTCTGAACACCGCTGTTTCTGTTGAAACTATTGTGTTTAGAACAACTTTCTTTCCTAATTGTTGCGGCTTTATATCACTCGTATTTCTTGCATCATTGATCTTGGCTTTTCTTACAGCTGCTGGCCAGGAAGGGAAACAGCAAGCTTTTTCTTATTTCTTAAGCATGGTAAGCATTTGTGTACAGAGGTTCTAATTAAATATATCTTTAGTGCTTAGTGTTTAGACCTATAAATAGTGTATTGAAGAAACTCAATTTGCAGAGCACATACCTTCAAGTGTTTAGTGATAAAGTGGCCCCTTAATTCAGATTTTGCTAAACATCTCTTACCAAATTCATCAAGCATAGCTAGTAAATAAGGATGTCAGAAAGTTTCCTAACCTTACTATTGTTTGCATGGCAATCGTCTATTTCAAATCCGAGACTATGCTCGAGCAAGTGATACAAATATAACACTTACAGGATGCAATATGTGGAGAAATGAAAAGTGACAAATTTTGTTGAGATTACTATTGAACAAGCGAAAAAGTGAGGAGGATGGAATATGCAGAGATAGTGCATGCCTGGCCAGGACTATTCCTTCTCACAAAAGGGGGTCAGACAAGCAGCGAGGCATCTCACTGTCTCATTCAGTGTGGGATTGCCTTTGATTGTGCACAACCTCTACTTGTTGCTGAGCATCCAGCGTTGTGATAGTAGAGCAGCTTAACAATCACGTCATGAACTCTTATCACCAGGGGAGGGAGAGAAATGAAATGAAATGAAATGTTATATTAGCGTCTTCAAAAGGCCAAAGTGACCTATGAGACCAGAAAGGTACAATGTGGTGGATCTGATACAAAGTCAGAGTAACAAAAGAGAGAGAGAGAGAGAGAGAGAGAGGTACAACAGCCCTTGAATAACAATGTCGTCGTGGATTTTCTGCTCACAATAGTGCTCTAGAAGAGCTCATGATTGACAATCTCGTCGTGAATTCTCTCTCAGCAGAGAGAGAGAGAGAGAGAGAGAGAGAGAGAGAGAGAGAGAGAGTGGTTCTCTTGCCTCTTCCCTCTTTTTCACCACACACACACACAGTCATGAAGGCTTGCAGATGGAGAGAGAGCGAGAGCATTTGCACAAGATTCCCCTTTGTTTTTGACTTTTCCATAATCGTGGGCACATATTACTAGCTCAATATTTGAAACAACAAGATCAATATTTGAAACAACATATTACTAGCTCAATATTTGAAACAACAAGATCTTTCTGAATTGGACTGGTTTACGTAGACTCCTTTTTTTGGGAGAAAAACTGAAAATGTATTTATGTAGAGACATTTACTTTATGCCCGGTTTAGGAAGACTTTTGTATATGCCCATAAAGTTGCAAGCACCTGTTGTGTTCAAACTTAAGCCAAAATGGAGATTTTCGCATTTGCTATGGTGTTGTGCATGCACCGTGGATTCTACTATATCTGCAATTCCAACCATCTCTTCTCTTCTTTTCCAAGGTGTGTCTACACCAAGGAACTTGCGTTGTTTAGCATAATGCGGTGAGAATATGTGTCTTTTACTTGGGCAAGAAGAGCCTTGTTTCACGTCAGTTAGATTCTAGATGTTCTGATCAGTTGAGAGATCTTGTGATCTCATATTTTGCAAAGATGATGCATGTTTTCAAAAATTTTAATTTGACAATCACTTTATTCTGCTTTTAATTTGGCGGAGCTGTCGTCAGAATATTGAGCTGGACTTTTGATTGATTTCGACATACTTCACTAGGGTTATGATTTCTTCCTCATAAAGCTATCCGTGTCATGGATGTAAAAATTCTGGTGGGTTTTCCTTGCTTTGAGGTTCCCACTAATAATTCTTAACTTAGAAAAAGCAATTTGATGGTGCTTTTGTTTCTATGAGGTGCTTCAATGGATATTGTGCTACTAGGGTATACGAATGAGATAGAAGAATGGAAAGGAGATAAAGATCTAGTTTGCTAGAGAGTAGTTTGGTCTGGGAAGAGCTCTATGGGGGAGGGAGTTCTTCCATTTTATTAGCAATGTAACATGTTCGAGCAAGTGACCTCAGGCATTGGACGTGCACCATCAAGCAAGAGCAAAGCATATGCATCTCCATGACCACCATAGAGAATGTATTTTGAGATAAGGAGGGGATTTTGTTTAATTTTTTTGCTTGGATACTTAAGTGACCACTTCTTTACCACATGCATTGCCGCCGATAGGTGTCCCCATACCATGAAAACAATGGAGGAGCTTTGACCGATTGTCACAAGAGATCGTTGGTAGTGAAGGAACACTCCCCTCAACACATGCATGTAAAGAGAGTGACAGTGGGGCTACTTGGTGAATGTTTTATTGAAGAGACTTTATCAACATCAGCATAACAAAACTCCTCAATCACGAGCAATATCTAATACCTTATTTATATACCCATCTTGTAGTACTAAAAAGACTTGGCTGTTTGATGCATGAAACGACAAGAAAGGGTGGCCGTGACTAGTAGCCTAATGCATGATACATTGGGGCGCCTGACCTCGCAATGAGCCTAGGGACAATTCTGTGAAGTATGCTTTGGGGACTTCTGCTATACATGTGTGTGTGTGTGTGTGTGAGAGAGAGAGAGAGAGAGAGAGAGAGAGAGAGAGAGAGACCTCTATAAATTTAACCAGTGAGCCTTAGTTTCCTTTTATCTCTGATCAAGAAGAGATGGGAGATTCTTTCAGATTTTGGGATTAGAGAAACCCTCTAATTGTGATACAAATGGGGATTTCCACATCCACAACCATTATCAAAGTCATACAGTCTCGCAAGCATAGGAAAAGCTCACTAGGTTGGCACCTTCCTGAACCAATAATTGAGTTTACTTGGGATCTTGGAGAGCTGCAAGGATTTCTACCAACCTTAGAACCTTGTCAATCAAAGGTCTCCTTGTTTGAGTACTAAAGGATCGGCCCATAAGTCATACTTAGTCAGACCTCTATGCTTGGTTGGAGGCTTATAACATGCTTCCCTGTGGGTGTTCTAGGCACATATAGGGAAGGTCAAGGTAGCTCGTTGGATTTTGTATTTCATGTGGATGTTTTTTCATGATTTGGTAGCTGTTCTCTTTGTATATGCGTACTTTCTATAAGCTAGATATGCACAATCTTCTCCCCTGTGAGATAGTAAATTTACATCTAGCCTTGTAATGCATAGATGAATAAGGTAGTCAAGATCCTACTAATAGAGTGTGGTATCAAAGTAATCTCCATTATCAAGAATAATAAGATTCAAACCTCTCTTCGTAAGTGCTAAAAACCTATGTATGGTGAATAAGGGGAAAACAATGAGGTGGGTGGGTACATAATTGCTAAGCCAAGTCCAGCTAGTAACACAAAGGAAGAGGTGCCAAGTCATCAACAAAAATTAGACTTCTAAGCCACCTCCAAAAAGTAAGTACGATGCCACATCCATAGAAGAGGGAAAAGGGAGAGGATGCCAAACCAGTCCCAAAGAATAAGGCTAAGACAAAGAAAGACACAAGGAAGAGAACAAAAACAAAGATAAAAAGGTAGAGGTTGTAGTAGAAAAGAAAGATTTTCATAGAAACAAAAATATACAAAGGAGAAGGAGTCTTCTCATTTCCAACAAAAAGGTTTCCACCCATAGTAAGTTCCAAAGTATCACATACCCCAATGTTTTTGGAGGAACCCTAGCAAGCCCTTGGCATCATCCATGAACTCCAAGAAAAACAAAGAAACCCCTGGCTATGACTTTGTACTAGTCTTTTTTCACATTATATTAGAGCTTGCATTTGCATCTTGTAGATCAGCTTTTAAGTGCCTTTCAACAAATCTACTTCATATGGCATGTCATGGAGAAAGAAGTAACAAAAGGATCAAATTTTTCCAATTTTCATCTCATTTGTCATTTTTGAGGTGTAGAAAAATAGATGCATAGAGTTTTGTGTATGGCAAGTTGTGGGCAAAGCATGGAAAACTTGCTTCTATCTAATGGTGCATTAGGGCAATTAAGAAGCAAAAAGAAACAGTTCACCAACTATGTAAAGGAAGAAGGGCCACAACCCTCTTGCAACCGTTCTGCTTTTGTAAGCTGTATAATTAGTGATGGGCTTTTCAAAATTTAGCCTTCGAGCCAAAAAACCAAGAGGTTCATAAACTGCAACAATGCATTTTTATTTCACTTCCCCTCCATATTCAATGAACAAAGTACCTCTTGTATAGGTAAGAGAATATGGCATTTAGTGACCTCATATGTACTAAACGATGTTCCATATGTTAGAGGGATAGAGAATTTAGAGTAAAATACAAGGAGTGTACTTAAAACCAAATGGACAGTGCCCTCTAGTACATCTTTGACCTTGTTTTCTCTTCTTCTTAGGATTTGCAAGCCAATGAAAAGTATTCAAATTTTTGTCACACATTCCATAGGCTGGCATTCTAGTATACTTAAGCTTTAAAATCTATGAAATCTATAGTCTTATTATAGAGATTTTTCACTTTCATTAACAAAAAAATTTCTAATAATGGATGTAAAATGAGCTACTTACAATTTGGAATGTATAGAAGGTTGAACCTCACAAGATCAACACAAATCTCCTTGCATATTAACATGCAAAACCAAGACCTCCTTAATTGACCTCTTGCTATTGTATTCTTCCTTCCTATCATGGCAAGGACTGTTTACTTGTGGACATTTTTTTTCTCGTGCTTTGCTGCATGATTCTCAAACTTTGTCTGGCTATGGTTGTTGAAATCCACCTATTTTGCTTATCATATGTGTTGTAGGTGAGAATAGATTCAATAAAAAGACAAATCATTTGATTGCGTAGAGACTGCCATAACTAAGAGCTCAAGAGTGGAGGGAAGAGAGAAGAAAAAAAGGAAAAAAAAAATCAAAACCAAATTTTTGCAATGTAAATGGATAGAAAGAAGAGGAGTTTAAGTGAAAGCCGCATATTCAAACATTGGCATTTGAAAAGGACATCACTGGTTGTAAAGAGAGGTGAAAGGGGCCTCTAGTATAATGGAGTCGAAATTGATAGTTGGGGGAGATTACCTCTTCACCTCAAAAAATCGACACTTACATGACACTCTCTCAAAAAGAAATATCAATCTTAGAATCCAAACCTATCTTGAAAAATGAGGATTTGGTAACAGAAAGTATCCTCTCATTGGTTGAGAGAACTCTCTCCCTACATGATAAAAGGTGAAAAACTGACCTCAAACTTCCCCTATTGTGTGAAAGCCATAATTCCAATGGTCAAACTATGCACTCTCTCTCAAGGAAAAATATTGTGAGGGTAGAAAATTCTTAGAAATCATGTCGCATGTAAATAGTGGCCTCCGCAAAGATTGCATCACATTCAAGATAAAGCTGACCACTAGCACCTCCTTTTATATGGTACTCATGTCATGACCCAAAGCCTATGCCACCGAGCTTAAATTCACGAGAAGTGCAAGCCCAATATCTACCTACATAGTGGTGTACTCTCTCATCTTAGCATCATTAGGACTTGTTTGGGGTCTTCTTGGGCCCTTTAAATTAGACGCTTAGGAAAGTGCTTAAAATGCTAATGACGGTTTGACCAAGCTAATGGCCTAGGCCTGCTAATACATATTTGCATTTATTCTATAAAGAAAATAGGTCTCGACATATCTAGTCACTAGATCCTCTCAGCTTTTTGGGCCTCCACATCCCTCCATGTAATTTTGGGTATTAGTGCAGTCCCACATATCACTTCCCCATTTTTTATTTGAAAAATCTCGTCACTTCTCCCTCCCCCCTTTTGGAGGTGTTGCAAATGTATTTCTCTCTCTACACCCTCTCTCTAAAATGAGTTCGGGGAGCTATGCTTGGGTTTAGGCTTCTTTTTCCTTCTGTAGAAACCATAGCCTACAGATTTGAAGCTCCTCTACCTCCCTCACTCTCTCCACCCTCTCTGTCTCTCATGTAATAGCTCACCATAGCTCTTTCTCTCTCTCTCTCTCTCTCTCTCTCTATTGTGCATTGGTGCAGATCTTTAAATCCTTGCAAGCTCCATCTCCATCTTCATTGGCATCTCCACCTCCACCTCCACCTCCACCTCCACCTCCACTTTCACCTCCATCTCCATATCCATTTCCATCTCCATCTCCAGTTGCATTTGCACCTCCATATCCATCTCCATCTCCAGCTACAATGGCTATGCAAGACATCACCAACAAGCCTTTGAAGTTCAGATTACATGTCAATTTGGAGCGCGACTATACAACTTTGCAAAGCAATCAAGACATTCGGTCTATTTTGATGGGCATGCTACGATTGCAAGGGAGGAAAGCCATTGACCTTTGGATGTATAGTGCAATTTACCCCCTTGATTTTCACAGACGGGTGCATCTCCACCATTCTACAACATCATGTAGCTCTTACGCTTTTTGGGTGATGGCTATCACAAATTGTTAGGCTATTTCCAAAGGCTTTACACTTTGTACTTGCAAGATCTCTCAACACGTAATCAAATTCAAACAAAACTAGACATGGTGCAAGTCACAAGCTTAGTTGAAAAGGAACAATTTTGGGCATCATCCTTGACGACAAAGGAGCAACTCATGGTGCAAATAGCGGAATTAAGGAAGCAACTTGCAGAGAAAAAAGTGAAGCTTGACAACAATAAAAGAAACATCGATCGGGTCATAGAAAATTACATGCATCTTCGGCATTCAACTTGAAATCTCAGACGGCACGCCAACCACTTTAATCACCTTCGTATGGGATTCAAAAAGTGACAACAAAAGCGTAGGGCTATGGGGCTCCTTGCTAAACTTGGAGGCGCTCATAAGAGATGTGTGCACCAAACAAGGTAATCGCAAGTTGTAAGAGTGAGAATTGTTAGTAAAATTTAGTAATTGACTCCTTATTTATTTGCTTTTTGTAGAGAATGTGTGGAAGTAGTTCTAGGTTGCAACAATACCAAGGAGTCGGTGAAGGCATCCATACTTCGGCATGTGGTTGATGAGAAAGAAATTCTAAATACGATCTTTGATCTTGCATGTGCTACATTGCAACAATCCCTTCATAAAATACTGCTCAAGGAATTTTAAAATATTATCCCCCCTTGCGACATGCTTATAGTGTGCGACCCAGTCGGTATCATTGATAAGGGGTACAAAGCATTATATACATGCATCACATGGTGTGTACGCAGAAAAAGAATGGCTCAATCAATGTTACCAACCCCGAACAGTATGGCTATGGCAAGAAAAACCTCAAACAATGACGTTTCAACCCTACTAGATGGCAACATGCCGATGTCCTCAAAGAGTTTTGTTTACAACTGGTTCAACAATGTTTACTTGAAGTAGAAGCACTAAAAAGAGCTATGATCCAATATAACAATATTACAATAGAGGAGACATGTGGAAAAGCTATATATGTGTTAAAATTAGATGAATGCCAGGTTGTTAAAGGCCGGCGGGTGGAGCGCATAAGCCTCACACTCATGAGCAAGGCACTAATGGGAAAGGGGTTAGAACATGAAGAGGAGGCCGAGTTGCTTGACAGGAACCAAAAAGGAAATATTTTTATGGGGTGAAATTAGAGAAGAACATATGGTGGCAAGCGGCATAGGCACTCCCACACAAAGACCATGAAAATTTGAGGTGGTATTTCAACCGTGAAGGTATTCAATTGGCAATAGATTGAAAATGCAATGGGAAACTCCTCAATTTCCCTGGCATTGGAGACTTTAAAACAGAGTGGCACCTTGGTGGTGACTTGAAGACCCTAAAATGCATGGTGGGCACTAAGGGTGGTGAAAATACTTTATTTCCATGCATTTTTTGTTACCATGCAAAGATTCCTAGGGATGTATTGGGGAAGGGCACAAGGGGGTCAGAAGACCAAAATTCCGTTAGCAAAGAAGGTGCTAGGATCCCAAACAAGAATCAAAAGGCCAAGAGGGGCATGTGTGGTTCATTGGCATCATGACTTGTGACCAAAGCAAGCCACCATCTCGTGCAGAGGAGGATCCAAATTGGCATCCCATTCTTTTAGTTCCCTTAATCAAGTACATGTGTGTTTCTTGTATTTGAGGCTTTGAATTTTGGACAAGTTGCTAATGCTCCACATGGATTATGCATGGAAATGGAGTCAGAGTTGCGGCGCTGAGAGGAGTGCATTTGAGCGCTTGAAACGACCTTGTCATCAGTGGGGCTTCACACCAATGCAATAACCCTCTCAAGGGACCGCAAGAACCCAACAACCACACAAGATAACCCTAATAAGATATGTATAGGTGGTGCAAAGGCAAGAAACTTGCTTTCAAACTATGGTGAGGCTCAAAGCCATACTCCTTTTCAGATATGGAAGCAAGTGTGTGACATAACAACCTACCTTGGAAATGAGGCAGCACTAGGGATAAAGAGAGCGCGTGTGTGAGAAGCATGCAATGAGATGATGAGGCCTCTTGAGCTTCCACACCTTATTGAAGATGAGATACAATCATTCAAGGTGTCTATAAATAAATTCATAGAGCTAACGGTCAATGCATGGAGCGAAACCCATATCACACATTACATGCATATCTTGTTCGCCCATGGTCCATACTTTCTTGATGAATATGGATCCCTTGTGCTCTAGAGAAATCAAGGGATGGAAAGATAACACTATCAGGCAAAGGATGCCTATTTCAAGAGCACTCAGCATGGTGGCGGCAAGATCTGTAGCAACATGTTTTACGAGTTGTTCAATTGGTTCTACCGTGCACTAGCCACTAGGAAGAAGCAAAGGACAAGGGGAAACTTGTCTCTTAGGCACCATATTATGAAAGTGGTGAGTGATGGAAGAACGCAAGGATACCATGGGTCAAATGCAAGCAAAAGAGCATCAGTGTGGCAGAGAAGTCAACGGAGAGTAGGGCGTGTGTGGCTTCTCATGCAGTAAAGTTTGTAATTCCACTTTTTGGAGAATATTAATGAGAAATTATAACTTTTGTAAAAGTTGAGTCCTATAAATATCAAAGTGAGTTTTTAAAAGTGTTTATAAGTTTGTGAGTTCTCTCTCTCTCTCTCTCTCTCTCTCTCTCTCTCTCTCTCTCTCTCTCTCTCTCTCTCTCTCTCTCTCTCTCTCTCTCTCTCTCTCTCGTCTCCTCCTCCCTACTCTCACCTCTAGCCATGGAAACCAACAACTAGGAAACAAAAAACATCCCGAAAAACTTGGCCAACATCACAATTGAGAAGTTCTTTGATTGTTTTGATCCACTCCCACATGCTCAGAGGTCAGCGATACCCAACATCGAGCAACTACAGTAGCTAAAGGCAGAGACAGAGCGCTTACAAACTGAGAGAAAGATTTAGGAGAAAACAAAATTTGATCAAAATCAACAAGATACCCAAAGGTTAAAGGTGCAAGAGTTTTATGATAAAGAAGATATATCTGTTCGTAGAGGCAAGGATAACTTACAAGGCACTCCAAGAGCTACGATACACATGCGACAAGATTGTTGAGATCTTAAACATAGAGATCACTACAAAGTACAAGAGACGTCGAGAGCAGAGGCCTTGCACAGATGCACAACTACTCATGGATGAGCAGGTGGTCGAGGTCATAGAGAAGATTTGTCATAGCACCATTCGAGAATAATTTGAGAATTTCTTGCAAGACGAAAGGATGAGGGAAGAAGAACGATGAAGGGCAAGGGTGGAAGAGGCAAGCCGCCTTGCAAGGGAGAGAGAATCAACAAAGAAGAGAGCGGAGGAGGAAAGGGCCAAGAAGGACACCCAAAAGAGCCCCAAGAAACCGCCCTAGAAGAGTCCAAAGAAGGCCAAACAACCCCCGCCTAAAGAAGCAAGTGAAATTAGTCATGCACCAAAAGAAAAGACAGTGAAGAAGAGGAAGAATCCTCCACAAATTGCAGAGGAGGCCAACTAGAGTGATGAGAGATGAAAGAAGTACCGCAATGATAATGTCCCCTGGGCTAGCATTGTCAAGCCTACACTACCACTAGCATCTCTCAACAACAAGTGTCGCTGGAGACCTGGCACGTGTGCATTGCATGAAATCCACAAGTATCAAAAGAGTACAGAGCTTATAATCCCTAAGTCCCCATTTTCACGGTTTGCGAAAGAGATTATGGATGAGTACTCAGATAGTGTGACCAAGGTGCAAGCAGCGGCACTAGCTGTATTACAACAACACTCTTGTAGAAATCTTTCTCGCTATCAATGGTTTGTAGAGCTGTAGCCACGAGGGAATCCATGGAATTATGTCCCTCTGGCAAGGCGAGTGTGTTGATGATGGGAGCAGAGGAGTAGTCCACTTGGAACTAGGTCTTGTGACTGGGGTTCTCTGTATCACAAACCCCAACATATATTGAAAGGACATAGAGGGCTTCTTCTTCATGCATCTCAAGGGAGTGGGTAATTTCATCAAGGAAGAGAAATTCTTGACCGTCCACTATAATTGGATGTAGGGTGCACAAGAGAAGCTTTGGGATCTCATCTTTGACATCCTCCCCTTCCAAAGGAGGCTCACCTTGGAGACATAGGAGGGCCAATGAGGCCTCTTCCTGGTTAGACATCTTCTCCTCATCTTCTCCTCATCTTCTCCTCTTTGGGGTCCGCCTCCTTTACAAGAGTCCTTGGAGATGGCTTCTTGCGGTCACTACCTTTTCCCTTGTTTTTATCAATTGCCTCCATCACCATCATAACGAGAGCCATGTCCCACCTCAAAAATCCCGTGCCGATGTTGCCCATGCTTAGGTCTATGAGGTTGTCCTCCTCTTCCTGTTTGTAGTGTTCCTTGGTGAGCCCTGTCACCCTACCCAATAAAAGCAGAAACTATTGTCTTCTCTAAAGGTGTGCTTGACGAGATCAACCAGCACCCACGAACCTTCTTCATCTTCAAAATTGATGGATTACTCTGCTATATGTGTCTCCATGTCGGATGTAAGTGCTTCAAATGCATCATCATGCAGATCGATGATAGCCTCCATGTTGATGGATACCTAGAACATGGCATTAAGATTCTCCATCATGTGTCCTAGGCCATGCATAAGGAGTTGGTCAATGAGGGCTTGATTAGCAGCAGCCATTCTTACTGGTGGAGTGCAAGGGACAATTACACGTGCTTGGGGATGGATAGAGCAAGTTAGCTGTGGCGAAGATGAGAGAAACTCAAAAACAAGAAAGTGACTTTAAAATGGGCCTTGCAAGTTGGTTATAAAGACAATTAAAAAAATGACACTTTAGAAAACTTAAAATTTCACAGGTAATTAAAATTCAAATGTTCTCTTCCACGGATAGCTCGGGGCTATGCTGCATAATATTGCAGTCCAAACACCACAATTTTAAACACCACCAACTCCACCACCCACCACAACTCTAAAGTCACTTAACACTTCTAAAATTGAAAATTAGACATTCTCAAATCATAAATTAGACAAAGTTGCATTAGTATGAGAGTATTACGTTGCAACGGTAATTGTTTGTTTGATTCAGATACATCTAGGGAAGGGGATGCTCTTAAAAGAAAGGACCTCTCCTTTCTCTTACGCAAAGGGTTGCCACCGATTATAACCGAGTAGTCTATTTTGAGCTCAAACCTAAGTGCCAAGTACTCCCTTAGATTTTCCATATTCCAATCAGCATTGACGGCCATGTCCCACACTTCCTCTTACTTGCACACATGCACTTCAACCTACTACATATCAGTGATGTTTGAATCGTCTGCTTCCACCGTTGATACTAGAATATAATGGAGATTTTTTTCTTTGCAATGTGGTATCGGATGATCATTTTCTCTGTCACAACCATGCCCTTTATGGTATCCCCATTGTGTTGAACAATTGAGTTCCAAACAGATGGAAGGAAGGCATTCATTGCTGTTCCATCCTTAGCAATCCACATGATAGGCATCCGATGAACATCATCTACCTTGAAATAAAAAAAAGATGCAGAGGCATAAAAGATCGCGAGGCCCTCGGGAGCCCAAGTTTCAAGATCACTAGCTGCCACGCACAGAATCTCTACCTCCTCACAAAGCTTTTGAAGCCTGCTATGAGACCGTGGAGACTAACACATGCACTCTCCACCCATCCTTGTCATATATAGGCTCATAGCCTACTAAATATGGCACCCCTTGACCGCATGTGAGTCTTGGCCCTTGGTTTGACATTACTCCCCCCTTGCAGAAGCACTTTTGTCCTTGTCCAGGGCTAAGGGCCAAGACTCACATGCAGTCAAGGGGTGCCATACTTAGCAGGATATGAGCCTATATATGGCAACCCTTGACCACATGTGAGTCTTGGCCCTTGGCCTTGGCCCTTGTCTTGACACCCGTGTGTCAGATCACCTAATCTAGCCTACACACCACCTTGCAGCCTCTAATAAGCCCTCAAACCTCGACCGCCTTCACCTCAGATCCCTACACATCGCAACCCTTAGACCCTCAGAACCCTACGTCATTCCTTGCATCGCTCATCTTAAATTTTAAAAATGACATTGCATATGTAATAAACCCACCAAGCCCTCAATCCCACATGGCCCTTGAAGGTTGCATTTGTCCTCCTCCCCATGCGTAAAAAGTTGCATAGCTTCATCCGCACCATTCCCCATCGTGGTCTTGGATAATAAGAACATTGCCTTTCACAACAAGTGGATTGGTGTTTTGTTGATTGCAGTAGCTAGGTAGTGCAACTAATGGATTCTCCTTGCAAGCCAACTATGTTGAACAAAACACAACATATAACGTAGCCACACCAAAATAATCATAGTGCCAAGCTATGTACACCCCCATGATTTAAATACTGGATAAGATGGTGAAGTCCGCATTAGATTGTCAATGGGAAAGCCCATGTTGAAAGTTTGTGCCAAGATGCATCCGGACCCTACTCTAACATCAAGGTACCTCGGACAAAAGGGTTTTGGGGACTTTGATATATGACCAAACTTGACATATATACAAGAGACCATTTTGAGAACATCATGCTCACACTCTGTACACTGTACATAAGCTTTATGAACAAGCTTTAGGAATCGGGTCAGCGGGGAGGGGGGGAACTCTCCACTATTAACAACATCCCTATACAACGTGCATTCTCAAGAGGGTACTTAAAAAACCCCTTTGTTAAAATGTTCTCATGAATAAATGGATCCCTGTTTTGATAATTTGATAGTCTATTTTTCAAAATGGATTAAAAAAACCCTGTTATTAATTTATCTCTGTTAAATTTTCCTTAAATTTTCAAAAATAAAAAACCTCTCCTATTGAACTCACGTGTGGTATATTATACAATGGATATGCCGGGGTTTAGGAAAGGGTGAAGGGATTAAGAGTTGTTGGCATTATGGCATGCATCATCAAAGTGCCACCCTTTTGATCTAACGATGAATAGATTAAGCCTCCTACACTACTATGTTTTCCATGCATTATTGTGTTCTCATCTCCCTGTGATTCTCAATGGTCTCAAGCCTCCCTAAACTACAATGTTCTCCCTGCACTACCGTGTTCTCATCTCCTTGCAAATCTCTATAATCTCCCTTTTGCCAATCATCAAGTATTTCGGATTAAAGCTATGATTTAGGAAGAGTTAGAAACATTAGGATTTGTTCGGGTCTTCTTGGGCCCTTTAATTTTCTCCAAGCCTAATGCTAGTGATTAAGTAGTGGAGCAGTAGGAGGAAGCCATGTGGACATAAATGTTGGGTTTGTCGAACCCTAATTTCTAGGGGCAAATTTGGACTGTAGGCTTTTCTTTTTTGTAAATGGACATGGAAATTGCAAAATCTTCACATTGTCTCTAATGATGAAACTCTCTGGGCATGGTGTTTGGATTGTGCAAATATTTTTCCATCAACATTTATGGAATGGGAGCTTCTGGAGGCGCTCTCTTGAACTTTTGAGGCTCACTGCTTTGCGTTCAGCTCATTGCTATATTCTAGATGCACTACATTGGAGCTTGCAGAACGGTCCATCTTCTTCTTTGATGCAGATCGGACCTTGAAAACACTTAGTCCCCCAACTTTGATGGACAGTGATTGGCCAATGCATGACAGTACCTCTATTGTATTAACCAAGAGACAGATTGAAAACGAAATCTTCAATGCAATGAAGTGCACGTATGGGTCACATCGAGTAACACTAACATCTTTTATGCTCGGGCCTCGCGAGCTGCTCCATATTCTGTGGGTGAGATTCTGTGAGCGTGATCTACCCACCTCAGCTAGCTTGATTCTAAGTGTGCTTCTGTCCTTGGTGGACATAATAAGCGTGTTGGCGAGGCATATTAAGCGTTTTTTTCCATTGTCTTGCTAAAAGGGGGGAGTCACACCGACTCTAGTCGGGTGGGAATGAATCTTGAAAGCGGATGCGTCTCCTCAAGGGAGCGGCCAAATCAAGGGCATGGGTAATCTGTTAGACAAGGACTTTTTGTTTGCAACTGAAGGTAAGAAAAGGGCGAATGATTCTGTGACCGATGCCTCCAAGCATGAGAAGATTACGAAGCCATCATCTTTTGGCATGCGAACACTTACAGCGGAGATTCTGCACGCGGTGAATTTGTTAAGTCAAAACAAGACTGAAGATGGCTTCATGATGCATGCTGACTTCAATCATGAGCTTTCATTGCAGGGCCTAGAGGCATGTTGCTCCCACTCGGTAATCATATATTTTCTGAGCCAACAGATGTCTGCCCAAGGGTTGTGTGATTGGGTGGTAGCGACGGCGAACAACAGAAACTCCATCTGCCACTTCATATCGGTTGGCAAAGGATTTTATGTGGCTGAGTGCCTTTTCGAGCATGAAGGACCTTGTTATCAAAGGAGGTATATGGGGAGCTTCATACTTTGTGTATGCCATACCTTGGACACCTGAGTTTTGCTCGAATGAAGAGTTTATGAAGTTTTGCCTGATGTGGGTTACACTTGATTACCTTCCTCTTTGGCTCCAGGGCCATGTGGATACTATTGCCAAACTTATGGGCTAGGTGCTATATATTCCCAGGCTGCAGTGGGTCAGACTGGACTTGGATGTTAAAGTATGTATAATGTGGGACATGAGCAAGCCCATACCCAAATACTTAGATCTCAATATGGTAGACTTCGCTGCCTTTTGCCAAGAGTTGGCCATTTTCTCGTTTCCAAACACCTACTACAAGTGTCAAAGAATTGGACATTATGCTAGACACTACCCAGAGGCAGGTGTTGTTATGGCAACCCAGTGATCAAAACAACTTGGAGACGGGTGGCCAGGGAGACAGGGCCTCCTTCAGATTCCAAACAGCCTATAGAGGACACTGATGTCAGTGAGATGCACCAGGAGGAGGTAAGCAAGGAGACATAGCGCCCTAATGAAGAGGTTCAAGATAAGCTAGAGTCAATAAGCATAGAAACTATGAACCTTAGTGGAAGTAGCAAAGAGACAAAGTGCCCTACAGTGGAGGTGCAACACAAGCCAACGATCTTCACTAAGGAAGTTGGATTTCAAAACCCAAAACTGGACCTCATTGGCCATATTGTTAAGGTATCGGGTCCTACAACCACCACTGTGAGTTTGCTAAAAAGAATGGCACGAAAAAAGAGATATTTGCAATATCTCATTTCGGTGGGATATGTCTCTAGATTTGGCTTGGTGGTCAAGGGGTGTGTTGTGGCAGGGTTCTCCCCTTTGTGGCAACCCCAAGCCTTTCTTAGTTCCATTTGTGCTAATGTGAGGGTGGCACTCTTTGTCAGCCGATGTAACAATTTTGTTGTGCTTTTATGTCTTGGTTGATGCCATGGCTCGGAAAGAGCATGGCTTACAATGTACTTTTTTGGTTTGGAAATATTTATAAACCCTCACCATTGTGAGTTTGGAAAAAAAAGGGAGAGTTGTTAACCTCAAGTGCTGGAAGACTGGAAGGACACCGATTTCTATGTATAGTTTCTTAGTCTTTGTCTTGTTGGATCTCACGAATATCCTTATGGAGATGGATGTATATTACAAAAAATATCGTGCCCAACCCACATTTTGTCCTTTCTCGTCTTTTCCATTACATTGGGATAGCGACCTAATGTTTGCATAAGCGAGATGTACAAGTTCCATGCCTTGATGATGTTTAGCATGATGTCGAGCCTAGCCCCTGAGTTCAATCCCTAGCCTCTAAGCCATTATATGATCACTCCCCCAGATGAAACGTCAAAGTTAATCGCTCTTGTCGAGTCCATTCTCAACCCAAAATTGTAAAAAGGATGTCAATCTTTTTTCTCCCTAAGGGGTGAGTGGTGTGTGTATCCCCAGGCATGTCCTAGCACCTAGTGTGGGAGGACAGATGATGGTTGTAATTACCTAGATCTCAATACAAGGAGGTTCTTGCTCAAGGGCAAGACATGCTCACTTTGGTTCAGTCTCTCGTCCACATGTGAGTACTTCACAATATGCACGTTTTCTAAGGGCATGGTCATGCGAGGCTTAGTTTTTAGTAATTTGCGACAGATTCTGACCACATCAGGTAAGGCCGCTTAGAGGGTGACGGGGAGCAGCTTGTAGTGAGAGGGAGTGTGAGGCGCAAACAAGAGAGAGAAAAGGAGAGCTCACCGGCACACAACGGGCTTAGTTTGAAACTACACCAAGAAAGACAGTCACAAGTTCTCACAACAACTATGCCGGTGGAAAGCTGCATGCTGTGAGTTTGGTCGGCTGCTGTCTGTGGAAACTAAGCCTCGCATGACCATAGCCTAAGTTTTTGTAAAAACTTTTTTTCAAGTGCTGGATCTCACAAATATGGTTACGCTGCACGCATGCGCTGGAGCCGACCGTCAGTAGCATTTAAATTGGAGATTTGTTGGACGACAGCCAGCTTGAGAAAATGCCAATACAGTATTATAATAAGAAATACGTGTTTAGACGAAAGCCAAACAGAGGGTGAATTAATTGCCGCTGGAATAAAATATACAATTTCTATACAAAGGAGATTTAAAGGTTAATTTGAAAGCTCGTCAAAGAAAAAGATAGAGAGAGAGAGAGAGAGAGAGAGAGGGGACAGACGCACAGATGGAGATGGCACTGGGCATCGGCGGCGGGGTTCAACAGCATCAGCCGCAGCAGAAGGGTGATGCCGTTCTGCTGGCTGGAGCCGCCGCCATTGTGGTAGTGGCGTTATCCCTTCTACTATACACTAGGATGAAGAAGCAGCTAAGGCGGAAAAGAGCACTGTTCCCACGGGCCCCCCCTGGTGCCTGGCCCGTGGTAGGGCACTTGCCTCTCTTCCTCAAGGACCGGCCCCATCAGCTGCTCGCAGAGCTCTGCATGAAGCAGGGCTATGGCCCGATTATGGGCCTCCGCCTTGGTGTCCACCCAGCCATCGTGGTGTCGAGCGCCGCGGCCGCTAAAGAGCTGCTCTCTACGCAAGACAAGGTCTTCGCCAACCGCGTGCACTATGCCTTCGCCGACCACGTCTTCTATGGCTACAACAAGGCCTTGGGCTTCAGCTCCTACAATCCGCGGTGGGTCCATATGCGCAAGCTCTACACGCTGGAGCTCTTCACCGCCAAGAGGCTGCAAGAGATGGCGCACATTCGCCACGAGGAGATGCGCAAACTGCTGCATCGTCTGCAGCAAACTTCTAATGGCGGCGTCCAAGCGGTGGATTTGCGAGAAAGGCTTTTCGAAATGGCCGGCGACGTAGCCGCCCGCCAATTCTACTCCAAAACTCTGGGCGAGTCAGCGCCCGAGCTGCCGCACCTCGTCGAAGGCATGGAGGACGAGGCGTTTCCCACGCTTGGTGACTACCTGCCCTGGCTGCGCTTTCTGGATGTGTTTCCCAAGCGAGGGATGGATAAGCTCCATCGCTCTCTGGACAGGGTGTTCACCTCCATTATCGATGAAAGGAGGCGCCACATGGCCACCTGCCCTGCCCACCATCTGCGCAACGACTTTTTGCAAGTCCTGCTGTCCAAGGAGGAAAGCGTTGTGCCTGAGCAAAACATATGCGACAACGATATCAAGGCAATCTTGCTGGTACAGTAATGTGTGCGCGGATGAATGCTTGCATTTTGATTTACTGTGATATACACAGAAGAAGTTTTGGAGAAATGCTCACAATATTTCCCACATTGTGACCCACCTCAACATCATGAGCTTCTGTGAGGGGAGGCGCCGCATACCTAGGTACGTACGATTGGGGGCAGGGGACCTAGCTAGGTATGCGGTACATCTCGAGCAGAAGCTCATGATGTTATGCATTGTATGAAAAACACAGAAAGATTCCGTTTTCGTACATGAGAAAATTTCTAAATCTTCTTGTGACATATATCGTATGCCAAACTCTCATTCTGCAATTGTATTAGTTATGGAGTGGGTCTGTGCAGGATGTTCTGTCGGGCAGCATACACACATCGTCAGTGACCCTGGAATGGGCGTTGGCATTGCTGATGAGCAACCCGGAGTGCATGCGCAAGCTTCGAGAGGAGGTGGACAGTGTGTCCAAACACAAGGACGGCAGAGCTCTCCTGACCAATGAGGACGTAGAGAAGGCAATGCCATACCTGGAGAATGTAATGAAGGAGACGCTGCGGGTACAGCCGGTGGCGCCGCTGCTACTTCCACGAGTGTCCGGCGAGGAGTGCCACATGGGACAGTACACCCTGCCCAAGGGCACGCAGGCGTTTGTACACGTGTGGGCAATCGCAAGAGATCCACAGATTTATGAGGATCCCCTCTCCTTTCGTCCAGAGAGGTTCGACGGAACAGATTTGGATGTGCGTGGGCAGCACTATGAACTACTTCCGTTCGGTGGTGGGCGTCGCATGTGCCCTGGCATGCGTGGGGGCCTGGCCATCCTTTACCTCACCCTAATACTCTCATGGACATGTATTTTGAATGTGGTTCCTTTTGAAGCTACATTTATAGAACATTGTCACGTACTAAGGTCTAATTTGAGGTCAGCTGGGGCCAACAGGCTCTTCGCTATTCTTGTAACGCAACCAACCAATGCTTGTGTCTTGGAGTTGGGTGGTGAGCTACAACTTGCCCTTACAACGTTCGAAAACTTCTATAGACTATCTATTGAAACCCCTGAGAGTGCAAAAGCTATCCCTATTAGTCAAAGAAGGGAACAAGTTTGTAGACCTTGTCTCCATGGTTCATGATGTTGGAAGATCTTAGCCACATTACTCGACAAAATGAAGATCTGTCGGCTTCTACGAGAAAAGCTAGATCCTTTTCCCTTTGCTAGACCTTGATCAAGCCATGAAGATAGGGAAAGTCGTTATCATTAAATTTAAATAAAAAAAGAGCAATGAAGTAATTGTTTGCAAAGGGTGAAGACGACAAAGAGTTCAACCTCACAACATGCAGCAAACATGTTAACAAAAAGAAGAACATTCTCACAGTTTTGAACAAGCAAAGACCAGCTACAAAAAGCTCACACTAGCATGATGTAGATACAAATAGAGTGCAACCAATGCCAATGGATTTTGCTTCTTGCAGTACCGGCGCTATTGGAAGCAAATCATGCCATTCCAATTGTCTTGTCACAGTGCTTGCTCTTCAAAGGGCGTGCACATGCGGCTAAAACTGTTGAGTTTCCAGGAAAACCGTGAGTAAGATTTTGCATGCTACGGCACAAAGTTTGCTTCTACATGTGCAAAGCCTTTCACGAGAAGGATATATCTTTGTGTATTAGGAGTGCTTTGATTGCAAAGTAATCTCAACTGGGTTTGGGGGTTTATTAGAAAGTGCTTAGTAAGGCCTTGTTCAGATTGACAAGAAGGTGTTCATGAACTGCAAAGAGGTGTTGAAATGCCCAGAGGACTATCTTGGTCCAGATTTACCGCCCATCCCCCCTTATATAGCCATTGGCCCTCGAATTCCCTGTTACACATTGGCAGCCGGCCCCTTGGCTCGGGTCCGTGATCCCCCTGGGTATGCCTTTGGCATGACATTACTCCCTCCTTGGAGAAATGTTTTTGTCCTCGAAAATAAAAGTGGGAAACTTCTTCTTAAGAACACTAATGTTTTCCCAAGTGGCACCTTCTTCAGGTCAGTCTTTCCACTTGACAAGAGCCTGGCGGCGCACATGATGATGCGTATGTAAATCATGATAGTTGAGAATACGTTCAGGTTCTTGCGGTGGGGTAGGAGGTTCAACAAAAAATCAACCAAAATCTGTTGGTCGATAATAACATCCAGTACCACTTTTTAGAATGCTGCAAGGAGACCTACGCCACTTGGCATCACCTCATTGGAGGGAGATAATTAAAAATAGACACTATAAGAGAAAAAATCCAGAATCGTCAACATTGCCGTAGATTAACAAATGAAAATGGAGAGAGAAAACTTTGCGTCTGCAATAATAAAGGCGGCAATTGGCATGGCAATGGTTT
This sequence comes from Adiantum capillus-veneris, assembly GCF_014529385.1. NCBI lineage: Eukaryota > Viridiplantae > Streptophyta > Polypodiopsida > Polypodiales > Pteridaceae > Adiantum > Adiantum capillus-veneris. The sequence goes on along the minus strand of NC_140940.1, from coordinate 28,639,155 downwards.
GCCAGCAATAAACATGATAATGTTGGCAAAAATATATCCGCGAGTATTACCACATTTATTGTCGTGCCTATTGTTGCGGTAAAGCCCCATGTGGCCGGTTAGGCCAGGTACCTGCCCACTATACTTATTCATTATGTACATAATAGAATAAGAGGGCTCACATGTAGAGAGTGAGTTTTAGCCCCTGTAAACACAAGGTCTCCTCTTCTCCTCTCTTCTCCATTGCTTCACACACTCCGGCACACGCTCTCGCTCGCGCACTTCAAATGGTATCAGAGCTTAGGGGTTGGGAGCACCATTGGAGCTCAGCAGGAAAGCAGACAGAGAAGCAGCAAAAACTGTAACACGTTTTTGCAGATCTGTTTTGGCCTACCAAAACGTCTTCATTCAAGCCGATTTTTGTCATATGCGTCCAGTTTTTTGTCCTCTTCAACTTCACAGAAGAAAGTTTTCTCAAAATCTTCACCAATTTTGAGATACGTCACTCAGACTGCCTACATGTTTAGGGTACACATATGCAGATTTTTACAGATCTGTTTCGACCTGTAAAAACAACACATTTCAGGTCCATTCTTGCAATTCCCAATCATTTTTGCCTGGTCTACAACTTTGCAGAAGGAAGTTCTTGCAAATTCTGAATGGTTTGGGAGATATGGGCTGACCGACTGCAGGGTATTCGAAAAGTTGAAGATTATGTATGCATATTGTGGTGATTTGCTACATTTGAAGAGCTCGGATTGAGCTTTGTCATTCTCTTGTTTTGCATATTGATGTTTTGCTCTCAGTGAGAAGAGTGTGGGTTGATATTTTCAACAAATTTATGCGCATATGTTGAGAACACTTTGTGGATGTATGCATTCTTGTGGACTCTAAGGATTTGAGAGTCGGATTCATCACAGGTTATGTACATTGACTTGTGCGATTAAGCAGATTTCAAGAGTGTGGTGCACGGATTTACAGAGAGTTTTGCAAGCATATTTAGATTGATTGTGAGCTGAATTTTCAGTTGATTTGGATGCTCTTTGATACACATTTGTTACATGCTTGATGCTCGTGATATTGCCATGTGGATGCACATGATGTGCGCTTTTCGGTGGATGATATTCTTCGCCTTGCAATGGCATATGTGGGCTGATTTTCAGCTGTTTTAAGCATCAATTTGTGCCATAATTTGGTTGGTTTGCATCGAAGTTTATGTTAGTATATGCCTTGCTTATAGAGTGCTGTTGATGCACTTTGTATTTCGGATTACTGGATTGTTTTCCAAGTTCAAAGAGTTGAGACTTTGGGGCAGCTCATGTATGCTTGAGTGCGGATTTTGCGTATGGTTTGCTCATGGTTTTGAGCATGTTTATGGCATGTATGGTTATTATGGTTAGATAGCCAAATACTGTCGAAACTCTGTCGGATTTTTCTTGCGAGTTTATTTGTTTATGCGCATGGTTTGCAATCGTGTTTTGATTGCATTTGGCACTCAGTGGTTGCTTTGCCATTGTGTTTTGGCATCGCATTGTGAGAGTGTTTGCTCACCGGATTATGTCATTTAACATACATGTGGTAATCTCTTCAGGAGGGAGATTGTTGATGATAGTTTCATTGATTACCACATAGTGCTCTTGGATTAGAGCGGGTTTTTTTTTGGCATCATTTGAGGGGTTTTGCTCATTTTGTTTCGTTACATTGATCGCCATATTTGTTGATACTTCTCTTAGACAGATTATGCCAGCTTATGTTGTATTTTGACAATACTTGGTGTATGAGTTAGCCAGGCTTTGGATATTGTCAGTTGATCGATTTGTGCTTGGTCTTGTCACAGTTTATCACCATGGATTTGGCATGTACATCATTGTCAAGGTTTGTGCTTTTCCACTCAAAGTTTGATGGTTCAAACTTTGAGCATTGGAAAGCAAATATGTATGATGCATTGACTCAGTTGGGCTAAGTGTTGCCACTACAGGGCATGGATGCTAGGCCAGAATCTATGACTGACGATGAGTGGGAGAACTTGGATGAGATTGCACGTTCGACGATCATGTTACACCTTGGTGAGTTTGTCTATCACATTGGTTTGGATGCATGTACAACTAGAGAGTTATGGCAAAGATTGTGCAATGCTTTTGGCACAAATGAGTCTAGAGAGATATCTACAGTCAAAGGACGATCTTGCAGACATAGAGATGTTGTGTGTTGGCATTGTGGTCATACATGGCATGTACGTAGGCGTTGTTTTCGATGGATGAGACAGCATAGGAGACAACACAAGAGGGATGCTATCACTTTGGATGATGTGGGAGCAGATGTAGTGTCATAATAATCAATATCTAATTCTCCTAAATGATTTTCTCATATTAAACTGATCATTTAATGTGGGGAAGTGCCAAGGAGAAAAAGCTAGAATATTGGTTAAGCTAGCAGACCAGGCCACAGTAGGGATCCAAAGGAGGGAAAATAGGGATCCAAAGGTGGGGCCATCTGCAAAAGAGCCATGTGAAACAATGGGCCAAAAAGACCCTAAGGTTCAGCCCATTAAGACTTCCAAAATGCTAAGGTTCCAAAATTCAAAGCTTGTGTCCAAAGGTCAACCCTAGGGAAAATTGGATGCTTAGTGTGTGCCCTAAAATTCTTTGCACATCCCTACATGGGAGGGGGCGAGCCCCAAAGGTAGGAGATGAGAGAGAAAGCCACACACACACACACAGGCTCCCTTTACACAAAGGGAATGAGGGACACATGTCAGCTCCCTAGGCCAGATGCCCACAAGGTGTGCCCAATTCCTATTGGAAGACCCTTGAAGTGGACCAATGAGAATTAAGCTAGAGTAAATCTAGTTTAATTAATTTAAAAACATTTAATAAAAGAAACCAATGAGAATTAAGTCTCCTAGAAGACTATTGGGCAGTCTCCCAAGGGGTCCAATGAGCATTCGGGAGCCCCATGGCTTGCCTGATTCCTATTGGCCAGGAGGCAAAGGGGTCCAATGAGAGTTTAGTTTAATTATTTAATTACCTGAAGCTCTCACAAAAGGGGAAAGGGGGACACATGTCAGAAGGCTATCACTTATGCTGCTTAATTCCTATTGGCTTGACCTGGGGAGGTCCAATGAGGCAAAAGCCAGACCTATTTAGCAGCTAGGGCTCGCCCAAGAGAGAGGGGGGGCTGATTTTTGCTTGGCATTGACACACACACACTCACACTTGACCATGTGTGAAGGAAGAATACTCTATCTCCTCCCAAGCTTTAATGGAGAGCTCATCACCTACTCCAAGCTTGTGAGATAGAAGCCTACATCAACACTCTCTTGGCATGTGGATGCAAATCCAACCAAGAGCCAAGCTTCAATGCATGCTCATCTTCTCTACCAAGCTAATTACTAAGCTAAGCTATGCTAATATGAGTGATTATGTGAGGAGATGTACATCTTTCTCGTAAGATACTTCTTTTTCCTCTCAATCTACTCTCATACCCTGCTAGCTCTCACCATCTTCGAAGGTGTGTGAGGTCTTGGGTCTGAGAACGGGGATAATTCAAGTTGTGTTTGATTAAGTGTTTTGCTTGGTGTATGAAGCTTCCATCTTCATTGCACTAGCTAGTCTTGAAGGAACACAAAGAATTGTATTGTACAATGTCTCTCTTGATGGGAGAAACCATAATACAAAGCCTTTTGGAGGGGGGACCGGCTCCATGCAAATCCGGTCCTCAACTGTTGTCAATAGCTTAATATCTCTCTCTTTTGAAAGTATTGTCGATGCTATCTAACTAGGTGTTATGCTTTTTGTTGCTCTCTCCACCCAAGCACTCTTGTAATTCTCATTAGGAATCTATTCTAATGAAATGCCCACTATGTTCATGCTAAATTCCGCTACACATAAGATTTTAGGCCATTAAATGTTACATTGGTATCAGAGCTCAAGGTTTCTCTTTTCTTGCTCAAGAAGGGAGGTCCTCAAGCTAGCTACAAATGGTTGGTATTATTAATTGCCTGTGAGTAAGTAGAATAGGGATTTTTCAGCCTTGCAGTGCGCCTGCCTTTGTGCAGTTAACGGGGCATCACCGTCGAGAGCTATGGTCTTAATAGTGGAGTCCTACGGGGCCTGCCTATGGCTTAACCACTATTGAGCTATTAGAAGCTTGACAGGAGCCGGTGCTGTCTTGGTGTCGAAAGACCCTCTCTTCTATTCCTTGCAATTAATGGTATTCGAGCCGCGGGTACAGTAGCTTGAGTGCTTTTTCTAAAGGGGTAAAGAGGAGTAGCAACTAGGGCTTGAAGTGCCAAAGTACACCTAAAAAGTTTACACCTAAAAGTTGTTAGAATGGCTGACAATAGTAAAGAGAGTGAAATTAATGTTGATAACTTTGATTTTGCTCATGAGCAAGCTACTAATGATGCTTCAATGCTTGTTAACTATCTTGTTTCTAGGCTTCAACAAGCCATGGGCAATCCATCTCTCCAAAGTGAAGTGCAACGGCAGCTCCGTGCTCACGGGATTCTCCAAGCTCATCACCATGACGAGAGAACACCTAGGAAGCCTCCTTGTGAGACTACCAAAAGAGGTCTCTCTCCGATTCGGGAAGAAGAAGAGAATCCATATGAAGGGCTCAAGAACTTACTTCTTGATGATGCATCTCCTTCCCAAAGGAGAACTCAAGAGCCTCCACCGAAGGAACGAGAAAGAAGCGAGTCTCCCGCCACCTCGGCGGAGATGGCTCCACGAAGACGGCGGGCTAAACGCTCTCCATCACCACCAAAGCGGAGAAGACCATCACACTCTTCTCCACGCCATAATTCAAAGAGGGATGATAAAAAGCAAGAGAAGAAAAAGGCGAGAAAGAGGACACCCTCTTCTCCATCTTCTTCATCCTCTTCCTCTTATGAAAGCTATCGTGAAGACGACAAAGATCAAGACAAGAAAAAGGTGAGAAAGAGGTCACCCTCTTCTCCACCTTCTTCAAATTCTTCATCTTCTGAAGAAAGTGATGATGCAACTTTTGAACCATCGAAAAGAAGAGGCCATAGGAAATCCTATGACGCATGGAAGAGGTCGTCCAAGCTGAAGAAATTCAAAGAGGGAGGGAAGAGCATCTCTTTCCTTACCTATGATGGCACCTTCGGTGCTACAGACAAAGTTTTGGCCTTTATCCAACAATTCGATGCGGCGTTTGGAGATGAGGGCTTCACGGAGTCCTCTAAGCTACGCCATGTAGCTATGCACTTTCAAAAGTCCGCCAGACAATGGTGGTCTAGCCTACGAGCCAACGGTGAAGCTCCACGAACATGGAAGGCTTTAAGAGCTTCCATTATGAAGCAGTTTTTGGCCACCGATGCCAAAGACAAAGTACTCACCGAATGGCGAAGCTTAAAGCTCTCTCCCAATGAATCCATCCACAAATATGTAGACAAGTTTTGGGACCTACAACTCAAAGCTACTGTCTTCAAAAAGTTGGATTTTGGAGAGCAAAAGCAACAATTTTGTGCGGGCTTAACCGAAGAAATGGCGGAGTATGTCAACTCCCAAAGGCCACGTACCATATCGGCGGTAATACACCATACTATGGTGGCCTCGCGAATCAATTTCCAAACGGGGGGTAAAAGAAATAATAAGCCCCCGGAAAACAAGGGTTCCAATGAGCCTAAGGGGAAGGACAATGTCCAAAAGTCTCCTAAGGGCAATTCCAACAAAGCCAAAGAGAAGGGAGTTTACAAAGGAAAGAATAAACTCTCTCCTGAAGAGCTTGAGCGTTATCGTAAAGATAACCGGTGTTTCAAGTGCGGCGAACAAGGGCATGCGTACCGCGCTTGTCCCCAAAAGAACAACCGCCAAGATCCTCCTAGAGCTTCTTTGGTTGAAATCCAAGAGGAGGAGATTCATCAAACTCACCACAAAGGATCTCCTCTATGCCATGCTTGGGGAAAGGTAAGAGAACATGATGCTTTTATTCTCTTTGACCCTGGTTCTACTCACAATTTCATATCTATGGAGTTAGCCACCAAGCTAGGCATACAATCCTACGACATGGGAGATATCCTACCCGCAGACAGTGCCTTCAAGGGGCAAGAAGCTTTAGTCACTCCCTTAATCGGGAAATTGAGGCTTCATGTCCAAGGCTATGTGGACAAAGAGGACTTCTTTATCTCTCCTCTCAAGCATGAGGATGTAATCCTAGGGGCACCATGGTTTGACCGCCTGGCTGCCCATGTTAAATTTCCTGAAAGGAGAATCTCCTTTAAGTTCAGGGAAAAGGACATGTATATAGATGCTAAGGAGATGGGTAACACCATCCCCATTGTACATACACCAGCTTTCAACAAGTCAATAAAGAGCTCTATTTCCGTGTACATGATTTTTGTTAAAGATTCTCAAAATGAACCTAATGCTTTAGCAAAAGAAAATAAAAGCAACCAAAAGGAATTAGAGTTATCCAATTTTCTCAAGGGGTTTCAAGATGTCTTTATTGACGACATCCCTTGTGAGCTACCTCCTAAACGAGGTAATGACGACCATGCAATTGAACTTCTTCCAGGAAGTTCACCGCCTAACAAACCTCCTTATAGAGTTTCTCAAGCTCAACAAGAGGAGATTATGCGGCAAGTGCATGAGTTAGTTGAGAAGGGCATGGTTAGGCCTAGCTCATCTCCATTTTGCTCACCTGTGCTATTAGTGCAAAAGAAAGACGGCACATATCGTATGTGTGTCGACTATAGAGCACTAAATAGGATCACTATCAAGAATAGGTTTCCCGTTCCACGGGTAGAAGACCTATTTGATAAGCTACAAGGATCGACCTACTTCAGTAGGATTGACCTAAAAAGTGGCTATCATCAGATAAGGATAGTTGATCAAGACATTGTAAAGACCGCATTTCGTACTACATTTGGTCTTTACGAATACATTGTCATGCCTTTTGGCTTGACTAATGCACCAGCCACATTCAACCGCTTGATGGAGAAGTTGTTCAGGCCTCATCGAACCTTCACTGGAGTGTTCTTTGATGATATTATCATCTACTCTAATTCATTGGAGGAACACAAGCAACACCTCCAGGTAATATTTCAAGTTTTAAGAGAGAATAAACTTTATGTTAATCGAAAGAAAAGTGAATTTTTCTTGCAAGAGATTCAATATTTAGGTCACATTATCTCTCAAGATGGAATCGAAGGATGGCCTAAACCAAGGAATCTTCATGAACTAAGAAGCTTTATAGGTATGTGTGCATACTATAGACGCTTCATAGAAAAGTTCTCACAAATTGCGGGACCATTACATGACCTAACAAAGAAAAAATGACAGTTGTACAGCAGGGCATGTCATTAATGGATACGATGACGGATATGGATGGCTTGAGTGTTGAGGATTCATTCGTGATTCAATATTCATGGATATGCTTAGGCCAGAGGCTGATGTGTGTGAGTTAGAGCTAGGCATAGCTCTTACCACACAGGATTCATGACAGACAGATGCTCTTGGTGCGCATGTGACATGCGATGGACACGAGGATGGATTCCAGGGATCGGAGTTCGGGTGTCAGGGTTATTACCATGAGTGGAGTTCTGAGCGAGAGTTGACTGAGATGGTCAAATTGCCAGAGATTGCAAGGGTTGCATCAGCATTCGGGAGTCTCATGTACGAGATACTCATCTCGAGACCCGATATTGCATTTGTGGTAGGTGCATTTACAGTGGGAGAAGTTAGTCGTGCAGTGACTGACGTTGGCCTTGAGCATAGGGGCACTTTGCAGCGTATGGTGAGATACTTGCAGAATGTGTGCGGCTTTGGTGAGGAGTATGGTGTCGATCGCTCTATACTTTCTCTACGATTAGAGTTGGATGCACACAGATTTAGTGAGCCAATGGACATTGGCTGAGGTCATACTTGTGTTGGCCTCGTATAGGTTTTGTATGGTTTTCTTTTCTCTCTCACGGCCACATTGGCCTTTACGTGGGAGGTTGTTGGGGTAAAGCCCCATGTGGCTGGTACATGGCTTCTAAAAAATAAAGGTGCTCATTTGGACCACCCAATTTTGGGTGGCCCAAATGAGCACCTTTATTTTTTGTTCTGCGTAAAACATATGAAACATCGATTGCATTTACAAAAGTGTACATGAAAAAAATAAGCAATAGACTTTAAAACTGATCTCTGAATTACCGTCTGAAGACTCATCAGGAGCTGGAAATATCTGTGGAAAAAAGATATCTAATTCATCCAATTCTTCTTCTTCATATTCCACACAGCTATCATCTTGAAAGACTATCCATTCAGAATCTTCAGGCAATATTGTCTTGATTACATTACCCATTTGTTGCCTTTGCTGCCAATTTTGTACCTGGGCATTTATTCCCCATCTTTGATAGTGATTAAATCCATCCTCAGTGTCTTCATCTGCAAAGGGTGGCATTTCTCGTGGAAGTGTGTTACCGTCAAAAATATCCAAGGGAAATCTTTATGTTTTGGGCTACCACCAAAACTGATTACTTGTTGTAAATCTAATTGTTGTTTCGTCATTTATTTTTTCTTTACCTTTTTTATTAGGAGGAAATACCCCCCGGGGAAAAAAGTAGGAGTGTAAGACTGAGAAAAAGTAGATAGTTTGGAAAGCAATTGATATTGCAATGTAGCAATTTCTTTTAAAGCATTGGTATGCCAGTTGGAGGTGGACTCCAAAGGTTGAAGAAGCGTATTGGGTGTTGGCAGAATATAGGGGAGACTGTAAGAGAGTTTCTTTTTTTGGAATGGCTGCCTTGGTTAAGAGATCAATTCCATTAGAAACAAACTCGAATGCGATAATTCTATTGCAGAGTTTACATCGGAACAGCCCTTCATAATCCTCTGGATGTATGCAAGCCAGAGGTGGAGGATTATTGCGTCGATGAAAAGTGAAGGCAGAAGAATAGCTCGAGGCTCGAGAGTCAGGTTCATCAAACTGCGTCTTGTAGACAGGTTTGGCTAAGACAGAAGCAATAGATCTAGATGGGCTTAATACCTTGTATTGATCAGTCGATCCAAGCCGTTGAATATTCAAAGGCACTGGTTGTTGAACTTCATTTAACAACATCTTTGAGATATTCAGTTTCCATTCTTAAGGAACTCGACTTCTTGCCACTTTACCATTTCAGGTAAAGTTCCCTGAGTGGTATCCTCTACTTTCATTACAATATTGTGGCCTTTGGTTTGAGATGCATCTTCTCAAAGGTAACCAGAATTATACACAAAGGGAAGACAAGTGTTGACAGTTTAAATAATCATTCTATAGGCAATTTGCAAATGATCTGAGCTATGCTTTAGATCTAAGCCATGCATTTGGATTAAGAGAGAGATTACTTTATCAAAATATTTATCAGTAAGGTTGCAGGGAAAGTTTGGAAAACATTCTTTATATATGGGACCATTGGATAAACTACCTTGGAGAATACTAATGGTATGGTATTGCAGATTCCTATGCCTGGTATCTAGTAATGCTCCAATACATGCAACATTAAGACCTTTTCTAAACAAGGGTATTATGCCAGGCTATATATCCTATATTTAAAAATTGATTCCCTTTGCATAATGCCCAATTCCTAAACTCAGAAAGCTCCTCAAAGAGGTGGATAATATGATTCTTGGAATCACTATCCCTTATTGTTAGCTTTCCATGAGTTTCATATGGTACAACTTGTTAGCAGAAATGGAAAATACCTTGTTGTGTTTGTACACCTTTTCAGTAGAAACCTTCAGTAAGATCCATCTACCATTTCTACTGGCTTCTTCCATTTCCACATTGCGGACAACAGCTTCTTGAAAGAAGATATGATCATTCACAAGTGGCGAGTAAAATTATGCCTAAGAGGTAGCTAGATCTTTAGGGTGTCAATGGATTGCAGATACACAAAGCACTAGAACGTGGGATAAAAGGAGTCTAATATAGCTGATGATGTATGTGTCTAAGTGGCACCTTGCCTTGTGGTGGCAACAAAACAATGAAGAAGCTCCAACCACAATATCTCAGCAATCCTCACAAGCACTCAAAGTTTACTAGTGATCCCTCACACGGTTAATCATAATCAACAAGCACCAATGGATCTGATACCAATTTAGGGGCAAAACTAGATTAGAAGCATTAAGAGCAGATCAACGACAAGTGACACATATATGAGTGCAGATACAATTGAAACTGAAGAAGAAACTAATATTGCTGGAGATTACATAGGGTTTTCTCACAATGCTAAGAGGTATATCGATAGCACAAACAAAATAATATCCCTTACTAAGATTGCAACGCCTTCTTTTATACAGTATTGAGCACTTGCATAATTTACAAGCTGGGCTACGTGTCGTAATATTATTTAAAGTGACTTTTAGGTAGTGAGATTTTTTGTCATGGGTGAAGTCACTTTTATTCTTTAGTGTGAAGTCATTGATTAAGTCATTTTGATACGGGAAAGTAGAATCAGCCACGCTGTTTGTATTTCTAGGAACAAATTCATAGGTGATGTTGAAGTGTTTTTGCTTATAGGCCCGTTAGTAGATTCGAGCATTGCCCACTTTTTCGGCATTCTTCTCTTTGAGAAATTTGTCAAAATGCTATAGGTCTCTTCGTAGAGTAAACGGGACTCCCATCAATAATAGGCGAAAGGATAAGATTGCATTTATGCCTACCATGAGTTCTCTTTGAATGGAATGATAGGGCAGCTCAGCATCCTTGAAATGACCAGAAGCCCATTTGCAGATAATAGGAATGCAATTCGCACAGAATTCCTCCCCAAGCTTCTTCAGAAGCATCAAAATAAACAATAAGGGGCTTATCGGGAATATGTAGAGGAGGTAGATTGTTGCAAATGTGCTTGATCCTGCTCACTGTCTCAGAAAGCTTGTCAGACCAGAAAACTATTTTGCTTCATTCTAACTCCTTAAAAGGAAGTAATCTTTTGCTAGATGAGGATAAATTGAGGGGCAATCCATTGCAGGCACCCAATAAAAGACTGAAATTCGTTGCGATCTTTATGTTGATCTGGAAAGTTTTGAAGTTTCTTCAATACATGCTCCTGCATTTTTATACATCCAGTAGATATTTCTACTCCTAGAAAGGCTACTTGTGGTTGGCACAGCTCAATCTTTTTAAGGGTGAGCACCAATCCTGTCTTTCATAGTTTCTGTATGAAACAGGTGCAAGTGTTTTATGTGACTTACAATATCTTTGGAGTAGACTAGGATGTCATCAATGTAGAGGAGAAAAATTATTTGCAATCGATGAATAGGATTTCTATTTGCTCTTGACACGGGGATGGTGCTAGCTTCAAACCCATAGGAAGCACATTCCATTCAAACATGCCTTGCGGTACCACAAAGCTAGTTTTGTACCTATCTTTAGGTGAATTTTGAATTGCCAAAAACCACTCTTTAAATCAAATTTAGAAAAGACCTTGCAATATTTAATTCTTCTCAACAAGTCATCAAAGGAAACCGTCTATGTTCTAGCCAATCATTGATTGGTTTATAGGTGACTACTAACCTCTTCTTTCCGCGCTTTTGTTCTGAATGATTGTTGACATAGAATGCCTGACATGCAAAAGCATTGTTAGAGGGAGAAAACAATCCATCTTTGAGAAGTTGATCTATTTCTATATTATACACTTTTGTATCTTCCAAAGACATTCTAGGGTGTGTGGCTTTTAATCCTTTAGGTTGAGGTTCTCTAGAGAAGAGAAATCCAATATTCCTCTCTGTTCCAAAAATGCAAAGGGATTGTCGCTAGTCTGCTTGGCTAATTTAGAGGCTATCAACTCAAGCTCAGATGTGTGACTTCTTTTCTCTGCTTCAAACTAGTCTAGAAATCTCTGATCTATTTCTATATTACACACTTTTGTATCTTCCAAAGACATTCCAGGGTGTGTGGCTTTTAATCCTTTAGGTTGAGGTTCTCCAGAGAAGAGAAATCCAATATTCCTCTCTATCCCAAATGCGAAGGGATTGTCGCTAGTTTGCTTGGCTAATTTAGAGGCTATCAGCTCAAGATCAGATGTGGGACTTCTTTTCTCTGCTTAAAACTAGTCTAGAAATCTTTGATCTTTCTATGGATTGGGTAGTGTAGGCATTACTCCCCCCATTAAAAAAGTACGACGGGGTTTAGTGAAAACAGTGCAGGGAGTACAATTCACTCAAAATTGAATAGAAGAATTTGTGGTAATGGTTAGTAAGGAGTAAGTTGTGAAATAATGTCGGCACCGAGGGTAAGTTCAGTATTAGGACGCGGATGCAAGTAAAGGGTAACACGCATTTTAGCATGCCGAAGAGCCAATTTACAAGAGACAAATTTGTTGATTCTTCCTTTTGAAATATCAACAGAGGATATTATAATTCTGTAGGAAAGCAGTTGAGTCAGCTGTTGTGGGACCAATGCTTGATTGATGTATGAAATTACTGATCGTGAATCCTATAGAGCATCCAATTGAAATGATTGTTCCTCATGAAACTTGATCCATGCTTAAGAGTAAAAGGCCCTGTTATATCTTGGATCAAATTTAATTATGCTGCAACCATTCAAATCTCTGTTAGGGATCCATTCAAAAGTAGGTTCAACAGCAACTTGTGCTAAGGCATCCAGCCAACACCATCCCTGTGTCAAGAGCAAATAAAAATCCTATTTGTTGACTGCAAAGAATTTTCGCTCCTCTACATGAATGACATCCTAGTCTACTCCAAAGATATTTTAAGTCACATAGAGCACTTTAACCTGTTCATACAGAAACTACAAAAGACAGGACTGGTGCTCATCCTTAAAAAGATTCAGCTGTGAAAACCACAAGTAGCCTTTCTAGGAGTAGAAATATCTATTGGATGTATAAAAATACAGGAGCATGTATTGAAGGAACTTTAGAACTTTCCAGATCAATTTAAAGGCCACAAGGAAGTTCAGTCTTTTATTGGATGCCTACAATGGATTGCCCCTCAATATCTTCATCTAGCAAAAGATTTACTTCCTTTTAAGGAGTTAGAACCAAGCAAAATATTTTTTTGGTTTGACAAGCTTTCTGAGATAGTGAGCAGGATCAAGCACATTTGCAACAATCTACCTCCTCTACATATTCCTAATGATAAGTCCCTTATTGTTTATTCTGATGCTTCTGAAGAAGATTGGAGAGGTATTCTGTGCGAATTGCATAATGATATTCCTATCATCTGCAGATGGGCTTCTGGTCGTTTCAAGGACGCTGAGCTACACTATCATTCCATTCAAAGAGATCACCTAGAAGGCGTAAATGCATTCTTATCCTTTCCCCTATTCTTGATGGGAGTCCCGTTTACTCTACGAAGCAACCTAAATCATTTTGACTAATTTCTCAAAGAGAAGATTTCCAAAAAAGTGGGCAATGCTCGAATCTACCGATGGGCCTATAAGCTAAGTCACTTCGACATCACCTATGAATTTGTTCCTAGAAATACAAACAACATGGCTGATCTACTTTCCTGTATCAAAATGACATAATCAGTGACTTCACACTAAAGAATAAAAAGTGACTTCAGCCATGACAAAAAATCTCACTACCTAAAAGTCACTTTAAATAATACTATGACACATAGCCCAGCTTGTAAATTACGCAAGTGCTCAATCTTGTATAAAAGGAGGCCTTGCAGTCTTAGTAAGGGGTATTATTTTTTTTGTGCTATCGATATACCTCTTAGCATTGTGAGAAAACCCTATGTAATCTCCAACACTATTAGTTTCTTCTTTAGTTTCAATTGTATCTGCACTCATATCTGTGTCACTTGTCATTGCTCTGCTCTTAATGCTTCTAATCTAATTTTTCCCCTAAATTGGTATCAGAGCCATTGGTGCTTGTTGATTATGATTAACCGTGTGAGGGATCACTAGTAAACTTTTTGAGTGCTTGTTAGGATTGCCTGGATATTGTGGTTGGAGCTTCTTTCGCTGTTTCGTCGCCATGACAAGGCAAGGTGCCACATAGACACAGAGAACATCAGCTCTATCAGACTCCTTTTATCCCACTTTCTAGTGCTTTGCATATCCGCAATCCATTGACACCCTAAAGAGATAGCTATCTCTAAGGCATAATTTAACTCCCCACATGGCAATGATCATATCTTCTTTCAAGAATTTGTTGTCCGACAATGTAGAAATGGAAGAAGCCAGTCCAAATGGTAGATGGAGCTCACAAAGGTTTCTACTATTTGTAATACAGGATATATAGGTGTTGGCATAATACCCTTGTTTAGAAAAGGTCTTAATGTTTCATGTATTGGAGCATTACTAGATACTAGGCATAGGAATCTTCCAGACCAAACCATTAGCATTCTCCAAGGTAGTTTATCCAATGGTCCCATATATATAGAATGTTTTTCAAACTCTCCTTGCAGCCTTACTGATAAATATTTTGATGAAGTAATCTCTCTCTTAATCAAAATGCATGGCTTAGATCTAAAGCATAGCTCAGATCATTTGCATATTGCATGTAGAATGATCATTCAAACTGTCAACACTTGTCTTCCCTTTGTGTATAATTTTGGTTACCTTCGAGAAAATGCATCTCAAAACAAAGGCCAAAATATTGTAATGAAAGTAGATGATACCACTTAGAAAAATTTACCTGAAATGGTAAACTGGAAAGAAGTCCATTTTTCTTCAGAATGGAAACTAAATATCTCAAAGACGCTGTCAAATGAAGTTCAGCAACCAGTGCCTTTGAATATTCAGCGGCTTGGATCAATTGATAATACAAGGTATTAAGCTGATCTCGATCTAAGAAGGATATTGCTTCTGTCTTATGGCAAACTTGTCTACAAGATGCAGTTTGATGAACCCGACTCTCGAGCCTCGAGCTATTCTTATGCCTTCACTTCTCATCGACGCAATAATCCTCCAATTCTGGCTTGCATACATCCAGAGACTTGTAAGGATTATGAAGGGCTGTTCCGATATAAACTCTGCAATAGAATTATTGCATCCGAGTTTGTTTCTAATGGAATTGATCTCTTAAGCAAGGCAGCCATTCAAGAAAAGAAACTCTCTCACAATCTCCCCTATATTTTGCCAGCACCCAATACACGTCTTCAACCTTTGGAGTCCACCTCCAACTGGCATACCAATGCTTTAAAAGAAATTGCTACATTGCAATATGAGGTGCTTTCCAAACTGTCTACTTTTTCTCAGTCTCACACTCCTACTTTTTTTCCTTGGGGGGTATTTCCTCCTGATAAAAAAGGTAAAGAAAAAACAACCGACGAATAGCGAGTAGATTTACAGCAAGTAATTAGTTTTGGTGGTAGCCAAAACATAAAGATTTTCCCTGGATGTTTTTGATTGTCCTTAATGAACCAGTGATCAAGTCGGTAACACACTTTCCACCAAAAATGTCACCCTTTGCAAATAAAGACGCCGAGGATGGATTCAATCCCTATCAAAGATGGGGAGTAGATGCCCAGGTACAAAATTGGCAATAAAGGCAACTAATGGGTAAAGTAATCAAGATAATACAACCTAAGATTTTGAATGGATAGTCTTTCAAGATGATAGCTGTGTGGAAAATGAAGAAGAAGAATTGGATGAATTATATATCTTTATTCCACATATATTTCCAGTCCCTGATGAGTCTTCAGACAATAATTCAGATATCAGCTGTGAAGAAGAAGTCAGAAAGATAAATCCAATCAAAATGGAAACAAACAAGGTAAAAGTCAAAACCCCTTCATTGTCCTCCACAACAATGCTCAAAGGTGTCACAAAGATTGGTGACATGACTATCCGTGAATAGATGGGCTCACTCAAGAACAGATAGGGAAGGTTTTTGAGTTTACCTACAATTCAACTCATTACGTGATCCACTACAAAGATCTTACACAATGACAATTAGTGTCTATGATAATCGATGGATTTCAAGGAATGTTGTGAGCCTGGTGGGATGATGTAAACACAAATAGCAAAGATTATATTATGCAAGGAGGACAAGAAGTCCACAAAAGATTTGATAATGTAATTTCATTATTCTTTGCAGCACTAGTCATGCAATTTTTGGGGTCAACCAACAAAATACAAGAAAGGAATAAAAAAGCTTTTTTCAGGAGCAAACTATGTGACCTGACTCAAATTAAGAAATACCAACAACACATGACACATTTGATGTATCAATTTCCAGGTAGGTATGTCAAAGAAGAATACAAGCAATATTATATCAACTTATTCCCTAAGTCATTTGCAAATCTAGTCAAAGGAAGAATCAAAGCAACTGGCTTGCATCTTGATGAAAACATTTCTCTAGCACAGATCAACTCTTTTGTGGATGAAGTTACTGATCTAGAATGTGCTAGGATAAGGGTTAAACAGAAATCAAGCAGATGCAAGGGCTCAGCTCTAGTTTCTGTGATAAAGAGACAAAGGCCAAAACCTTTGGATGCAAAGACAAAACAAAGTGCACCTGCAAGATCAAAGACCGCAAAAATAAGTATGTTAAGAAATGGAAGGTAGCACGAAGGAAGCGTAAACTTGGTAAAGAATAAAGGAAACAGGTAAGGTGCTACATATGTAACAAACAAGGGCATATTGCTCCAGAATGTCCTCAACGCAAGAAAAAAATTGGAAATCCAATACTGAGGGATAACTATGAATATGAGGTAATCTACTGCAATGTTTTTCAACAAAAAAAAGATATCCCTATTGCTCAATATACACAGTATGATTTCGATGAAGAACAATTAGGCGACAGTTCTACAAGTGAATCAGTTTCTTCTAACCACTCTGATAAAACATAATTTTGAGATGAAAGTCAACCAACGCTTACCAACATGGTCGGAAAAGCTTTTTCATTTCCTAAGCAAAAAAGTATGTTTCTTCTAGCTCTAATTGTAGTCCTAGTTCATCAGATGAAACGAAATCATGGAAAAGTCAAGAGCCACCACTCAAGCTAAATCTCTCAAGAAAGGAGCAGCAAAGGTATACATCTTTGCCTTTGTTCAGAAATATGGTAGAACAGGCCAATTACATTGCTAAGAATGGAAGAGATTTATGCACCCTGGACTGCACCAAGCAGAGCCAAGCAATAGAGCTGAGGAGAGTTTTCACAAACCAAATGTGATGCAGACTCATGCCTCGACTTCCAAATTAACCCCCATGAATGAGGCCTCTAAATATATTCAAATATGCAGTAAGAATGATAAATCCATCATAGAAGCTATCCAGTAGGTAAATACCAAATGTGACCAATTGCATCAACAACTTCATTTTGTAGAATCCCAACGAGCCACTGTCGAAGCTAAGCTTGACCATGTGTTTGTAATAGTGCACCATTTGTCAGATTTGGCTACCTTAGCACAAGTTGCTTCCGACCTACTTCTGAATGGATCACTGATAGAAATTTGAAAGGTTGCAGCATAATTGAATTTGATCCAAGATATAACAGGGCCTTTTACTCTGAATTATGGATCAAATTTCATCAGGAACAATCATTTCGACTAGATGCTCTATGCAAACAAAAGATATCCCTATTGCTCAATATACATAGCATGATTCCGATGAAGAACAATCTAGTGACAATTTTACAGGTGAATCAATTTCTGCTAACCACTCTGATGAACCAGAATTTTCAGATGACAATCAACCAAGGCTTACCAACATGGTCAGAAAACCTTTTTCATTTCCTAAGCAAAAAGGTATGTTTCTTCTAGCTCTAATTCTAGTCCTAGTTCATCAGATGAAACAAAATCATGGAAAAGTCAACAACCACCACTCAACCTAAATCTCTCAAGAAAGGAGCAGCAAATGTATACCCCTTTGCCTTGTTCAAAAATATGGTAGGACATGCCAATTCCATTGCTCAACAAGAAGAATGGAAGAGATTTACGCACCTTGGCCTATGATAAGCAAAGCCAAGTAATAGAGCCGAGGAGAGTTTTCACAAACCAAATGTGATGTAGAATCAAGCCTCAACTTCCAACTCACACCTCATGAATGAGGCCTCTAAATATATTCAAATCTGCAGTAAGAATGATAAAGCCATCTTAGAAGCTATCCAGTAGGTAAATACTGAATGTGACCAATTGCATCAACAGCTTCGTTTGGTAGAATCCCAACGAGCCGTTGTCGAAGCTAAGCTTGACCATGTGTTTGGAATAGTGTACCATTTGTCAGATTTGGCTGCCTTAGCACAAGTTGCTGTTGAACCTACTTCTGAATGGATCCCCGATAGAAATTTGAATGGTTGCAACATGATTGAATTTGATCCAAGATATAACAGGGCCTTTTACATTGAAGCATGGATCATGTTTCATCAGGGAATTGGATGCTCTATGGGATTCAAGATCAATAATTTCATACATCAATCAAGCATTGGTCCCACAATAGCGACTCAACTGCTTTCCTACGGAATTACACTATCCTTTGCTGATAATTCTAAAGGAAGAATCAACAAAATTGTCTCTTGTATACTGTCTCTTGGGCGGGCTAAAATGCAAGTTACCCTTTACTTGCATCCGCATCCTAATACTCATCTTACCCTCGGTGCCGACATTATTTCACAACTTACTACTTACATCATTGCCACCGATTCTTCTATTCAATTTTGATTGAATGGTGCTCCACAAATGTCACCCTTAGCAGATGAAGATGCTGAGGATGGATTTAATCCCTATCAAAGATGGGAAGTAAATGCCCAGGTACAAAATTGGCAGCAAAGGAAACAAATGGGTGAAGTAATCAGGACAATAAGCTTGAAGATTCTGAACGGATAGTCTTTCAAGATGATAGCTTTGTGGAATATGAAGAAGAAGAATTGGATGAATTAGATATTTCTTCCACATATATTTTCAGCCCCTCATGATCAGTCTTTAGACGATAATTCAGATATCAGTTATGAAGAAGAAGTGAGAAAGATAAATCCAATCAAATGGAAATAGACGAGGTAAAAGTCAAAACCCCTTCATCGTCCTCTACAACAACGCTCAAAGGTGTCACAAAGATTGGTGACATGACTATCCTTGACATAGATGGGCTCACTCAAGAACAGGTATGAAGGTTTTTGAGTTTATCTACAATTCAGTTCATTACCAAATCCAGTACAAAGATCTTACACAACGACAATCAGTGTCTTAGGATAATCGTTGAATTTCAAGGAATGTTGCGAGCCTGGTGGGATGATCTAAGTACATATACAAAGCTTATATTATGCAAGAAGGAAAAGAAGGCCGCAAATTTTTTGATAATGTAATCTCATTATTCTTTGCAGCACTAGTCATGCAATTTTTGGGGTCAACCAACAAAATACAAGAAAGGAATAAAAAAACTTTTTTCAGGAGCAAACTATGTGACCTAACTCAGATTAAGAAATACCAACAACACATGAGACATTTGATGTATCAATTTCCACGTGGGTATTTCAAAGCAGAATACAAGCATTATTATATCAACTCATTCCCCGAGTCATTTGAAAATCTGGTCAAAGAAAAAATCAAACTAGCTAGCTTACATCTTGATGAAAACATTTCTTTAGCACAGATCAACTCTTTTGTGGATGAAGTTACTGATCTAGAATATGCTAGGATAAGGGTTAAAAGGAAAATCAAGTAGGTGAAAGGGTTCAACTCCAGTTTCTGTGATAAAGAGACAAAGGCCAAAACCTTTGGATGCAGAGACAAAACAAAGTGCACTTGCAAGATCAAACACCGCAAAAATAAGTATGGTAAGAAATTCTAGGTAGCATGAAGGAAGCGTAAACTTAGCAAAGAAGAAAGGAAACGGGTAAGGTGCTACATATGTTACAAACAAGGGCATATTGCTCTAGAATGTTTCAAAAAATTATAGATATTTTGTCATTAATTAAATTAATCACACCCAATTGGTTAACATAATTTAGTATGCTTCACAAAATTAGAGAGAGAGAGAGAGAGAGAAATAGATAGATTTTATTATCGTCCTCGGAGGTCAAATATGACCTATGGGACCAAAGTTACATGTGATGTAGTATGTGTATGGCTGATGAGTGACTCTCGATGCTCCAAAATTGTAGTGATGAGAGTCGCAATGGAGAGCCCACACTTTGGCTGGGAGAGGAAAGTGTGTAGGTCTAAGTTATGGCTGAAAATGTGAGAGAAGCAAGTTCGGATGTGATCAAAAGCTGAGCACTCTAGTAGTGTGTGGTACTCAGACTCTCGAACTTGCAGTGAGCATAATGTGCACAATCGATTTGACTCTTCTCCATTGCCCCAACGCCCTATCTCGCATCGAAGGAAATGGGAGCTAAGCCGAGTTGCTGCGATAGTGCGTATCGCGGACAAGGGAATAGGCTCAAGCATGTAAGTGTGAGTACGGTTTCCTCTCTTAGCGAAGAACATGGTTTTGTAGTTGGGGGCAATATAGGTGGTGTAATGTATGAAGCGTGACCCACCGGATTTCTCCCAAGCCGTAATACATTGGCGTTGTAGAAAAGCTTCATTCACTTGAGAGTCAATCGAAGCATCATGTAGCAAGTGTAATGCATCCCATCTCCCAAACCACTTCTTTATGTCTTGCATCCATCCCGTACTCAAGATCTTGCTTTTATGCGTCTTTTGAACTTTTTTGCTTGCTTCCCATGCAATTGTAGGAAGTCGATGTGAGGGGTTTTGACACATCTTTATCATGTACTCCACAACCCTTTCCATGCCCATAACCTCAATTGGAAGAGATCCCGACTCAAGAAGTAGGAGCATATATGGTGTTTGTGTCTTAACTTGGAGAAAGTTTGTAAGAAAACGCTTTTGGACATTCTCAAACTCTTTCCAAGTAGACTTTGAGATGCTCCCGCCCCACACTTCAACTCCATAAAGAAGAACCGGTGTCACCAATGCATCAAAAAGATACTTCTTTAGAACCCAACACTTGATGTTTCCCGCATTACACATGTTCTCAAATGCATAATATGCTCTCTTTCCCGCTTCCAAACGACGCATAGCACATTCATGCCACTTGTGATTGGATGGAACCTCAAGGCCAAGGTACTTAAAGCTCTCAACAACTTCAAGTGTCTCGTTGTTGTACACAATGCATGGCTTCTCCTTATGGTTGGTTTTCACAAGCATAACCTTTGTTTTGGATTCATTTACAATCAGCCCACTATGCAAGCAAAAGTTCTCAAGGACAACCATAAGCTTTTGTGCATCTTCTAAAGTGTGTGCTAGAAGCACTACATCATCCGCATACAACAAAAGCATGATTACCGCATTGCAAATAGTGACCTCTTCAATGCCTTCTTCTTGTATAAAGTCAAGTACCATTTGTTCCAATTGATCGATGCATAGACCAAAGAGAGTTGGTGACAATGAACATCCTTGTTTAACCCCAATAGTGCTTACAAAAATTTCTGAAATTTCTCTTCCCATGCGCAATTGACAAATCACCTTCTCATAGATTCGAGAAACCGCAAGCATAAACTCACTTGGCACTTGGAGTTCTTCCATCCTTCTCCACAAATTGTTACGTGAGAGAGAGAGAGAGATCGAGAGATGAATGGCAACACGACAAAATATTTTCGTAACTTAAAGTATACAAAATGTTTATGAATCATCTGTCAAAAGATTTCTACAAGAAGCGTCATCCAATTCTAACCCCATGGCTCCTAAATCAATAAAGAGAGAAATAGAATTGCTGTTTGTGGAGTGTTGGCTTCATCATCTTCAAATTTGTCATCCTCCATCTCATCATTATCATCATCATCATGGCAATCATCCTTCCTAAGATTGATGGTTGTGGGATTTGAATTACCGATCTCTCTATCCTCTGTCTCCCCCTCATCCAAAGTAGTAGGTGGGAGAGGTGTTGGGATTAAAGCCCAAGTGGCCTCTTATGCGGATATGGTCGGCCGCCCGCCTAACTCACTTACCTCTAACTCTTTGTATATACTAACATATTCTTTGTGAATACTAAGGATTTGGGAGATAACCCTTCTAACATCTCTCTGCGTACTGTACTGTGTAAGCTCACTGTGTGTGTGTGTGAGAGAGAGAGTCGACCCACGCTCCGCTCCGCGACTTCAATTGGTATCAGAGCCTTGGTTCAGTGCGGATTTGCGCAATCGCGCGCGCGCACACTTTTCCGGCAGATTCTGGATCCGGAGTTCGAAAATTCACACTCGGCGTTCCGGGAGCGTTTCCATCAGGTGACCTGGGGTTTTACCCCCTTTTCGAAGCCGTTTATGCCCTCAGAATTTCGTTCTGAGCACTACAGCAGAAGATAGATTTCAGCCGCAAAGAAATCCGTCTTGTGTAGATTGGCAAGCAGGAGGTGGTCGACATCAATATCGACATCGACATACATCACTTATTCGTCTTCAGAGCATCATCTATAGACCAGGTACACATATATATCATCAGATATATATATTGCAGTCTGCATTGCTACTTCTTGTGCTTGCCAGGTTCCAGGGGAGGTGTGGCCATACGACGGCTTGACACCACTGGCATGTATTGCAGATTGATGTACTGTGATTGTGGGTCTGCTAGTTGTGAGTCACGCTAGCAGACAGACCGCCGCAGCGGTCATAGGACAGTGATTGGTCTATTATAGGATGTATGCTAGTTCTGGGCAGTTTGCTGAGCCATCTGAGAGGGTCGTGTGTGAGGTTTTTTGAAGCCAAGCACTGGGGGCTGGGTTACCCAGTGTGAGGTGGATTAGGTTGCTGGAGTTCCCCTCTACACGCATCCTCTTCGGCGACTTTTATCCCTTAGGATGTATGACTTTGTGTAGACACTGGATTGCATCTTATGCGTCAGGCCGTTGAGGCATTGTTCAGGGTTCAGTCTTGAGACAGATACAGGTTCTGTCATCGCCCAGAGAGGAGACAGTGTATGCTTACAGGACAGCATATTACAGGGATTTTTTAGATTTGTCATTGGTCAGCTATTTATGATTGTTTCTTGAGCTATCTTTTGGTTCCCAGAGCTCAGTTTACAGGGGAGACTCTGTCAAAAATTTTCAAAATACTGACAGTTCCTGAGGAGAGGTGTTCAGCTTGTTGATTACAGCTTGTTTACTGTGTACAGAGGCCAGTTTACAGGGGAAACTCTGCCGGATTTTTCTCAGGAGTAAACAGTTTGGCAGATATGGCATCTTCTCACAGTGAGACTCTTTACAACATAAAGAAGCTGGATGGCACAAACTTTCCATTCTGGAAGAAGCAGATTTGGCAGGTTTTGGTGCAGAAAAAACAAGTGAAGCCACTGAAGCTCAAAGGGGAGAGACCAGAATTTATGGCTCAAGATGAGTGGGAAGAGCTTGACGAGTTAGCTTGTTCCACAATCATGCTGACACTGGCAGAAAATGTTTACTTCAACGTAGCAGAAGAGACTACAGCGTATGGCGTATGGCAAAAGCTATGTGATATGTACGAGAAACAAAGTGCTGCTTCTCAGATTTACTGGCTCAAGAAATTGGTGGATTTGAAGATGAAGGAAGGGACAGCCATGTCAAATCATCTGAATGAATTTCACTCAATTTTCAGCCAGTTAACAGCACAAGAGATAGTCTTTCCAGATTCAGTGAAGGCTATGTTTCTCTTAATCACTTTGCCAGACAGTTGGGATACTTTTCGTACAGCGTTAAGTAATTCTGTCGCGCCAGAAGGTCTTACAAGTGCCAATGTAGAAGGCAGCTTGCTCACAGAGGAAGTGAACAGGAAGAACATTGACAAAGGCAAAGGCAATAGTGCTTTGGTCGTTCGAGGGAGACAACAGTTTAAAGAGAAGAAGGGTAAGAAGGCACAAAACCGAAGTAAGTCTCGTGATTCGAAGTCAAAGGATGACATAGAATGCTACCATTGTGGCAAGAAGGGTCACATGAAGCGAGACTGTACGAAGTGGAAACAAGAAAAAGGCAAAACAAAGAGTTTTGAGCGAGATGAAAAGAAGAGTTCAGTGAAGATTGAAGAGGTGAATGTCACAGGATCTGGTTCAGACAGTGATTCTGGTATAGCAGCTGGTGACATCTTCCTTACAAGCAATCTTGATTCTGTTTTCTTGACTGCAGAGGATGGACATGCTATGAGTGATTGGATTATCGACTCAGGGGCATCTTTACATGTTTCTCCGCACAAAGAGTGGTTTACATCATATGTGGCTACTAAAGACTATGTCAGACTTGGCAATGAGCAGGTTTGTGACATACTTGGAGTGGGAGATGTGCAGTTGAAGTTTCAGAATGGCTCTTCTTTATGGCTCAAGAATGTCAGACATGTTCCAGCAATCCGAAAGAGCTTGATTAGTACAGGGAAGTTGGATGATGCGGGTTATGTGACAGTTTTTGGGAACAGCGCTTGGAAGATCTCCAAAGGTTCGATGACTGTAGCACATGGCAGCAAGTCAGGAACTCTGTACACTTTACATGTTTCAGAGGTTAAAAACCATGTAATTAATGTGATTGAGCAGCCAAGTGTGTCACTGTGGCATCGTAGGTTGGGACATATGTCAAAAAGAGGAATGGAAATACTTTCTCATTATGGTTATTTGCCTGGCTTTTCATTTCAAGATTTCGAGTTTTGTGAGCATTGTGTTTATGGTAAGCAAACACAGGAACCGCACAGATCAAAGAGGAATCGTAGGGACGAACGGTTAGCTCTTGTACACAGTGACCTATGCGGACCAATGCCTAGTTTGTCACTAGGGGGAGCAGCGTACTTTTGTACATTCATAGATGACTATTCTCGCAAAGTATGGGTTTACTTCTTGAAGCACAAGGATGAGGTGCTCAAGGTCTTTAAGACATTCTTGCAGCTGGTGGAGAATCAGAGTGGTCAGAAGCTGAAGTGCTTGAGAACTGACAATGGTGGAGAGTACGTTTCCAAAGCTTTTCAAGACTTTTGTCAAGAAAAAGGGATTAAGCGGGAACTTACTGCACCATATAATCCTTCACAGAATGGGGTTGCAGAACGTATGAATAGGACCATACAAGAGAAGGTCAGAAGCATGTTGTCAAATGCTGAGTTGCCTGATGGATTTTGGGCGGAAGCAGTGGCTACAGCAGTCCATTTGATCAACAGGTCTCCTAGTAGGGTTCTGGATAAGAGTGCAGTGGCCGAGATGCTATGGACAGGCAAGGCACCTTCGTATAAGCATCTCAGAGTCTTTGGTTGTGAAGCTTATAGCCATATTCCTAAGGAGTTCAGAAATAAATTAGAACCAAAGAGCAAGAAGTGTATATTTCTTGGCTACGGAGAATCGGGCGAGATGGGTTACCGGCTTTGGGATCCTGAGTCCAGAAAGCTTATTCGTAGCAATGATGTGCATTTCAATGAAGCCAAGTTTCACGCTAAGCCAGAGAAGACAGAGGAGATCAGAAGAGTTGTCTTCAGGGAAGATGGACCTAGTGCTAGCACATCAAGACAGCATGGTCAGGCTCAGGAACAGCCTATAGTGGCTAGAGAGGCAGAATCAGTTGTGGTGAGACGTTCTGAGCGTGTCTCCAAACCACCTGATCGTTATATGCCATCTCTAAATTATGTCATGCTCACAGATTGCGGAGAACCATCTTGTTACAAGGAAGCATTACAAGTGGTTGACTCGAAAAAATGGCAGTTGGCCATGCAGTCAGAGATGACAGCTCTGCATAAAAACCAGACATGGAAGTTGGTTAAATTACCACAGGGCAAAAAGGCTCTACCTTGTAAATGGGTTTACAGGTATAAGATCACCGCTCATGATAGTCAGCCAAAGTACAAAGCAAGGCTTGTTGCCAAGGGCTTTAAGCAAGAACAAGGCATTGACTTTGATGAAGTCTTCTCTCCAGTGGTCAAGATGACTACATTGAGATGCTTTCTTGCATTGGTTGCTATATTGGATTTGGTGTTGCACCAAATGGATGTCAAGACAGCGTTCTTGCATGGTGATTTAGATGTGAAAATTTACATGCAGCAGCCAGAAGGGTTTGTTGAGAAAGGCATGGAACATTTGGTATGCCAGTTGTTAAAGAGTCTTTATGGCTTAAAACAATCACCGAGGGCATGGTACCATAAGTTCAACCAGTTTATGCTTTCTCAAGGCTACAAACGTAGTGAGTTCGATCACTGTCTATATACAAAGAAGGCTAAGGATGGCAGTTGGCTGATCCTTATTTTGTATGTGGATGACATGTTGATTGCTGGCAAACACTTGGAAGAAATTTCAGCTTTGAAGTCAAAGATGGCAAAATCGTTTGACATGAAAGACATGGGTGAGGCAAGTCATATACTTGGTATGCGCATTGAGAGAGACAGATCAAAGAAGTTGATTTGGTTATCTCAAACAGAGTATATTGACAAGGTTTTGCAACGTTTCAATATGGAGAAGGGAAAGGCATTGAGTGTTCCATTGCCACCATATGTGAAACTTAGCAAACAAGATTGTCCTGTGTCTGAGGAAGAAAAGGCTGAAATGGATAAGATTCCATATGCGTCTGCAGTGGGTAGTTTGATGTATGCAATGATTGCTACACGTCCGGATATTGCATTTGCAGTGGGAGTGGTTAGCAGATATATGTCAAATCCCGGCAAGAAACATTGGGAGGCAGTGAAAGGTATCATGAGATACTTAAAACATACAAAGAGTATGCGCATATGCTATGGTAGTCAGGATTTGAGTGTCAGAGGATACACTGACTCAGATTATGCAGGAGACTTGGATAAGAGGAGATCTACATCAGGCTATGTCTTTACATTGGCTGGAGGTGCCATATCATGGCGATCTCGATTACAAGATTGTGTTACGCAGTCTACTACAGAAGCTGAGTATGTTGCAGCAAATGAGGCATGCAAAGAAGCTATTTGGCTTGGTAGATTGGTTGCAGACTTGGGAATCAATGCAGATATGCCAGAGTTATATTGCGTTAGGGCAAACGTCACTCCGCTGGAGTTGTGATAGTCAAAGTGCTATACAATTGGCAAAGAATCCAGTGTTCCATTCGAAGACTAAGCATATTGATGTGAAGTATCACTTCATTAGGGAAGTACTTGAAGACAAGCAGATACAACTGCTGAAGATCCACACCAAGGACAATCCTGCTGATCTACTCACAAAGGGACTTCCAGGAGAGGGCTTTGTGCATTGTCGTGAGTTATTGGGCATTGGATAGATGGCAGCCATGTAAATCTTTGTACATTTATGTTCATAGATTTACAGTTACTTAAAGTGCCACATTGGACTTTAAGTGGGAGGTTGTTGGGATTAAAGCCCAAGTGGCCTCTTATGCGGATATGGCCGGCCGCCCGCCTAACTCACTTACCTCTAACTCTTTGTATATACTAACATATTCTTTGTGAATACTAAGGATTTGGGAGATAACCCTTCTAACATCTCTCTGCGTACTGTACTGTGTAAGCTCACTGTGTGTGTGTGTGAGAGAGAGAGTCGACCCACGCTCCGCTCCGCGACTTCAAGAGGGTCAAAAATGCTCTTCACTTCATTAGTGGAAAAAATGGTTCTCCCTCAAGGTGTTACGGGAACTACGAACCAAAGTTTTAGTTGGTGGATTTTTGGGATCTAGATGACCTATAGAAGAGAAGTTCAAATTGAGTAACATTGGTATAATTAATGTTACAAGCAAATAAGGGTAAAGAAGGTAGTCATTCACCTACTCACAATTGCATGGCAAAACTAAATTTTCATACCTCCCCGTGTGATGCACACTAAAATCCACCATGTAGAAGCCATTCTCATGCCGTCTAGACACATTTTCAAACCACTTGCACTCGAAGATGAAGGTATGAAAGGTTCTAAAATTGACCTTTAGTACCCTTTCAATAGTCCCATAATACCACGATTCATCACCATCTGTGTCAAAGCTGCTAACGATGCCACATTCCATGGTGTTTTGATGCTCGTCAATGTGGCGTGTATGAAAGTTTCGACCCTTTAACCACATAGAGTTAAAGGAAAGACACTATAAGATTTTAAAAAAATCTTTTATCAATTACAAAGATAAAATCAAGAAAAAACTATATAGTATGGTTTAAGTATATGAGTACTCTACCTTTGGTACACAACCTCGTGTATACTCCCATTCTTTGTTGGTGATGTGTTCTCTGTGTGCTTTTGCTTCGTTCATTCTCTCATGAATTTACTCAGCACTAATGAGATCTGGGAAACATGCAAGGTGTTGAGGCATTGGGGGTGCCCTCTTGTCTCCATGCGCTTGCTTCCATGCTTCCCTCTCTTGAAAATGCCTTGTTGGGTATTCAAGCCCGGGTTCAGTGCCATCTGCCTATTGGAACACCGCTTATAGCATGCAGATGAAACTTTAGTTACCATTTGAGTTTGCATGGCAAGTATTGCCATATATTGTAAGGTTTGTTTTTATAAACAATCAATTAAGAATAGCGTGTTGATTCTCTCTCTCTCTCTCTCTCTCTCTCTCTCTCTCTCTCTCTCTCTCTCTCTCTCTCTCTCTCTCTCTCTCTCTCTCTCTCTCTCTCTCTCTCTCTCTCTCTCTCTCTCTCTCTCTCGTTTTTCTCTGCATAACCAGCTCCTCGCCATTGCTTCACACCAGCATCCACCCTAGCTCCGCCCCCCCCATCACTTGGTATCAGAGCGAGGTGGTTTTTCTTGGCATTGGTATTAGCTCGGTACACCAACATGGGAGCAACTGCTTAGAGAGGAGAGAGGAGGTTGAACAACCTACACAGATCGGAGCATTTTCACCCTCAATAGGGTCGCCCTGGCTTTCTAGTGAACTCTCAACTCTTGAGCGCCTCCAAATTCGGCCTCTACAGCTTGTTGCGAGCCAAAATACCCTCCACTTTGTCGTTTTTGTGCCATCTCTGCAATACAGAGCTCGTTTTATTTTGTTTATTTCATATTTTAATCCAGTGGCCACCCAATTTTGGTCTTGAGTCCTTATGCAAGTGGGTATTTACACTCTGACAAGGTGTAAGTCACCCCGTCCGTGTTCAGCTTAGTACATTGGCTCGATGATAATGTGAAGGCATTTTTCAAACTCAAGAAGAGTCAATTGCAGAGATTTAGAAATTTTCTGTAGTAGCTTAATACATGCATGCAAAGACAGTTGAAGACGAAGACAACCGAAAGTTAAGTTGGCAATAACCAATAACATAAATTTTCTATCAGGCTTCTGAAAGGCTTCACCATGGCGTTGAAAATCAATAAATTTAATGGATCTGACTTCCACACCTGACAAATTAAAGTAAAGGGATATCTAATGCACAATAAATTGTGGAACATCGTCAAGCCACTATCAACCGTTGAAGCAGACACATCTGCTGCAGTTACCAAAGCGTTATTTGCGCAACAATGCAAGGATGAGCAAGCATTAGGTATTATTTTGACATCTCTAGAAGATGATTTTATTTATTATCTGGATGACATGCAATCTGCAAATGCTACTTGGATGGAACTAGAGAAAGTGTTTGGTCCTAAAGCCACGTACTCCAAAATGAGCCTTTAAATGGACTTGTATTCTTTTTCAATGCTAATTGAAAATATTGCATCTTTAGCTAACAGACTAAAAAGCATCCGCACTCAGCTAATTTATGTTGAAGCCCCTATCCTAGATGAAGATCTTATAGCCATTTTTTTGAATAGCCTACCTGCAAAATTTCATCAAATTGTAACTATTTTAAAGGAGAAGGATTCTCTACCTTCTTTGGATGGTATTATTAACTCATTTGCAAGAAGAAGAGAAGCCAGTACCATGAATTAGCTCTTTCGTACCGACTGCATATGTAGATCGTGGTTGCACTTCAACCAGGTCTGTAATTTCGACCGGGTGTACTACCAGCACTAGACCTTGTGCGATATGTGGATGCATCAATCTTCAAACCAAGGATTGTTTTAGCAAAAATCCTTGCACCCATTGTGGAAAGACCAATCATCCTTCGGATAAATGCTTTAAGAAGAATAAGCGACGGATCAACATGGTTGAAGGTGATGAAGATGGTGAAGCACCAATGCTTCTCGTAGAAAGTGATGTCCTGTAGTTTTCAGTCTGTCTTTTTGTTTCCTTTTATGTCAGTCATTTGTCAATAAAATGTACGGGTTATAGACACTACCATGAAAATAAAAAGTGGTAAGACCACCCTTTTGTTGTTGGTCGAGTTTTGGTATGTCACACACTGATAGTTGTTTGAGGGAAGTGCACACACACACCTATGTTATTGTCAAGGGGGGGACTTCTACTCATAGTTTCAGGTGATTGGACTCTGCCATGGTCTGTATCAAGCCCATAGTCAATGGTTTGGGCTTGGGGGGGAGGGGGGGGTTGTTGGGTATTCAAGCCCGGGTTCAATGGCATTTGCCTGTGGGAACACCGCTTATAGCATGCATATGAAACTTTGATTACCTTTTGAGTTTGCATGGCAAGTATTGCCATATATTGTAAGGTTTGTTTTTACGAACAATCAATTAAGAATAGTGTGTCGATTCTCTCCTCTCTCTCTCTCTCTCTCTCTCTCTCTCTCTCTCTCTCTCTCTCTCTCTCTCTCTCTCTCTCTCTCTCTCTCGTTTTTCTCTGCATAACCAGCTCCTCGCCATGGATGCACGCCAGCATGCATTGTAGCTCCGCGCCCCCCCCCCCCCCCCCCCCCCCCCCCCCATATCACGCCTTGCCTTTGCCATTGTCTACAACTCCACCCACTTGGTCATAACCTTTGCATTGAGGATGTAAAAGTTATTGACCACTAGGGATAGATCCCTATCCAAATATGGAAGCCTTAAAAATATAGAATACCTTGACATACCTTTTGGTGGATTAGTCGACATACCTTGATATACCTTATAGATATCCTACATTTTGGTGGTCTTCCTATTTGTTGGAGCCTTGTATTTTCTATGACTGTGGGGCAAGAAACTATGGTTTTTTGGATAGATTACCTTGCGCAAGGCATCTAGCCTTCCCATCACCAATGACAGCCCACAAGTAGGATATGCATTGTGACCCGATGTGGACAACCCTGCATTCATATCACATCGTTAGAGAAAAGCTTCAAACTTCAAATGCTAATAAGAGAGAAGAATGAGTCATACATAGTCCACATAAGGATTGCCTTCACAATGGCCTCTCTCCTCTCCTTTGGAAGTGAGATATCTACAATGGAGATGCCTCTCCATAACTCCTCGATGAGGGGCTCAAGGTAGACATCAATATTTTTCACCTTGTACTTCCTTGGCACAAGCAAAGAAAGAAGTTTGTCCTTCTTGGCTGTCTCCTATGGTGGAATATTGTAGTTGATGATCACCACCCACAGACCAAGTGCTCCATGAGGTGGACTTGGTGCCAAAGGGATTGACACCATCGCTTGCCATCCCAAGCCTCAAGTGTCAAGGCTCCAGCTAAACCTCTGGCCACTATGTCTCTGTGTGCCTCCATGCCGGTGAATCCATAGGGACACACATCATTCCATCATTTGAGCGGTGGTTGGCATGCCATGTGAGAAGCTCCATTGTAGAAACATGTGTTGAATGCAAGGGATTAGTGGAAAATGTCTCAATACCTTGCGGAGTAGGTGTGCCCCACTCACTCCGGTCTCGTAGCATGCTTCCTCGCATACAAGACATGAGGTAGCATGATCATGCTCATTGCGGTATAGTATGCAATCGTTGATGCATGCGTGGATGCGCTCATACTCCATTCCAAGTGCAGTGACATACAATCTCACTCGTCGGCTATCCAGAGGCATGTGGTGATCTTTAGGAAGCACTTTACCCATCAAACTACAACAAAAAATATTATTAATACAAATGCAAGCCCATGCCAAGAAGGGAGTGCCATGTATAAAAAGCCATATATAGAACGTACCCAAGGAGTGCATCTACACTTTCATTGCTCCAACCAAATTTTGCTTACAATTTGAGGACTTCCAATGATGCCCGGGGCACCAAGTACTCTGCACCATTGTAAAGAGGTGCTTGGGCACTCTGCATCAACCTGCTTCTGTTAATACAATCCTCCTTGCACATGCTGCCTTCAAGGGCCAATAACTCATCAACCATGTCAAACATGTGCTCATCCTCAAGCTCAAAGTGTCCCTTAGATGTGTGTGGAGGAGTTGTCGAAGTAGATCTAGTGGGAGGGTCAACATGCGCCATGCCTTTGCCCAATTGCTCTTGTCATTGTCTTTGGCCTTGCGTTCCAGAGCACCACCGCTGAACACAGACCAATGGGGGGCATTCTCAAGCGAGGAGGGGGGATGCAGTCTCATCTACTCAAGTGCTTTTTTGAGGATGCCAAAGCCCTTCGTTCTCCACATGCTCCAAAGGAATGCGCCTCAAGCAAGGGATTGCCTGTTTGCACTTGACGTAGGGACAAGGGAGTTTGTCCTTGAGCCATGGGTCATGTTTGCGGCTGTTTGGAGGGTCACAATCATCCCAATTATCTTGCACACGTGTGAAGATGTATTAAGATTAATTCAAAATACTACAATAAGTTAAAAACTACAAGAACTAATTCAAAAAATTCCTATGATAGAAAAAAAAAGAAGATTTAAAAAAAAACTTCTAAATTTTAAAGAAAACATGTGCTCTATAGTTAGAATAGTTACTAGAGTAGAGGGGATAGTTTTTAAATAGTGAGTGCTACAAAAGTAACTAAAGTATCAATTTTAAAAAAGATTTATTATTTAAAAAGTCTATATATAAGTTATTATGCAATCTAAGGGTAGAGGGAGGTGGTTTCTATCCTCATGCTACCTCGGATACTTTATGAACCGTTTAAAATTATAGTGTTGTAATAGTCGCGGTAATACGTAGGGTAGCAAGCGTGATAATAGGTGTGGTAACTGGCACGGTAATAAGTGCGATAATAATTAGCAGCTAATAAAGAGAGACACAACAGCGTATGCCACATTTTTATTTCATACTCTGCTCTCAAGCTCCCCCCATCATCGCACCTACGTGGTCTCAAGCTTCTCCCCCACCTCTTCTCTCTCCTCTCTCTCTCTCTCTCTCTCTCTCTCTCTCTCCCCCCCCCCCCCCCTTTCACACACACACACACACACACACACACACACACACACTCAAAGACTATTTCAAATTGCGTTTGAAGGAGCTTTTGTGGAGAAGGGCTTATTGCAAATGACATAGGATGTTCAACCTAATTGGCAACCTAACCTACAAATTCAAGGTAAGCACATACCCCCCCCCCCTTTCCCTTTTCCTATTATATTATACTACACACACACACACACACACACACAAAGATTTTTTTATATAAATAAAGTAGAGACACACAAACCTCTTCCATTTGCTTGTAGGAGTAGGTCAGGTTTAGGGTTTAGGATTTTTCTTGTAAATTGGCTGGTAGAGTAAAGTAAGCTCAGGGAAATCATTGTAGAAGATGCGCTTTTTTTGTAACTTGACTTGCTTGTAGATAAAGTTTGCTTGAAACTTTCTTGATCACCTCACTTGGAACTTGAAAAGAGATTAAAGAAAGAGATTGTATAGAAAAAATATTAAAAAAACTAATGAAGTGTTAAGTAGAAAATAAAAGAGTAGAAATTAAAAATGTAAATATAAAAAAGAAAGAGTAGAATAGAAAAAGAGATAGAGAAAAGGAGTAGAGTAAAAAAATGCAATAAAGAGATAGAGAAAAGAGAGTGAGAGAGATGAATTAAAAAAAGAGAGAGAGAAAAAGGTATAAATAGAGATATCCAAACTATCTACTTTTTCTCATTCTTACACTCCTAATTTTTTTCCCTAGGGGGTACTTCCTCCGGATAAAAAAGGTAAAGAAAAAATAACTGACGAACAACAAGTAGATTTACATCAAGTAGTTAGTTTTGGTGATAGCCCAAAACATAAAGATTTCCCCGGGATGTTTTCGATTGTCCTTCATGAACCAGTGATCTCGTCAATAACACACTTTCCACCAGAAATGTCACCCTTTGCAGATGAAGACACTGAGGATGGATATAATCCCAATCAAAGATGGGGAGTAAATGCCCAGGTACAAAATTGGTAGCAAAGGCAACAAATGGGTGAAGTAATCAGGACAATATGAAATATGAAAAAGAAGAATTGGATGAATTAGATATCTTTCTTCCACATATATTTCCAGCCCCTAATGAGTCTTCAGACAATAATTCAGATATCATTTGTGAAGAAGAAGTCTGAAAGATAAATCCAATCAAAATTGAAACAGATAAGATAAAAGTCGAAACCCCTTTGTCGTCCTCTACAACAACGCTCAAAGGTGTCACAAAGATTGGTGACATGACTATTCTTAACATTGATAGGCTCACTCAAGAACATGTATGGAAGGTTTTTGAGTTTATCTACAATTCAACTCATTACGGGATCCACTACAAATATCTTACACAACAACAAAGTGTCTATGATAATCGTTGGATTTCAAGGAATGCTGTGAGCCTGGTGGGATGATCTAAGCACAGATAGCAAAGCTTATATTATGCAAGGAGGACCATAAGGCCGCAAAAATTTTGATGATGTAATTTCATTATTCTCAACAACACTAGTCATGCAATTTTTGGGGTCAACCAACAAAATACAAGAAAGGAATAAAGAAACCTTTTTCAGGAGCAAACTATGTGACCTGACTCAGATTAAGAAATACCAACAACACATGACACATTTGATGTATCAATTTCCAGGTGGGTATTTCAAAGCAGAATATAAGCAATATTATATCAACACATTTCCCGAGTCATTTGCAAATTTGGTCAAAGAAAGAATCAAAGCTGCTTGCATCTTGATGAAAAAATTTCTCTAGCACAGATCAACTCTTTTGTGGATGAAGTTACTGATCTAGAATCTGCCGGTTAAAAGGGAAATCAAGCAGGTGAAAGGGTTCAAATCCAATTTTTGTGATAAAGTGACAAAGGCTAAAACCTTTGGATGGAGAGACAAAAAAAAGTGCACCTGCAAGATCAAACACCGCAAAAATAAGTATGGTAAGAAATCCAAGGTAGCACGAAGAAAGCGTAAACATAGCAAAGAAGAAAGGAAATAGGTAACGTGCTACATATGTAACAAACAAGGGCGCTTACATGTAACAAACTTAGCAAAGAAGAAAGGAAATAGGTAACGTGCTACATATGTAACAAACAAGGGCTCAAGTTGGACGCTTACATGCTCTGAGTCGTACATAGCTTGTCAAATTTCAAAATTCCCAAAATGCCCCTAAAATTTTCCAAAGTCTCCAAAAATAAACAAATTTGTGCCTTCCATAAGAAGACTCTCTATCAATACAAGATACTAAAACTAGAATTTGAGTTGGTTATGTAGGCTTTAGAGATGAATTGCTTCATTATTTTTATATATAATTGCCCTTTTTCGGGAGGTAATTTGTGACAAATTACATGTTAAGCACTCAAAAGAGGATCTCGATTGTCAAAAAAGAATAAACAAGTGATAAGCTTGAATAATCCAACCAAAATAGATACAAGGGTATTTTGGGAATTTTTGAAATTTGAGGGGTATTTTGGGAATTTCCAAAAATTAGAGGGGTAATTTTGGTAATTTTCGTTATCGTGAGGGCTAAGTGAAAGAAGTCGTCAGTTGTGGTCTCTCGGATTGCAAACTTTCATGGAGATTCTTGAGGCTCGAATCGACATTTTGTCCTTCCTAGATATTTTGCTTTAATTGTAGTGTTATGGAAAAATCAATTTCACAAACATACAAAATTCCCTTTAGGATAGATTCAAAGAGGATTTGAAAATAATAATAATACTCTAAAATCTTAAATTTTTCAAGCGAGTTTTTTTTCCCTCTCCCTCTCTTATCAACCGGTTATTTTGATTTTTTAATTGGCCCCAGGCCAAGCTGAGGCAACAAAAACTTATCTGCTGAAAACAAATTGCTTATTGTCCCGATGATAGTCATATTGTTTCTCGTTTTTTTAGAGAGAGAGCGGGGAGAGAGAGATCTAAGAATCTTCTCTCTCTTAGCAGCGTTCTTTCTAGTGGCTGGACATGATCTCTTGCAAAACAATGCATTCATAATACAATGCAACCGTTTCCCTCATCCAGGTAGCAAGATTTCCATACCACCTTTTCTTAAGCCGACACAAACTCAAAAGAGACTAAATTTTGCTGCAAACAAATTAGTATGCAAAGTCCCTCTTGTTGAAATTATCGCTCCAAATGTGAAGAAGGCTCTTGTACTACCTTTTAGAGTAGGGCGTGGCTTTGATATTCACAGATTGGAGCCAAATTTGTCTCTTATAATTGGCGGCGGCATGAATATTCCACATGACCAAGGATGTAAGCATATTCCAATGGTGATATGCTTGTCCATTGTGTGGTGGATGTTATGTCCTTCCTGGAATCTGCCAAGTTTTTCCAAACAATGCTTCAAAATGGAAAGGAACCGCATCTTCAATCTTTGTGAAAGAAGCTATTTAATTGATCGATGCATGAAGCGAGATATACTATTGGCAATTTGGATGCCACCCTCATATTACTGAGGCCAAAGTGGAGTCCCCATAACGAGGCCATAAATTCGAACCTATCTGAGCTTCTTGGAATAGATCTTTTAGTAGTTAATATTAAGCCCATGACCCATGAAAAGGTCAATAGCTTGGGAGATAATCGTAGCATTGTTGCCCACACTGTTGCGTTATTACACACACACACACACACACACACACACACACACACACACACACACACACACACACTAGTATTAACTTGAGTTTGTGTTGTGATGGCTGCAGGTAACAGGAGTTATGCTTGCAAAAACCTTCTTTCATATGTAACCTTTTATGGTGGTGTTAATAAATTATTTTCTACTTGCTAGTCTTGTTCTTTTTCTCTTTGCTAGAAAATGCATCTTCTTGTATTAGGCACCGTATCATTGCACGCACGCACACACACTGTTTTGTAAATCTGATTTGATTAATTTTCAAGTGGAAAACCTCAAAGCGAGGAAAACCCACCAAAAAGATCAGATACAAAGAGAAGAACACAACTGTGTTCTGCGATGTAAAATCGCTAAAAGCAAACATAAAAGAGTTGCAAGATTTCCCGGGATATGTCCCTAGTGTCAAACGCAAAATGTAATGATTGCCTCAGCGAAATCTTAAACAAAGGAAAAGGATCCGCCTCATGTCGGTGAAACATACAGAGATTGCAATGGTGCCACAAGGACCACATCGACCAAAATCTGACCCAAGCGAAGAAGATGGCAAAACGTTGGAGGGAAGTCGGAAGAATGCCAAAAAGGCAGAGACGTTTATGGAAAACTGCCGAGGGAAATCGAAGATGTAGACAAGCAGAAACACATCCAAGGACATTAGAAACACATCCAAGGAATGTCCTGGTGCAGCAACAATCCCAAAGCAGATGTTTGACATTCTCATGAGCAGCAGAGTAGCTGACACAACGAGAGGAGCCAATGCGACGCATCGCAAGGAGAGTTCCAACCGGAAGAACTCCCAACAAACAACACCAAAGAAATAGACGCTCCTTAAGAGGCAAGTGAGACTTCCAAATCGCAGTGAGAGCCTGTCTCCACCATCTTTCAAATTTGTGCAAGGCCCAGAGCACATTACAGTGATAAGCCAACCAAGAGTCTTTCACAAGGGAAGCATAGATATGTCGGGCAGAAATGGCATCCACAGGAGTGTCCCATAGATTCCAATCCTGCATACGACAACCACCTATCAACTGCAGAACAGGGAGGAAATCAGCCAGCATATGCTGAAGCAGGCTCCAAATCTGACGACAATGCATGCCCAACCCAAAGCGTGCCGCTACCTGAGAAAAAGTAAGTAAATTCCCAGATGAATCCACCACATCATCCACTGTGCATATGCCACGACCAGAGAGGAAGTAGGCTTGACGAGGCGAATGATCAACTAGGGTAAGAGAGAACACCTTACTCCACTGAATGCTTTCCAAACGCAACGAATTCCCTTCTGTTTGCTGCGTGCCATGCCAGTAGAGATGATCCATAACATCTTTCCAAGCGGAGAGCAAGCCAGAGGTGAATAAGCAACCAGGAACATAACCATCCATCTTGCCAAACACAATTTCCCAAAGGGAAGTCTGCCGACGACCAAAAGCGGGAGTGGTAACGTGCCGACATAGATCAACAACCATAACTGTCCATGGCTGAGATTGTCGCACAAGAGTAGGCAATAACATTGCCTTCCTCACCAATGCATGTCATCAAAGGTCCAAAATATTCAACCCCCCAAGACACTTCGGAGTGCAAAGTTTCTCCATTGCTAATAAACGGAGGCCTTTCTTATGAGAACTAGTGCGCCACAAGTGAGATACAATATTGGACATAAGCAATGAGAGACGGGAGCGAAGCCAGTGCAACAAC
Source organism: Adiantum capillus-veneris (assembly GCF_014529385.1). NCBI lineage: Eukaryota > Viridiplantae > Streptophyta > Polypodiopsida > Polypodiales > Pteridaceae > Adiantum > Adiantum capillus-veneris. The sequence goes on along the minus strand of NC_140940.1, from coordinate 28,600,939 downwards.
GACAAGTAGAATTGAACATATGCCATCATGATACTTTACACAATACGAAGTCGAACATGTAGCGGCCATGTAGACAGTTTCTAGTAGTGCAATTTGACATTCAACCGTTGCATGACCCGATCAATTTGCTGTGTATTAAATAATTGCCAGCCGATAGGGTATCCTAAGTGCTGGACCACCACATGCGGATCAAGAATCTCGCCAAGCCACAGAAGACGATGTCAGTCACAAACATCCAGAGGCAAGAGTTTGGATTTGTGAAGTTAACCTTAAGGCCTACAACCAAGCCAAATGTATCTAATACCTGCATAATTTCACGCACATCATCCTGGTTATTGCAGGGCATGAACAACGAATTATCAGCATAGGCCTGCCTTGCGAAGTCTTCCCCATTAGGTGATTTCAACCCATGAAGACGACGAAGCGAAGTCAAATGATCCAAATACAATAACAAGGGGTGAGTGGCAATGGCATACAACAAGGCACTAAGCGGGCAACCTTGTCTCACAGAGCATCCAAGAGGCCAAGGTTCTGTCAGCTCTCCATCAAGGAGGCCTGAAGATATACTATGAGCGTACAAGAAGTATACCACAATGACCACCTTAGGACCAAATCCAAGGGCCCGCATCGTGGCAGCAATGAAATCCCATTGTACTGTATCAAAAGCCTTTCAATGTCTACCTGCATTACAAGAACATCCTGCTAGGTATACTTTGCATATTCCATTCCAATCAATACATTAGCCAGATTATCCAAAATCTAGCGACGAGGAATAAAGCCATACTACGCGGAATGGATACCACCCATAAGAGGTTCCTTGATACGGTTCACAATGATTTTAGCCAGGATTTTATATATAACCGGCATAAGAGTTATCGGCCGCCAATGCGAGAACTACTCACAAAGCACTTGTTTGGGTAACAACTTCAGCAAACCCTCTTTCCAAGACATCGACAAACACTGTTTCGCCCATGCAATGTTCATCATGTAAAGTAAAGCAAAGGTTCTTTCAGAGGCTCCCAGAAGGAGATGAAAAATTCCACAGTAAGCCCATCCAAGCCTGGCGAACGCCATCTTCCAAGAGCAAGCAATGCCGAGAGCAATTTATTTTCTGTATAATCCACCTCCATGGCCAAAGCATCATGAGGCAGGACAATTGAATACATTGTAGATAACAAAATTTTACGTGCATTAATAATTTCAACAAATGCCGCAGGGGGGGCTGCAAAAACATTCCTAAAATGTGACACCATGGCATCCACAAGCTCGCGCTTTGATGTTGTCTAGGCTCCAAATCGGAACATAACCCGCTTAATGGTTTGAGAAGCCCTTGAATGATGCAAGTGCTTTAAAAACTGTTTCGAGGCACATCCTTTGTCCACAAATACTCGATGGCGAGCACGAGTCTGCCATTTAACCAATTTTCGTTTATCATTATGCTGCAAACACACCCGAGCCTGACAAAGGGCTGTCAATTCACTTTCCAACAACAAACGTGTGTCAGCCAAGAGTTGGAGTTGTTGATACATATGTTTGGTGTCCTCAACATCGCCACGTAATTGAAACATGTATTGCTTGCCATAGTCCTAGATTACACTCTGCACGCGTACAACAAAGCGCACCCAAGCAACATCAGCATCAAGATACATTTGTGCAACTAAAGGGGGGGAAAATCATAAATCATCTCGCGGAACGCTTCATGTGAAAGATAAGCATTGTTGATGTGCAGCAAGCGTTTCTTAGAAAGAGACTGATCGGAGTGTAGTTGCCCATAGCGCAACAGCATCACAATGGGAGTATGATCAGATAAAAGCAAAGAATGGTCTATGCGCATTTCGCATACAAACTCATTAAAGTAAAGAAGGGACTAAATTGACGTGCCCATAAGCACATCAACATCAACAGGCCGCGACTCAACCACAGTATTCTCCATGCCTGTCTCAGGGACAACAAGGCCTGCAAGCGATTGAGAAGTCCCATAAACCACGACATCTCTGTAAGAGTGCACCACCTTGTTCCATGCATCCGCAAGAGTGCGATTATCATTACAGGGAAGAGGTTTTTGCCCCACAGATTTTACTTTAGGAGGTACATAATTACGAGAGGAGAGCTACGAACGCATCTTAACAGTCTTCTTGGGAGTCACCCAAGGAGATCCATCCGCCGAGTCCACCTTTTTCCCCTTGTTTTTGGTTTCAGGAGTAGTCACAGACTTTCCTTTACCTTGAGGAAGGGGAAACAACAAATTTAGCCTTGCCTTTAAAGATCCACCGATAAAGCATCAGACAACGCAGAAGTCGCAACAGCAGCAGATCTGGGATTAGGAGTAGAAACCACAAGCTGCGGAACAGCTGAGGGAGGGGGTTGCAAAATAGGCTCAGAACATTCAAATTGCATATGTCCAAATTTCCCACAGCAAAAACATGAATTCGCAAATTTTCCCTATCTGAGCTAAAAAGGGCGTTTCCCAATGAGTGGGTCTCCCGAATTGACAGTAATACCTTCAAGGGTGGGAACATCCGTATCCCAAAGCACACAAAAACGATTTGTATTGGCATCAAGCTTGGGAGGACAAATGACTTTCCCCAAACGTGAGGCGAGCATACGAAGAAAGTGGCGCCAAGTCCATGGGAAATCAAGGATTTCCACCCATACAAGGCACTTATGATGGATTAAACTTTGATAGTCCTTGGTAAGGGCCCACGCAGTACACGTGTCATCCGAGTACCAAAGAACAAAGGGGACAACTCAAGCAACATATTACGGGCATCAGTGTCTGCTAACAGAACTTCATAAAATCCTCTCGCTCCAAAGTAAACACCTCGAACCGCCTGGCAATTAAGAAGGAAGTCTACCCACTGACCCACATCCTGTGCGGTCGGCATCTTGCCCGAGAAGAACAAAATAACAGCATTCAATACTGCGCCACTTCAAAGCTTGAACAGGAATGAGCACTTCAGTAGCGGGTTCTTGCCCCTCCCAAGCGTTCTGAGCACCTTCAAAATCTTCGAACAAACAAGCTCGGATTTCACCCATTTTCGAAGACTCGGGCCTGATGCCATCTGTTTTCTGCGTTTATATGAGCTGATAAAGGACACAACAGAATCTTACATACACTGAGAGCTTAGCGTTTATTCATTGCTGACTACAGGAAGCCAAAAAACCCAAATTCTGTACACTGCCACAATACTGTACCCAAAAAGTCTTAGTACTATTTACTGAAACTGAACTGCTGATGCACAATCAATTGCTATTCACATAGACACGCACACAGAAGGTGGCTGAACACGAACCCACTCACACACATACACACACTGGCTACGTAGCGCTGCAGAAAATATGGCCAACGATATGGTTCCCCACACACACTCTCTCACACCTACGCACGCACACACACGCAGAGCTGATTGACGAGAACAAGGCTGTAGACTGTTGCGCAACAGCAGAAGCCCAAGATCGCGAGCAGGCCTACACACAGCAGACGCACACACGTGCGCTTACCAGTGGGCAGGTTGGGACTCGCGAGGTGGAAGGCTGCAGACTGCGCAGGTTTAGGGTTCGCCGATAGGCCACTTTTGATCGACCACCACACCAACTCCGCTGCTTCCCTCTCTCTCTCGCTCGCGCTCTCTCTCTCTCTCTCTCTCTCTCTCTCTCTCTCACACACACACACACACACACACACACACATCAATCCAAGGGGTTCCTTGTCTTCCACATACCTATCGCAAGATTTACATCGCTACACAAGGCCACAAAGGAAGGGAAAATCTCAACTTCACAAGAGAGAGAAGCCATTCCATACAATGCCCATGGTGCGTCATTTCACACCATTGTCTCGCATTATCTGTTTCCTTCACAAGTCCATCTTGTTGAGAAGTTTATGTAGCTTAAGCCTTCGATAGACAACAATATACAACTATTCCAATGCTAGGAAGACACACAATCAACTTGAGCACACTTACTTTACAATGTGCGAGAGGTGTTGCGATACCACATGACTTACAAGAGAACAAGTTGATACTTAAGACTATCCCATGCTGAAGTTAACCATCTATTTACTCATGGAAGAAATCTTTTTTATAGGCTTACAAGAAATAAGGGATCACCTTCCATGTAAGCTTGAGGCTAGTCTAATATCGACAAGTCGACGTTTGGAGATACATATTGACATGCAAAAGGCTTCATAGTAAGGTAATTACGTAGTAATCAATACAAAGAATAAGGGCATTGCTCATTCTTGTAAGCTTTAAATTATACATCTGATAGGGATGAGAAGACTGCATTTAAGCTAGGTTAGTTCATCTACTCCTTTCCTAGGTCTACAAACATTGCTTCAAGGTACTTTATCCTGTTATTGTAGCTCCACATAAAGATGAAGATTTTGAAGTTTTTGTTAGCCACAGATCATCACCAACAGCTGAAGAGTTGTCTTGATTACGGTGCCAAATCCAATGTGCATGGGTTGAATTCAATATTTGTAAAATACCATACCCAAAACTCGCCTCTCGAAAGAGAGACCATGCCGGCTTCGGGTCCATAAATCTGCATTTCAAACCACTACTCTCTCTCTCTCTCTCTCTCTCTCTCTCTCTCTCTCTCTCTCTCTCGTCTTCACACACATAAAACTGGAGATTTTTTATGATATGCCTTGCCCATACTTTGTGGTAGTAAGAATTTTGTATGAGTAGCTCATACGTAGGTGCATGCAATTCGCCCCTTCTATTAAAGGGAGCCATATACAGGATATTGCATGTGCAGGTGTACTAGGTGTACAACTTCCACTCGCATGTGAGCAGTGTAATCTCCTTCATTTGATGGGGCCTTCCCAAGAAAGGCAATTCCCTTATGGCAGAGCCTAGTGCTTTTGATCTGGTTCTGGAGCATCTGGAAGCCCACTTCTACCTCAAGCCATCTCTTTTTCTTGAGCTTAGTAGATCTTGCAATCATTTCTTTTTATAAAAGCATCTAATTATTGTGCCTCAGTAAAAAATTCATGTACTCTAGAGCTATGGTATACCTTGAGTCAAGTAGGGTAGAGGAGCCAGTTATGAGACATGCTCCAATAGGGACCCCTACCCACCCTCATTTTAGAGACAAAAATTTGGAATATTCTTGGAATATTACTTTTGTGATTTGCCAAAAAGTGTACCATTACTGGGTCTTGATCGTCTCTGACGCCTCAAGAAGCCTCAAAATTGAATTTCCTAAAATAGAGCATTGAGATGAAGTCTAAAAATATCAATCTTGGCGTTATTTAATTCACCTTTTCATGACCGATCTAACACAATTTTCCCATTTCAAAGATGACAGTATTTGCAAAATCTCATCAAAATTACTATTTTTTAACTCTCTCTAAACTGGCTCCTCTACCCTAGTGTGGGTGATTTGAAGTAAGTGAACATGGTTGGTGGAGTTGAATACATTGCTGCCAAGTTTGGAGAATCAAATATAATAATAGCTTTTAGACTTTTTGAAATCAAGCTTACCATTTTGCAGCTGCAAACAGCTTGTCAGCTCCTCTCTCAAGCGCATGGAAGTTTACACGCGAAGGATTTCTTACTCATTCCACTTTCTTCTACAATCAATCTCTTGCAGGCTCCTTTATGCAAAATTAGGCACCATGAACACTAACCCTCCCTCATGTGAAGAGAAGAAGAGGAAGTCGTCTAGCGCGCGCGCCGCGCCCCCCCCCTCTCTCCCACATGGTGGTATACCGTGTGACCTATCGATGACTACTTGAGCATATGGTAGCCTCTACTTTGGATTGATCTCTCATTCGGGCGTGTGATGCTTGGGTCCATTCATTCTAGTCCGACATCAGCAGTAGTTGACTCTAGAGGGGGGTACGACTTGTGGATTGTTTTGGAGATACCTCATGGGAGGAGTACTTTGAAATGTCATCCTCATCACAGGCGTCGCCTCTTGAAGTAGGCCACTGTGCAATCCCGTTATAAATGACAAGACAGTGCTGAGGGCCTAATATGAGCAAATGATGGCCGTACTTTGTGGTGCAAGTTGTGTTTGCTGACTCTCTCATGGTGGCCTCCTCTTGTATGGCGAATAGTGCCACAGGGTCCTTTAGGTCGTATGTCTCACACTGATTCTGGATGTCCTGGCATTGAAGTCTCCCATAAGAAAGACTGCCCCTAGTGTAGAGTACACCATAATCTCATCTGAGAGGCATGTGTATGGGGATGATCTCTCCTCTCCCTCCCCTGCTGTCTCTGTGGTAGCAAATATGGAGCCTGAGGGGGGGAAGTAGCAGAGGGAGATGTAGATAATCCTGGCTTGTGATAGCTCAAAGCGGATCCAAAGGTAACGGGCCTGTGGGTTCCGTGCAACAATCTGTATCCTGCTCTGGAGTACCTATCTGAAGAGTATAGCCACCCCTCCTGACCCTCACGTGGTGTGCTGTCGAGTGCTCTCTCGGATCCAAAGGTAACGGGCCTGTGGGTTCCGTGCAACAATCTGTATCCTGCTCTGGAGTACCTATCTGAAGAGTATAGCCACCCCTCCTGACCCTCACGTGGTGTGCTGTCGAGTGCTCTCTCGGTGTGAAGACTTCCATTAAAAACCCTGTACCTTTGGTAGACTCCGCTCTGGACTCTCATGTTTCTTTGTCAGAAGGATGAGGTCCCGCCCTCTCATCACCCCCTTGTACTCGGCAGAGGTCGAGAAGGGACTCCTTTTGCTCCACCCCTCTACACCACTACCTACACTTGCCTCCCACATCAACCTGCTATGCCATAGAATCGTTGGTATGATGATGAGTGTAAAGACCTCTACCGCCGAATGCGTGTGCAGTGGACTCTTGGACTGATCACTGAGGTCAGACGCCAGATGAAGACACTCACAGGCCAGCCGCGATTCCACAACCACCCGGGCCTATACCCACGAGCTCTTCCTTCTTCATAGGAGAGGTGGTCAAGAAGGCCATTTACAGCCTACAGCACCGCCGATCATCAGATCATACAGGCTTACAGAGTGAGCACCTCATTTATGCAGCTGCCACGATAGCCCCGCTGATTGCACATGCATTCAACTGAGCTATAGGGGAGGGCTTTCCAGAGGAGTGGACCAGACACACCATTGTGCCGATCCACAAATCTGGGGACACCTTGGACCCAGGGAATTACAATACTATTGTGATTGGCCTTACAATGGCCAAACTATATGAGGCAGTTCTTGAGGCCGAGCTTAGTTCATACGGGGAGACTGAGGGCCTACGGGCTCCTGGCCAGGCAGGGTTTAGGCGAACTTTCTCCACCGTCGACCACATCTTCGTTCTGCGCTGCCTCATTGATGGGGCAAAGGTGCGGAAGAAGAGGCTATATTGCTGCTTTGTGGATTTCTGCAAAGCGTTTGACACCGTCCCACGAGAGAGGCTCTTTCGACGACGTCAGAGTTTGGGGATACCTTCAGAGATGATATGGGCCATCTGTACTCTCTATGAGAGAGTGATTGGGAGAGTCCGATTCCCAGGCGGTGTGTCAGAGTCTATCGCTAGCACCTTTGGTGTTTAGCAAGGATGTCCCCTCTCCTGACCCTCTTCGGACTCTACATCGACGAGATCTTCGACTACATCCTAAGAGCGGGAGGGGCAGGAGCTGACCTAGCAAGTACTCCAGTCCACATTATGCTATATGCTGATGACATTGTACTGATTTCAGAGTCACCAGAGAGCCTGTGTGAGAGTGCGCGTGTGCGGAAGAGAGAGAGAGAGAGAGAGAGAGAGAGAGAGAGAGAGAGAGAGAGAGAGTAGACCACTTGTAAGGTGTCCGTTATGAGGAGAAGTCATCGTGCATGAAGAAAAATCACTCGCTGGAAAACCAAAATTTCCACGCCAGAATATTCCTTTTCGCCGGAATATTATGGTCAGACGGCAGCCAGAAAGTGGTCGAAAAATGGTCGACCGGTGGCCGAATTCAATGGTCGGTGGCCGATTTCAAATCGGACTTGTCTTCTCAAGGGCGGCCACACATGGGCGCATGGGAGAATTCAACTCGGACTTGTCTACACAAGGGCGTCTACACACGACTGCCTCTCATGAGAGAGGGCAACCCTTTTGGCCCATAAAAGGAGGCCTTTTCTACACACAAAAACAGGTTGAAGAGGTGAAGCATTGTGATGCATCATGAAGTTGATGCAACAAGGTGGACGTGAGGTGGTGAGAGTGAAGCAAGGCGGGAGCTCCAAAGCGTGAAGGTCCCGAACTGAGTGTGAAAACAACTCCTTGTCGTAAAAGAAGTGCCTATAGTCAAACCGTTTGGAGAAAACGAGGAAGCCCAAGAACCGTCATGAGTATGCACGGAAGCCTGTCAATGCATGAACCTGTAACCTTGTAACCCAGTGTGGCCAGGTGGCTAAACTGTGTAAAACGCCAAGAAGACAAGAAGTAGCAATTTGCACCGTAAACGTCCTCCGAATCAAGGAAAGCCAGACTAGACAGTCTGCACTATAGAAGCTACCGTAAGCTGCAGCAGTCATTGGGAGATCGCACGGACCACCACCGGATGGTATCCTATTCGTAGGTAGAGTAATCCAAGATGGGGGTAAAGCGAGACTCAACAGCCTGCGCTATGAAGCTCCTCTGAGAAGAGGTGTGGTCAGACCAAGCTATCTACACCGTGATCATCCTCCATCAAGAAGGGAAGCCAGACTGAGAAGCCTGCGCTGAGAAGTAAAGTGGCCAGACCAACATGTCTGCGCCGTCTTGCCTGTACCTCCTGTATCTAATCCTCGATGTCAATCAAAACAGAATCCACGCCAACAATGCCACCAAACCACATCTCGGTGTGGCTCTCAATGTGAATGAGCTGGGAGTGGCCTACTGCCAGGTCGGGGGATAAGTCTGATGTAAGGTTACGGAGGGTGAGTGTAAGCAACTCTGAAGGTAGCAATCCAAATTGTAGAAGAGCAACTGCTCTACCATCCAAGCCAAGCTCTGGGTGACTCCGGATGTGGTCGTGGGATGCCTGATCTCCCGCATCTTGCTGGTAAACTCTCCAAGAGAGTCCAAAGAACTGAAGTCCCACTCCAGTTTGTAGATCCAAGCAATGAACCTGTCCAAGAAGAGATCCAAGATCCTCTCCCTAAGTCCATGTAGATGCTCCTATGTAAGCAAGTGATATGACGTGTCAAGGTCAAGTGGTAAGTGTCTCTCCACCCAAGATGGTGGTGTCTTCTCTAGGAATGTCAGAATCCCATATGCCATGACCATGGCCATATCTTGTGTGAACTCCTCTGATGAGTGCATAGGTGTGTCCATAGCAAACCACAAGCCACCACCCCCTCTAGAGTGCCCAACTGCCGAATGATGGCTGGAATGAATGAATCTCCCAAGGATCATACGCCCGTAGATGATCAAGCCGATATGGAAGATACCGTGTATTGCAGCAGTCACTGAGAGACCGCACGGACCACCATCGGATGGTGTCCTGGCAGGAGGTAACTTCATCCTCTGTGAAAAACACAAGCCATGTGGCTACTGTCCACCCAAAAACACAACTGCGAGGTGATGAAAACACTGCTGTCCAGCGATTTTCAGAGTGCTTGTACGCTCCCAGCAAGGTTCGGAGCGGGGCAGAGGGTATGAGGAGAATGGTGAATCCCTGGCACAACCCCAAGTGGGCTGGAAACAGAGAAAACAACAGTGGTATATGGTTGAAATCTGGTGGAAATGGAGAGGATACGGGCCCGCAAGGCACCAGATGCCAAGCCGCTGTGTTGAAAGGCAAGATCAGGGTAGGAAGCCCAACGCTCCCCCTCTGTGCAGCAAACGCTCCTTTGCTGTCCAAAAAAGCAGCAGATCGCAAAAACGCAGATCTGGCTGAAAACCGAGATGGAGCAGAGGGGTTTTCCGGCGACGAAAAGTCCCAAAAAGGGTAGCGCTGGCAGCCAAAAGCAAAAACACCAGATGTGGAGACAAAAAAACTCAGGTGGAGGTCCTCCGCGATGAAAACTCTCCAAGTTCCATCGCTTGCCTGGCTTTTTGCAAAACGCTAGCTGATCTGATCTTTGGAAGGAGAGCCTGATGCGGAAGATGCGCCTTGGACTCAACTGGCGACTGATACCTTGTGAGAGCACATGTGCAAAAGCGTGAGAGAGAGAGAGAGAGAGAGAGAGAGAGAGAGAGAGAGAGACCACAAACGCTAGATGTAGGAAGAGGGCAGAAGACCCATAAAATGATCAGATAATAATGAAATGTGTACCCCCCTGCCCCCATATATATGAGTGCCCAAGGTGGGCGCCCAACTCAAGTGGGCGGCCGGCCCTAAACTCGGGCGGCCGGACGAGGTACAACCTATGCTATGGGTGGCCAACCTGGAGACACTAGCCGTACTAGGAAGTGCCCCAGACCTGCGTGAAGCAGCACAATGGTGTAAATCTAACACCCTACAGAGCCACCTGAGAGCTTTGGATGAGTTTTGTACAGGTAAGTGCTTCATAGTGAACCTTGGGAAAACCAAGGTCATGGTCTTCCACACCTCCAGATCAGTCCGACGAGCAGCCACATTTACAGAAGCAAGAGGACGCTCCCCTACACTTACGTGGTATAGTAAGTTTTTCATGGTCGATCCCCCGCAATGGAATGATTTTTTTACCTTTGTCTTCTGTACTAGATTGGATCACATGGTGCAATTTTTTTGTCTTGTAGTTCTTTTAGGCCTTTTGCATCCCATTCAACTGCAAGCTGATAAGCGCATGCAACATACAGCCACACAGAAGCTCAAACAAAAAAATTCAATCGCGTGTTTCACATACCAAACTTTTTAGTGAGTACATGCTCCATGCATGAGTGGGCTTGCATGTAAAGAGCCACGGTGATTTTGCTTATGACAATATATATAAATACAAGCAGTTTACACATCCTCACAGCAGAAAAATGCAGATCAATACTTCAGAATAAAAAAGCAAAAATAACAGCAATCATCTTTCTTGCAAGAGAAGAGCAGTAGAATGATTACTCGCGAGCTAAGCCTTCCCGGTTTCCTCCATCTCCAATTGTCATATGGTAAACACCACAATCATCAGCCTTCCAATCAAAAATTTTGGCCTGTGAAATTTGAAGAGAAGCAATTACTTACAGAAAAACCCAGACAACAAGCAATTAACCATATGAAAATCCATTAAAGAGGGAGCATTATAGCTAGATATACCGTCCGCTCATACGCATGGACATGGCCCGCAAACACAAGATCGACATTAGCTTCTTTCAGAATAAGCTCCATTGATTTCCTCATTTGTTCACCATCACCCTGATGTTTTGAATTGCTGCTATACCATGGTGCATGGATGACTGCTATGAGCCACGGAGTTGCAGTCCTATTGACTTTGGCCAAATCAGCCTGAGAGTAGTTACAAAATATAAGAGAAAACACCATTTTTTCTCCAAGCCATGTATGTGAGTATGATTCAGTAAGACCATTGCATTGGCAACCACGTAAACAGGTAATCACATTCATGCAGGTATGAAAACTGAATCTTGTTTACGACAACTCCTGGATTGCATTTTACAAGTTATAACATTCAAGTGACGTTATAAACCAACAGGTTACAATGTTGAAAGCATCAAACCCTTCCTTGCAAACAATGGTTATCTTGTTTAGAAAGAAAATAGCTCAAGGAAATAGTGCAAGGTCGCTAGTGAAGTGGATAAAAGCGAATGCATGTATATACAATAGTCAAGGATTAAAAGCCTACTAGAGGAAAAAACCCCTTTTGTTATTTATGCTAAGAGTTTGTGCATGCCTAAAGGATTTCTTGCCCCCCTAAGGTCAAGTTATTATGCTTGATTCCCAACAATCCCTCCTTCAAGCTTATGTGCTAGGCTTGTATGAGTATGCTCCTACAGAGAGTTACATATACATTTGATACATCTAACAAGGGTCTCATTTATGGATACATTTGATACATCTAGCAAGGGTCTCATTTATGGATACATCATGCACTGTTCTCGATTGGATACAACATGACATGGTTCTCAAAAGGATATAACATGATAGATTCTAAATGATTGTCGCTCTCATGGGAGGTAAAGTTCAATGTGCCAATCATAAGAAAAAGAATGAAGAATAAGCATACATGAGAAGCATAGGATTTAATGGAGTATTTTAGGGCTTACAAAAGCACATCCCTCATCTATTTGAACAAAGTTTGCCTCTTGAGTAGAGGCCTTAGGTAAATCTTCAATTCCTTCAGATTCTTCAGCATCTCCAATGAGTAAATCTTTGGCGTTTTGGTTCAAATAGCAATTCTCCTTAGTATGATTGTTACAACCACAAAAGTAAACCTTGTAATTCTATTGTTGCCGTTGAAGTTTAACTTCTTTTGATATGTGACTCCTTGCTGCTATGAAGACTTTGTTGGTGGCCCTTGGCCTCGAAAAGCAATTCACATGAAAAGCATTCAAACTCAAAAGCTTCCGGTCCAAAAGCTGGCGCTGAAAAGCTGCCAACGCAAGTTCCGGAAATCCGTACACCTGCCAACGCAAGTTCCGAAATCCGTACCCTGTGACAAATCAACGCGGTCTAGGCGTGATGGCTAATTTTGCTACACCGGAAAATCAAGAGCTCTGATATGGAATGAGAAAATTGAATGTCCCTCGGAATGACCCTCGGATATTTTTAGCTGACTTGAATTTTTTTGCAGATATACTGTAATCGCGGACAATTACTCTTCTTTCAAGAAGGGGAGATGTCACAAACTGTTGATGTGTCAAGCCACCAAAGACCTGAGCCAACCTGCAGATCTTGGCCAAGGGGCATAAACCCTAGAAGAAGCAATAAAAGACGGGAGATTTTACCTAATACCAACTTATGGGACCCCGTCCGATGGGGCCCAAACTAATAAAGGTAGAAGGACTCACACACACCCTCAATAACCACGTGGGTTATTGACGCAGCACCCTGTAAAGACTGGCCACGGATGTAACAAACTGCTGACGTGTCAAAGCCTAAAGAATGGAGCCAACTTACAGATGTGGCCGAGAGGCCTAAACCCTAAGAAGAACAAGTAACAGAAGAAGTCCTACCAACTTATGGGGACCCCGTTCGATGGGGCCCCAAGTGACATAAAGGATTCAAATAAAGCAGGACCCGCACACACACACAAACTGATGATGTGGCAGATTTTCCGAAAGTTGTGCTGTCATGATGACGTGCAAGCTCTACGGAATTCCGCGTTTTGCGTTGGCTGATGACGTGGCAGGCTGCCAAGGGCCTTTAAATATGAGGTTAGGGCTCATTCTCTAGCATGCTTCCTAGAGAAGGTGCAGAGTCTGGAGTACCGGCTTGTACTGTGTTGATGCAATATAAAGAAATACCGAAAGGGGCGCCAAGGTTTGGGGCCAATACTCTCTGGGGTGAAATTCCCACTCCGTGTCGCGTGTCGTCTCTCTCTCTTTCAGTTCAGTTGTTATTGAAGTGCTACAAGTCTGTTCAGTCTGTTCTTTTCTACTGGCACGTGGTGTCCGTCTTGTGACAGTGGTATCAGAGCATCAAGAGTGCTTTTCTGAAAGCATACCGGTCCTACAAAAGAGCAGACACAGCTATTGGAATTTTATTTGAGGTACTAGCCAATCGCCTCAAATGCGGACTTACTAGCCACTCCCACCCTTACTTCATCGCACATCGGGCACGCTCCCGTCTTCACCGCTCATGTCTTATAGGGCATAAGCCATTAAGATCACTTGCAAGAGAAGGATCCAAGATTTGTTTCGAGCTGCTGTTTTTCTCAGAGACAGTACCATGCAGATGTCTATAGCTACCAAGCCACACACTTCCAAGGACTTGGCAAGCTTTCAAGAAAAAAAGAAATTTGCCCGAAGTTATATGGTTTCTGACATCTTCCTTCGGAGTGCAACTTTTGGCAGAATGGGGTATCCTGAAATGCTTGCCATGGAAACCCTAGCAAATTATAACTTGAAGTTTCTCGACATCTCCCAGTAGATGTCTCTTCACGATTAGATGACCTTGGAGGTCCAGTGCGATTGCTATCTTGGGACTACCATCGCCACGAAAGAAACACTGTCTGTCCAAGAGCTGATGGACCATGCAGTACTCGGCTACGACCTTATGGAATGAACCTAACCCTAATTTTGGGTGCAGGTTCTAGGATGGAAAGTCAATCGACTTTTTCGAGCTCGACTGATGTTGAGATTGCTTTTTAAGTTTGAAATTTGTTTGAGAACTTGTTTGGTGATCTTGTTTGAAATGGATGGTATCTGTTTTGAACCTGTTTTGGTGCCGATTTGAAATATTTGACTCTGGTTTTAATACTGATTTCATTGATTGGTGATTTTACTCCCAGGTGGAGAAGTGAGAAATACTGTTTTGGTATTGTTTCAACCTCGGAACGAAGCAGGCCGATGCCTAGGGAACGTTTCGTTGTATGTTAGAAAACCTCCGAATGACGCAGGCCGATGCCTAGGGAGCGTTTGGTTGTATGCTTGTAAAATAATTGTTGTTGTGACTCCCGGCCCGGACCTGGATGGTTATGCTAGAGGAGTATTAAGAAGTCTGAGCAGTGGTTACTCTCAGCACCTCCAAACGACGCAGGCTGCGGTCTGGGGGGCGTTTGGTTGTAAAAGGCCTCTATCTCTCCCGGCCCGGACCTTTTTAGGTTATGCGGGAGGAGTGATGAGGTAGTCGTTGAATATCTCCCGGCCCCGACTTTGTTAGGTTATGCGGGAGGAGTGTTCATCGACGGCTTTATGTTTCTATGTCCTGTCACATGCATATGTGAGCATTTGTGTTGCATTGTGATGTGCCAACTACTAAATACTCCTGATTGGATGAGATTGCCTCGGTATGTAATTTTAATGCATCAAGACACCCGCGGAAGATCTGTACGGTCTGGGTGTGATGGCTAATTTACTACGCCGGAATATCAAGAGTTCCGATCTAGACGAAAGGAGAAGCTAACTCCTTGATCAAAAGAGCAAAAAGGAGAAGCTAACTCCTTAATAAAAAGAGCAAACTGATTGTCCCTCGGAATGTCCCTCAGAAATAGGCTCATTCTCTGGCATGCTTCCTGGAGAAGGTGCAGAGTCTCGAGTACCGGCTTGTATTGTGTTGATGCAATATAAAGAAATACCGAAAGGGGCGCCAAGGTTTGGGGCCGATACTCTCCAGGGTGGAATTCCGCCACTCCATGTCGCGTGTCGTCTCTCTCTCTTTTAGTTCAATTGTTATTGAAGTGCTAAAAGTCTGTTCAGTCTGTTCTTTTCTATTGGCACGTGGTGCCCGTCTTGTGACAACAAAAGGCGCTGACAATGCTGATGTGGCAGACTATACGGACCTGCCCACAAATCGATCTGACATGCTCACGTGGGCAGTACGGATTTCTTTGAAAGCGATGGTTGTTGTTTTGCGCTAGCTTTTGGAGGCCACATGTTTTTAGACTTATAGCTTTTCATGCATTGCTTTTAGAGGGCCAAGCCTCAAGGGACTTTAAAAATGTGGCAAGGGCTCTGGGCTTAGGATCTGTAAGTTGGTGAGAACTTTTGCTGCTTCTACTTCTTCTAAATTTTAGGCCCCTCGGCCGGTTCTGCAGGTTGGCTCAAGTCTTTAGTGGTTTGACACATCAACAGTTCGTGACAGTATGCATAATTACCTGCTCACTACAAATACTAACATGCCCCCTGGAAAGCGATGAGCTGGCCTCAATTGCCCAAGCTACTGCCGTGTGCCAAGCTTGCCCACTACCTACACATAAGCTGTGTTTCTCTGCCGCTTGTTGGTTCCGCCAATTGATGCAGTTCCACGCTCCTTCCTAAATGTAGGGCTTTTGCCGATGGTAGGGAAAAGGGAAGTACCACCAATTTCTAGTTTATGATGCAAAACTGAAATTGTCTACCAGCTAAGTTAATGAATGCTTCAAAAATAATTCTGCTTGTGTCACAAGACGGGCACCACGTGCCAATAGAAAAGAACAGACTGAACAGACTTTTAGCACTTTAATAACAACCGAACTGAAAGAGAGAGACGGCACACGACATGGATGTTAGACTTACACCACTCTGCTGCTTCACAGGTCTAGGACATACTTGTACGGCTAGTATGTCTCTGGGCTGGCCACCCATAGTCTAGATTGTACCTAGTCCAGCCGCCCACTTTTGTCCGGGCGTCCACATATATTTCCATATATCATTTTTTTGTTGGGTTGTGGGGATTTTTATCAGGCCTTGCCCTACCTCCACTTGGGCACCTATTTATGGGGCCAGGGGGGTACCCACTTCCACATCTCTCATCTCACAGAGATGGGTCTTCTGCTCATGGTAGCCATGGGGGGCTAATCGGCCCCTCTTGAGTCTTCACCATACCTTGCGTTTGTGTCTCCTCTCTCTCTCTCTCTCTCTCTCTCTCTCTCTCTCTCTCTCTCTCTCTCTCTCTCTCTCTCTCTCTCACGCGCACTCTCACATGGTATCAACAGCTTAGGCTTTCCATGGCCTGGGACAGCGCATCTCCGCATCAGGTTCTCCTCCCAAGATCAGCATAACCAGCGTTTTCATGCAAATTCTGCCAGCGTTTTGCAAACAACCAGGTGCGTGATGAGATCTGTGTTTTTCGTCGCAAAGGATCCCCCTCCACCTGCGTTTTTGCAGATCAGGTCAGCGTTTTTGCATCAGGCTGCTAGCGCTTCACTTCTGGGATCATTTCATCGCCGGAAACCTCCTCTGCTCCATCCGCTTTTTTGGGTTTTGAACCCATTTTCGGCGGTTTTATTGGTCACTTTGTGTCGTTGACACCTTCCACAAGTTGCTGGGCACCTAGGGTACCCATCAAGCCTTTGTTTTTTCAGGAAACAGAAGGTTTGGGTGCCAACAAGTGCAGCAAAAGTGGACTACAAATTGACCTGCGTTTTTGCAACAGGAGGGCGGCGCTCAGCTTCTAAACCCCGGATCTCGCCACCACCTACCCGGCTTTGCATCTGGTGCATTTCCGGCGAGTATCCTCTCCGTCTTCACCAGATTTCAGCCATAACCCCTTGCTGTTTTCTCTGTTTTCAGCCCATCTGGGGCAATGACAGTGATTCACCACCCTTCCCATACTCCTCTGCACCGCTCCGGACCATGCCGGGAGCGTACGAGCATGCTGAAAATCACTGGACAGCAGCGTTTCCATCACCTTGCAGTTGTGTCTTTGGATGGACAGCAGTCACATGGCTTGTGTTTTTCACAGAGGATGAAGTTACCGCCTGCCAGGACACCATCCGGTGGTGGTCCATGCGGTCTCTCAGTGACTGCTGCAGTACACGGTATCTTCGACATCGGCTTGATCATCTACGGGCGTATGATCTTTGGGAGATCCATTCATTCCAGCCATCATTCGGCGGTTGCACACTCCAGAGGGGGTGGTGACTTGTGGTTTGTTTTGGACACACCTATGCACTCTTCAGAGGAGTTCACACGAGATATGGCCATGCTCATGGCATATGGGATTCCGACATTCCCAGAGAAGACACCACCATCTTGGGTGGACAGACACTTACCACTTGACCTTGACACGTCATATCACTTGCTTACATAGGAGCATCTACATGGACTTAGGGTGAGGATCTTGGATCTCTTCTTGGACAGGTTCATTGCTTGGATCTACAAACTGGAGTGGGACTTCAGTTCTTTGGACTCTCTTGGAGAGTTTACCTGCAAGATGCGGGAGATCAGGCATCTCGCGATTACATCGCGAGTCACTCGGAGCTTGGCTTGGATGGTAGTGCAGTTGCTCTTCTACACTTCTGATCATTTGGATTGCTACCTTCAGAGTTACTTACACTCACCCTCGGTAACCTTACAGCAGACTTATCCCCGACCTAGGCAGTAGGCCACTCCCAGCTCATTCACATGAGAGCCACACCAAGATGTGGTTTGGGGTGGCGTTGTTGGCGCGGATTCTGTTTTGGTTGACACCGGAGGATTGGAGGCAGGAGATACAGGAAAGACGGCGCAAACAGATTGGTTTTTGGCCTTTCCTCTTCTCAGAGGTTCTTCATAATGCAGACTTCTTAGTCTGGCTGCCCTACTTCTATAGGATGATCACGGTGTAGACAGCTTGGTCTGACCACACCTCTTCTTAGAGGCCCTTCACAGCGGAGACTGTTGAGTCTGGTTTTCCCTCATCTTGGATTACCCTACCTACTGACAAGACACCATCCGGTGGTGGTCCAGTGCAGGCTGCTTAGTCGGGCTTTCCTTGATTCGGAGGACGTTTACTGTTCAGATTACTACCTCTGGCCTTCCTGGAGTTTTACACAACTTAGCCACCTGGCCACACTAGGTTGCACGTTCATGCATTGACACGCTTCGAGTCATTCTCATGACGGTTCCTCGGCTTACTCCATTTTCTCCAGACGGTTTGACTTTAGACACCACAGATCCTATTGGGCAGGACACTTGTAGGTCTATTGGCACTTATTTCACGACAAGGAGTTGTTTTCACACTCACTTCGGGACCTTCACGCGATACCTTCACACTATCGGCGGAGTACAACAGTTTGCTACACAGCTTGTGACGGCACTTTACCACAGAGATTTCTTGGCGGTCGGGACACCCTAGACTCTGCTGCAAACATCGTAGCAGACATCTTCATCATTTGTCTCACACCTTCGGCTTCATACTGTTTGTTCAGCATCAGGTGCTGAGAGGGGGTGTTATACTTAATCCACTCAGCTGCTTCACAGGTCTAGGACATACTTGTACGGCTAGTATGTCTCCGGGCTGGCCACCCATAGTCTAGGTTGTACCTGGTCCGGCCGCCTGAGTTTGGGGCAGGCCGCCCACTTTTGTCCGGGCGTCCACATATATTTCCATATATCATTTTTCTGTTGGGTCGTGGGGATTTTTATCAGGCCTTACGCTACCTCCCCTTGGGCACCTATTTATGGGGGCAGGGGGGTACCCACTTCCACATCTCTCATCTCAGTGCTCACAGAGATCACACATCTGATTGTATTGGGTCTTCTGCTCATGGTAGTCGTGGGGGGCTGATCGCCCCCTCTTCACCATACCTTGCGTTTGTGTCTATACTCTCTCTCTCTCTCTCTCTCTCTCTCTCTCTCTCTCTCTCTCTCTCTCTCTCTCTCTCTCTCTCTTCCGCACACACACTCACAACGGAGTGGCGGAATTCCGCCCCAGAGAGTATTGGCCCCAAACCTTGGCACCCCTTTCGGTATTTCTTTATATTGCATCAACACAGTACAAGCCAATACTCCACGCTCTGCACCTTGTCCCAAAAGAGTGCCAAAGAATGAGCCCTAACCTCATATTTGAAGGCCCTTGGCCATTAAAAGCAGTTATAGTGAAAAGCTTCAAACTCAAAAGCAACTGGCCCAAAAGCTGGCGCTGAAAATTAGCCAACGCAAATCACGAAAATGCGTATAGGTTGTCAGCGTGAAACACGAAAATCCATACAGGATGCCACATCAACAATCAGCGCAAAATCCAGGTTGTCCGTACAGCTACCACGTCATCAGTTTCTACGCAAGTCTTTGTGTGTGTGTGTGTGCGTGGGTCCTGCTTTATTTTATTCGCTTGTGTCACTTGGGCCCCATCGGACGGGTCCCATAAGTTGGTAGGAACTTCTTCTTCTGTTGTTGCTTGTTCTTCTTAGGGTTTTAGGCCCCTTGGCCGTGATCTCAAGGTTGGCTTTGTCTTTCAGTGACTTGACATGTCAGCAATTTGTGACATCCCCCCTTCTTGAAAGAAAGTAATCGTACGTGATTACAACATAACTGCAAAACATCTCAAGTTAGCTCAAAAATGATCATTCCGAGGGACAATCAGTTCGCGCTTTTTTTGTTAAAGAGTTGGCTTCTTTCGTCCAAATCGGAACTCTTGATATTCCGGCATAGTGAAATTAGCCATCACACCCAGACCACACTGATTTTCCACGGGTGTCTTGATGCACTAAAATTACATACCCAAGCAATTTCATCCAATTAGGAATATCCAAAGGTTGGAACATCACAATGCAACACAAATGCTCACATATGCATGTTACAAGACATAGAAACATTAAGTCGCCGATGAACACTCCTCCCGCATAACCTAACAAGGTCCGGGCCATGAGCTGTTCAACGACTCCCTCATCACTCCTCCCGCAAATAACCTAAAAAGGTCCGGGCCATGAGATATAGAGGCCTTCTACAACCAAACGCCCCCAGACCGCAGCCTGTATCGTTTGGAGGTGCTGAGAGTAACGCTTGCTCAGACTTCTTAAAAATCCCCCCGTAATAACCATCCAGGTCCCCGGGCCATGAGTACAAACAACACTTTTCAAACATTCAATACTCCCCCCGAAAATAACCACAAGCGTCCGGGCCATGAGTATGAATGAGAAAGCATTCTCAAACATCATTTGTCACTACTCGACCCGGGAGTAAAATCACCAATCATTGAAACCAATATTAAAACCAGAGTCCAACAATTCAAATCGGCACCAAGACAGGTTCAAAACAGATACCATCCATTTCTGTTGCTAAATTGGCTTTATTTGACAGAAAAATAATTCTGAATGAATTATTGGATTTATAAGTGAGAGGGTTTTCTCGCTTGGAACACCAGGAAAAATAATTCTAAATGAATTATTGGATTTATAAGTGAGAGGGTTTTCTCACTGGAGACATCCGAGTACAGAGTATTCCTAGTGTGTCATTGAAAGTAATGACCGGAGCACTGAGAACGGGAATATCTGTAAGGCCACCAGGAACAAGTACTTCTGATGCGTCACATCGGATGGGTGACAGGGAGCATCAGAAAGAAGTATCCGACCATCCGGGAACGGACATCTCTGACGCGTCATAGGATGGGTGACATAGAGCATCGTAAAGGAGATTGTACCGTAAGTTTGGTAGGAAAGGACTAGGTGATGGGTATTTCTCATGCATCACAAAGGTGGGTGACGGGTGCATCGGAAAGGGGATATCCATAGTCGAGAGGAAATCCGAACTGGAAAGAGGAATACGCATAAAGACGCAAGCACAAGAATAAAGATGGGTTCTGAGAAGCTTTTCTTAAAAAGCGAAAAATTTGAACGAGTTTTCCGGGAAGAGCAAACGCTTTCCCGCGAGGAATCTATGTCTGCATTGCATTTGTGCATGTGGTTGCATCCAGGGACGCCTGGGAAGTGTTGTGAAAAGCATTGTTTTAAACTTATAAGGTTTTATTGAGTTTTTGGGTAGGTTCAGACCAATTTTAAAATATGCCGGCCGCCCACTTAATAAGTGGACAGCCACTTAGAAAATAAAGCAACAAAACCAACGTGCGAATTCTATCTCCCTATTTCGGGTAGAACAGAAAAAAAAAAACAGCCACGATCTCCACGCGAGCAGCTATTCGTGCCGTGGTCAAGGAGCTATAAAAGCACCACATGCCTTCACTGAAAAAGAGGTTACCAATGTCAGCAAGAGAAGACTCTACCGCTAGATAACGCAAGAGATCGCGAGACTACGAAGCACGGAAGTCGCCTTTCCCGCGCAAGAGCGACAGGTATCTATTGTGGATTCGCCATACGAATTGTTGTCACGTGTTTGCGTGTGAGTTTGCAGGTACTTCATCGCGAAGGCGAAGCGAGAAGGCTTCGGCCTACGCTTGGGAATTCCGGGAACGGAATTCGGAAATTGTCTGCGGAGTCTCAACTCCAAATACAGACGGAAAAAGGATCGAGAGCTCGTCTCTCGGATTTCCCTTACGGGAAGGAACGACCATCGAGTCAGAGATATAGAACGGAGGGGTTTTCTCCGGTTCTTGTGCTTGTAAAAAGATTCTCCCTAATAAAGGATTCTCTTTAAGGTGGGGGACCAGCCCATCTTCCGGTCCCCAGTATTGTGTCGATCTTCTCACTCTCTCTCTCTCTTTCTCTATTTATTTCTCTCTATATCCTTTGGCTTCAGTATGAAGTGATAAATTCTATTTATCCGAGTATATTTTATATTGTTATGCGCTCCCGTTTGTGACAGTGGTATCAGAGCATGGTCTCCTCTCTTTCTCTGTAAAGGAGGACGATTCTGGGAAGATACGGGAAGAAGCCATGACAAGCCAAGAGAGAAGTAAGCAGGCGGAAACCGAAGTCTTGCAGGAAAAGCTCGCAGAGTTGGAATTTTTTTTTTCCTCTCTGCAAAGAAGTCGACACAAGACTTGGAATTTTCTGAGAAGGCGACAAGAGCATGATGCTCAAGAACCTATAGAATCCAAGGAGTGGAATGCTCGAGATCCTTCAGAATCTAGAAAAAATATCCATGAACATCAATCCAGAACCATAGCCAAGAAATCCCGTCATTCCGGGAAGGATATGAAGGTCTTTAGACCTCAGAACACTCCGGTCAAGTTTGATACTTTTGAGGAAGGCATCCAAGAAGGTTGGGATCGGTTTGCACAATATGAGCACGAGCGAGTCATGAATTATGTGAATGAGTATTTGTTCACTCTTTCCAAGGTGGCTCCACTCTTGAACCTCTTTGAGGAAGAAACGATAAAGAAGTTTAACGAAGGACTTTTGCCCAAATTTTGTAAACCCATCTGCAAGATACTTTGCAGCAGATGGTGGAGTCAGCAATACATGCTGAAAGTGTACATCTCAGTGTACATAGAATCTAATCCCCACAGTGGGACGGGAACCATTGAACACAGAAACAACGAACTTCTGTTACCTATCCTCGAAGGATACGTTGCTATCCGGAGAAAGTTTGGAGTAAGGGAATTCAATCTATAACTCCTGAGATTTTGAACAAAAGACCCTCGAACTTTAAGTGAGAGGGCAGGTCTTTGATCAAAGTTAAATCTTTGAGGAACTCATCAACTGCGTATTGCTTTTATGCACGAGATATGCACATTTCTAACCAGGACAATCACTCTCGAGTGTTTACGAGAGTAGGATCAATTTGAAACATTGTTTTCTGAGATGAATTGGTTTGCTCAACTAGCAGAGAGGTCAACTATTGATCTAGTATCTGGTAGTTCTCCAACAAATTACCTGCTATTGCGGGTAAGACGGCAGAAAGGAAGGAACCATTCCGAGCTTTCAACCAAGAAAAGCTTTCACTAAGCTTATGAACCAACACCCCCTACCCGGTAAGGGAAGACATGGTAGTGCTTTTCGCACAAGTCAATGAACACTCTCTTTACGAGGGAAGGAACAAGTGACGACTACGGCCTGTGCTCGAGGAATCCAAGGATTGAAATCCTAGTTTATTTGATGAGCGGGTTTTGCTTTGAGATTGAGCCAAAGGATCGTCAGGTTGAGCGTCTTCGCTCTAAGGATCTTACGAAGGGAAGGTAATTTCCCACGCTCACTGAAACTTATGTACACCTTTGGGTACATGGATAACACACGAAGATGCAGACCTATGCCAAGGTGGGTCATCTACCAGGAACTAGACGGGAGTTTGTTATACTCTCTTGAGCGCCTTTTTGTGCACAGGGATACTCCAACACGAGAATCTCTATTTGAGATGTGTTCGGTAGAAGGAATTTGAGTTTCTCTAAGGAGAAGACGTTTTCTAATGGTCGTTGATCATTGAGTACGCTATGTGCTTTTACCATTACAGTAGCAACTTTTGGTTGCGGTATATGTTTCTCCATGAGCAAGTCAAGTAGCATTTACACGCTGCTGGAATAAATTCGAACTATTCTGTTCGTAAGAATATAATCCGCCAACCGTTTCAAAATGGTAAGAATTACATATGGGAGAACATCCCTGAGAATCAAAGAGGGATCGCCCTATTGTGAACCGGGTTTGAACGTACGTTCAGAAAATGCTATGGCTAGAATCCTATTTGCCTGAAATTTTGCAAGGCGTCATTGATGCTCGCAAGATGAATCAACTTTTATGATTCTGTAAGGAAGAGACTCTAATGAGTGTCTAGAAAACATTGCTGATGGTAATAACTCGCAGGAGGAAAAAAAAATTGGAAGGAAGTGCCGCCGTGCACAAGGAATCTTCGGATTGGAACCGTCCGCCTACGTTGAGCGACGGCCCAGAACAAGAACCTTCTTTAAGGTGATCGCAAATTGTGAAAGAAAGACATCGAGCTTAATGTTCTATGATTTGGACATTCCCTATGTGGGAGGACACAAGAGGTTTAATACCCTCTGGACTAACAGCGCAAGGTTATGCGCAAGGACATAGACCTAGATTGATTTCTAGGAGGATTATTCTTCTCGAGATTGAGAAGGTGGAATTGAGTTAACAGATTCTCGGATGAGGAAACTTCCAATCTGTTGGAAAGACGCGAATGACGAGTTCTTACATGGCTCGTAAGTTTGATGATTGGTGAAGGATATCCTCGAGATACTAGAGAAAGGACATGAACCGGTAAGATAAGTATTGAATTCTTGAATTTTGTTTAATATAATTTTTAAGTTCTCTTTTGAGAAAGGACTAGCTCAACTCACCTTTGAGCAAGATTTGAAAT
Source organism: Adiantum capillus-veneris (assembly GCF_014529385.1). Lineage (NCBI taxonomy): Eukaryota > Viridiplantae > Streptophyta > Polypodiopsida > Polypodiales > Pteridaceae > Adiantum > Adiantum capillus-veneris. The sequence continues at coordinate 28,576,524 of NC_140940.1, read as the reverse complement.
TTTCCGGTTTCTCCACGACAGTTCAGTTGGACCTCTACAGTTGAGGACAACTGATTATAAGTGAGAGGGATGTTGCTCAATTGGCTTTATTTGATAGAAAAATAATTATGAATGAAGTATTGGATTTATAAGTGAGAGGGTTTTCTCCCTTGGAATACCACGAAAAATAATTCTAAATGAATTATTCAAATTTTAAGTGAGGGTTTTTCTCACTGGAGACATCCGAGTACAGAGTATTCCTAGTGCGTCATTGAAAGTAATGACGGGAGCACTGAGAACGGGAATATCTGTAAGGCCACCAGGAACAAGTACTTCTGATGCGTCACATTGGATGGGTGACAGGGAGCATCGGAAAGAAGTATCCGACCATTTGGGAACGGACATCTCTGATGCGTCATAGGATGGGTGACATAGAGCATCGTGAAGGAGATTGTATCGTAAGTTCGGTAGGAAAGGACTAGGTGATGGGTATTTCTGATGCATCACAAGGTGGGTGACGGGTGCATCGGAAAGGGGATATCCATAGTCGAGAGGAAATCCGAACTGGAAAGAGGAATACGCGTAAAGACGCAAGCACAAGAATAAAGATGGGTTCTGAGAAGCTTTTCTTAAAAAGCGGAAAATTTGAACGAGTTTTCCGGGAAGAGCAAACGCCTTCCCACGAGGAATCTATGTCTACATTGCATTTGTGCATGTGGTTGCATCCAGGGACGCCTGGGAAGTGTTGTGAAAAGCATTGTTTTAAACTTCTAAGGTTTTATTGAGTTTTTGGGCAGGTTCATACCAATTTTAAAATATGCCGGCCGCCCACTTAATAAGTGGACAGCCACTTAGAAAATAAAGCAACAAAACCAACCAGCGAATTCTCTCCCTATTTCGGGTAGAACAGAAAAAAAAAAAAACGGCCGCGATCTCCACGCGAGCAGCTATTCGTGCCGTGGTCAAGGAGCTATAAAAGCACCACATGCCCTCACTGAAAGAGAGGTTACCAACGTCAGCAAGAGAAGACTCTACCGCCAGATAACGCAAGAGATCGCGAGACTACGAAGCACGGAAGTCGCTTTTTCCGCGCAAGAGCAACAGGTATCTATTGTGGATTCACCATACGAATTGTTGTCGCGTGTTTGCGTGTGAGTTTGCAGGTACTTCATTGCGAAGGAGAAGCGAGAAGGCTTCGGCCTACGCTTGGGAATTCCGAGAACGGAATTCGGAAATTGTCTGCGGAGTCTCGACTCCGAGTACAGACGGAAAAAGGTATATTGAGAGCTCGTCTCTCGGATTTCCCTTACGGGAAGGAACGACCGTCGAGTCAGAGATTTAGAACGGAGGGGTTTTCTCCGGTTCTTGTGCTTGTGAAAAGATTCTCCCTAATAAAGGATTCTCTTTAAGGGGGGGGGACCAGCCCATCTTCTAGTCCCCAATACTGTGTCGATCTTCTCACTCTCTCTCTCTCTTTCTCTATTTATTTCTCTCTATATCCTTTGGCTTCAGTATGAAGTGATAAATTCTATTTATCCGAGTATATTTTATATTGTTATGCGCACCCGTTTGTGACAATTTCAAACAAATTCCAAACAGGATCACCAAGCAAGTTCTCAAACAGAACTCAAACTTCAAAAGCAATCTTGACATCAGCCGAGCTCGAAAAGTCGACTGACCTTCCATCCTGAACCCTGCACCAAAAATTAGGGTTAAATTCCTTCCATAAGGTCGTAGCCGACCAAAGCATGGTCCATCAACTCTTGGACAAACAATCTTCCTCTGGCGGCGATGGTAGTCCCATAGCAATCACACTGAACCTCCAAGGTTTTTCGCTAGAAAGGAGACACCTACTGAGAGATGTCACGAAATTTCAAGCAATAATCTTCTAGGGTTTCCATGGCAAGCATTTCAGGATACCCCACTCTGCCATAAGTTGCACTCCGTAGGAAGATGTCAGAAACCATATAATTCAGGCAGAAATTTTCTTGAAAGCTTGCCAAGTGCTTGGAGTATGCGGCTTGGTAGCTATAGACCTCCATCACTGCATGGCAAGGCCTCTAAGAAAAACAGCAACTCGAAGTAAATCTTGGATCCTTCTCTTGCAAGTGATCTTTATGGCTTATGCCCTATAAGACATGAGCGGTGCAGACGGGCGCACACAAAGTGCGCGATGAAGTAAGGGTAGGAGTGGCTAATAAGAACGGGGTCGGGACCCGAAGATACTTGAAATAAAATTCCAGTAGACTTTTGGAAGCCCTGGTTTGCTCTGTTTTCTCTTTTGTAGGACCAGTATGCTTTCAAAAAAGCACACGCTTGATGCTCTGATACCACTGTCACAAGACGCGCACCACGTGCCAATAGAAAAGAACAAACTGAACAGACTTTTAGCACCTTAATAACAACCAAATTGAAAGAGAGAGACGACTCGCAACACGGAGTGGTGAAATTCCATCCCAGAGAATATTGGCCCCAAACCTTGGCACCCCTTTCAGAATTTCTTTATATTGCATCGATACAGTACAAGTCAGTACTCCACACTTTGCACCTTCTCCCAAAAGAGTGCCAGACAATGAGCCCCAGCCTCATATTTAAAGGCCCTTGGCCATTAAAAGCAGTTACAGTGAAAAGCTTCAAACTCAAAAGCAACTGGCCCAAAAGCTGGCGTTGAAAATCAGCTAGCACAAATCACGGAAATCCGTACAGGCTGTCAGCGTGAAACACGAAAATCGGTATAGGCTGCCACGTCAGTAGTCAGCGCAAAATCCGGGCTGTTCGAACAGCTGCCACATCAGCAGTTTCTGCGCAAGACTTTGTGTGTGTGTGTGTGTGTGTGTGGGGGGGGGGGGGGGGGGGGGGGGGGTCTTGCTTTATTTTATTCTCTTGTGTCACTAGGGCCCCATCGGACGGGGTCCCATAAATTGGTAGGAACTTCTTCTGTTGTTGCTTGTTCTTCTAGGGTTTTAGGCCCCTCGACCGTGATCTGAAGGTTGGCTCTGTTCTTCAGTGACTTGACACGTCAGTAATTTGTGACACCCTGAGGCTCCATAGGCACACTACAACTTCCCAAGACTCAGCCAAAGATTGTGTGAGAGGGCCTTAGCTGCACAGCTAGTCGTAGAGTTGACGAATGGATTGATTATTGAGTGCTCTAAGTGCCAAAACTGATCGTTGATGCCCTTAATGCAATCGAAGCATGAAGCTTTGAGTGTACTCTGTAGGAATCCCCAATGATTGAATTGGTGTAGCTCTCCAAGTTTGAGTAGAAGCTCGAGTGGATGAAGCAAGTGGACCTCCTTGAATATCTCCAAGTAGAAGATGCAAATGCAAATGATGAATAATGAAAATCCTAATAGAGTTTTATTAGAGCTACTCAAACTTTAGGATTGAGTGCTAATTAAGCTAATATCCTATGATACCACGTTAGTAATAGGTACTATAATCTAGAGACATGATGATGCTTAAAGTACATGATGGAATATACAATGGCCGCATATGTTGCTAAATATAGAAGTGTGTTAAAAAGACATTATTGGTGTAAGGTGCAGCGGAAGTGAATGTTGAACTTTGCTCAAGATGAGTGCTCCGAACTGTGCTCAAGGGTCTCCTTTACTTACGGAAGGGAGAGCCTTCCGTTTCTTTAGTGAGAGAGTGCAAAAGATCACAAATAAGTGGTACACACTGTGAATGAAGGTGCAGAGACTGAGAGATAGAGAGAGAAGAATACGACACCAGAATGTTGTCAAACCCTCCTCCAAGGGCCCCTCTCTCAATGGCGAGAGAAGTCTTTGCTATTGATTGCACAAATCTCTACAATGGTCTAAATGCAATGGTCTTGCCGACAATTTCGACGACGATGATGGCGACGACGAGACGGGCTGAAAACTGAAAACGCTAGGGGCTGAAATCTGCAAATCTTGTATCTGCTGAATTCTGCCTCTATGTCGGTGACAACGGCGATGACGACGATGCGACGACGACGCGCTGAAAACGCAGATGCTGAAATCTGCGAATAGTGGGCTGAATCTGCAAACGCTGGCTGATTTGATCGTGCGGCGAGGATCTGCTGCGGGAAGGTGAGATCTGCGAGGTACGGAGTCTAATCGATGAAAATGCAAACGTTGATGCTGTGGGCTGAACTGTCACCAAGAAACTTCAAAATGCTAGGTGATGCAGCAAATCTGGAAACGCTAGAGGAACTGCTATCGTCAGGCTGATCTGCATTTGTTGAAAAACGCTCGCTGGTCTTTGGTGGCCAAAAACGCTATGTTCCCTTGCCGGTCTTGCTGAGAAGGTGCACTGCCAGATGGTATCTGCTCTCTCTTTTGCCAGAAAGTGCTAGCGCTAGTTTCTTTATATAGTAGCTTGGCCAAATTGCCCTAGCTATTTTGTGAACAAATTCACTTATTAATAATAAGTGAAAAATGGCTAAAATAGGGAAAATAGGTTTTGTGCACTCTAAAATGCTCCTGATGGAATCTGATGGTAATGCTGATGATCATGTTGTGTGCAACCAGAGGATATGCATCTACTCTTAAGTGCCTGGACATGCACAGCCTGCGAACAGACTCATAAAGGTGCCAGAACACTTCCTAAGCTAAATGAACCCTTGTCATGAAGTAGCTTGTCCACATGCACATAGGGTTACATGTGCACGTGACAATTGGATGTCATATATGTACGAGAAGGTAGAGAGAGGAAAAAGGTACAAATGGATATACTTTCCAAGTGCATGTGGGAAGTGAGGTGACTCAAGGAAATAGTGCAAGGTCCCTCATACAAAAGTCAAGGGTAAAAAGCCTACTAGAGCAAAAAACCCCTTGAGTTATTTATGCTATGGTTTTGTCCATGCTTATAGGATTTCTTGTCCTCCATCAATATCCTAAGGTCGAGTGCATATGCTTGATTCCCAACAATGTGCAACAACTGTGGATGTTGGCAATTGGGAGTACTAGCAAAAAGGACAACTATAGGAAAGTCAGAGCTAAAGGAAAGCATGCATGTATCTAAAGAAGTACACAGACAAGTGTGTCAAGTAGGTAAAGGGGTAGGGAAAGAACACTAAGGGGAAAGGACCCTTAGTGTCCTTTCCCTAGAATCCAATGACTGCATGGCTCCAGCATGGCGACCGGAGAAGGCCGGGAGCCATGCGGGAGCTGGATTGCCAGGGAAAGGACCCTTTCCTCGCTGCCAAGGGTCAGGGGGAAGGGGGCCAATACTAAGCCCCCAACTGGTAATGATGAGTGACAGTGGTCTCTGAGGACACTTGACAATGGTGCTCTAACAATGCTTCTGCACACTCTGCATGGATTCCAGGGGCTGACATGGCAACTAATGAGCAATGGCGGAGAAGTGAGATTATGGGTGCTGAGGTATCAGCAGCGCAATTAATTCCTCCTGCTGATTTGGATGCCAATGATTGGCTTGCAGGCTGGAATGGCGTCCGACATTCCGCAGGATGAGTTGACGATCGTCCAACAGTAGTGTTGGAGATTCCGGCCAGTAATGGACAGTAGATGGAGGGCGAGGATGCTCACCCCCCCAACCTTGACAGATGCATACTAACATTACATGCAACTATGCATCTTGTCCGAATGCACAAACTCATTTTTGTCTATTGAACTCATTTCAGCCTGTACTGGACCTTAATATAGCCCTCTTTCTTTCTCTCTCCCTCTCGTGCCTATATACATGTATGTGTGTGTGTTGCATGTACATTTGTGAGCATGTGCATATTGTGCAAGTAGGAATGCTAATGTGTGCAATGGAAACAATAAATACAAATCCTGAGAAGAATGGCAATGTGCTGGAATGCTATTGCTGACTTACCAAAAGCCATTTGTACTGATTTGACCCTCGATCAAATTTTGCATATGATCCGAGCATGAGAATATGCGAACCAGAAACTTCAAAAGAGTAGTAAAGGTTTGAATCTGAACCACTCTCTTTGTAAGGCATTGACCAGCGCATGTTGTACGCTCTAAATGGATCTATTAACAAGGGTATTCTTTCAATCTCATGATTCCCTTGCGTAACCATCCATGGCCTCGAGCTAGCTAATGGTTCAACAAGCTGTCCAAAAGAATCCCAAAGAGGTTGATAATAATCAGCATAAGATAAATCCCCGGGCAATATCAGGACATCATAGTCTGCCTGTTGAATGTGATTCAATGTTGCAGATGTCCACTCTGTCTGGCCGAGATCACCTGTTTTCAAAAAATCTTAATAAAGTTACTATTAAAACTATAAAGTCCCGCCACACTCACCTTACAAGCAGAATGTGTCACTGAATTATTTTCGTCCTCTATTAAAATTACAGCAGAAGCAGTAGTTTATATTTCATGTACAACTCTGTAGTTGGGTAGCTTAAAAAAATTTAAATCAGTCTCACCAGCAATTGCAAATGTGATAGGAATTTCTGCACCAACAGGTGGTGGTGTTTTGAAGCTGTACTCTGGCCCCCCCCCTCCACACTTGTAATAATACAGAGTACTTGCCTCCAAGGGGCCAAGTAAAACATTGTGCACCTGACCAGACTTGTAGAGCAAAAAACTGTAAGATTCACTAGTCCCTTCTGCATATCTGTCATATAAACCAGGTGTTCTCCCATAGTCAACCCTAGAAATACCCGTTGAGCCAGATGTGACCCAAGAGACCTTCATTTGATATGGCCCTGCCAATGAGACATGTACCTACTTACACAAAACTCACTACTCAATTCTCTCTCTCTCTCTCTCTCTCTCTCTCTCTCTCTCTCTCTCTCTCTCTCTCTCTCTCTCTCTCTCTCTCTCTCTCTCTCTCTCTCTCTCTCTCTCACACACATCTTCACACCAGCTACAGATCGAGATTGGGAGATACAGCGGAGTACCAGCAGAGGCTAGGACATGCCCTGTGTGACATCAAGCCTGAGACAGAGTTGCACTACACATGCCACTGCCCCGTCTACTACGAGATACGAGGCCGCTTCCATTGCTTGTTCAGAGAGGGCTTTGGACCATTCTCTAGAGTCATGCGGTACGAGGAGGATCAGAGATGCCTGGGTTTGTTTTTGCTCGAGTTGCGTAGACACAGAGAGAGCTTTAGCCAATCTCAGAGACAGATCACAGACTTCTTTAGAGCTGCCACTGGACACCCGGAGGAGTTACTACCACAGCAGAGCTCGTCGCTTTACACCAGAGGCATATTGATCGAACGAGCGACTGAGCTGGGGAGATCCAGACGCCCACGAGTGCGGAGGACTACACAACGTCGACAGAGGCTGCATCAGAGGATCCAGGTCACTTTGGCTCGACATGCACAACGCCCGGTCAGACTACAGACCATGGAGGAGATTGATGAGATCCGCCAGCGACCGATGCTGGATCTCCTATGATCTACCTATCCCAGCTAGCTGTTTTAGCTGCTTAGTCCACACCCAGCAGTCTAGGATTCCATAATATTTTATTTTGTCATTTTGTCATCTTGTTACTCTGACTTTGTATCAAATCCACCACATTGTAACTTTCTGGTCTCATAGGTCACTTTGGCCTTTTGAAGACGTTAATATAACATTTCATTTCATTTCTCTCTCTCTCTCTCTCTCTCTCTCTCTCTCTCTCTCTCTCTCTCTCTCTCTCTCTCTCTCTCTCTCTCTCTCTCTCTCTCTCTCTCTCTCTCTCTCTATTTTGGATGATGACATATGGGAATTCTCTAGAGATGGCGACATTATCATTCTAGGGGATTTCAATGCTAGGATTGCCCATCATCAGACGGTATTTTATGATACTTCAGAGGAGATGCTGAGAGAGTTGGATACTGTTGAGACGGGCCTATCCAGAATATCACAGGATGGGGAGCATACTGAGTATGGACGGCACTTGATAGACATGGGGACTGCACATGGATTGGCCATCTTGAATGGCTTACAGAGATTTCCCGATGCGGGAGGCTTAACATGCTTTCCACACAGACATGGAGCCAGCACGGTAAATTACGTCATGGCACAGCCAAGCCTCATATCTAGTATATAGGATCTCACAGTTGGGCCTAGACCTGTTGGGGTGGCAGTGGATCATGCTATTGTGTGGCTAACCATCTCTTTCCAATTCAGTGTAGCACACATGTCACAAAGTGATGACGTGGCTACCGACAGCAGAAACCCTAAAAATCCTGCAAACCCTAATTTCTGGAAACTCTAGCCCTAACTACTGGCTGGAAACCCTAAAATGGCTGGAAACCCTAAAAATAGGCGTCCATGCCACGTGGCAGCAGTGTACGCATCCGGAAATCACGGAGGTGGGGGAAAAAAGCACCCAACGATGCAAGTCCTTGCTTTTTGCTCCACGCTGATTTGAAGAGAGAGAGAGAGAGAATGAAACTTGCTTTCTTTTATTAAAGCCACACACACACACAGAGAGAGAGAGAGAGAGAGAGAGAGAGAGAGAGAGAGAGAGAGAGAGAGAGAGAGAGAGAGAGAGAGAGTTTGTGAGCGAAACTCTTTGCTTTTAATTTTTAAGCTTTTGGGGCTCTGCTTTTGGGCATCCCTTGTAACCTTTAAATTAGTGGTTTAGGGCTCATTTCTCAGGGCATCTGGACGCAGAGTCTGAGAGTGAAACCCTAACCTCTCTCTTGTACTTTGACATTGATTTAATACATAAAGAAATACCGAAAGGGACGCCAGTCTTTGGGGCCAATATCTCTAGGCACGGAACTCCGCCGGGCTAGTGCAAATCTATTGTGATCTGTGAATTGTTTTGAAGTGGTTATTTGGTGCTATCGTGATTGATTCTTGACTTGGAGTGTCCACGTCTGTTACAGTGGTATCAGAGCATGGCCAATTTCTCTTCTACGGGAAATCCGTTCCCCAATTTTTTTTCCGCGGCACCTATGGCTTCACACAAGGATCAATCGACTCCCTCTGCATCAGGAGATGCGGGCAGGGATCACAACGAAGATTACGGCACAAAGTATGGCCCGCCTTGGCCTACTCAGGCGGAGCGACGAGAGATGGAGCATCATCAATTGATCGGCGATGCAACAAAGATGATGCTCAATTTTGCGAAGGACCCAAAATTTGCAAAATATATGAGCGAGACTTCTTTTCAGGAAGTGCACAAGCAGTGGCAGAAAACCACAACACCACCCCCGAAACCCGCTCTCAAGAAACCTTCTGCTCACAAGAAATATTCAGAGAAGGAATTGGAAGAGGTGGTTGATGCACGGATTGCTCAGCTTTTTGACGCGCAAAGAAATCCAAAAAGCACGGCAAAAAGCAGAAGAAGGGCACTGACTTCCCGGGTTATTTGGATCGTCAATCGACATTTGACAAAGCAAAGAAACAAAAGAAGCATGTTCACTTTGAAGGAGTACCCAGTTCTTCTTCTTCTTCTTCTTCCGACAGTTCTTCTAGCTCTTCAGATTCGAGCGAAGAAGACAGAAAAGGCAAAAAGCGAAGCAAGAAACAACGCTTCGGAAAGGGCAAGAAAAAGGCAAAGAAGTCTAAATCTCGCCAAGTGGACTGACAGTTCTACTGAGGACTCGTCTACAGACAGTTCAGACTCCGATGATGGAAACTTTTATGCGAACAAGAAGAATTTTTATAAAGCCAACCAGTATGACTTTCTGGAAGATAAAAGCAAAAAAGTCCAAGAGTTTAAGAAAGGTGGCCACTCGATCAAATTTGATACTTTTTCAGGATACTCAGATGCATTGAAGGCTTTGTCTTTTATATAGCAGTTTGACATTTTGCGGAAGGACGCTACTTAGAGCACTCCAAGATTCGAAGAGCTACCTCTTACTTTATGGGGAATGCTCGAACTTGGTGGTCCACGCTTCTTTTAAACAAGACTGCGCCAGTTAAATGATTGAAATTTTAGAAGCTTTCTATTTCTTCTTGGCTGACGCAAGAGTATGAACGCGATATACGAGCTGCTTGGAACCATCTTCGGATGACCAAGAGGGATACAGTGGATGCTTACTGCGAGAGATTTTGGAGCTCTTTTCTACCCGCCTCTTCATTCAAGAAGATCTCGTTCAGAGAACAGATTACCTTGGGTCTACCTACAGAGATCCGAGATCACTGCTTGGAACAGAAGTCAGCTTCTATTCAGGAGTTGATCAGTCATGCGAAACGGGGCATTGCCATTCACTCTGGCAGTCTGACCTATCCCACCGATGAGGTCATGACACAACGAGCCGAACAGACTTCAGCGAATGAAAGTAGAAAGAGAAAGAGCAATCCAGAAAAGAAGGATGCACGACCAAGCTTACTCATGAGGAGAGAGCTCGCTTCATCAGGGAGGGGAAGTGCTTTGGATGCGGGGAACATGGACATATCTCCGCGAAGTGCCCTAACAAGGCATCGAATGAACAAGATACAGAAAGGCCAGAAACTTCTAAATCAGCTGAGAGACGTGGCAGAAAAGGCAGATAAAAAGCAAAACTGGTACCACATGGCGTGGGACCTGCACCGAATCAAATGAATGAAAGTACAAACTTTGCCGCTTTTAGGGCAAAGTGAAGGATCAGGAAGCTCTTTTGAAGGAGCCAAGGCCAACTTCTTTTCACTTGAAATTGGCGGCTCGATTTGGAATTACGCCCAAAAGACTGACGCCACAGGCGGAGGTAGTTCGACTGGCACCCGAATACGAGATGTTGCCATTACAGCGAGCATTGGCAAACTTCGTTTGCAATGACAGGGGTGTTCAGGGCACGCGAGTGACGTTCTACTCGGAATCCCTTGGTACCACAAGAACTACGCCGTGGTTGACTATCAGGCCGAGAAAGCGACTTTGACAAATGAAGGGCTTAGAGATTGTACTTGATGAACTTCAGTTTTTTTACTCATTCTTTTGGGAGAGAACTGAACGATGGATAAACGTCGAATATGTTTTGACCTGAACAAAAGAACGCCAAGATTTTTCTCCACACTCACGCCGATTGCTTCTTAGAAGGCCTACCAAGCGAGTTACCACCTGCTCGTCCTAAAGATCATACCATTGATCTGATACCTGGAAGCACGCCACCGAACCGGCCACCTTACCATGTGAGCCGAGCATAGAATGAAGAGATTATGAACCAAGTGAAAGACCTCTTGCAAAAGGGTCTTGTCCAGCCTAGTACTTTACCGTATTGCTCTCCAGTGTTGTTGGTTTTGAAGAAAGACGGATCTTGGAGAATGTGCATCGATTATAGAGCTCTCAACAAAATCACCATCAAGAACAGATTTCCGATTCCTAGGATCGATGATATACTCGACAGGTTACAATATCATCGACAGGTTACAGGGATCCTCATGCTTTAGCAGGATTGATTTGAAGAGTGGATATCATCAGATCCGAATCGTGCCGGGAGATGTCTACAAGACAGCCTTTCGGACTACTTTTGGGTTATTTGAGTTTTTGGAGATGTCTTTTGGCTTAACCAATGCTCTTGCGACATTTAACCGGATGATGGACAGGATTTTTCGAGAGTATAGACTATTTGTTGGCACTTTCTTTGACGACATCATTGTTTTCTCCAAGAATGAGGCAGAACACAGAGATCATCTGCTTCAGGTCTTTCAGGTATTACGAGATCACAAGTTAGTGATTAATGCAAAGAAAAGTGAATTTTTCCTACCAGAGATACACTTTTTGGGACACATTGTCTCAACAGCAGGAGTGCAAATGGACCCGGCCAAGATAGAGACTATCCGTGATTGGCCCAATTTGAAGAATGTCCATGAAGTTAGAAGCTTCTTGGGACTGTGTTCGTACTACAGGCTGTTCATACGAAAGTTTGCAGAGGTTGCTTCCCCTTTGCATGTCTTGACACAGAAAGGAGTCCCTTTCTCGTGGGGATCCACAGAGGTGACTGCTTTTCGGACATTGAAAGAGAAATTGACTACGGGGCCAGTTTTGACTTTGCCGGATTTGCAGAAGTCATTTGAAGTATATTGTGATGCTTGTGGTCGTAGTCTGGGTGCGGTCTTGATGCAAGAAGGCCATGTCATTGCTTACAAGAGCCGATTGTTCTCTAGGCCGGAGATGACAACACAGATATATGAGAAAGAGCTTTTGGCGGTTATCCATGCTCTTACTCAATGGCGGGATTACCTACTCGGAGCGGATTTTACTGTCTTTACAGACTATCAGAGTTTACGCTACTTCTTGTCACAGAAGCAGCTTTCGGAAAAGCAGATGCGGTGGGCGAACATCTTGTCACAGTTTCACTTCCAGATTGTCCATGTGCAGGGACAGAAGAATGTGGTGGCAGATGCTTTGTCTCGAAAGCCATTGGTTCTGGCTATTTCCGTGATACATCATAGGAGCTTCGAGGACATGGTCGATTAGTATGCCACAGATACAGATTTTGCAGATATTTTCACACGGATACGGGATGGGAAGACAGTAGTAGGATACTCCATTCGGGAAGGCTACTTGATGAGAAAGACTATGTTGTGTGTTACACAGCTGTTGAGGGAAAAGGTTATGACTGAATGCCACTGTCCACCTTTTATGCTTCACCACAGCATTGCTACCACCATGAAGGGGGTAGAGAGATACTTCTTTTGGCAGAGACTCAAAAAGGATGTGGAAGAGTTTGTGTGCAGTTGCTTAGTATGCCAGAAGGTCAAGTTTGACAGGCATAAGGCACAGGGATTGTTACAACCTTTACCCATACCCACCCACCCCTTGGAAAGTATTGCAATGGATTTCATTTTTGATCTCCCGAGAACACAGAGTGGTCACGATGGTATCTGAACTGTTATTGACAGATTTAGCAAACAGGCTCATTTCATTCCAGTGAAGAAAACAGTCAAGCCAGATCACTTAGCGAGATTGTTTGCGGCCCAGATCTTCAGATTACATGGCATGCCTGAGACGATTGTCTCCGATAGAGACCCCAGATTCACGAGTTTGTTTTGGAAGGCAATTTGAAAGAACATTGGCACGCGCTTGCAGTTCTCGTCATCGTTCCACCCGCAGACTGATGGGCAATCTGAGATTGCAAATTCAGTGGTTCTAGATTTATTGAAGTCTTACATCTCTGATCAGAAGACTCAATGGGAAAAGTACTTGCCTTTGGTGGAATTTGCCTACAATAACACACACTCTTCGACGGGGAAGGTGCCATTTGAGATTGTTGAAGGTTGCTGCGAAGGTTCCACCCTTTCTAAGCACGAAAGATAAGATCTTTGAAGCGGATGAATATACACGAGATTTGAATACGGCGTTTGCCAAGGTTCGCGAGACTTTGCAGAAGTCTCAAGAACGACAGAAAAAGGCAACGGATCGCCATCGTCGCGATTTGAAATTGAAGGAGGATGATTGGGTGCTCTTACATTTTGAGAAGACACGCCTAAGAAAGAAAAAGGGAAAGGAGAGGCTTTTTCCAAATCTCAGTATGCGATACTACGGACCTTTCCAGATCACTGAAAAGATAAATGATGTCTCCTTCCGATTGAAACTGCCAGATACTTGGAGGATTCACAATGCATTCCATGTGAGTCTCTTGAAACCTTTTAAGGGTGATGTGCCTGATGATGGGGAGCCTAATGAGCAACCCAAAGTGGAAGAAAACGAGGAGATCCTTGTTCCTGAACAGATTTTGGCACATAAGGATACGAAGAATAAAGGTAAAGTCCGAAGGCGGTTCTTGGTTAAGTTCAAGAACTATCCTGCATTGGATGCGAAGTGGATGGAGGAGGAGGACCTAGTAGATACTCCTCAGATTGTGAAACTTTACCTAAATGCTTTTGGTTTAGCATAGTCTATTCCAAACGAAACCCAGAATTCAGCTTGGCCGAAGATCTGGTGCAGTGGGATGCACAAGAGGGGAGTCACTCCACTCCTTTGTCAACAGATGCCTTGATTTAGATACTAGAGTCACTGATGTCTCTTTGAGCTTCAGGGATACTGACAGCTGACAGTATTCTGTCATATGACTTTAATGAAATGGAATTCCTGATTATGATATTGATTTGTTCTTGACTTCTCTTAAGTGCAGGAACTGATAGACGAAATGACTACAGCATTTTGGTCTGATTGATCTCGAATAGACATGGTTGCAATACGAGTTAGTCAATCGGATATCGATGAGGTCCCGATTGGACCTAGATGTGATTGCTAGCTACATTGCCGATAAATCATGGTCTAAGATCCGAATGAATGTTGAATGTCATGTGATCTCCTGTGATGTGACTGTTGATTTGGTACATGTGCTAGATGTGTGTTCCTAGTACGTAGGTACTAACAGTAAGAGTGTGCTAAGACAGTTTATGGCTTCTGTCGGTTTTGCAGGAGTAATCACGGTCGATTACAATGCTTTCAAGAGGGGGGTATGTCACAAAGTGATGACATGGCTACCGACAGCAGAAACCCTAATTTCTGTCAAAAATCCTGCAAACCCTACTTCTGCCAGAAACCCTAATTTTCAGAAACCCTAATTTCTGGAAACCCTAACCCTAACTGCTGGCTGGAAACCCTAAAAACAGGCGTCCATGCCACATGGCAGCAGTGTACGCATCCGGAAATCACGGAGGTGGGGAAAAAAAGCACCCAACGATGCAAGTCCTTGCTTTTTGCTCCACGCTGATTTGAAGAGAGAGAGAGAGAATGAAACTTGCTTTATTTTATTAAAGCCACAGAGAGAGAGAGAGTTGTGAGAGAAACTCTTTGCTTTTAATTTTTAAGCTTTTGGGGCTCTGCTTTTGGGCATCCCTTGTAACCTTTAAATTAGTGGTTTAGGGCTCATTTCTCAGGGCATCTGGACGCAGAGTCTGAGAGTGAAACCCTAACCGCTCTCTTGTACTTTGACATTGATTTAATACATAAAGAAATACCGAAAGGGACCTCAGTCTTTGGGGCCAATATCTCTAGGCACGGAACTCCGTCGGGCCAGTGCAAATCTATTGTGATCTGTGAATTGTTTTGAAGTGGTTATTTGGTGCTTTTCGTGATTGATTCTTGACATGGAGTGTCCAAGTCTGATACAACACACTCCATGGGTAGCAGCCCCTACTCGCTACACCTTCAAGCGGGAGACGGATTCTGTACACATAGACGGGATTTACAGGCGCCTATCCATTGAGGAGCCGGGGCAACCTCTAGAGGAGCTTACTACCATACTGACACAGACATTACATGATGCAGCAGCAGAGGCATACCAACACACAGCCCGAGCAGAGACGTCGTTCTGGGAGCATGCCTCAGAACAGCTGGTATGATGAGGAATGCCGTCAAACTAGAGTTAGACTTCAGAGGGAAGTGCTTTTGGGGGACATCACACACAGACAGTCACAGATTGACTTCCGACGCCTGGTGCGGCGGAAGAAGAGGGCATTTTTGGCTTGACTAGAGCAGGATCTATACCAGCTATTCTTGAGTCAAGACTCGTGTGAGGCATGGAGGCTCTTTCATGAGCAATCTCTCCCCCCCTGCCATTACCTCCACAGAGACCTGGGTTCAGTACGCATCATCTTTGTACACAGTTTCTGGACAGCAGCCCCTTCCCGACCCCCCCGATCCATGCCCACACACATGTGCCTTTTTCACCGCTGAGATGGTGAAGAAGTCCATTGACAGGATGAGGACTAGGAGAGCATATGATCATGATGGCTTAGTGGCTGAGCACTTCATGCATGCCAGAGATCTACTAGCAGAGCTTCTAGCAGTTATGTTTAACCGTGCCATGTGTGAGGGCTTGCCTGATACTTGGAGCTTGTCTACGATCGTACCTATCCTCAAGTCAGGAGACCCTATGGAGCCTGGAAATTATCGCACTATCATGATTGGACACACATTGGCACGTCTGTACGCATCCATTCTTGAGCAACAGCTAAGTAGATGGGCAAAGAAGGAGGGAATGCGTGCTGTTGGGCAGGCAGGGTTCAGGAGAGGTTTTTCTACTCTTGACCATATTTTGACACTGGCCATCATCGAGGAAGGTAGATCCCGTGGGAGACGGATCTATTGTAGCTTTGTGGACTTCCGCAAAGCATTTGACACAGTATCCAGAGCTAGATTGATGCGCAGATTACAGTTGTAGGACATGTACGCATCTTAGAGGGTCTATCTACACCGGTTCACTCCACTATTGGGGTGAAGCAAGGATGCCCGCTCTTTCCTACTCTATTTGGTATGTATGTGGATGAGGTTTCTGACTACATTGAGAGAGATGGTGATAGAGGTGCACCGCTGGCAGAGACATGGATTCCGCTATTGTTATATGCTGATGATATTGTGTTGATCTCCGACTCTCCGGAGGGGATGCAACAACACTTGGATGCTTTGCATAGGTTTGCCCATGAGAGTGGCTTGTCTATCAACCTTGGTAAAACCAAGATCATGGTATTTAATACCACCCCACAGTGGATCAGGAGGTCAGCGCCCGCATTCACATAGACAGTGGAATATACAGATGCTTACACTTACCTTGGAGTGGTGTTTAGTGGACCAGCATTTTCTTTGAGGAGAGCAGCAGAGACTAGATTGACCAGAGCCCATTCGGCATTGGGGAAACTGGAGAGGATGTGTTCACAGGTTCAGTTTCAGGAGCCTCGGATGAAGCTCTAGCTCTATGACACTTTGGTGGCTTCTGTATTGTTCTATGGAGCTCAGATATGGGGGCCTTCATTGGATCATCACGGGAGAACAGGTCGTACTATGGATGGGGGGACATGGAGACGCCTCTGGTCTCTATGATCTCGCGGCTCATTAGAGTCAAGGCTTCAGTACCACGTGCCATTATCCGAGCAGAGCTAGCTGCCCCCCACTAGTAGTTGAGGCACTCACCAGATCTGTTTCCTTCCTACACCGCCTGTGGGGACTTCCCAGAGACAGATACGCCCACCTTGCACTTGAGTCCTCTCGACAGTTAGCCAGGCAGGGAGACACAGCATGTTGGTATGGGGAGATGACGTCATGGTTCCAGGCACATGGATTCGGTATAGACAGATTGCCCCCCTTCCAGTACTCACTGGATGCACCCTCTCTGACTCTTACACAGTCCAAGACCACCAGGATCATCCGCCAGGACCTGACTCAGCTAGACACCAGGAGGGCATGGGTACAGCCAGCACAAGAGCTGGGCACAAAGATAGCTTTCTACATAGAGCATCTTCTCCAACTTACACCGGACGGCTTTGTGACGAGGCCCAGATACATGGACGCCCACCTGTCTCATGGAATACGGTGTGCCATTGGCCAAATACGCACATCCTCACACCAACTGCGGATAGAGACTGGGAGATACAGCGGAGTGCCAACAGAGGCCAGGACATGCACCCTATGTGAGATGGAGCCTGAGACAGAGTTACACTACACATGCCACTGCCCCGTCTACTACGAGATACGAGGCCGCTTCCACTGCTTGTTCAGAGAGGGCTTTGGACCACTCCCCAGAGTCATGAGGTACGAGGATCAAAGATGCCTGGGTTTGTTCCTGCTCGAGTCGCGCAGACACAGAGAGAGCCTGATGAGAGGAGAGCCTAGCCAGTCTCAAAGACACATCACAGACTTCTTTAGAGCAGACATTGGACATCCAGAGGAGCTACTACCACACCAGACCTTGTTGCCTCACACCAAAGGCACATTGATCGATTGAGCGTCTGAGCTGGGAGATCCAGACGCCCACGACTGCGGAGGACTACACGGCATCGACGGAGGCTACATCAGAGGATTCGGATCACTTTGGACCGAAAAGGCACAACGCCCGGTCAGACTATTGTCCATAAAGGAGATTGATGAGATCCGCCAGCAGCTGATGTTGGATTTCTTGTGACTTATGACAATCCCAGCTAGCTGCTTAGTTCACACCTACCAGTTTAGGATCCCATAGTACTTTTATTTTATCATTTTGTCATTTCATTTTATTACTCTGACTTTGTATCACATTCACCACATTGTAACGCTTTGGTCTCACAGGTCATTTTGGCCTTTTGAAGACGTTAATATAACATTTCATCTCTCTCTCTCTCTCTCTCTCTCTCTCTCTCTCTCTCTCTCTCACACACACACACACACACAAACGAAAAGAGGCTGATGTTCATTTTATTTCATATAGCATCTCTCTCTCTCTCTCTCTCTCTCTCTCTCTCTCTCTCTCTCTCTCTCTCTCTCTCTCTCTCTCTCTCTCTCTCTCACACACACACACACACACACACACACACAAAACGAGGCTGATTTCTTATCACTTGAAAAACTGCTAAGAACGCCCAAATGGTGCTGATCCGAGGGCAAACACATGACTGAAATGCAAAGCATGCCCAAAGGTGACATTTGACAAACCATATACAAAGGGACACACGAGCAAAAACTGAATGAACTAAAATAGCAAGGGGAAAATTCAAAATACCTCTCTTAAAGAGAGTAAAAGGTGCCATGGCCATCTAAGTAAGAGAGAGGCTGACAAGTGCTCTGAAAGATAAGCACTTGCCATCAGAATTGCTCCCTACAAGATTGCACTCCAAAATCCCAAGATAACCAGATAGCGGCCAGTAGTATCAACGGACTGCCAATGCCACAAATTGCTGACGTGTCAAGCCATTGAAGAACGGAGCCGACTTGCAAATCCGGCCGAGGGGCCTAAACCCTAAGAGAAGCAACAGAAGCAGTAGAAGAAGATCCAACCAACTTAGGGTTCCCGACCGATGGGGCCTAGAGTAAAGCAGCCCACACACACACAAAAGGCGTAGAAGCTGATGACGTGGCATCCTATACAGAATTTCCAGATTTTAAGCTGGCTTGCACCACTGGCAAATTGTACGGATTTCCATGTTTTACGTTGGCTACTGACGTGGCAAATTGTATGGATTTCCACATTTTACGCTGGTTGCTGATGTGGCAGAGCTGTACGAATTCTTGCTTTTGTGCTGGCAGCTTTTGAGCACCTGCTTTTGGGCCCGTTGCTTTTGAGTTTGAAAGATTTTCATGTAACTGCTTTCTATGGCCAAGGGCCTTTAAATATGAGCCAAGGGCTCATTCTCTGGCACGCTTCTATACGAAGGTGCAAAGGGTGGAGTACCGGCATTATACTGAGTTCAAGAAATATAAAGAAATACCGAAAGGAGTGCCAAGGTTTGGGGCCAATGCTCTCTGCGGTGGAATATTTGCCACTCTCCTTGTCGTCTATCTCTTTTCGTTCAGTTGTTGATTGAAGTGCTAAAAGTCTGTTCTTTTTAGTTGGCACGTGGTGCCCGTCTTGTGACAGCCAAGGCAGCCGCTCAATGTTAGGCAAAGCCCACTGGCTAATATCATCTACAACCACGGAACTAAGCAATTGTAGCTAGGCTACAATGTCAGACTACACAACCAACACTTGCACAAAGACGATATTCACTAAACATTCACATCATTATCCTCGTTGAGATCTCGGATGAGAAACATGATCATTGTAACTTATTTAGCAATCACATCCAGACTGCGCTGATCTTTTCACAAATGTTTTCATCTGCTAAATCTCATTACTATCACATTCACATCACTCATGTCACAAACTGCTGACGTGCCAAGCCACTAAAGACCCAGATGCAAAGCAATGCTGCCACTATTGTATTGAATTGAAGCAATATAAAGAAATACTGAAAGGGGCGCCACAGTTTGAGGCAAGTGCTCTCTTGGGGTGGAACTCCACCACTCCGTGTCTCATGTGCCATGTATCTCTTTCAGTCAATTGTTTTGAAACGTCTAAAGTCTATTCAGTCGTCTAAAGTCTATTCAATCTGTTCTTTCCTGTTGAGACGTGGTCCCCGCCTCATTACAATCATATCACAACTCTAGTTGTGTGCTTTTCCGAAAGCATACCGGTCCTCTTAAGAGGAGACGGAGCAAGATGGCGCTTCTCGATACGAAATTTTTTTCCTTTGTCGGAGGGAAAGATCCAAGGAAAGCTTTAGAATTTCTGCAACAGTTTGACAACCTCTATGTCATGGGGAACTAATCAGAATAATAAAAGATCTTTCGAGCCATCGTTTCTCTCAGAGACAGTGCCATGCAGTGGTGGATGTCTAAAGCTACCAAGCCGCACACTTGGCAAGCTTTCAAGAAAAGTTTTTGCCCAAAGTTGTATAGCATTTTCCTTCGAAGTACACCTTCTAGCAAAGTGGGGTATCCTGAAATGCTTGCCACCGAAACCCTAGCAGATTCCTACTTGAAATTTCTAGACATCTATCATGAGGTGTCTCTCCTTGAGCTGATAACCTTGGAGACCCAGTGTGATTGCTATATCATTAGAATGCCATCACCGCTACGGGAACACTGTCTGTCCAAACAAATTTTCGACCATTCAAGAGCTTATGGACCATGCTACAATCAGCTACAACCTTATGGAAGGAATGTAACCCTAACTTTGGTGCAGGTCTCAGGATAGAAAGCCGGTCGTCTTTTCGAGCTCGACTGACCAAAATACACCGAGAATGCTTTTAAGTTTGATTTAGACACTTTTTGAACTTTGTTTGAGAATCTGTTTGAGAAAATACAATTTGGAATTTGTTTGAAATGGATGTTATCTGTTTTGAACTTGCATTGATGCGGATTTGAGATTGCTTGATTCTCGTTTTGATAACTGGTTTCAATGATATGGGAACACTTTTTGATACTCACGGCTTGGGCATGGGCATTCTCAAGAGGAGTATTCAAGAGAAAAATTGATGCTTGACAAGGTTTGAATATACTCATGACCCGGATCCTTGTGGTTATTTACAGGGGAAGTATTGAATGATTGAAAAGTGGTGTTTTTACTCATGGCCCATACCTGGATGGTTATTTATGAGGGGAGTATTAAAAAAGAAATTGGATATAGTCTGAGCAGTGTTTACTCTCGGAACCTCCAAGCAATTTGCGGAGTGTTTGGTTGTAAAAGGCCTCTATATCTCATGGCTAGGACCTCTTTAGGTTATTTGCGAGAGGAGTGATGAGGGAGTCATTGAACAGCTCATGGCCCAGACCAGGATGGTTATTTGCGGGGGGAGTGTTCATCGGTGACTTGTGTCTTGTAACATACATATGGGGGGAGTATTGAGTGAAATTGAGTGAAATTGCCTATTTTTAGTGCATCGAGAAACCCGTTACAGATCAACGCGGTCTGGGTGTGATGGCTAATTTTGCTATGTCATAATATCAAGAGCTCTGAGATGGAATGAGAAAACGGAATGACCCTCGGATATTATTTTTCTAACTCGAGTTGTTTTGCAGATGTAATCGCGGACAATTACCATTCTTTCAAGAAGAAGGGATGTCACAAATGTCAAAGGTGGCAACGGAAGATGCAATGAAGACAAGAACTGGCTCGTTATCTGGTGGGCATCTCGACTCCGATCTAGAACACCTACAATGCCAAACACATGAACAAGGCACACCTGTGGAGAAGAGAGATTATTGAGGTAGAAAGAGACAGGACATCTGAGAATGAGAGAGAGAGAGAGAGAGAGAGAGAGAGAGAGAGAGAGAAATGAAATGAAATGATATATTAACATCTTCAAAAGGCCAAAATGACCTATGAGACCATCAGATACAAAGTGGTGAATCTAATACAATGTCTGAAGTACAAGTACAAAAAGTACTAAAAGTAAAAATGAAAACTGAAATGAAGTGTGAAATGTGAAATGTGAAAATGTAGAATAGGCCCTCAATGACAATCTGGGTGTCGTGCTAGAATGCCTCTGGTCCTCTGCTGGAGTCTCCGTCGATGTAGTGTGCTCCTGTGTCTCGGTCGTGGTCGTCTCGATCTCCCGAGCTCAATCGCCCTATCAATGAGGGTGCCTCTGGTATGAATGCAGGTACAACCCTGTGCTGGTGGTTGGTCTCTTGGCTCCCTCGATCCAAAGAAGTCTGTGATTTGTCTCTGCGACTGTCGTAGTCCATGTCTCCCCAACAGACTGTCTCTATGTCGGTGTAGCTCAAGTAGATATAAGCCAAGGCATCTCTGGTTTTGATACCTCATGACTCTATCTAGGGGTCCAAAACCCTCCCTGAATAAGCAATGGAAGCGCCCTCGTATCTCATAATACACAGTGCAGTGGCATATGTAGTGTAGCTCTGTCTCTGGCTCTCTACCGCATAGTTGACATATCCTAGACTGTGGTGGTATCCCTCTGAATCTACCCGTCTCAATCTCCAGCTTGTGTGAGAATGTGCGAATCTGACCAATAGCACATCGCAGACCATGAGATAAATGAGTGTCCATGTAGTTCGGACGAGTCACAAACCCATCCCTTGAAAGTTGGAGAAGGTGCTCTTTGTAGAAAGCCATCTTCGTGCCCAACTCCTGTATCGGCTCTACCCATGTCCTCCTGGTGTCCAACTGTGTAAGATCCTGACGAATGAGTCTAGTGATCTCCGTTCGTGTGACTGGCAGGGAGGGTGCATCCAGGGAATACTGAAAGGGAGGCAATCTATCCATGCTGAGACCATGCCTCTGAAACCATGAGGTCATCTGTGCATACCAACATGATGCATCTCCCTGCATCGCTAACTGTCTAGAGGACTCAAGAGCCAGTCTAGTATATCTGCCTCTATGTGTATCCCATAGACTGTGCATAAAGGACACTGATCTGGTAAGAGCCTCAATCTCTATAGGAGGGACAGCTACCTCCGCTCGAATAATCGCATGTGGTACAGAGGCCTTGGCTCTAATCATCCGGGATATCATAAATACCAAGGGTCTCTCCATGTTCCTCCAACTGTCATGATTCACAGATGGTCCCCAAACTTGGACCCCATAAAGCATAGCTGAAGCAACCAAAGTATCAAAGAGCCATAGTTTTGTTCGTGGTTCTTGAAACTGAACCTGCAACGAACACATCCTCTCTAGCCCTCCTAATGCCGCATAGGCTCTGGATAGTCTAGTCTCTGCTGCTCTCCTCAGCGTAAACCTCGGTCCCGTGAATACCACCCCCAGATATGTATATTCATTTGTGTACTCCACAGTGTCGTGGCCATATACGAGTGAAGGTGCCGATCTCTTGACCCACTGTGGTGTGGTGTTAAACACCATAACCTTGGTTTTACCAAGGTTCACAGACAGTCCACTATCCTCTGCAAAGTTGTGCAATGCATCCAAATGTCTTTGCATGCCCTCTGGCGACTCTGACATTAACACAATATCATCAGCATATAATAATAAAGGGATCCATGTCCCTGCCAGCTGAGCGCCTCTGTCACCCTCTCTATCAATGTAGTCAGAGACCTCATCTACATACATACCAAAAAGTGTAGGGGACAAAGGACACCCCTGTTTCACTCCAATAGTGGAATGAACAATGTCAGAAATCCCCTCAGGAGTGCGTACCTGGCCAGTCACTGAGCCGTATAAAGCCATGATCCCCCATATGATCTCTGTGGGTACTCCCAACTTCAGTAGCATGTGCATCAATCTGGCCCTCGGCACTGTGTCAAATTCCTTGCGGAAGTCCACAAAGCAACAATACATCCGTCTCCCATGTGCCCGACCCTCCTCAATAATGGCTCTGAGTGTTCTTAAGAATATGGTCCAAAGTGGAGAAACCCCTCCTGAATCCAGCCTGACCTGCTGCTCGTATGACCTCATTTTCTGCCCATTTACTCAGTTGCTGTTCAAGAATGGATGCATACAACCGTGCCAATGTGTGCCCTATCATAATAGTACGGTAGTTCCCTGGTACCGTGGGGTCCCCTGCCTTGAAAAGAGGTACAATAGTAGATAATCTCCAGGACTCGGGTAGTCCCTCACACATGACACGGTTAAACAACCGCGCAAGAACCTCTGACAGTAAATCTCTAGCATGTATCAAGTGCTCTGCCACCAAACCATCATGATCATATGCTCTCCTAGTCCTCATCCTGTCAATGGCGTTCTTCACCATCTCAGTGGTAAAGAAGGTACTAGTGGCTGGACATGGCTCTAGAGGGTCTGGTAATGGTGGTTGCCCAGGTACTGTATATAATGATGTTGCATATTGACCCCAAATCTCGGGAGAGGTAATCACTGGAGAAGGTGAGTGCTCATGGAAGAGACGCCAGGCCTCACCTGAATCTCGGCTCAAAAAGAGCTGATACAAATCACATTCCATCTGGGCTGAAAAGGCCCGCTTCTTCCGTTGCACTAAACGCCGAAGGGCAATCCGAGACTGTCTATATGTAATGACTCCAAGTATAAGCTCGCTCTGAATCTGAACTCTCATCTCTGCACTCCTCATCATACCAACTATTCTGAGGCATGTTCCTAGAACGTCTTCTCTGATCTGGTTAAGTGTGTGGGTATGCCTCTGCTGCTGCCCCGTGCAAGATCTCCATCAATAAAGTGGTGATCTCCTCCACTGTATATACAGGCTCGGCTGCCCCCAACCGTCTGTAAATCTCTTCCACATAAACTGAATCCGTCTCTGGTGTAAAAGTATACCGTGTGTGTGCAATCCTCTGTGGTGTCTGAGAGACACTATACTGGAAAGAGACTAAAAAAGTCAGGAGAGCATGGTCCACTGCTACTCCAACAGGCCTAGGGCCCACACTGAGATCTTGAATATGAGAGATGAAGCTTGGTGAAGTCATGACATAGTCCACTGTACTGGCCCCATGTCTGTGTGGAAAGCATGTGAATCCCCCAGACAAAGGAAAAATCTCTAGACCATTAAGTATGGCCAGACCATGCGTAGTTGTCATCTCCATGAGATATCTCCCATACTCTGTGTGCTCTTTATCCTGTGAGTGTCTGTCAAGTCCCATCTCCGATATATCCATCTCTCTAAGCATCTCCTCCGAGGTATCATAAAATACCGTTTGGGAGTTGGCCGTCCTGGCATTAAAGTCTCCCAAGAGAATGATATCTCCATCTCTAGAGAACTCCCATATGTCATCATCAAGTATAGAGAAAGGGGATTGCCCTCTAGGTGAGGTATAGACTGATGTGCTAGGGGGAAAGTAACATATAGCAATGTATAAGAATCTGCCTGTCTCAGCTCTCAATCTCACCCACATGTATCTCGCCTGGTCATCTCTCCGGACAATCTGTAATAGCGGCTGCAACTCTTCCTTGAATAAGACTGCTACCCCTCCTGAACCTCGACTTCCATGCTGGGATCTAGCGTCTGGCCGACAAGCTGTCTCCCATAAATAGCCAGTCACACTTGGCATCAACTGTCCAGATTTTTGATGTGTCTCCGAGTAAAAGACAATGTCTCTATCTCTGAAGCTATCTTCAAAGGCACCCACATCCATCTTATATGATCCATTACAATTCCATGCCGCCATCCGGAGTGTGGTCCCATATGGGAAAGGCTCTCCATGCTGATAACAATCTGCTCATACAAGTGACCAAGGGTGGTCTGGCATAGAGCTGACATGCCAACTGGATAGACCCGAGGTACACACAACTACGACTGCTACTGACAATCCCAACTGCTCCTGCACACAAGACCACTAACACAGTCTCAACATGAGCTCCCAACCCTCAAGTGCTCCTCCTAACACCCACCTAGATTTGGAGAGAGAGAGATCGGCAACACCCAAGGCTGGCCACTAGACGGTTTCCCTCTACATGGTTGACTATCTCTGCTCTCCTAGGCCCGCACCGTCATGAAGATGCTCTACCTAAGCCTGAGGTCGAACACACGAGGATGTCATGTGGAGGAAACACAAGGCTGGTGTGCTGCCTATCATCGCCATCAATGTGCTGCCCTCATGGTGGTGCATCCCAAAAACGTTGGACTGCCATGCTGAAAAACGCCAGCCTGGCTGCCCTCCAACTGTCCATGGAGACACCCTAGCGCTGCCCAAGAGGGGTGCCCTACACCCTGAAGGCTTCTGCACAACTTCCTCCCCTAGGTACCCTGCCCCCTCCTATATACCCACACATATCCAGGTCGCCAGCTGTACACCAGCCCCCACGACCTGCTAAATGGGAAAAATAGGTATAAGAGAGCACCGGAGGCTATAGGCAATGGGAAAAATACAGGCAAGGCCGGGAAAAATACCCCCAACCTGCAGGAGCCTACTGGCCATGATTCGGGTGTTCTCCATTCTGAGGGGGATGTGGAGCTAGCTTGGAAGTCAGTTGTCGTGGTCT
This sequence comes from Adiantum capillus-veneris, assembly GCF_014529385.1. NCBI lineage: Eukaryota > Viridiplantae > Streptophyta > Polypodiopsida > Polypodiales > Pteridaceae > Adiantum > Adiantum capillus-veneris. The sequence continues at coordinate 28,550,547 of NC_140940.1, read as the reverse complement.
ACTTCCTGTCAGTTCTAGTGGCTCTATGTGCAGCGGATAGGATTAACAGTCTATTTGGTGGCTTTCTATAGCACCTTCTTGGGGGAAAAATACCCCCAACATGCAGGAGCCTACTGCCCATGATTCGGTTGTTCTCCATTCTGAGGGGGATGTGGAGCGAGCTTGGAAGTCAATTGTCGTGGTCTACTTCCTTTCAGTTCTAGTGGCTCTATGTGCAACGGATAGGATTAACAGTCTATTTGGTGGCTTTCTATAGCACCTTCTTCTTCTCTTGCAGAGCTTGGGTGCAAGGTCTCTTGATCTTGCCGTATTAGCTGCAATCTCAGTATTGATATGTGTTCCTTTTGTTAGATGTTTGCTCTCAATCCATTGTGATAGTGGGGTGATATCCACTTGGGATGTATTCCGGACAGATTAAGATCAGTAGCAATTTCACTCTCAATTAGTTTGCAATTCATCATTCTATATGGTGGTTGGTGCAGTTCTTTGGTTCTTCGTCATCAGACACTTGATTCCTCAGTAGCCTCGCTTGTGCCATTCTTTGGACTTCCCGTAGCATCTTGGAGATTTTGGCATGTGGTATGTGACTGGAGGTATAGGCTTCCGACTCTTTCCTCGAGGGTGGAGCAGTTGAGAGTTGGGAATGATCTGGATACCATTAGTTTATGCCTAGGCCAGGGAGTTCCAGAGCAACCGAAGAACGTGGAAGAAAAGGAAAGATGAAAGCCAGGACTGGTACCAGAATGTGTAGGGACCGACCCAGAACAGATGGATGAAAGCATTGAACTTTGCCACGCATGGAGAAAAGCATGAGATCAAGAAGCCCTCATCTTCTTTGACGGAGGAGTCAAGGCCAATTTCATTTCACCTGAATTGGCGGCTCGACTTGGAATTACGCCCGACAGAATGGGGCCACAGTTGGATGATGTTCTAACGGCACCCAGACGCGATGTTGTCGTTACACCTATCATTGGCAAACTTCGTTTGCATTGTCAGGGTATCTAGGGCACGAGGACTTTTACAACATGCCTTTGGAAGGGTGTGACATCCTCCTAGGAATCCCTTGGTTCCACAAGAACAGTGCTATGGTTGATTAAAGGGCTAGGAAAGCGACTTTGAAGAATGAGAAGGGCAAAGAAATTAAACTTGATGTAAAACTAAAGAGCGAGTCCGTCCACTTGTATCGGTTTCAGCCATTTCCAAATTAATGAAATCCAGTATTTTTGTTTACTCGATTTTCTTGAAAGAACTAAATGATGAACAACAATCAAATATGTCCGAATTGGAAAAGGAACAACAAGAATTTCTACAATGTTTCTTTGAAGGCTTACCAGGCGAGTTACCTCCTCATCCTAAGGATCACATGATTGATTTGATGGTAGTACACCACCAAACCAGCCACCTTATCAAGTTAGCCGAGCCCAAAATGAAGAAATAATGAACCAAGTAAAATAACTTCCTGAAAACGGTTTCATCCAACCTAGCACTTCACCTTTCTGTTCTCCGGTGTTGCTAGTACTAAAAAAAGATGGATCTTGGAGGATGTGCATTGACTATAGAGCTCTCAATAAAATCACCATCAAGAACAAATTCCCTATTCCAAGGATCAATGATATACTCGACAAACTTCAGGGGTCCTCTTGTTTTAGCAAAATTGATTTGAAGAATGGACATCATCAGATCCGAATTGCACTGGGGGACGTCTATAAGACAACTTTCAGGACAACTTTTGGTTTGCATGAGTATTTGGTTCTGCCTTTTGGTCTTACAAATGCTCCAACGACATTCAACTAAATGATGGATAGGATTTTCAGAGAGTATCAATCATTTGTGGACACTTTCTTTGACGACATCATTGTTTTCTCCAAGAATGAAGCAGAACATATACATCTTCTGCTACAGGTCTTTCAGGCCCTGCAAAAGCATAAATTGGCTATCAACGCAAAAAAGAGCGAATTTTTCTTGCATGGGATACATTTCTTGGGGCACATCGTCTCAGCGAAAGAAGTAAAGATGGACCTGGCTAAAATTGAGACTATTCGTGATTGTCCTGACTTAAAGAACGTTCATGAAGTTCAAAGTTTTCTGGGCTTGTGCTCTTATTATTGGCAGTTCATTTGAAAAATTGCAGAGATAGCTTCTCCTTTCCATTTACTCACTCAAAAAGGGGTTCCTTTCACTTGGGGACCGATAGAGATTATCGCTTTTCAAACTCTTAAAGAAAAGTTGACTACGGGACCAGTGTTGGCCTTGCCAAACTTGCATACCATTCGAAGTTTATTGTGATGCTTGTGGTCACAGGAGCAGTTTTGATGCAAGAAGGCCATGTCATTGCTTAGGAGAGCAGGATGCTTTCACATCCTGAGTTGGTGGCACACATATATGAGAAAGAGCTATTGGCAGTTATCTATGCTCTTACGCATTGGCGACACTATTTACTGGGAGCTGATTTTACACTCTTCACAAATCATCAGAGTTTACGCTACTTCTTGTCGCAAAAGCAGCTTTCGGAAAAGAAGATGAGGTGGGCTAACATATTGTCACACTTTCACTTCCAGATAGTCCATGTTCAGAGACAAAAGAACTTAGTTGCAGATGCATTGTCTTCGAAGCCCTTGATTCTGGCTATTTCTACGATACATCATCGAAGCTCCGAGGATATGGTGGTAGACCAGTACGCCACAGATCCTGACTTGCAGACATCTTTCACCGGATACAGAGTGGAGAGACAATTGCAGGCTATTCCACACAGGACAGCTATTTGATGCGCAAAACGATGTTGTGTGTTACACAACCTTTGAGGGAGAAGGTTTTGACAGAGTGCCATTGTCCACCTTTTTCAGCCCATCACGGCATAGATACCACCTTGAAGGGTGTTGAACATTACTTTTACTGGCCGAGGCTCAAAAAGGATGTGGACAAGTTTGTTCATAGTTGTTTAGTATGCCAAAAGGTCAAGTTTGACACGCATAAGGCACCAGTACTTCTCCAGCCTTTACCTATACCCTCTTGCCCCTGGGAAAGCATTGCTCTGGATTTCATTTTTTATCTTCCCAAGACCCAAAGTGGGCATGATGGGACTTGGACAATTATTGACAGATTTAGTAAATAGGCCCATTTCATTCCGGTAAAGAAGACAGTTAAGCCTGACCATTTGGCAAGACTGTTCATGTTACACATTTTCAGTTACATGGCATGCTTGAGTCGATAGTCTTGCACAAAGATCCCCGATTCACGAGTTTGTTTTGTAGGGCAATTTGGGAGAACATTGGCACGCGGTTGCAGTTCTCATCCTCATTCCACCCATAGACAAATGGGCAATCTGAGATAGCCAATTCAGTGGTTTTAAATTTATTAAGGTCTTACATTTCGGATCAGAAGACTCAATGGGAAAAGTACTTGCCCTTGGTAAAATTTGCCTACTACAACACGGTTCACTCATCGACAGGGAAGGCGCCATTTAAAGTACTCGAAAGTGCTAAGAAGGTTCCTCCATTTCTAAGAACCAAAGACAAGATTTTTGAAGCGGATTAGTACACGAGGGATTTGGACACTGCTTTTGCCAAGGTTTGTGAGGCTCTTGAGAAGTCTCAAGCACCGCATAAGAAGGCAGTTGATAAACATCAACGCGACTTGCAGTTGAAGGAAGATGATTGGGTGCTCCTACGGTTTGAGAAAGGTACGCCTCAAGAAAAGAAAGGGAAAGGAGCAGCTTTTTCCAAAGCTAAGTATGAGATATTATGGCCCTTTCCACATTCAAGAGAAGATAAATGATGTCCTTCAAACTGAAGTTGCCAGATACGTGGAAGATTCACGATGCTTTTCATATGAGTCTCTTGAAACCTTTTAAGGGTGATGTGCTAGTTGACAGGAAGCCTAATGAGCAACCTGGAGTAGAAGAGAGCTAGGAGATACTCGTTCCAAAACAGATACTGGCTCACAAAGAAAGGAAAGTGAAAGGTAAAGGATACGGCGGTTCTTATTGAAATTCAAGAACTATCCGACATTGGATGCAAAGTGGATGGAGGAGGAGGACCTAGTAGATACTCCTCAGATATTGAAACTTTACCTCGAGGCTTTCGGTCTAGCTGCGTCTATTCTGAGAGATCCTGCAGATCAGCAAGATTGAATCTAGTGCAGACGGGACTGCACAAAAGGGAAGTTACTCCGCTCCTTTGTCACAGATTACCCAGATGGAATAAAGTCACTGATTTTCTCTTGGATTTCAGGGATACTGATGTGTTGACAATATTTTGTTCTATGACTTTATGAATAAAGTGGGAATTCCCGAAAATGAATTTGATTTAGATGTACTCTCTCATGTGATCTTGTTTGAGCTGTAGGTTTGAAAGACAAAATGATTGCAACATTTCAGCCTTGAGATTCTATGGACATGATCGCAATAAGAATTAGTTAATCGGACGTCAGTGAGGTCCGGTGTGGATCTAGATGTGATTCCTAAACACATTGCCAGGAATCATGGTCCAAGATCTGGATGGATTTTATGTGATACGATTTGAATGTGATGTGAATGTGCACTGACTCTCGTATTTGTGCAAGTGCCAGATTTGTGTCGTCTAGTGCGTCGGTACTTAGAGTCAATGTCTACTGAACTAGTTTATGGCTTATGTCTGTTTTTGCAGGCATAATCGAGGGCGATTACAATTCTTTCAAGAGGGGGATATGTCACAAAATGATGACCTGGCATGTCCGCCCAGAAAATGGTGTAACATTTAAAAGTTGACAACTTATTGTTCCAACTTATACTGTTCCAACTTATAGGGTCCCGTTTGATGGGGCCTTGGGTACACTAGATAATTAGAGAGAGAGAGAGAGAGAGAGAGAGAGAGAGAGAGAGCAATAATAAAGAAATACTAAAAGGGGTGCCAAGGTTTGGGGACAGTGCTCTCTTGGGGTGTGGAACTCCGCCACTCCCCGTCTCATGTGTCGAGTATCTCTTTCAGTTCGGTTGTTTTGAAGCCTCTAAAGTTGTTCAGTCTGTGCTTTTCCGTTGGCACGTGGTGCCCCTCCCGTTACATTGAAGGTGGTATAGACCCAAATATCACTAAGTATCCTTACTATTTAATTCACATCAAAAAACCCTCTAGGATACTCTAATCATGCTGAGTTATTGGAATGGCTGGCGGCAACCGGAGCCCGCCCTTGTTATGGTGTCGCCATCCATCCACAACCTGAGAAGTTTGAGCATTCTTGTCTCCTTTCATTGAGCACACTAGCTTCCAATCCTAGGAATGCGTCTTAAGCCTTCTAATCAAGTTCCTTCGAGTTCATTTTCCAGCTCCAACATTGAATTTGTATATTCCTCCTCTTTCAACCTTCAATATACAAGTGCACCAAGGTCTAGTGACACTACTACATCAATGCATTGCCCAATCTATGACTCCATGAGCCCTTGCCTACCAGCCACATAACCGATCCAGAACTTTCTACTATATTAAAGTCTAACCTCTCTCTTGATGGTTCCCTCAAACCACCTCTACATCTATCAAGAGCAGGAAGACGAGCAATGAATTCACCACAACACAGCACCTCTCCAAATCCTCAGGTGATTTTAGTATAGTAACACCGAATGGCCATTTTTTAGTCTATCGTACCCATTCTCCGTTCCCATTTCCATTCCGGTCCTCATTCTATGTGACTATATAGTCACAGGGAATGGCAATCCATGGCATCCCCCGTTCACGTTCCGCGTTCCCATTTCCTGTTCCTTGTTACTATAGATTTTAGCATAACCCCCTACGAAGAGGGAGTCAAGCACGACACTCAAACTTTGGTTCGAGCAATTCTTGGTCCATTCGTTTGTCTTATCAGCTGGGCTACTGTTTGTTGCCTAGGGAACCTGTGCTAAATGTAGCAGATTTTTGGGACGTGTTCTTACCCTTGCAATTTTGGACATGTTCTCAAGCAAGTCCAATTAAAAGATTCAAGAGGAGAGGTGGTCAATGCCATAGTTGCATTTGTACCATGTATGGAACGTTCCGTACCTGTTCTATTCTTCCGTGCTTTCTGTTCTTTCCGTTCCTAACAGTTGGCATCCTTTATTGATGTTGACCACCAGTCAAACGATGACTCTGACAGACAGTTAGGTACTTTGAGGCTTGCCTTGGATGCCTTCTAGCATGCTTTTGAGCCTTGGCACTTGCACTCTCTCTCTCTCTCTCTCTCTCTCTCTCTCTCTCTCTCTCTCTCTCTCTCTCTCTCTCTCTCTCTCTCTCATCATACATGCACATTGCAATTTTCACATGTGCTCTCCCTCCCACATCAATGATCAAACAGCTACATGCTCTCTCTCGAGTCTCTCATACTCTCATGCTCTCTCACATATATTGGATACTCTCTCGTGCTCTCTACTCTAGGGCTCTCCTTCTCAAGCATGATGCCCTTCCTATTGCTAAGTTGCTTGTAAACCCTATATAAGGGTGCCCTCCCTCTTGTTCTCCAACAACCAAACAAGCTATCCTGCTCTCCATTGCTCTCCTTGAAGCTCTCAAGGCTCAAGCTTTCCAATCCCCTTGGCTCTATGCTTCACTCTTTTTTGTATCCTCTATTTTGGATGATGATTCCCCTTGGGCCCCTTTTTGTCACCTAAGCTTCCCCTTTTTTGTATGATGCTTCATCTATGATTTATAGTGATACATTGTCTCTTTCTTTTTGAAAAATGGTTCAAACTCTAATCATGCGTCTTAAATTGTAATTGAATGATTAATCTCTTTATAAACATAGTTCTAGACATGTTTCTATTTGTGTATATCAGACATATGAATATAAAGTATAATTTTAGGCTTAAAATCACATGATTTATTTGTTGAATGCACATAACATTGAGAAACGTAAAAAAAGAGCGCTCTAGTGTTGTACTAAAACGCACATAAAAACACAATACACAAAGGTAAGTAACCGCCCTGGTCAATGCTATCACTGGCTACATATCCATAACCCACACACATGAAACCCAAAAACCTTTTGATGAAACAACCGAAATGCAAAACTTGTTGAACAATTGATACTCTTGAGGTTTCAACCTTTGCAACAAGAGCTTTGTATTCAACTAGTTTTGGGCAATATTTAGTATTCAACTAGTTTTGGGCAATATTTAGATATCGCCTCGTGTTTGGCAAGGCTCTTTACCCTCCCCTTCTTTGCCCGCCCCGACACCAGCCACGGCATCGCTATCTACACCAGGTTTTGCGCAGCTGATGGCCGTTCCTAGCTGCTACACACCACTAGCTACTCCTCTAGGAGTCACTCCAGTCGACACTCCTCGCTTCGGGGCCCAGACTCCAGTGGAGACACCTAACGTCCGTACCCCCATCGATACGCCACTCGAGACCCCTACCGTGACACCCAGGTTCACGCGTCACCGACGAGAGGGCTTGCCTTACTCCGTCGACTTCAGTGGTGGCAGCATCTTGGATGACATAATGATACAAAAATATAGACTAGATTTTCGGATAATAGAAGATCTAGATGAATCCTCGTCTCTGCAACTGATGTGCCTGCAAATGTAGGTTCATGATGCTTGCAAACTCTCGTGGTGGTTGCCCCAAATTAAAACCCTTTGGCTTCGGAATGGTGGTTGCCGATTGCTAAGAACATGCAAATGGTGTGAACTGGATGTGCCACCAAAGATGTGTACAGATCAATGATCCAATGCATCTTGTGAATAGATGGAATTCTTTAAGGAGATGGGATAGATGGTTGTCCAAACAGTGCAAAGACCTCAAAGTGGATAGACTGATTTGGATGTTGCCTTCCCTTGTCATCATGGGCCGCTAATAAATCCTAATACTTGCTATCAATATCTTCATGTTTCCAATGCGTATCTAGAACGATGCGATTTGTCATGCCGAAAAAGTGATGACTACAAATATCCATGCAAGGCCTCATTATGTCAAGGTGGTCTAGCCCTCACACCAAGGCAATTACGCTCTTGCAGGCGCACCACAACTACAACTCTCAAAATACAGTGTTTGCATTTCCTAAGTTCAAGGCGTATGGTCCTAAGCACAATGGCAGGTCCTCTAGCTCCCTAAGTGGGAGAAGCGTCCTTGGGCAAAATGCTCAAACACACTCAAACACAAGAGAAAAAAAATCTCAAGGATTAGAAGATTAGCACGAAAACAAAGCTTTGATACCAATGTTAGATACAACAGAATTGATAGGATAGGTAGAATCGAACATTCACCCACAATCCTTTGCTCTTTCCTTGCGTTAATGAATGCAACTTTGCATTCTTGATAGTTAGATACTTGAGAGAGAGAGAGAGAGAGAGAGAGAGAGAGAGGGAGATGAGGTAGAGATGTAGAGAGATGAGGAGACGCACCGATGGGGTCCCAACCCCCTTAAGGGACCCCACACTGTTACCAATGTGTTAAGACCCGATGAACTTTGGGTGAATCAACTGAGGACTCACCTCTTGGCGACGTAGATCTCGCAACTCACAATGGATGCTCTTACCGATTGCCAACTTTATAAGGATATGTAACAGCTGAACTTTGGGAATTGAGTAGAGTTGGCATCGCAGATATTTGCTGAATATATTGAACCTTCTCTAAAAAGCATGCAAGCACATTTCATGATTCCCATGCCTTTATAGCATCAATCCCACTAAAAGAAACTGACTCAGGAAAATTTCTCCAGCTATCGAAGACCGAACCAGCTTTCAGCCATGGAACTGAAGAGTTTTCTAGGCACATGTAGATAGCACTTGCCACTTCAATTTCGTTGGCTTCTTCATATGCTTTGCAGAATTCCTGGCTTGCTGCCTTATAAACCAGTTGTGAATTGTTGATAAGTGGATAAAACCAAATGCCCATGTTAAGGTTATCCGTGGCTCTTGGGTCACCTAAGTACAAACGTAGCTGTCCCAGAGGGTTATCCTTCCTTCAAAGGGTGATTCTTCTGATGTCCCAGATAATCTCAGCTATGCATATGGCCACATAATTGGGTGTGCATTCACTTGCTGTGAACGGTGTGTGTGCTCGTGCGCGCGTATGTGCATGCTCTGTGTGTGTGTGTGTGTGTGTGTGACAGAGAGAGAGAGAGAGAGAGAGAGAGAGAGAGAGACCTGCTGAGGGTCTTGCCGTGAACCAGCCATCGCTAGTGAGAGGCTCACGAAAGCGACCAGAATACACATGGTACCGCTTCTGTTGATGCTGCTGCACGGAATCACGTCTCATTTGAGAGCCGGCAGGTGTAACAGTAATTGAACGAGCTAGTCATTTTGTATGTTGGGTGCTAGAGCGCATTTTGTATGTTGTGTGCATATTCCATAGTTTAAATTCACGTCACTCCTCAGCAAAATCGTCGCTAGCTATTAACTCCAGCATGGATTAAACAGACGTTCTTCAAGAAATTGGGGGTACAGAAAAGCGTTTGCCAACTCTGCCAACTTAACCGGGAGAGTTGAGACTAGCCGGCAGGGTTTGTTACCATATACATGTGGTAGTGATGTGTGTGAACACACTAGGACCGTCGGGGATTTTGATTTGGGGACATTTCGGCCTTTGTTTCCACTACAGGCAGTACTGCACAGGCTATTTCGTCAATTTGTGCAGAATTTTTGTCAGTGCCGTTTTCTGCATAACAGGTGCCTTATAGTCTTCTACGGTTTGTGCTATATAGCACAAGTTGTTCCCGCTCCGTTTCTCCTATTTTCGGGCAGTTTTCACATCAGGTGCAGCATCTACCATGGCTGACAACAACAACACAGATGTGTTCAAGATGTTTGCTACTGAGGACAGGTTGGATGGGGACAACTACGCTATGTGGGCTTATATGATGCAACATGTTCTTGTGTCAAAGGGTGTCTGGAACATTGTGCAGGGCATTGATGTACGTCCTGGTTCTGAGGATGTAGGCGATGTTGAGGATGTTGTAGGTCTTGCTGCAAGGATTGCAGCTATTAGAGTTGTTTTGCCTACGGCAGAACAAGCTCGTTGGGATGTTAAGGATGTGCAGGCTCATGCATTGATTGCGTTGTCTGTGAAGGGCACCATTGTTCCTCACATCCGTTCAGCAAAATCTGCAAAACAAGCTTGGGATATTCTAGCAGGTCTTTATGCAAGCCGTAATGAGGCTAAAATTGCTTTGCTGCGTAAAGAGCTGGAGTCGAAGATTATGCATGAGGAAGATGATATGGACACTTTCCTTGCTAGTGTCAAGGATATCAATGAGCAGCTTATTTCTGCAGGTGAAGTCATTTCAGATAGTTCCCTTGTGCAGACTGTTCTTGATGCCTTACCAAATTCCTACCAGACTTTTGCTAGTACTTGGAGACTTATGACCCAAGGAAATCCTGAAGTTGTCAAGTTTGATGCATTATGCACATTGCTGTTGCAAAAGTCACTTTCCAGAAAAAACAGGATTAGGCAGCGTGCAGTTGAACAGGCTTTTATTGCTTCTCAAGAAAGGGTGGTAACAGTAATGCAGCCACTTCTTATGGTTCTGCTGCGAGTGGCAAAAATTATGTCCCTAATGCTTCTGTTGGCAGGACTTCGTCTGGCAATTCTGGTGATAAGGGCAAAAAGAAGATGCGTTGCCATTATTGTAAAGCCAATGATCACTTGATCAAGTCGTGTCCTAAGTTGAAGGCCAAAGAGGCTAAGAAGAAAGAGGGTGGTTCCACTGCAAATGCTCGTTCCACTACAAATGCAGCCATTGTTGAGTATTCTGTGAAAGGAGATTGTAATGCTGATGTTGATGCAGAATGGGCTTTTAGTGCAGAGTGCACTTACAATCCTGTTGTCCATGATGCATGCTTGTCAGTTGCTGCAGATTCACATGTGTGGTATTTTGACAGTGGTGCTACAAAGCACATTACCTCACATCGTGAATTGTTTACCTCTCTCGAGTCAGTCCCTCATGGGAATTCAGTCACTTGTGCCAACAACGCCTCTTATCCAGTTCAAGGAGTTGGAAAGATTGTGCTCACTGCTGCTAATGGCAGTTCCTTCACACTTGTTGATACACTTTATATACCTGGGATCAAAAAGAATCTCTTTTCTGTATCCGCACTTGCTAGACTTGGACTTGTAGTCAAATTTGTGGATGACAAATGTACAGTTCATGATCTCAGTTTTGGTGATGAAATTGTTGCATCTGGCCTTTTGTGTCGTGTGTTGTATAAGCTCATTTTGTATGACAAGTGTGGACAAAATTTTACAAATGCTGTTGCAGATTCAAGGGCTATTTCAGATGCAAAACTTTGGCATGCACGTTTTGGTCATCTGAATTTTGCCGGTTTGCTGCGTTTGTAGAAATCTGTTATGGTTGCTTCTTTGCCTCCTCTTGAAGCACCTGTCAAACATGTTTGTGAAGGCTGTATTTTGGGTAAGATGCAGCGTTCTAAATTTCCAAAGGATGGTCAGTCGGGCCACATGTAGGTTGCAGCTTGTGCATAGTGATGTTTGTGGGCCCATGCAAACTCCGTCCTTGCGCAATTACCTGTACTTCGTGACTTTCATTGATGATTACTCCAGGCATGCATGGGTATTTCTGCTTAAAGCGAAGTCCGAAGTTTTTATGTGCTTCAAACAATTTCTGGCTATGGCTGAAAATGTCTCAAAATGTACTATGGGCACCCTCCGTTCCGATCGAGGGGGGGAGTATATGTCTCATGAATTTAATGCATTTCTGGCTAGTCGTGGGATAAAACACCAATGTACAATGCCTTATACACCTCAGCAAAATGGTGTTGCTGAGAGGAAAAACAGGTCACTAACGGAAATGGCACGATGTATGGTCAAAAGTCAAGCTTTGCCGCATTCTTTTTGGCTTGAGGCCATTATGTGTGCCACTTATGTACTTAACAGGTGTCCTACGAAAGCTTTGCAGTCTATTACTCCATATGAAGCATGGCATGATAGAAAACCTTCTATTGAGCACATGCGTGTTTTTGGTTGTTTGGCATATGCTTTGGTGCCACAAGTGCAGCGCAGAAAATTGGATGATAAGGCTGTCAAATGTATTTTTGTTGGTTATAGTGCTAAAAGCAAAGGTTACATGTTGTATCATCCGCAAACAAAACATATTCTGGTTTCTCGGGATGTAGTGTTTGTGGAAGATTCTGTTCAGCCCTTGCTGTCATGTACTAGAGACAGTAATGTAAGCTCACAGGACATTTATGACACTTTGCTGCCTCTTTTCAGTGGTGGAAATACGAATGTAAGTTCCAATGAGGCAAATGTACAACCTACGGGGGTTTCTTAAAATATTTTAGATCAGCCTATTACTAATGCAGATGTACATGATGTACTTGATGAGGAAAGGGCTGAAAATGAGCAGACCAGAGGTATGCCAAAATGGCTGGTGCACACTTTGCGTGACAGAAAATTGGATGCACCTTTGTCTAGTCGTACTCGTTCAGGCTCTCGCCATGCATCTTATGCATCATATTGTTATGATTTGGTTGTGTCTAGCTTACATGATGTTGAGGAGCCTCTGACTTTTGATGAAGCACAAAATTCAGAAAATTGGATGGCTGCCATGCAATCAGAATATGATGCACTTATAGAAAATGACACATGGACTTTATGTGATTTGCCTCCTGGCAAAAAGGCCATTGGTACGAAGTGGGTTTACAAGACGCAAGCCGGATGGTGAGATCGATCGCCATAAGGCTTGACTTGTTGCAAAGGGTTATGCACAACAAAAAGGCATAGATTATGAAGAGACTTTTGCTCCCACTTGTCGTATGACTACTGTGCGTTTTCTATGTGCATTGGCAGCTCATTGTGGTTGGGATGTACATCAATCAGACATTGTTACTGCTTTCTTGAATGGTCACATATTTGAGGAAGTTTATGTAACGCAGCCTCGCGGTTTTGTCATAAACGGACAAGAGGACAAAGTATGCAAATATAACAAGGCTTTGTATGGGTTGAAGCAATCTCCTCGTGCTTGGTATGAGAAAGCTGACACTCATTTGGTCAAACAAGGCTTTCGTAACAGTCCAACAGAAAGCACATTGTATGTAAAGCGTGAGGGTGATGTACTTCTCATTGTGGTTCTTTATGTTGATGATTTGCTGATCATTGGACCAAATGAGAGACATATTGCTGAATTTAAGGCTCATTTGAATGCTACTTTCAAGATGAAAGATTTGGGGCTGTTGCATCATTATTTGGGTATACAGTTTAAGCAATGTGATGGTGGTATTGCCTTGTGTCAGAAAAGTTACATAGAGACATTGCTATGTAAGTTTGGACTTGAGGATTGCAAACCTATTGCCACTCCCATGGAAACAGGTTTGAAGTTGAGTCTACATGATGTTGGTGATCCTGCTGATGTCACTCTTTACCAAACTGCTGTTGGTTGCCTCATTTATGTATGCAACACGAGGCCGGATATTCAGTTTGCAATCTCACAGGTCAGCAAATTTATGCATAGCCCAAGGTCTAAGCATTGGCAGGCTGTCAAGAGGATTTTCCGCTACCTTAGTGGCACTTTACATCTTGTCTTGTTTTATCCCAAGGGGGGATCATTGCCGCCAGACTTACATGCTTTTTCGGACTCAGATTGGGCTGGTTGTTTTGACACGCAAGTTTCCACAAGTGGTTTTTGTTTCATGCTTGGCAGTTCATGTATATCATGGTTGAGCAAGAAGCAACCTACTGTGGCCACTTCGAGTTGTGAGGCTGAGTACAGGGCAGTCTTCACAGCTACGGTTGAGTGTGTATGGCTCAGACGCCTTATGGCTGATTTGGGTGTTGGACAGGACACTACCAACACTATCTACACTGACAGTCAGAGCGCATTGGTAGTTGCGAGGAACCCAGTTTTTCATGCTCCCACAAAGCACATTGAGGTGCATTACCACTATGTCAGGGAGAGGCTCTCAGCAGGAGAGATCAGCTTGGCTTATGTGCCAACACAGGACAACCTTGCAGATCTTTTCACAAAGGCATTGTCTCGTGAGAAGTTTGAAGCTTTCAGCAAATCTTTGGGCTTACTCCCCTTTGTGGACTGATCTTGTCCTCAGGGCATGGCACTTTCCTTTACTCATGTGCCAGCTCTTGTTCACCGCATCACTCCAGGGGGGATTTGTTACCATATACATGTGGTAGTTATGTGTGTGAACACACTAGGACCGCCAGGGCATTTTTTCCCTCTTTAGGAGGTTTTTTCCCCCATGCATTGTATATACGCCCATCACTCTAGGGCTATCTATCTTTCCATTGCACACTAAGTAATATACTCTCTATTGTGTGCCTTGAGCTTCGTTCGTCTTCTCCAAGCTGTGTGTGTTTCTTTGCAACCCTAATTCCAACAGGTTTGCTTGCATAATCAAGCAGGGGTTCACCTATGCTAGTGCGAATGTGCCCTTAAGGAATGTTCCAAGTCTTCGACCATGTTGAGAGTAGAGACATGGGTGTGATGTCATTTGGATGCATGCTTTAATGATATCACTTGATGTATTTTTGGCTTTCTATAAGAAGCCTTTGAGGAGAGTTGGTTAAGCATACTTTCAATGTTTTCAGTGATGAATGAGACTTACCTTAAAAATTACTTCAGTTTATTTCACCTTTCATTTTACATCCTCACATGGCTTGACTTCTCTTGCATTCTATTCTTTTAGAATGCTAAAGTGAAGCTATATATATATATATATATATATGAGCAAATCATGGTAAAGAGAGAAAAAACCGATGAAATATGTGAGAGCTTAGTTCAAAAATCTTGCAAATGTCAAAAAAAATGTTAGTATTTTCAATTTGCTTCTTTGCAAGGAGAGAACGGTCGCTTAAAAAAGAAAAAGAGAGACATTCCCGAACAATGCTTCACCTTATATAATTCTAACCTAATGATTTTGTCACTTTCTTATTGTTTTAGAAAGCCATCATGACCCTTTCACTTGTTTAATTTTATTATTGGCATGTTAAAAATTCCATAGATAGGAAGGGAGAAGGACATAAAAAAATTTATTTACCGAAATCACAATTGTGAGTGGATGTATTAAATTTATTCAAAAGAAATGGGTAGCAAGACATATAAATATTTTATTGCCTTTGTAAATGGTCCTTTGTAAATGGTCCTTGATGTCATTTAAGAGCTTTGTGACTTTTTTTTTGAACTTTTTTGGCCTGATAAAGGCCTTAGTATCCATATGGGCGATAGTCGTCCAATTCTCATTGTTTTGACATGTGTCCCTAAAGAGAGCTTTAAAAGTCTGAAGAGAAAAAAAATGATGTCTTTTCAAATGCTATTTTCAAAAGCTACATTCATTTTTTTGGATGCTAAAAACGGCTTTAGAGAACAAAGGATTAAAGAGTGTATTCATAGGAGTTTGATCAATGATGTGAAGTATTGATTTTTTTAAAAAATATTTTGATTTGTAGTTTTTTATTTCCTTTCTAAATGGGTCCTTCCTTTAAAATCCTTGTGACTTTTCTAGAGTCTTTCTTTACGAGGGATAGAAGCCTAGCTTGAGCTTGAGGCTCATTTGTATATTTCTTGGTGACATTAAAATACAACCACTAATAATTGTGAGTTTTGCCAATTAAAAAAAAAATAGTCTTTCTTTAGCTCGTAAATGGTTTCCTTTTTTTAAGGGCTTCAAATTTCTTTTCAACTTTTTGTTTTAAATTGCCAATGTGAGTCTTCACCTTATGTACTGGCATGCTACAACATGCCTTAGAGGAGAAGGAGAAAAGCATACAATATTTGTTTGCCTAGTTTGAGTGTGTGAATGAATCCCTTCATTTAAGGCATCATGTGATGTAGGCCCTCTCCATGGCAAGACCTCCCCTCCTTAGACGAGTCGGCCTACCGCCCATGCACAAGTAGGGAGGCTCAAGGAGGTGGGGGTTGGGCAGGGAGCCAATCCATAGAGATGTGTCACGATCCGTGTTTAGCTCTTCTTGATGCACAAAGGTTGGCATCGAGTGGGGACCTCTGATTGTTTCGCCCAGCCAATTGGTAGATATGCCTCAACAGTTTGTGGAAGCATGGAGGCAGCACTCCTCCTTCCTCTGCTTGGAGGAGAAGCATTGTGTCATGTATAATTTGGTCCCGCTATAATGTTTGCACCTATTGGTCTTGCTGGAAATATGTGGCTAAGTTTGTTGTGGACCTGGTCGTGGAGTTTCTCTACTTGGTGGAAATTGTGGTGGCTAGAGACCCATTTCCTAGTTTGTTGTGGACACGGGTGGAGACTCCTTGCTTAGTGGCAGCTGTGTTGTCAGGTACGCTCTTGAGCTCTCTTTTTGTGCTCGCTTGCTGATCATGTCCGTATTGTGGGGATCTAGGGTGGGGTGGTAGAACCCCCAAGATGGTGGCACCCATTACATTGGGTTTGTCTGTGTCCACTTTGGTTTTTCGTTAGGTATATGCTATCTTTTCATTTTTATATATGGTTAAGGCTCCTTGTAAAAGCCATTCTAACTCATAGTGATCTCATGGGATGGTGTATGCATGAGAGGTGTAAAGTTGTGGAATTTAATATAAAAATTTGACATAATGTGAGCATGGCTTTATAATACAAGCTGTTGAAGTCTTTTGGGTGGGGGTGGGGGGGGGGGGGGGGGGGGGGGGGGGGGGGGGGGGGCTTTAAAAGGTAGAAAAGTGACTATTGAGGGGTCATGAGAGTTAAAAATCTATTTTAAAAAGGTAAACATTCAATCTCTCACTCGCAATTGTAAGCCAAGCGCTAATGATATGTACTCAAACTATCAGATTCTGCTATTTTCAGCCAGTAACCATCGAATTTTTGAGAATGACACCATGGCAGCTAACTTCAAGGACATTATCCACGAGAACAATAAATTGATTATTGCCATGAGGAAAAAGAAGAATTTGGACCAGTGGAGCCAGGCATCTCTAGCGGTCATGACCCCTTGCAACGAGCAAGGGTGCATGGGTAATGGCTCGTTGTAACCTTCTGATGTCACAAATGGCCCCTCAAGGCTCGATATAAGCTTGAGGCTACTGTACATTTTTTAATGTTTAACACAATACATCTACTCATAATTGTGAGTTTGGCAAAAAAAAGGTACTGTATAATTTTTTGTTAGCCTTTTCAATAAGTTTCTTGGAAAAAAAAACAAAAACAAAAAAAATATTTTAATGTTTCTTACTAAAAAAAGTAGACTTGATAAGCATAAAATATAATAAAACAATTTAATAAAATGATTTTGTTTTGAAATTCTTAAATGAAAGGACCGTTTATCAATAACTGGTCTCATGGGATCAAACTCCTATATATTGTTGATTCATTTGTTCTCTAAAAGCCTTTGTCAAGCATGCCAAAAAATGAATGCAATTTTTGACTTTTGGAGAATAGCATTTAAAAGGCTAGGATCTCTTTCTATTCATTCACAAGACTTTTTAAGTTCCAGAGGGACACTTGTCAAACAAGCAAATTTGAGTCGCCCCCCTTTGCAGCCCTACCCGCAGCCTTAGTGTGAGCACAGTAGCACTGAGTTGAGGGTCTGCCTCGCCTTGTGTATATGCCTACTATTCAAGAGAGAACCCAGGTTTAGAAGCTGTTGTTGGGGCGGTCACTGCCTCAGCCCCTCCCTCGTCTGCGGCGTTGGTCCCATCTTCGGCGCGACTATCATATCCAGCTGGGGTGCGAGCCAGTTTGCCTCCTACTGCTGCAAGCCTGAACGAAACACCGTTTGCCATCGCGATTATTTGCTACATAATCGTTTAGCTGTGCCCTAGTTAATAATCGTTATATTCTGTTTCGCAATAATCGTTTGTTGTAAGCCTCTCCCTAGCAAATAATCGTTTTTTTTTTTGAACATATGCCTTAACTTATCACTTCTGGAAAGGGGTCTTTTTTTCTTTCCTTTTTGTGAGTCATTTAGTCATGGAACCCGACGCTCTAGTAGTAAGCGAGGATATCGTAAAATTCTCACAGATGCTAGGGACGGGTAAATTACTTGAAATGGGGGTAGCAGTGCCGATGTGGATGAAAGCGATGGTTCGGTCTTGAAACCGTCATATGACACGGAAATGTCGAGTCCCAACTTGCCAAAGGCTGCAACCATGAAAGTGGACAAAATTGTATCGATTGAAAAAGTTCCTTCTGAAGAAACAAGAGAGAAAATGGGCCCAGCTCAAGGGTTCAATGCGAGGTTAAAACCCTCAAAGACGGGGTTCCTCAGTGTCCCATCTGTACGAACATAGATAAGGCATCAAATGTATCTGCAGCGCGCAGGCCAGGCATATCATTTGCTAGCATACTCAAGGGGCCTAACTCTAAGGATGGTGGAAAAGGCTCAGCAGAAGAGCGGTCGAGTGAAGGAGATGTCAAAAAATTGCAGAATATAAAGCCTAGACTTCAGCAAGAGCTCAAGGAAGTCAACAAAATGATCGAGTCCGGCCCTAACAACAACAAGAGAACTTGCTCCCAAATAGATTGCAATGGGCTGATTGAAGACGGACTGGCAGATTGGGCCTTTTCTGCTCTAAAAAAGTCTTTGCCATAGCACGTGGAGGTTGCCGAGGCTATCACTGTAGCGATTCCACCAACGCTACTAAAAAAAAAGTTAGCCAGGCAAGTTAAGCTAACACTTGTATTTGGGTTTAGTGGAAGAATCCCAATCAGGTTTGAGATGATTCAATGGCTTAAGGGCCCTCAAATTCTTGGTCATGGAGGAGCAGTTGAAAGTACTTTTTACCTAGCTAAAGGATTCTGTTCAGTGAGATTCAAAGAGGCCTCCGATGTGGAAAAGATCCTTGACAAAGGGCCCCTAGTATTTAATAGGACTACGGTTTGTGTGGTGCCTTGGGAGCCAGTGTTCGACTCGGCTGAAGCTCTACAAGGATTTCATCCGGTCTGGGTTGAGTTTGTCGGACTGCCTAGCTGGGTGTGGGAAAATCTCAGGATGCTTGCTAGTCAACTGGGCACTCCCTTATTTATACCTAGCAAGAGAGGGTTTGGCAGAACCTCAAACACGGTTTGTATAGGCTGGGATGTGTCTAAAATGCCACCTAAGAGCATGGTTATCAATGTCGGTGCTGGGCTTGTTACTATTCCGCTCAACTTTGGAACATATTTTGGAGCATGTTTTGAATGCAACAACTTGGACACTTCGCCAAGGATTTCCCTTGAAGTCTAAAGGTACTGCAGCTCCGGCAGCACATGCCCCCAGTGAAATGGAAACCTCGATGGAAGGGCTGGAGAAGCAAGGAGGCAGTAACGAAGAGGCAAATACAGGGAAGGATAAAGAAGGTATGATGGATACAAAAATGCAGGAAAAGATTATGGAGGAATCGATTCCCATACAACGAATTTCCGAAGCTGCATGCAATAATGATATAATCATTACCTCCGCTGCTACCCCGAAATTTATGACAGTGACAACGGCGACGGTTGTTAAAATCCCTGGTCTGAAAAGAGCCAAAGAGTGAAGGCAGTGGCCAGAGACTCCAAAGTGCCTCAAGTCGTGAGGACACTTGAGGGGAAAGGATCTAATCCATCCTCCACCCCTCTGAAAGGAGGAGGTTTCATTGTCCCACTGCACAATTCATTTGCAGCACTGCAAGAAAAGAAATCCCCTGACTTGGAACCCCCGAATTCTTCGGAGACCAAGGAGAGGGGGGGGGGGGGGGGGGGGATGATTCGGATGCTGAAGAGTTCGTCCCTCTGTCCCGATGAACCCCTTATTAATGATGGAGTCTCTCACTATTCAATCTTGGAACGTAAATGGGTTGAAAACCCATAAGAAGAGTTCCCTATTCTGGGAGGAAATAAAAAAGGAGAAGGCAGTCAACTACTGGGCCATCCAAGAACACCACTTAGATGCCCATAGCAAGAGAAAGCAGGTGCTAGGAAAGAAACTTGTATTATATGGGGAAGGAAGTAATGGTTTCAGTGGAGTCCTCATCATTGCAGACAGAGAATTGGAGCCGAAGTTGGTTCTAAACCACCCTTTCGGCAGAATCTTGGGGATTAGAATCAGATGGGAAGGGCATTCCTTCACCATTGTGAATGTGTACGGCCCTTGCAATGCAAAAGATAGAGCCAAACTATGGATGCATCTTAGAGATACTCCTATTGAAGGTGGGTGGTTGTTGGTTGGCGACTTCAATATGGTAGAAAAGAGCAGGGATAGAACAGGATCCTCCAGTATGTTGGCTGGCTCGGACAGGTCTAAATGGCAAAGTTTGTGCGAAAAGTGGGCGATGATCGACTTATGGGAAATCGGCCCATGGAACAGCACACCTGGTTTCACCTACACAAGCCTGGAGTATGCCCGAACTGCCTCCAGGCTGGACAGATGCTATTGCTCACACCAAGCTGACTGGACTTCACCGTTGATGGAGATTAAGGTAGTCCCAACAAAAAGCCTTTCGGATCACATACCTCTGCACATACATATTAAGAAGAATACAGGGGAGGAGCAGACCCCAAGAGGCGGGAAAAAACTGTTGGTAAAACAAGTGCACACCTATTTAAAAACCCTCTTTTTAGGAATCTAACCAAGAAAGCACTGGGTAAGCTCAGAAAAGATGTCGACCTCAACAAACACAATGCGTGGGACCTCTTTGCTCGGAGCATCCATAAAGAAATCAAAACCTCGGGCCCCCGAATCAAGAAAGTTAGGGAGGAACACCTTATGCATCTTGCAGCGGAGGTACAACTGCTTACCTCCAAAAAAGCAAATGGGCTTGCTACTAAGGATTAGCATAAACGATGGCTCGAAGCCAAATCTAACCTTGCTAATGAGTAGTTAGAAGATATCAGAAAGGCAAGGCTTCTCTCCAGGGAGGCTTTCCTTCAACCGGAAGCCTCTGATCAAGCTCAGTTTTTTAGGGCTTTAAAAATCAAGAAGAGTCAGGGGCCACGTCCGCTCGCTCTATGATGAGAAAGGAACATCAGTGCATAACCAGGATGAGATGGCTGGTTTGATGTTGGGCTATCTTAGTCAAATCATTGGACAACCAAAGATCCAGTCCCAAGAAGTGGAAGAAGCCAGAGAGACCTTACTTTAGAGTGTCAAGAAGAAGATTCCCCACTCGAAGCTAATAGCTTGGAAAGGGCATTTTTTTAAAGATGATTGTTCTCTTGCAATGCAAGCCCTTGGCAAGGAAAAGTCCCCTGGTTAGGATGGGATGACGGTAGAATTCTCTAGAGAATTTTGGGATGGTCTCAAGGGACCAATCACAAGGTTGGCCAGTAAAGCCATTGTCGAAGGGTCAATGGAGATAAGTGTAAAGAGAGGGCTTATCAAACCTATCCCAAAGCAGATCTGTTGTTCTCAACTTAAACATTGGTGCCCTATAACGATGATGTCGGTGGCCTACAAAATTATTGCTAAAGCAGTAGCCCTCAGACTTGCCCCCTTACTAAACAAGATCATCTCTCCATGGATTCATCAAAGGAAGGTCCATCTACGATAACATCTTGGCAGCAATGGTGGGCATCGAATACGCAACTGTCACAAAGCAAGAATGCATTCTGCTGCAGTTGGACTTGGATAAGGCTTATGATAGAATAACATGGTCATATATAGAAGCCAGTCATAGCTCCTATTCAACGATAGAATTGTGGGCTCTTTTGAGGTCAAGAGGTCTATTAAGCAGGGATGCCCCTTGGCCCCCCTGATTTTCGCCATAGGATCTCATCCTTTAATCACGACACTTGAAGCTAGTGCAGAACGAGGGGAGTTGCAAGGCCTGGCTTTACCAGGAAATAGCCAACTCCTTGCAAAACTTTTTGCAGACGATTCTCTTCTTTTCTTGAAGGAGTGCCCCCACGTCATAAGGAAAGCTCTGGAGATTGTACAAATATTCTCGGTAGCTTCGGGGTCCAAGTGTAATATAGAGAAGTCAAGGCTGATCTCCCTATCGGAAAATGACTCAATTGACCCTTCTAACTGGTCAGGGGAGATTGTCACAAAAGGGAATATCTTGAGACATCTGGGAGCACCCTTTGGGGTGAATGTAACTCACAAGCGTGGGTGCTTGAAAAAATCAAAACAAAATATTAATGAGTAGGTGGGAGTATGCTCTTCTCCCATTCCAAAGTCGGATAAAAGTGATAAATGCCTTCATGATTCCTTATGTTGCCTACACTAGCCCGCTTCTCAAGATGGCTAAGTGTCACTGGAAAGAGTTCTTAAAACCAGTAGAAAGGTTTTTATGGAAAAACAACACGAAATCCACTAGGCCTTGGCAATGGGCCTGTTGGGAATCAGTTGCTCGTCCGGTAAATCAAGGAGACCTCGGAATTCTCAACCCGATGGCCCATGCAGAAGCTTGTTGTGCCAAATTTGTCATCTCCTTGGCTAAACAGGATCAAGTTTGGGCTGTCATGATCAAAGATATGATGGAAGCGGCTAAACTTGGCTCGAAAGGAGGTAAATGGAGAGGGGTGGAGTTCCATGACAAACTATTAGCCCCATCATGGTCTACCCTTAGACTGGGGGGTAGCTCAAGAGAATTGGTAAGAAAATGCAATAAGGCAGCAGGAGTTTTAAAGTGGGGGGAAGAAACCAGATACTTCAAGAACTCCATTTTGCATTGGTCCCCCTGGCTGTCCAAAGTTGTAGATCCGCCACAAATTACCTATTGGATAGAGACAGCCAGGAAACTGAATAACAAGGGTCTGAATCGACTTGGGCACTTCTGGGACAGTGACAACAAGAGTTGGAAAACCATTGATCTTATGTTTGCTCAGTACCAACTTAATAGCTTGGAGGTCTTGCTTGTCCACAAAGTGATGAAAAAGCTTGACAATATAGTCATGCCGATTTGTGACTCGGAGTTGGATTGGAATGCCTGGGAATGGCCCAAAAGCAGTCTCTTATGGAAACCCCATCCTAAAGACATTTATCATACAATGATTCATAAGAAAAATTGGTCTAGCCCCCTTAACAAGATATGGAAAAAACAATGGCCGGAGAAAAGGTGGGAGCAAGTAATAGAGAACATCTAGAAGCCTAAGGTTCCGCAACACATGAAGGTATTTTTATGGAAGGTAATTTGGGGTGCTCTACGGACGGGGGTGAAAATTCAGGAGAGAGGGATTGGGTCAGATCGATGCTTGGGGTGCAAGCTCGCCAGTGAAGATCTAGCCCACCTCTTTATGGATTGCCCAACTATCAAAGGCCTAGCAGGGAAAATATGCAAGTGGGTCCAAAGAACATGGAAAATTGGTTTCTTCAACACTGATCTATTCCTTGGAGGAAAGAATTCAGGTAGTCCTGCCCTCCTCATCAGCACTCAAATCGTCCGATACTTCTTCTTACATAATGTATGGCAGACAAGGAACCGCCGTGTGTTTGAAGGAGGTTTCGAGGTGGCAAGATTCACAGAAATTATACAAGAGAGCAAAGTCCTAATATGGACACTTGGACGCAAGCAACACTCTGAGGATTGGTCTAAGATTACTTGTGCCTTGTTGTCAGCAGTTGGCATGCCTAGGATGGGGGAAAATACTAGCCATCGGTAATTAAAAGATAGCAGAAGAACCCTGATAGAGCCGTTATGATTTTAGTCTCTGTATGATGTCATGGCTCAACACGAGCATGACAAGGCCTTGTAATTTTTTAGGTTGATCAATATAATTCACTCACAATTGTGAGTTTTGCTATTAAAAAAAAAAGGCTATTGAGAAGAGTTTCATAACAAAGGCTTCTTTTTGAGAGGAAAGAATAGAAAAGTGACACTATATCTTGTATTAAAAAAAATTGGGTTCTTAATATAATATTCACTCACTCCCGTTGGAGTGAGTTTTGCACAAAAAAAAAGTGACACTAGTATTTGAAAACATGTGGTATCACAATAAAAGATTATGTTTTTTGAAAAAAAAAGTGTGACAACAATCAAATATTTAGTTTACTATATACTACAAAAGCATAGAAAATCTGTTTGACACAATACTCAATGTCCCTCTTTAAAGAGAGGTACCCCTCTCACAAGTTCTTATAAGAAATTTATTTTAAATAAAGTTTATTATCATTAAATTTCCATGTGGCATTATTCGGCAAGCTTTTTCCAATGGTCTAGATTTGCACCCAAAAATCCTAAGGACTACTTATTTACTCCAAAAAGTTGCCTTTTGATAGAAGGTTGGTAATATTCTAACAAAAAATCCAAAATCACATCTGTAGTAGTATAGAATTGAAAGGAAGTAAAGTAGTTGTAAGAGATTCTATTGACTTGATGTGAGGGAAGAATTAGTCATCAAGGCTAATGACAAATTGTCTCATTTGCAGACACATTTATGTAGATACTACGGCAAGGCTACAAAACAGGATCTCTAACTAAGACTCATGCAAGTCTGAAGATGAGCATTCTATGCAACAGTCCCATCATTGGAATGATACCCTACCCTCCAATTCATACAGAACATGCTATCACATTTAGAACATGCTAGCAAAACTGGATATGACCTAGTGAAACTAGCTACCCTTCATTCCACAAAACAAATGGTGCCATATAGCCCTCAAGCAATGGCCATATATAGGATGGGGAGGCCATAGCTATTTGAAAGGCATGCTCTTTGAAGTTTATGCACCAATACATGCAAGAAGTCATGCCATTGTAGACACATATGGATATCTTGCCCATATACATCCAAAAAGGCTCAAACATTTGCACATTGTGCTAGATCTCAAAATTCATGATTTGAACTTTGTTCGTGTTTTGCCATCAATCAATTCATATGGCCAAAGGGCCTCGAACTCAACCTCACATGCCTTCTCTCAATCCTGCTAGTAAGCCGACATTTTCAATCCGATCTCTTCACCTACCATAATTGTTTGCACCATCTTTGGTATCTTCCTCTTTGCTTTGAGAGCTGTCATAATATTCTTTACTTTGTTGGCCTAAATACTTTTTCGGCACAAAATTGACCTCTCCATATATGCTTGCTTGTAAAACTACAGCATGTAAAATTAAACTATAGATGATCTATTAAATTAAATATGATCTCTCATAAGGAAAAAAATCCATGCAAGCCCCTACTGATGATCACACAACTTGGCCTACTTTGATGCGGATCCTTTCAACATTTCTCTCTCTTGAATGGTCAAGCTTCACCCGATGATCCATTTATGGGAAGGTCACCTCTGGAGAAAGTAATTAACTCTATATGCACCTTGCATTGCCATGATGAACCACCATGGGCAAGTTGGGTTGTGTGCATGTTTATAAGGCCACGATTTGTACTATATTTTATAGGTTGTTTCCTCCTCTCTTTCAGTAAGGTAGACATCCATCTATCATTTCCATTATATTCATATAAAGTTGCCCATAGCCATCCATGCCGGCATAAATGGATACAAGAAAACATATTTAGATACTTGATAGAAGAAGGAATGATGACTGCACAATGAAATTTTGAATTCTTTCTTAAAAATAACTACCCGTAGCCCTCCACACCAATGTGGGTGGCTACAAGAAAAATATAATTTTATCGTGTCAAATTGGGGCGAAAATAATTTTATATATACATAATTACCCATAGCCATCCACTTTTGAAATAGTTCTTAACACTAGACTGGTATAACAGGACACTTTTATGTTCTTGGACACTTTTGTGTCCTGTTAAGTGACCATTTTGCTTGAATTATTTGAAGAGTGTGAAAATGAATTGCTAGGTGCTATATATCCACAAAGGTTTCTTATGATCTAAAAAAAATTTGGTTTTTTTTTGGAATATCGATCTCATTTACCTTACTCTTGCAAACATTTTTGAACCTAAACTGTCTTTTTCAATTTTTTGCAACTATACCACTCTAAACTTCATGTTTGTAAGGTTTAGATTGCTAGAGGATAATCCTTTGTAGTTCTCAACATGTTTTGACGCTTCTAGGGAGAACTAATTGTTAAAATTGAAAGTTATGACCAAATTACAAGAATTACCTAATCCTGTTTTTGTCAAAATTAGCACTTTTATGATTTTTTGGTGCCACTCTTGATATTCAAATGCAATTTTGATTGTGTAAGTGTCATGTATAACATAAATCTAATCTTCCTTGAGTTTTGGGGGACCTAATATGCTATATATACAATAGTATATGATGATGGTTGAGTTTTTCAATTGCTGAAGAATACAAGACATTTTAGTGTAGCAAGAGTAGCTTTCTAGATATAGGCTACTTTCTTCAGCCAATTGTGTGTCTTTTGTAGGTAGTAACCATATCTAATCATAAAAATATAAATTTGGCTGGATATTGAGTAGTTTCTATGGGATTCTAGAGGTCATAATGCTAAACCCAGTTTTCTCATGTTTGTTGTATTTAACACTTCATCATTGTCCCCAAGGTTACACTTAGTAAGAGATCCATTATTCTTTTGACATGCTCCATGGATCCTTTTGGATCCAAAGGCCCAAAGGGAACTAAGAAAACATGTATGTATTATCTGTATTGAGTGTGATTATAGAAACTTTGATGATAGGTCCACATAATGGCAAAAATGCAACTTTTTGTACCTATTTTTTTGCCAAAAAAAAAAAAGATGAGGCAAAAGTAGCCATATGTTTTGATCACCAACCCACTGAGGTTAAGGGGGAATTTTATCTCATGTCCTACAAAAATCCCCACTCTTATTTATATGCAATCAATTGTAAGAAATGACTGTTTTGGGCAAAATGCACTGGTCCATCAACTTTGGAGGCTTGTTGTGACCAAGACATGAGAAATTTTACAAATTTCTCATTTTAGCTTTGAATTATAAGCTCATGAAAGGATTTTTCAAAATGAGTGGATCTACTATGGTTTTGGATTTTTTTTCCAAAACCCTGAAAGGACACTTTTATATCCTATTAGGTTACCAGACTAGTGTTAAAAATAAATACTGCATGTAGCCATCCATGCGGACTTGGACTACAAAGAATACTAAGGGAGATCTTTGTCGTCATCCCTTCTATGACTATTGGGTTCACTTACGCTACCATGTCTAGGTACAATCACCACTTTTTTTGTGTCATTCTTCTCGTCCCTCTATCATCTGAGACAAAATGCATAGGAAAGCTTAAACTTGATCGATTAATTCTGTGTTTTTCTTTGTCTGCGGGTAGATTGATTTTAGGGAGAAGATCAATGTGAACGTTGATGAGAAAAATTTTAATGAATTACTCACAAATCTCAGTGTTATTCTCGAAAAATTCTCCTTGCTTCTCACTCTTCTGGGCTGGGTCGATGATTAGAACAATCAATGTTGGCTTCCAAAGCTTCAAAACAAGGGACAAGTACTCTACCTATCGTCACCCTCTGTGCATCGAAAATCATGTGTTGTCAATGTTCAGGTTGATGGTGGAACAAGGTCGCAAAGCAGTGGAGAAATGGTGAAGTGCTTGATTGACCTTGATGAGATGACCGAAATGTTGCAAAATTAGGAAGGCGCGCTCTTCAGGATCAAGAGATATTTCCCTATGAGTGCCTACAAGTGTCCACACCAACGTGGATAGCAAGCAATTTTTGAGGAAAGTTAGAACTACAATGTCCTATTTTGCCACTTTAATATTGTAATTCTTACCATTCAATATTTTGTTTCTTATGCTACCTTGACACTATCGGCCGTGACATTATACACTGTTCAGAGTAATGTGCAAAGAAATACGTTGTTTGTTCTTCGCATAGGAAACATAATTGGGACAATATAATATATCCAATTGCAGGCTAAGGTACCCCTTAGTTATAGAGAACATATTTTTACTTAATCTCAAATGCCACCATGTAGCCATGCTACAGACTTTGATTAAGATAAACACCCTAAGCTTTATTTTGTGACAATATTGTAATGGCATGCTTGCTACTAGCTAGGATTTATCTACTTGTGGCTAGGTAATAGCATCTCTTGCATGGAATGGATTGCGATGATTGCTCCTCGGGTGAGAAGTTTGCATCTCCCAGATAATATACCAAGATAAGCATATACTTCATATATTTTGCCTAACCTAGAGCTTACAACATAGCTTACATACATGCCTTGTATGCTATGTATTTTTTGCAAGCATTTGGCTTCATCATTTTGGTGCATGATTTCATATATCAACTCTTGGGAGATTATATTAATTCATGCTAGGATGACTACTATATGTTTATAACAAGTGAAAGGGTCACGATGGCTTTCAAAAACAATAAGAAAGTGATAAAATTGTTAGGTTGAATTAAACTGGTATGAGTGTTTGGGAAAGGATTGCCTCAACTTAGTCTTGAGCCGATTGAAAATCGAGACTAGCTAACTGCAGACCATGGTAAACGAAAGAAAAATCGATGAAATATGTAAGAAAGTCGTCCAAGATTTTTGCAAATCTCAACATTTCTGCTAGTATTTCTGATTTTCTTTTTTGTGAGAAAAAAACTCAATAAGCAACCGCTTAATAAAAGAGACTTACTCAAACGTTAACACTAACTGGAATCAAGCTATAAAATGCAAGAAATGTAAAGCCATGTGAAGTTGTTGAATAAAAGGTGAAATAAAAAGAACTAATTAATATTTATGTGTGTATAGAATTTATTAGAATTATGCAATGTGAAATGAAAGGTAAGTCTCCATCGTGTCAGGATGTGAAACAGAAGAGTAGATAGGGGTGCTAGTATAAGAGCATGTAAGAAAAATTAAGTATTCTTGGGGGACATTTTACTAGCAAGAGAACAAGGTGAAAGTTCACTATGGCCCAACTTGACCCAAAATCCAACCCCTTTACTAAGGACTACTTATGTGGTCCAAAAAAAAAAAGGGCATGACGTGATGTCCTTGTTCTTTTTGTGTCCTTTTTTTTGGCAGTTTTTAAAGGAATCCCTTTCATGTCACGTGAGAGAGAAGGTAAAAGTGTAAGCGCTAAAGTAAATGTAGTCTCCCCTCCATAAAGGAGAGAGAAAGGGGAGCACACAAGTGATAAAAATCACAAGGTCCTCCACTCATGAAATGTACCTAAATCAAATGGATGAGAGGTTTCACTACCTTTGTCGAACAACTCACCAAGTAAAGAGTACTTTTTGTAAAGTCTCTCCGCATAGCAAGTAATTTAAACATGAAAACCTTTGGAGTACTTTTTCGTTGAATGAGAGCCACACCTACCTTTGTACTATTTTCATAAGACCCACATAGTGAGCATAGGCAAGCAAAAGTGGACCGTTTTTAAATATAGAAGAAGAACGAGCAACAATCCAATATGAGAGAGAGAGAGTAGGAGGAGGAGGAGGAGAAGAGAGGATAATTTTTTAACATTGTAGGAATAATCCCAAGCAGTTTTTGGGAAAAGTGTGCCTCAGCTTAGCCTTGAACCGGTTGAAAAACCAGATCAACCGATTGAAGGGAGGGAGAGAAGGAGAAAATCCGGTTAAAAATTTTAAGAAAATGGAGTTAAATTGCAAAAATTATTGGTTATTTTACAAAATTTTGGCTTTGGATCTACCCTAAAGAGAATTTTGTATGTTTTTGAAATCATTTTTTTCCAAACAATGATCCCAAGTTGCCCACACACATAGAGCAACGACAAGACAAGGTGGCATAATTCTTACATTTAAAAATGTAAGAACTTTTAGATGTAGATCCTAAACAAAATGCTCATCATGTGTCAAGGAGGACACATCTATTGTGTGCTAATTTTTAAGGTCTTCCACACATGAGCCTTATCTAAAGTGTGCATTGTGGAGTTTAATGTTTGTAAATAGCAACAACTTGTGATAATCATAAATTTCCGAGTAATTCTCTTTATTTTCCCCCCATTTTAACAGCTACTGCCTTCAATTCTAGATTTGAACGGGCATGGGTATGTTGGGCATGCACGAGTGCCGAATGTGTCTAGTTAAGTGTCATTTCAGTTGTGTTTCATGATTTGGCACATTGCATTGGATGTTTGTCAAGAGCTTGACTTAGTAGACCAATTAATAAATCTCAATTACCTGAATACGATCTTGTTAATCACAACCCACATTGTATATATTTCCTTTCGAACACCATAAGCTAGTACATTTAAATGACTTGCCAAAATTTTTGTTGGTTTAAAGAATTAGCTTTCAGAAATTATGTTGTATATCAATACCATTTGCATTGCCATTGCGCTTATACTTTTAATGCATTATTTGTTATTACTAAGCAATACACCTTGCAAACCTTGATTAAGTTTAGAATCATCGTCACTATCATTACTCAACTTCATCATTCAACTATAACTACTACCATGATTAATCTAGCTAGGTTAGGGAGTTACTATTGGTGGATAAAATGATTTTTCGAGATCATGTCCCAACAAACAAATGTTAAAGTATTGCATATTGTGATTTTTTGGATACTACGGATCTACATCGGCGGCTTACTTTTGTCCTTTAATTTCGTACCTAGCTCAGTTTTGTGCCATTTTATCATCTGGGCACCATTTGGCATCCACGAATAAAACATGTGTCCATCTTTATTCTTTAATTGTAAGCTTAGATTTCCCCAACTGCCATCTTTTGCATGAGCCTTGAGTTGGTTCTAACTAAGCACATATATAAGTGATGGTTGTCCGCACATTTTGTACTAAATCACACTACTTCATCACTTAAGATATTGAATTCCACTAGTGTTATTCATCTCCCTCTCTCTCTCTCTCTCTCTCTCTCTCACTATTCAAAAATTGAGTTTTGGTGTTAGAGTCATTGCTTTGATGTTTATATATATATATAATATTATATGTGTGTGTGTGTGTGTGTGTGTATGTATGTACACACACACACACAAGTGTTTGTGTTTGTGTGTGTGTCTATGTAAATATCCCAAGATGATCACTCATCAAAATCTCCCTATATCACATGCGTTCAAAGGATAATTAATAATACCCCAAGCTAAATGTGTGTGTGTGTGTGTGTTTATGTTTGCCTATGTAGATGTGTTTTGGGACTCGAGCTACCATTAGCTAACACAAAACTAGTGCTACCTAGTGTATGAGTACCAAGATAAGAGAGCCCTAAAATAATGAGGACATGCATTGCAACCTTTGGAGCAAGGCAAAAAAGGGCCCTAGCTAATTAGATAAGTGTGTTTACATACAATATCACTACCACAACTCGAATATGGAAAATAAGAGCTAGGACTCGTGTATCTAGAGAAGTGCTAGGCCTTATGAATAGTGATCCACAAAACGGAGCAGACTCAAAGCTTTACAAAAAATCTTCACACTTCCAATGAGGAGCAAGTCTTTTGTGAAAAGATGAGCAAGATTATCTTGTGTTGACACATACGGAAAGCCAATCTCTCCTATAGATCATATTATCTCTTTGACATAATATAAATGCACCTCAATGTCATTAACTATGTGTGAGCATTAAATGCAATTGTCTAGGTGTTGGTGAAGATAGTGGGTGCAAACATTATTTAATACTTAGTTTACCAAACAAGAGGTTTTATTTGATTAACTCAAGTTTAGCAATGAAAGCTATTGATTATCCAGCTAAATTTCGAGCGCTGATGCCCATGTGGCACTAGCGAATTACCTTGATTTGAATGATCTTAAACTTTTAAGGGCAATTGCTACTCAAAATTTATCACGCTCTTGCAAACTAAATTGTACTCAACTTCACAATCGAAGTGACCACATAGTACGTTGCTTCGTGCTCAACCACAACATGCATGAGTTGTCAAGATGTAGCTCAGATGAAGCAAAACTCACTTTGTGGGCATGAGTGTCGTAAAAATTATCATGATTGAAAACTGTAAAACCATAAAAATTTATAATTGTTGTAGAGCATGTAAACATGGCCAAAATTTCATGATTAAAGCAAAGAAGCACACCTAAAGACAAGAGTCCGTACATTGTTGGTATTGTTTCTACTCTACAATTGATTTAGGGCTGGTAAGGTCTTGAGTTGGGGCATGGTCGGATAGATCAATTTGGTCTGAAATCCTCTTGTGTATTCTCTGATTCTTCTTCTTGTCTCTCTCTCTCTCTCTCTCTCTCTCACACACACACACACACACACACACACACACACACACACACACACACACAGAGAGGGATAATAAAGAGTTGGAAGGCAAGGACTTACCTGTTGCGGGCCAGGAATAGGGTCCTTATGGTCTCTTGGATGAACGTAGGAAGAGCCAGCTTTGGCCAAAGCTGTGCAGGCTTCTTTGCATGATTCCCAATTCTCTTCGACCACGCGCTTGGAGTTGGCACTACTCATGTAATGGGCGACCACAACTGCAATCACAATCAAGAACACCGCCCACACCTGCACACTCAAGCAGCGCTGCAGCATTTTAATCCTTCCTCTAATTCCCTTTGATCTCTTGCTATGGACGTTGCTATTTGCTGATGATGATGACGATGATGCAGAAGAAGAAGAATACTGCAGGGCGGCTCTTGTCAAGATAACGAGCTAATTATTGCTTAACCGATCAAAGTATACACAGGTTGATGGGTAGGCTTTTCTGATGATAATTATTGCTAACACTAAGGTGATGTGCCTCAAACGTGCTATGGTACAAATTGACATTCTGCTCGTTTACAAGTAGCCTTTGATGCTGATATAGCACGTGTATGCTCCTCAAGTCTTCGCAGATTTTTCAATGCCGCATATTCCTCTTGCATATTCTTCACAATTCTTGCACGGTCATTGGTTCTCCCCCCCCCCCTCATTTAAAAAAAAAAAAAAAAAACGCAAATCTCTCTCTTGTAATTATACGCAAACCATGCCATGTGTATACCCTAACCTGCCAAGAAACCTTGTGACTCATCAAATAAATTGTGCCCTAGACTTGCTCGCGCCCCTCCCCTCGCCCTTCTCCCCCCAACCCCGGGAGGTTGCCTCAGCTTAGCCTAGCGCCACTTGAAAATCGATATTAGTTGGTTTCAAATGACGATAAAAGGAAGAAAAACCGGTACAACATACAAGGAAATAGTTTTAGAATCGTGCAAATATGCAAAAATTTCATTAGTATTTCCGTTTTGCATCTTTATGGGGAGGATGCATCGCAATTTTGGGAAAAGGACTTTCTCGGATTCTCTCTCTCTCTCTCTCTCTATATATATCTCTCTCTCTCTCTCTCTCTCTCTATATATATATATATATATATATATATATATATATATATATATATATATATATATATATATATATCACCCAGGTGTGGTAGATTGGTTATGTCATTTCCCTCTTGAATAACAGGTCTTGAGTTCAACTCTCCTTGTCGGAGAGATCATTAAGGTCCTTTGGATAGTTTCCTACGATGTTAAAATACTCTTCTTCTTCTTCTTCTTCTTCTCTCTCTATCTCTCTCTACCAAAGCATACTTCATAAACTTAAGAGTCTAAACCACACTAAAGGACTCTAATTTTTTGAGGTCTTCACTTGCACTCCTCACCCTTTTCAAAGAATAATTTGCCTTTTTCTACATTGCTACAACATCAATCAAGTTAGACGAACGTGCATGGAGGATGAGGAGTACACAACATGCTTTCTCATCATCGACACTTCTTTTCCTCCACAGACACTTCACTTTCACTCTTCTTCCTCTCTATAAATGCGTGATGCTAGCTTTCTTTATGAGTTTCCCCTCTCAACGTCATGCACTTCTTACCTTGCAAGTTTGTTTTAACTTAAAGCTTCGCATTATAAAGTAGCTACACAAGTAGTAGGTCTAGACCCACCAGCCAAGAAGAGAGTACTTAGCCTACTTCACACACACCCCGCCTCTACTTCACACACACCCCGCCGGCCCCAACAGTTGCATGTTGAGTGGACCAATCAAGATCACATTCTAGTGTTCAAGAAAGTGTTCTTCCTTAACGGCAGACTTCGCAAATCGAATGTACTAATATGATTTTTTACTAGTTTTTCTTCCTTTTATCTTGGTTTGAAATTGGCTAATTTGGAATTTTTAATTTGGCTCTAGACTAAACTTAGGCAAACCTTTTCAAACATAACTTTCATTGAAGAAATGATCGAGGCCCGAGGGTAAATACATGTGGGGGAGATGGGGAGAAATATCTTTTTTTTTTTGTAAAATACACCCCAGCGGGTGTGTGATTATACAATTCAACCCCAAAAATTACAACAACTCCATGTTCAAATCGAGCCATGGAGGACAACCACCAACCATGTAAGACACAAGAAGTCATACAACACCGTCCCAAGGGCTTTTACATAGATTTGCATAAAGAGAGTGCATGGAAAGAGATGTATGTTTGTCCACCATAGCTGTTCCTTTTTGAAAGCGTATTGTGACATGTCTAAAGTGTGACATGTCTAAAGTGCTTCCTTTAGTTTCTCCATGGATAATTTTTGGCCGGCTAAAGGGCTTAGTACCCAAAGGGTGAAGGTCGTTCAAATTTCTTTGGAAGACAAGTGTCCCTAAGGGTCTCAAAAGTCTTGTAAATAGAAAGCTAAAACTTTTGAATAGAAAGCGTTGTCCAAAACTGCATTTACTTTTCTTTTTTGCATGCTTGAAAAAGACTTCAAAGATTGACAGATTAAACAATATATTCATAGGAGTTTGATCCTATGATGTGAAGAGTACTAGTGTTCGAGAAAAGTGTGTCTGAGCTTAGTCCTAAGCCGGTTGAAAATCAAGATTAGCTAGTTACAAAGGGTGGTAAAAGAAAAAAAAAACTCGATAAAATATACTAGCAAATAGTTCAAAATTCAAACATCTTGCAAATTTGAAAATTTCTACTAGTATTTTGAGTTTGTATTTGTATAAGCAAGAAACTCGTCGCTTAGGCAAAAAGACTTTCCTGAACATTTTGTGAGGTATTGATAAACAGTCCTCTCATTTAAGGATTTATTAAAAAATCACTTCACTAAATTGTTTTATTATTTTCTATACTTATCAAATCTATCTATTATTATAATATGAAAGCATTAAAATATTCTTTGGTTTTAATTTTTAATGTATCTTTTTATTTTGTTTTGTTTTAAAATGATGAAGTGCAATGTGCACCATTTATTTTATTATTTAAGTGGGGCCCTTCATAATATATAAGCCATTTGTGAGTATGGGCTACCGACTAGAAGAAAATAAAAAAATAGCCCATTATTGGAGATCATGAGAAGATGCCTCAGGAGATTTAGAGATAGAGGATTGAGAAGGGGGAGGTAGGACACGTGGAGGCCATGCCTCCCAATAAGGGACCTCTCTCTCTCTCTCTCTCTCTCTCTCTCTCTGCAGAGTAGAGGTAGGGATCTTCATAAGGCATAGGCGAATAAAACCTCTCTCTCTCTCTCTCTCTCTCTCTCTCTCTCTCTCTCTCTCCCGCTCTCCCGCTCTTGTGTCCTTGCTCGACATAGGCATAGTGGAGATGACATGGGGGGATGGCTCTGTAGGTGCAAGTCCATGAATGGCATGGGAAGCTGAGGTGCAAGTTCACAGGAAAGGCAATTGTAATAGTGACGCGTCAAGAGGTAGGAAAGGGTAACACATAGATGGAAGAATATTTTGGCGACAGGAGCAGGAAATGAGGGCTAGGCGATGAGGGTGTTACCATATACATGTTGTAGTGATGTGTGTGAACACACTTAGGACCGCTGGGCATTTTTTCCCTCACTAGGAGGTTTTTTCCTCCCATGCATTGTATATACGTCCATCACTCTAGGGCTATCTATCTTTCCATTGCACACTAAGTCATACACTCTCTGTTGTGTGCCTTGAGCTTACTTTGTCTTCTCCAAGCAGTGTGTGTTTTCTTGCAACCCTAATTCCAACAATTGGTATCAAATCAGGTTGCGTCCTCCTGGGCTTAGTCATCATCAATCAACTCCAGCATATGTCTGCTCACTTTCTTCGATTTCTGTGAGATTTGGCGAGCATCCCAAGTCTGCTCAAATTTTTGATTCGGCCTCTCCGTTTCCACTATAGACAGTACTGCACAGGCTATTTTGTCATTTTGTGTAGAAT
Organism: Adiantum capillus-veneris; assembly: GCF_014529385.1. Taxonomy (NCBI): domain Eukaryota; kingdom Viridiplantae; phylum Streptophyta; class Polypodiopsida; order Polypodiales; family Pteridaceae; genus Adiantum; species Adiantum capillus-veneris. The sequence continues at coordinate 28,514,742 of NC_140940.1, read as the reverse complement.
TTATGTCAGTGCCATTTTTTGCATAACAGGTCCCCTACAGTCTTCTACAGTTTGTGCTATAATGCATGTGTTGTTCCCGTTTTGTTTCTCCTCTTTTTGAGCAGCTGTCACATCAGGTGTAGCACTTGCCATGGCTGACAACAACATAGATGTGTTCAAGATGTTTGTTGCAGAGGATAGATTGGATGGGGACAATTACCCTATTTGGGCTTATATGATGCAACATGTCCTTGTGTCAAAGGGTGTCTAGAATATTGTGCATGGCATTGATGTACGTCTTGGTTCTAAGGATGTAGGCGATGTTGAGGATGTTGTAGGTTTTGGTGGCAGGATTGCTGCTCCCAGATCTGTTTTGCCTACGGCTGAGCAAGATTGTTGGGATGTAAGAGATACACAGGATCATGCATTGATTGCGTTGTCTGTGAAGCGCACTATTACTCCTCACATTCGTTCAACAAAACCTGCAAATTAGGCTTGGGATATTTTGGCTGGTCTTTATGCAAGTCGGAATGAGGCAAAAGTTGCATTGCTGCGTAAAGAGTCAAAGATTATGTATGAGGAAGATGATATGGACACTTTCTTTGATGGTGTCAAGGATATCAATGAGAAGCTTATTCCTGCAGGGGAAGTCATTCTAGCAGTTTTCTTGTGCAAACTCTTCTTGATGCTTTGCGAGATTCTTACTAGACTTTTGCTAGTACTTGGAGACCTATGACCCAAGGAAATCCAAAAGTTGTCAAGTTTGATGCATTATGCACATTGCTGTGCAAGAGTCACTTTCTAGAAAAAATAGGACTAGACAACATGCAGTTGAACGAGCCTTTGTTGCTGCTCAAAGAAGAGGTGGTAAAAGCAATGTAGCCACTTCTCATGGTTCTTCTATGAGTGGTAAATCACTTGTTCCTAATGCTTTTGCTGGCAGCAATTCGTCTTAGAATTCTAGTGAAAAGGGCAAAAGGAAGATGTGTTGCCATTATTGTAAAGCTAATGATCACTTGCTCAAGCAGTGCCCTAAGTTGAAAGCCAAAGAGGCTAAGAAGAAAGAGGCCGATTCCACTATAAATGTTGGTTCCACTACAAATGCAGCTATTGTTGAGTCTTCTGTGAAAGGAGATAGTGATGGTGATATTGATGGAGAATGGGCTTTTATGCAAAGTGCACTTATGATCCTTTTGTCCATGATGCATGCATGTCAGTTTTGCTGCAGATTCACATGTGTGGTATTTTGACAGTGGTGCTAAAAAGCACATTACCTCACATTGTGATTTGTTTACCTCTCTTGAGTCTGTCCCTCATGGGAATTAAGTGACTTGTGCCAACAATGCCTCTTATCCCGTTCAGGGTGTTGGAAAGATTGTGCTTACTACTGCAGATGGCAGTACTTTCACACTTGTCGATGCATTGTATGTACCTGGGATCAAGAAGAATCTTTTGTTTGTATCTTCACTTGCTAGACTTGGTCTTGTAGTCAAATTTGTGGATGAAAAACGTACAATACATGATCTTAGTTTTGGTGAGATGAAATTGTTGCATCTGGCATTTTATGCCGTGGGCTGTATAAGCTCACTTTGTACGACAAGTGTGGGTATAATTTTGCAAATGCACTGTCGATTCTAAGGCTATTTTACATACAAAACATTGGCATGCACGTTTTGGACATCTGAATAATGTCAGTTTACTATGTTTGCAAAAATTTGATATGGTTGCTTCTTTGCCGGCTCTTGAAGCACCTATCAAACATGTTTGTGAAGGCTATATTTTGGGTAAGATGCACCATTCGATGTTTCCAAAGGATGGTTCAGTAGGGCCTTATGCATGTTGCAACTTGTGCATAGTGATGTTTCTGGGCCCATGTAAACTCCATCTTTGGGAGATTACCTTTACCTCGTGACTTTCATTGATGATTACTCCAGGCATGCATGGGTGTATCCGCTTAAGGCAAAGTCCAAAGTGTTTTTGTGCTTCAAGAAATTTTTGGCCTATGGGCACCCTCCATTATGATTGAGGGGGGGATTATATGTCTCATGAATTTAATGCATTTATGGCTAGTCGTGGGATAAAACACCAATGTACAATTCCGTATACACCTCAGCAAAATGGTGTTGCTGAGAGGAAAAATAGGTCTCTTATGGAAATGGCAAGATGTATGGTCAAAAGTCAAGCTTTACCGCATTTGTTTTGGCTTGGGCCTATTATGTGTGCCACTTATGTACTTAACAGGTGTCCTATAAAACCTTTGCAGTCCATGACTCCATATGAAGCATGGCATGATAGAAAGCCTTTTGTTGAGCACATGCATGTTTTTGGTTGTTTGGCATATGCTTTGGTGCCACAAACACAACGCAAAATATTGGATGATAAGGCTGTCAAATGTATTTTTGTTGGTTATAGTACTCAAAGCAAAGGTTACAGGTTGTATCATCCGCAAACAAAGCATATCTTGGTTTCACAGGATATTGTGTTTGTGGAAGATTTTCGGGGTGTCCACTCGGAAATATGTAAGATAGCACGTACGAACAAAATAAGGGATTTATAATTAAGTACATTTACAAAAAAATGTACTTACATAAAGGGTCTTTTAATTGAGAAAGTGAAATTTTTCATACATAAGGGCTAGTAATTTTACAAAAATGCATACATAATGGGTACTAGTATAATTCTTGAAAATATACAAGTAAGGGATTACTTAAATACCTCTTGTTCGCAGGTGCTATATGCAATTTTGACATAGTGGACTCTCTGGAGGAAGATTTTGTTCACTCCTTGCTATCACCTACTAGAGACAGTAATGTAAGCTCATAGGGAATTTATGACACTTTGTTGTCTCTTTTTAGTGGCGGAAGTTCGAATGTAAATTCCAATGAGTCAAATGTACACTCTATGGGGGTTTCTGAAAATATTACAGATCAGCCTATTACCAATGCAAATGGACATGATATACTTGATGAGGAAAGGGTTGAGAATGAGCAGGCTAGAGGTATGTCTAAATGGTTTGCAAGAGAGTAATTTGGATGCACCTTTCTCAAGTCGGACTCGTTTAGGTTCGCGTCATGCATGAGATTGTTATGCTTTGGCTGTGTCTAGTTTATGTGATGTTGAGGAACCTCTATCTTTTAATGAAGCACATAATTCAAAAAATTGGATGGCTACCATGCAATCAGAATATGATGCACTTATAGAAAATGACACATAAACTTTATGTTATTTGCCTCCTAGCAAAAAGGCCATTAATATGAAGTGTGTTTACAAGTTGAAATGCAAGCCGGATGGTGAGATTGATTGTTGTAAGGCTTGACTTGTTGCGAAGGGTTATGCATAGCAAAAAGGCATAGATTATGAAGAGACTTTTTCTCCCACTTTTTGTATAACTACTGTGCATTTTCTATGTGCATTGGCATCTCATTTTGATTGGGATGTACATCAGTCAGACATTGTAACTGATTTCTTGAATGGTGACATATTTGAGGAAGTTTATGTAATGCAGCCTCGTAGTTTTGTCAAGAAAGAGGACAAGAGGATAATGTGTGTAGATGTAAGAAAGCTTTGTATGGGTTGAAGTAATCTCCTCGTACTTGGTATGAGAAAGCTGATACTCATTTGGTCAAACGAGGCTTTCGTAACAGTCCAGCAAAAATCACATTGTATGTAAAGCGTGAGGGTGATGTACTTCTCATTGTCGTTCTCTATGAGGATTATTTTTTTATCACTGGATCAAATGAGAAACATATTGCTAAATTTAAGGCTGATTTGAATGCTACTTTCAAGATGAAAGATCTGGGATTGTTGCATCATTACTTGGGCATATAGTTTAAGTAATGTGATGGTGGTACTGCCTTGTGTCAGACAAGTTACATAGAGACATTCCTATATAAGTTTGGACTTGAGGATTGCAAACCTATTACCACCCCCATGGAAAAACAGGTTTGAAATTGAGTCTTCATGATGCTAGTGATCCTGCCAATGTCACTTTTTATCAAATTGATGTTGGTTGCCTTAAGGAGAAAGGTCTCAAGAAAGGTATGTTGGTTCTAAGGTATGATAACAGGTTTGCCACTAGGAAGGATAAAAAGTTTTCACCCAAATGGGAGGGGCCATTTGTCATTAGAAAGCGCTACAACAATGGCAGTTATCGACTGATGGATGCAGATGGTTCCCAAAACACGTGTTAATGAATGGAGGCTGAAGAAGTACTTTTTAAGTTTTATCAAGCACCTATGATGGATATACCTGAGGAGAGAGACTCCTCCACTTCAAATGAAGAAGAATCAAACATCGAGCAAGAGGCATAAATGCCTCTAGCTTAAAGGGGAGGGCTAATGAGGGCCGCCTTTTGAAATCAACCCGTCTCTCTCTATGGAAACCCCCCCCCCCCCCCCCCCCCCCGCTTCTCAAAAAAAAAATTTCAAGCATAGGGCTTTCACCGAAGCAAAAAATCTTGCATGGTAAGGAGCCTTTGTCCTCAAGTACAGACGAAGCCACTGGTAATCATTTTTCTCCCTCCTTTATTTTCTCCTCAAAAGGGCTCCACTTTCAAATAAAATTGATGACTATATTAGTAAAATAAAGGGCACTCAATGGTTTGTACAACCATAGCCACCACCTTCTTACAAAAGCAAATAAAGGGGGCCTCCTTCTCATTATCACCTCTTTCCACCTTGTCCTCTTTCATCCATGGAGCCCTCCCTCTCCTTGTCTTCTCTCTCCCTCTCACTCTCCTTGTCTTCTCTCTCCCTCTCACTCTCTCTCTTGGCTGAAATTTTCACTTTTTTGTCCCTTCTCTCTCTCTCTCTCTCTCTCTCTCTGACCAACAAAAAAACATTATCTCCCTCCACACACACACACACACACACAAACACGCACACAAAGCTGAAAACAACCAACTTTCAGCATACATAGAGTACATGCACACACACACACTCTTCTCTATCACTCTCATGTCTTTCCCAAGCTCTCCATAGCTGAAAATTGATGTTTTTTCAGCCATACACACACACACACACACATACACATACACATACACACACACACAACCTACTCATCAACACGCACCCCACTCTCATAATCACCACCAAACACTCTCACAAATCATCCCATAAGTTCAAAATAGTCAAATTACATCCACCATCATTTGCACACATGCACATGCTCTTATATATACGCGCTTCGTGCCAACGGCTTCAATGAAGTGACGACCATTGTGACAACCGCAAAGGCACTCGACTACAACTACTACAAACGACACGACTCAAGGGAGGCTTGTCTGTTCATCAATTTCAAACGGCAACATCAACTTCGTAATCATATTTTACTCCACCTACAACCCTCATAATCTCTCCTTTGTGTGTTAAATCTAGGGCATAAGTGAGAGAAACAAAGCCACATTAAATGAAGGCTTGGCCAAAGTTAGAGCCACTACCGCTATGAGTGGCAGATTTATCTTCTCCAATGACAAACTACCTTCGGCAACCTCTTGTAAAAAAAAACCTTCTCTCCTCTCTCAAATAAGCTAGCTATGACTAGCATACCTTGTAAAAAACCCATTCCTCTACTCTCCTTTCCCCTCCATCTCTCTCTTCTCCTACTATTTTCTCTCTGTGGAGCTCTATCACAAGTATCATTGCATCAGACATGGCCAACCCACAGTCACGGGTGTAGGTCATGTCCCAATAAAATATAGGAAAATTCCACCCTCTTTTCCTATATAAGGAGGGGTCTCTATCACCAAAACACAACAACGCTCTCACCAAAGCAGAAATTGTAAGTTATTAGAGGTTATGAGCATTTTGAGGCGTAGGCACTATGTCTCCATACTTATAATATAGCTAGAAGTGTTAGTCCATGTAAAAGAGCATTGAGAGACACCATCACACCACAAATTATGATAAGGAGGTTATGCACACAAAAACTACTCATCAACACATATCCCACCTCCATCATCATCAACCGCCATGCCTTGGTGCAATTCGAAGTGGAGGATTTAGCATTCAACAAGAGTGAAGGTTACCCTCACGCTACTCCTTGACATCATCTCCACCCGTCAATGAGGCATCCATGGTCTCCTCCTTCCTCTCTTGCCCCTCTCTACCCGTTATATCTCTCCCCCACAAATAATCTACTCTTTTTGTTATGTCATTCTTTCTATTGTTCTCGATTTGTGAGTATGTGACCATTTGGTGGAGAGTCAGCATCACTGTCTTTGGGACCGTCCCTCGGCCCAACAGGTGTGCTACGAGTTCTTCGACTGATGCCTACTCTCTCCACGGCTCAACAATACACTTGGGGGGCAGCGGCTTGGTCCACTCTCACGGGCCCGACACTTCAGTTTGAGCTATCTTCCACCAACAGGATGATAGTGATACAGGGGGGGCGACCTACACTATAGTTGTTTAGTTCTTTTGCTTTGTATGTAGAGGTATGCGGGTTCGCCACCTTATGGTTGTTTTGTTCTTTTGATTTGCATGTATTGGTGTTAGCAGCAGCTAACATAGGCTACACCAAATATGCATCAAGCGGGCGATATACTATGGTTGTGCATAATATTTCTAGCTCACTTTGTATCAGTCTTGGGCTCATTGGGAGTTCCAAAGTTGTATATGGTAGCTAGAAGGCTCAAGCTTAAACCCATAGTAGAAGGGATTGTGGTGAAAGCCTTTAAAAGGAAGCCTTTATGCAAGGAGGCCTTATTCTCGAGTATCCACTCTTGAGGATCCACTTTTGAGAGCTCTCTCTCTCTTGAGTGGTATTCTATGGATGGCCTTGCCTTGAGCGTAATGCCCATGCTTAAGAGGCTAGGACTAATCCACTATAATTAGAGAAGCTTGATTAATCTAATTCCTATTTTACTCATTAGTCTTATCTTCTCTACGTTTCACTATGTCATGAGGGAGTATTACACTCTCATTATTCTAGATTTGAGAGAGGTATGTACTTCTTGCTTTGATCTTAACTCTCTTCTTTCCTAAGTATTTCAATTAGTTGATTACTTCTCTAATTCTCTTGATTAGTGTAGTGTGTGTGCATTCTTGGTCATGTCATTAGAGTTTGTACCTAATTGTGTGCTTAAGTGTGTGAAGGTTTAGGAGCCTTGAGCTCAATGCCACTTGTGTGTGATGTGATTAGAGTAACTTGGTTGGCATGTGATGATTGGGAAATCCAACTTCAATGCAATTAGTGTGTGCTTTGATCATGGATGCTTGTGTTGAATGTGTTCTTGTGACTCCATAAGATTGGCAAGTCGGACTTTGGTGGACTTGATGTGTGTAGGAGTTGATAGATTAGTGATTAGAGAATGATTAGAGTTAGTCTTTCCATGGATAATCTCTACTTGCATTAGAGAGGTATTCTCTTGAATCCTCTATTTCTATTCATCTGATGCTCGTGCTCCCATGCCCTAGCTGGGTTGCCAATCCACGGATTTGATAATTTTGTATGGGTTGCAATTAGGTCATCGCTAAGACCCATGGTTGAGTCTTCTGAGACTTAACTCTCCATTGCTTGATTGGTTTTATGGTTTGCGCAGAAGATAAGTGCTCTTTTTTCTTCCAAATCCATTTCGTGTTAGGTTCCTTGTTCGGAGGTGCTCCTCTTTGTGTTTTGATCTTTGGAACCATCTTTATTGTCGATGATGTTTTGGACACCTAGATTTGAATCGGCTTGTCCTTAAGTTGTGCTTTCGGTACCCAAATTTGCCTGACTCCTTGCATGTTACTTGTAGCATTTGCTTGTCGATAGGATAGAGAAGATTGATTGTTTTGTGGTTTGCTCTGCTGGTAACTTCTTTTCCATTCCTCCTTGCTTGGTGCAATTGGTACAATGAGTTGTCCACCTTTAGGTGACAGCTTGAGCTGATTGGTATCCCAATCTGGTACTGCCTTGTACGTCTGCATCCATGAGATTTCAAGAATAATTGTCTCATTCATGTGTGAAGAGTGCGTGCGAGAGCGTGTGTGTGTGTGTGTGCAACAATGGAGAAGAGAGGAGACACAGGTTTGGGTGGACTCCAAACACAATAGTGTTAGGGTTATGAGTCCTTATTCTTTTGTATAGAATGAATGGTCAGTGTTAGTTCCCGGTTAGTCTCCGGCCGCCCAACACTCAAGCACGGCACATTGGCCTTTACCACCCCAACAACCTCCCACTTAAAGGACAATGTGCCTTTAAGCTAGGGTGATAATGTATATATACATACAATACAGGTAGACAATGACCATGATTATCTACCCAATGCTCATGAGTTCCTGACAATGTGCAAACCGCATTGAAGGTAAGCCCTTTGTTAGAAGATCAGCAAGATTCTCAGTGGTGTGAATTTTGGCAAGTTGCAATCGCTTGTCCTCAATCACCTCATGAATGAAGTGATACTTCACATCCACATGCTTTGTCTTTGCATGGAACACTGGATTCTTTGCCAATTGTTAGCACTTTGGCTATTGGAATGTAACACAAGCATCTCAACATTGATTCCCAAGTCTCCCACCAGCCGGCCAAGCCATATAGCTTCTGAAGCTGCAACATATTCAACCTCTGTAGTAGACAAGGTAACACAATCTTACAAACGAGATCGCCATGAAACTGCACCTCCTATGAATTCAAAAACATAGCTTGAAGTGGACCTTTTTTTTTCCAAGTCTCCTACATAATCTACATCCGTGTAACCAATTACACATGCTTACTTTCTTCCGAAGCAAATGCACATGTCTTTTGTACCATTCAAATATCGCATAACCCCTTTCACTACCTCCCAATGTTTCTTGCTTGGATTTGACTTATATCTGCTAACAACTCCCACTGCAAAAGCAATATCAGGACGTGCAACAATCATAGCATACATCAAACTTCCAACTGCATATGAATAAGGCACTTTTGCCATTTCAGCCTTTTCCTTTTCAGACTTAGGGCAATCATTTTTAGAAAGTTTCACATATGGAGGCAATGGAGTACTCAATGTCTTCCCCGTCTCCATATTGAAACGCTTGAGCACTTTAGCAATGTACTCAGATTGAGACAAATAGACCAATTTCTTGCATCTGTCTCGCTTAATGCGCATGCCAAGGATATGGCTTGCTTCACCCATGTCTTTCATTTCAAAGTTTGCATGTAACTCTGACTTCAAAGCTAAAATCTCATCCCTGCATTTCTCGGAAATTAACATATCATCCACATAAAGGACCAAAATCAGCAAACTACCATCTTTAGCTCGCTTAGTGTAGAGGCAATGATCCATATTGCTACGTTTGTAGCCTTGAGAGAGCATGAACGAGTAGAATTTATGATACCACTCCCTTGATGACTTTTTAGACCGTAAAGAGTCTTTTCTAACTGACACACCAAGTCTTCATTTCCCTTCTCAACAAAACCTTCTGGCTGCTGCATATAAACTTCTTCTTGAAGATCACCATGCAAGAACGCCGTCTTGACATCCATCTAGTCAAGTTCCATGTTGTCTTTAGCAATCAATGCAAGTACACACCGTAGAGTAGTCATCTTGACAACCGGAGAAAAGATCTCATCAAAGTCAATACCCTCCTGCTGCTTAAATCCTTTAGCAACAAGCCGTGACTTGTACTTGGGTTTATTATCATGAGGTGTAATTGCTTGTACACCCATTTTCATAGTAATGCCTTTTTAACTTTAGGCAACCGAACCAACTTCCAAGTTTGATTCTTATGCAGCGAGTCCATTTCTGATTGCATAGCTTTCTCCCACTTTGCCTTGTCATCCATTGACATGGCTTCCTTATAGCAGGAAGGCTCTCCGCAATCTATCAACATAATGTAGTCCAATGAGGGAGTAAATCTATCAAGAGTCCTTGAAACTTTTGTAGACCTTCTAATAACTGCTTGAGCCGGTTGTCCCTCAGCAACATCTTGTACTACAGGAGGATTTTGCACTTGTTGTCTGACATTAGGCACTTCATCCCTATTGTGGACAATTCCATCTTCTTGGAAGATAACTCTCCTGACCTCCACTGTATGCACAGGCTTCTTATGCATCTTTTCTTCATTGAAGTATACATCATTGTTGCGAACTATCTTTTTAGCTTCAGGATCCCATAAGCGAAATCCCATCTCTCCAGGATTGCCATAGCCAAGAAATATGCATTTCTTTGACTTAGGAGCCAACTTGATTCGAAACTCCTTTGGAACATGGAAATACGCTTCACAGCCAAAGACTCTAAGATGCTTGTAAGAAGGGGGCTTCCCAGACCAAAGCTCTTCAGGTACCTTCTCATCTAAAGCCTTGTTGGGAGATCTATTAATAAGATGGACAGCAGTTGCTAACACTTCCGCCCAAAATCCATTAGGTAACTTTGCATTAGATAACATGCTACGTAATTTCTCTTGTATGGTACGGTTCATCCTCTCAGCAACACCATTTTGTGGAGGGTTATATGGAGCAGTCAGCTCTCTTTTTATGCTTTTGGAATCACAAAAATTCTGAAAGGCTTTAGTGACATACTCACCACCATTGTCTGATCTCAAGCACTTTACTTTCTTGCCAGACTGATTCTCCGCTAATGCCACAAAATTTTGAAAATTTGAAAGAACTTCATCCTTCTTCCTGAGAGGATATACCCACACTTTCCTTGAGAAGTTATCAATGAATGTAGCAAAGTACAATGAACCTCCCATGGATACGTTAGGCATAGGTCCACAGACATCACTATGCACTAACTCTAATGGCTCACTTTTCTGAGTGCTTCCCCTTTTGTGTGGTGACTGTGTTTGTTTACCATAAAGACAATGCTCACAAACTGAAAAGTCAGAGAAATTGAAGCCAGGCACATAACCAGAACGAGATAAGATTTTCATTCCCTTTTGAGACATATGTCCTAACCGGCGATGCCACAAAGAAACACTTGGCTGCTCGGTTACACAAATTACATGGTTTTTAACATTGGATACATGTAGCATGTACAAAGTCCCAGACTTTGAACCATGTGCTACTACTAAAGAACCTTTGGTGGTCTTCCACGAACTATCACCAAATGTGCAGTAATATCTTGCGTCATCCAATTGTCATGTACTAATCAAGCTTTTGGTAAGCTTCGGCATGTGTCTCACATTCTTGAGCATGAATGAAGAACCATTCTGAAATTTCAGTTGCACATCGCCGACACCAACTATGTCGCAAGCAAAATCATTGCCAAGACGAACACGACCTTTACGGGCTGCATCATATGTACTGAACCACTCTCTGTGAGGAGTCACATGAAACGATGCACCTGAGTCAATAACCCAATCCTGTAAAGCATAGTCATTAGTGGCAACCAAAAATGTTGAATCCATGGCAGATGTGAGATAAATGTCTCCATCAGAATCTTCAACAAAAACATTATTGATCTCTTCAATCTTTATACTGCTTTCCTTAGTCTTGCCTTCTTCCGACTTCTTGTCTTTACCTTTCTCTTGTTTCCACTTTCGACAGTCTTTCTTCATATGACCCTTTTTGTGACAATGATAGCACTCAATGTCTTTTTGGCCACGTGATTTGCTACGAGATTTTCCTCTCTGATTCTGCTTGCCCTTTTCTTGTGATTGACCACGAACAACGAGAGCATTGCTAGTACCACGAGAAGTATCAAGATTCTTCCTGTTAACCTCTTCAGTGAGCAAATTTCCCTCAACATCAGCACATGTTAAACCATCAGGAGGTGTTGAGTTACTTATGGCTGTGCGAAAAGTATCCAAACTTTCTGGAAACATAACTAGCAAGAACATTGCTTTGACTGTATTGACGAAATTGACTCCCTGTGCAGAAAGCTGACTGAAAATTGTGTTGAACTCATTGAGATGGTTGCACATGGGTGTGTCCTCATCCATCTTCAAATCAACTAAATTTTCAGCCAATAAACCTGTGATGTTGCACTTTGCTTCTCATATAGGTCACATAACTTCTTCCACAGCTCAAAACTAGTCTTTGCCATGTTCACACATTCTTTGACAAAGTCAGCATGATGGTGGACTTGGCAAGCTCATCCAACTCCTCCCAGTCATACTCATCCATTTCCTCAAGCTTTATCCCCTTCATCTTTATTGGCCGGATCTGCTTCTTCTGTACTAAGACATTGTAAATCTGTTCCTTCCAAAATGGGAAGTTAGTGCCATCCAACTTCTCAGTGTTGAACAAAGAGTTCTCCAATGATGAAGCCATCATTCGACAAGGAACAAAAGTGATAGATTTGCTCCACTAAAGAAGATGATAGAAAACCTGAAAAATTTTGGCAGAGTCTCCCCTGCAAAACTGACTTCTGAACCCAAAACAAATGTGTACAATGACTGAAACGCTGAGCAAAGTGGCTAAACCGGCAAGATAAAACCTCAAAGAACTGTCACTGTCAATGTCTCCAACTCTAGAAGAGTGTCTCTGACCAACTGAACACTGTCAAAGGCATACGCATACAGATGACAGCAATGCCAACAATGGCGGGTCAGCAGATGCACACCAATACTGCACTAACTGCATAAACATACATCCTATGTCGATGTCGAAACTATTGTGATGTCGGGGGCTCGGTCCAAAACCTGTATCATCGAAAGGATCTCCACATTTGAGAATCCCCCAGCTCAATAAAACCTCACTACGACCCTCAACAATAGGCTTTGCATATTTCCATCACAATACATAAACCGCATAAGATCTTACATCAACCACAGAAACCCTTTTCTGTAACCGCTACGGCAGTTTGTCTGATATAACAGACCCTCAAGACCTTACATCAAATATGCATGTGACAAAAATTGCAGAAAGAGTCTGCAACGAAAACATGTACGCAGAAGAACCGACGAGGGTAGGGCCACCCTGCTGTCTGAACCGAATATCTCTCAAACTGTGCAAACTTTGCAGAAACTTCCTTCTGCAAAGTTGTAGACCACGCGAAAACGGTTGGGGATCTCAGGAATGGACTTGAAATAAGTTGTTTTTACAGATCGAAACAGACCTGGCTTCTACTTCAGGACCTACAGGCAGTCTGAGTGACGTATCTCAAAATTGGTGAAGATTTTGAGAAAACGTTCTTCTGCAAAGTTGAAGAGGACGAAAAATTAGTTAGAAATCTCGGGAATCAGCTTGAATAAAGACGTTTTGATAGACCAAAACAGATCTGCAAAAACATGCTGCACTTTTTGCTGCTTCCCCATTGAGCTCCAATGGTGCTCCCAATCCCTGAGCTCTAATACCAATTGAAGAGTGCGTGCGAGAGCGTGTGTGTGTGTGTGTGCAACAATGGAGAAGAGAGGAGTCACAGGTTTGGGTGGACTCCAAACACAATAGTGTTAGGATTATGAGTCCTTATTCTTTTGTATAGAATGAATGGTCAGTGTTAGTTCCCAGTTAGTCTCCGGCTGCCCAACACTCAGGCGTGGCACATTGGGCTTTACCACCCCAACAATGTGTTCATCTGGTAAGCATACAAACTGATGAGGACATGAACATCCATGTACTATCACATTTAAGGTGACTACGCCCAATGTTGGTGTTGGGTTCTTGTTGCATCCTTTGATAGTCGCTATTCCTGTTGTCAAAGACTGACTTGTTGCTTTCTTGTACGTGGAATAACTGACTGCATTTACTCGAGCTCCTGTTTTGACCATGCATTTGTGCTATGATTGTTGATCTGTACTTTGATGCGAAGGTCCATTCTATCAACCATTCATCATCTGTTGACACTGCATCTTTCTGCAATTCCCATTGTCAGTCATCTATTTCTAGGGTGTTGATGGGAATAGGTATTTGTTGATTCTTGAGAGCAGCTTATATTTTGAGTACTTGAAGCCAAGCTTCTTCTTGGGTTTCATCGATAACCTGCTGTGATTTTATCTTCCTTTGCTTATCTGCATACATTCTTTTAGCAATTCATTGGTTAGTGGCAAATTGTACTTCTTTAAACAACATCCACTAATCCAATTAGCCATCGGTTCACCATCTAGGGTGGAAAACTTAATTGCTCCACTTGGAGATACATCTTCAATGATAAACGATCCGTTTTCTTTTTTCTTAGACTTGGGATCAATGTGTTGCTTAAGGGAATAGACTAGAACTAAGTCCCCTTTTTTGAAGATTTTGGTAATTAGATAGGAATAAAAAAAAAAAATTTGTTTCCACGATTAAATTGTTAATCCATGGTATGAATCTGACTCGACTAGTGCATAGAGGCTACAAGAGGTTGTCAATCTCTCGGAAAACAACAAAATAACTTGCATCTAACTCAAGCTTCACTCAAGTGACTGAAATCACCAAAAGCCAATCGCTCATCGACAAACAAATTTTGACTGGTCTTTATGCAAGTCGCAATGAGGCTAAAATTGCATTGATGCGTAAAGAGCTGGAGTCGAAGATTATGCATGAATAAGATGACATGGACACTTTCCTTGATAGTGTCAAGGATATAAATGAGCAACTTATTTCTGCGGGCGAAGTCATTTCTAACAATTCCCTTGTGTAGACTATTCTTCCAGACTTTTGCTAGTACTTAGAGACTTATGACCCAAGGAAATCCAAAAATTGTCAAGTTTGATGCATTATGCACATCGTTGTTGCACGAGTCACTTTCTAGAAAAACCAGGACTAGACAAATGCAGTTGAACAAGCCTTTGTTGCTGCTGAAAGAAGAGGTGGTAAAAGCAATGTAGCAACTTCTCATGGTTCTTCTGCGAGTGGTAAATCACTTGTTCCTAATGCTTCTACTGGCAAAAATTTGTCTGGAAATTCTTGTGAAAAGGGCAAAAAGAAAATACATTTCCATTATTGTAAAGCTAATGATCACTTGATCAATTAGCAGTGTCCTAAGTTGAAGCAAAAGAGGCTAAGAAGAAAGAGGCTAGTTTCACTACAATTACTAGACTACTACAAATGCATCTATTGTTGAGTCTTTTGTGGAAAGGGATTGTGATGCTGATGTTGATGTAGAATGGGCTTTTAGTGCAGAGTGCACTTATGATTCTTCTGTCCATGATGCATGTTTGTTAGTTGCTGCAGATGCTCATGTGTGGTACTTTGATAGTGCTTCTATGAAGCACATTACCTCTCATCATAACTTGTTTACCTCTCTCGAGGATGTCCCTCATGGGAATTCAGTCACTTGTGCCAACAATGCCTCTTATCCAGTTAAGGGATTTAAAAACATTGTGCTTACTACTTCAAATGGCAGTTCTTTAACAATTGTTGATGCATTGTATGTACCTAGGTTCAAGAAGAATCTTTTGTTTGTATCTGCACTTGTTAGACTTGGTCTTGTAGTTACATTTCTGGATGGCAGATGTACAGTACATGATCTCAATTTTGGTGATGAAATTCTTGCATCTGGCATTTTATGACATGGGTTGTATAAGTTCACTGTGTAAGACAAGTGTGGGAAAAATTTTTCAAATGCAATTGTGGATTCTAAGGCTATTTGAGATGCAAAACTTTGGCATGCACGTTCTGGGCATCTGAATTTTTCCAGTTTGCTGCGTTTGCAAAAATCTGATATGGTTGCTTCTTCGCCACCTCTTAAAGCACCTGTCAAACATGTTTGTGAAGATTGTATTTTGGGTAAGATGCAGCGTTCCAAGTTTTCAAAGGATGGTTCAGTTAGTGCCACATGCAGGTTGCAGCTTGTGCATAGTGATGTTTGTAAACCCATGCAAACTCCGTCCTTGAGCAATTACCTTTACTTTGTGAATTTCATTTTGATAATTACTCCAGGCATGCATGGGTGTATCTGCTTAAGGAAAGTCCGAAGTGTTTGTGCTTCAAGAAATTTTTGACTATGGCTAAAAATGTCTCGAAATGTATTATGGGCACCCTTCGTTCAGATCAAGGGGACGAGTATATGTATCATGAATTTAATGCATTTTTGGCGAGTCGTGGGATAAAACACCAATGTACAATGCCATATACACTTCAACAAAATGGTGTTGCTAAGAGGAAAAACATGTCTCTTATGGAAATGGCACGATATATGGTCAAAAGTCAAGCTTTACCACATTCGTTTTGCCTTGAGGCTATTATGTGTGCCACTTATATACTTAACAGGCGTCCTACAAAAGCTTTGCAGTCTATGACTCCATATGAAGCATGGCATGATAGAAAGCCTTCTATTGAGCACATGCGTGTTTTTGATTGTTTAGAATATGCTTTGGCACCAGAAACGCAGTGTAAAAAATTGGATAAGGCTATCAAATGTACTTTTGTCGACTATAGTGTTGAAAGCAAAGGTTATAGGTTGTATCAATCACAAACAAAGCGTATCTTGGTTTCACGAGATGTTGTGTTTGTGGAGATTTTGTTCAGTCCTTGCTGTCATGTACTAGAGACAGTTGTGTAAGCTCACAGGACATTTATGACACTCTGTTGCCCCTTTTCAGTGGTGGAAGTTTGAATGTAAATTCCAAAGAGGCAAATGTATAGCCTATGGGGGTTTCTAAAAATGTTACAGATCAGCCTATTACTGATGCACATGTACATTATGTACTTGATGAGGAAAGGGCTGAGAATGAGCAAGCTATATGTATGCCAAATGCTTGGTGCATACTTCACGTGACAATAAATTGGATGCACCTTTTTCATGTTGTACTCATTCAGGTTCTCACCATGCATCTTATGCATCAGATTGTTATGTTTTGGTTGTGTCTAGTTTATGTGTTGTTGAGGAGCCTCTATCTTTTGATGAAGTACAAAATTCAAAAAATTGGATGGTTGCCATGCAATCAAAATATGATGCACTTATAGAAAATGACACATGGACTTTATGTTTTTTGCCTCCTGGAAAAAGGCCATTGTTACAAAGTGGGTTTACAAGTTGAAACGCAAGCCAGATGGTGAGATTGATTGCTATAAGGCTCAACTTGTTGCAAAGGGTTATGCACAGTAAAAAGGGATCAATTATGAAGAGACTTTTACTCCCACTTGTCGGACAACTACTGTGTATTTTCTATGTGCATTGGCAACTCATTTTGCTTGGGATGTACATCAATCAGACATTGTAATTGCTTTCTTGAATGGTGACATATTTAAGGAAGCTTATGTAACAGAGCCTCACGATTTTGTCAAGAAAGGACAAGAGGATAAAGTGTGCAAATGTAGGAAAGCTTTGTATGGGTTGAAGCAATCTTCTCGTACTTGGTATGAGATGGATGACACCCATTTGGTCAAACGAGGATTTTGTAATAGTCCAACAGAAATCACATTGTATGTACATTGTGAGGGTGATGTACTTCTCATTGTGGTTCTCTATGTGGATGATTTGGTGATCACTGGACCAAATGAGAGACATATTGTTGAATTTAAGGTTGATTTGAATGCTACTTTCAAGATGAAAGATTTGGGGTCGTTGCATCATTACTTAGATATACAATTTAAGCAGTGTGATGGTGGTATTTCCTTGTGTCAAAAAAGTTACATAGAGACATTGCTATGTAACTTTGAACTTGAGGATTGCAAACCTATTGCCACTCCCATGGAAACAGGGTTGAAATTGAGTCTTCATGATGCTTATGAACATGCCGATGTCACTCTTTACCAAACTGCTATTGGCTACCTTATTTATGTATGCAACATGAGGCCGGATATTCAGTTTGCAGTTTCACAGGTCAGCAGATTCATGCATAGTCCAGGGTCTAAGCATTGACACGTTGTCAAGAGGATTTTTTTGCTACTTGAGTGGCACTTTACATATTTGCTTGTTTTATCACAAGGGGGAGTCATTTCCGCTAGACTTACATGCTTTTTTAGACTCAGATTGGGCTATTTTTCTTGACATGCGAGTGTCCACAAGTGGATTTTGTTTCATGTTCGACAATTCATGTATCTCATGGTTGAGCAAGAAGCAACCTACTGTGGCCACTTCTAGTTGTGAGGCTAAGTACAGGGCAGTTTCACAGCTACTACGGTCGAGTGCGTATAGCTCAAACTCCTTATGGTTGATTTGGGTGTTGGACATGATAGTATCAACACTATCTACATTGACAGTCAGAGCGCATTGGTGGTTGTGAGGAACCCAGTTTTCATGCTCGCACAAAGCACATTGAGGTGCATTACCACTATGTCAGGGAGAGGCTCTCAACAGGAGAGATCATCTTGGATTATGTGCCAACAGATGACAACCTTGCAGATATTTTCACAAAGGTATTATCTTGTGAGAAGTTTGAAGCTTTCCGCACAGCTTTGGGCTTACTCCCCTTTGTGGACTTATGGTGTCCTCAGGGCATGGCACTTCCCTATACTCTATGTGCCAGATCTCGTTCACCGCTAGGGAGAAGTTTGCGGTCTTGCCAGGAAAGCACCTGGCTTTTGGCTGTGAGAGTTTCTGAGAGAACTCCAAAAACTATATGAAGGAGCTATACCATAGATGCCATGAATTCTAGGGTTTGGAAGGAAGTGCAATCAAAGAAGCCCCACTCTTTCTTTCTTGCACTCACACACACAAAGAAAGAACACAAAAGAGAATATAAAACAATACAAAGATGAAAACATCAAGGCTATGGTCATATCGTATCATGGGTAATATGAAGGGGTTAATAGACGAGTTAATGGCGTCCAATGTTTGCCGACCAAATAGGCTACAGAGTGTTCTTTGGAATTGTAATTTTGTTCTTACCATAATATATATGTTTTTTCTAGTGATTGGGATTAATTGGGTGTACAAATCCTCTTGGTTCATAGCAAGATAACTACACTTATGTCAAAAAAAAAAGTTATAGTCTATAAGGGGTAGTATGATAGGATCCGGTAAAAGAAGTATTTCATTGAGCCTTTCTGGGGGCCAAAGAGAAACATTATACGTTGTTGAAAGTGTACTTTACGGATAATTCAAACGTTAATTGCAATCGATTTCACAGAGTGGAAGCGACAGAAATTCACATCATGTGGATTATTCATCTAAGATGACTCTAGTATGTGCAAAATGTAGATATGAGATAAGAGAAGAGAAGAGAATTTTCCGTCCCAAGCCCTATTCTTGCCTGTAGACAATAAGTATACTACGGGGAGAGATACACCTGTAGCAAGGAGAATCTAGAATTTATAGAGAAAATGACTTTCTAAGAGAGAGAGAAATAGATATGGTTAGGGAGATGAAATTGGATATATATATATGTTGGATTAGAGATGAAAAAGAAAACAACAAGAAACCAACAAAATATCAAAGTAAAACAAATTTTACTAGAAAAACTCTTTGGGAGTCATTTACCATTTTGATGGAGAGAGAAGAAGAGGGAAGACTTCAAGCTTTGATTGATGCACCAAGTTCAAGACCTTCTTTGATTAGATTTGATATTCCAAGGATAGCTTACAAGATTGGCTAGTCTTCCTTTAGGAGCAAGTGTAGGCTTATGCTTATGTTTATGGCTAAGTACAATTAGGCATCAATCCTTTCACTCCCTCATGAATGCCTTTCAAGGAAGAAGAGTTTCCATTTTATAGGTGAAGGGAACCCCCAAGGGTTACACAAGAAAGAGAAGCGCCAGTGTGAACAGGAACTGGCAAAGTTTGAAATAGGATGTCCCTGCATGATGTGGACAAACTGGGGTCCACCATTTTGATCATATCTCCTCAACCATGACTCTAAATAAAAAAGTAAAAATAGGGTAGAAAATTCAGCTCATAAGCTAACGACCCCCATTTTATATACTTTTTCTAATTCGGATTGGAACCTTGTGTTATAAAATCATCAAAATAGGGTATATTTTTGGCAGCAAAAGTCTTCTTGTGATCCTCTTAGACTAGACTTTCATTTGATTCCAATGGACACCTCATGCAATATGAAAGCATGACATTGCTCCTTGACAAATTTTTGTAATCATCTTTGCAATAATGCATTAAAATTTGTGCATCTTTGAGAATCATGCAAGCTAGTGTCCCACTAGGATTTGATTTCTTCTCAATAGCTATTAAAAAGAAATATAAGAAATATATGAAAAATACATAGCATATATACATATTGGAATTTACCCTAGATATATGATCAAATTAGGGTATGAGATGATAATGAGATAGTACAAAGAAAGAACCAATGCTTGTTGCTCCAAGGTAAAGAGACGGGGCTATTGACTCTTTTTCCCATAGTACTTTCTAATGGTAAAGTAAGAATATGTTACCCTTGAGATAAATATTAGGAGGAGATAGAAAGATTATTATTATTCTTAGATATGCATATGTACATTATGGAAAATATACTTATGTAACTAAAAAGTTGTGAGATAGATCTTGTAGCATTTGTTCCCACTATGTATGTGTCACAGGACGACACCGCATCACACTCGGGGGGGATTTGTTACCATATACATGTGGTAGTGATGTGTATGAACACACTTAGGACCGTCAGGACATTTTTCCCTCATTAGGAGTTTTTTTCCCCCATGCATTGTATATATGCTCATCTCTCTAGGGCTAAATTATCTTTTCCTAAGTAATACACTCTCTGTTGTGTGCCTTGAGCTTTCTTCATCTTCTCCAAGTTGTATGTGTTTTCCTACAACCCTAATTCCAACAATTGGTATCTGATACCACTTATTGGGTTCATTCTGGAAGCGTGCTCCCTAATCACCAATGGTTTAGCATTAGGCTATGGAGGGTGAAGCCTTAGCTTAACGATGGTGTTAGGGTTAGGGTTAGAGATATGGAAATTAAAGTTAGGCTATGCCAAGTGCAAGAGCATAAAGAGAGAGAGTATAGAC
This sequence comes from Adiantum capillus-veneris, assembly GCF_014529385.1. Taxonomy (NCBI): domain Eukaryota; kingdom Viridiplantae; phylum Streptophyta; class Polypodiopsida; order Polypodiales; family Pteridaceae; genus Adiantum; species Adiantum capillus-veneris. Next base: position 28,494,088 of record NC_140940.1, on the reverse strand, counting down.
ACAATGATAATGCTCAAAGTGCAAATACTTCATTAGAAAATAGCCTCTAATATAGGCTTAGTGCTTACAACCATTGGCTAGAGAGGTTGCACCCTCTTGCTATTGGACCATCTCATCATTTATCTTTTACTAGGTGGCTAGAGGGCTTTTCCGTATGATGCCACAAGTGTTGGGCTTACCCTAACAGATGATTCGGTCAAGAAATTTCTATGTTTTATGTAGGGTTATTGACCAACATACAAGGTTATCCACAAGTGTATGATTTTTTTTGAATTCATATTTGATATAGAAGCAAATATCCCTCTATAAAAATATGCTCCTATTATGTTGTTTTTAGTCTGCAACTTAGCTTTTTGAAAAAATCAATGTTAAGGAAAGTTCTATGGATTTGTTAGTTGCCCTATGAAAACTAATTAAGGATCTTTATACCACCTGGCAAAATAACAATCATTATAGAATTCACATAGATTAGCAATCTATGATATGGTGATTTGGTGTGTACAAAGGAGTAAAAATGATAGCCATACTTGATAGTTGGGCTGGAATAGCCATTGTTGTGAAGGGAATTTGGGAGAAATGGGGAAGACCAGCTCTCTAGACAACACGCATGAAGTTGTTATCAGAGAATTGGGACTAAGGTGCATCGAAAATTATAGATTAACTAGAGTAATCGATCAATTGTGTAACATTGAGCATATTCGAGCATGATAATTGCAGACCATGCATTAACTTAGATTCAATCACACATCACACACATGTACTAAAACTATGAGAGAGAGAGAGAGAGAGAGAGAGAGAGAGAGAAGACTTCGACACCAGTTGAGGGCCGGACATTTTGGAGCCAACCCCCCCCCCCCCCCCCCCTCCGAAAGAACTTTGTATTAATATATTATTTTTCTTCAGAAGAGCTTCTCAACAATAAAACTGATTAATTGAACTTTTAGCTGCACAAATTGAAGAGATGAAAGCTCTAAAATTTGGCAGAGTTTGCGATTACAATTTTCACCTAAAACACCTCAATGAACTCAATCCCAAGGCCCTAAACACCTCGCGGGTGATAGAATCTGCGGGGATTAAGCAAGAACCAGGTTGGAAAAGAGATATGTAAGCATTAAGAAGTATTAACCTGCATAGTTAAATAGTATAAACTTGAGCAGCCATAGCTATAGAAATGGTTTGTGTGTGTGTGTGTGTGGGGGGGGGGGGGGGAGAGAGAGAGAGAGAGAGAGAGAGAGAGAGAGAGAGAGAGAGAGAGAGAGAGAGAGAGAGAGAGAGAAGATAATGAGCCTTGAGGAGAGCATGGAGAGCTTCTTTTGGTTGAGGATTGCATGGAGCCTCATGAGACAGGAAGACAGAAGTTTCCCTGCTCTCTCTCCAGCGTAGCCCTACAGAAAAACGCAAAAAACTCCTCTTGCAATCCTGAAATGAAAAAAATATGAACTACAAAGTTGTTCATCTCGCCATTTTCGATAAGCCTGCGGGCCCTTTTCACAAAAACGCTTTCTTTCTTGAGTTATTTCAAAAATACTCACCCTAGGTTCTGAGAAAGAAGTTTTCTATTTTTAAGAGCCACTCCTCTCACCTTATCTTTTGCATGGGAGGCTTGTGGACCACATCCCTTATCTTCACATAGCTTTAGATTGGCAAGTGTGGATAATAGCACCTTGGCTCCCATTCCCACCTTTTGGTTATCCTTCTCACTTTTGGAGGCTTTTGAGATCCGTTTTGGACTCTTTTAGACTCACTAATATCATGTCTTTGCCCCATAAGATCCTGATTGAACCCTTATCAAATTTCGTTGGCACTTGTAAAGAATGCATTCAAATTTTGAAACTCTCTAGTTCACAAACACATTCCTTTGCTCATTGTACATAATTGGCCCTTCTACTATTTTTGTTCTCTCTCACTAGAATGGCCAATTTTAGCAAGAGAAAATTCATTTTAAGTAGATCAAAAATGAAATTTGGTGACATTACCCCACCCTGGAAATCATAGTTGTCCTCGACTATGCTTCTATGCAAGAGAGGTATCTTTGGTCCATTGGATTTTTGCTCAGGATTCACTTTTAGCACATTGGACATCATTCCAAAGTAGATGACCAATCTACTGGTACTTGGGGGAAAATCTGCCGCAAGTATCTCTACCCTATTAACGATAACACCTTTACGCAATAGATTGCAAGTCTACTTGGTACTTGGGAGAAATTATACCGCAAGTGTGCAACATTTGGTATGCATACTCATGATATTTAAAGATTAATGAATACCTTAAGAAAACAGGGTTCGAAAGTGAGAATCATGTTTTTCTTCTTTGCATTTTCATTGAATACATTGATGTAAAAACATTAGGGCTTTGCATGCAATTCATTGTAGGTAGCTACAAGTGACATACTATCCTTCAATTGTGGCTCATGCATCCATTTAGCATCTTCAAAAGGGTAGTTTTTATATTTAATGAGATATTTATGTAGTACCTTACCATTGTGTAGCACCTTGTCTTCGTGGTAGATTATATGCTCAAATTGCAATATCTCTTCAGCCCCTTCAAATTCTGGAGGATCTTCTACTACTGGCTCTTATGGTGGATCACCCTTGTAGACCTTTTGTATACTTACATGGAATATATTATGGATTGGCCAATGAGAGGGTAGCTTAACTTGATAAGCCATTTCATTGATTGGCCGTAAGATTTGGAATGGTCCATAATATCTGCATGCTAATTTTGCATCCTCCCTAGTGTTATGGCAGACATAACATCTCTGAAATCTGGTTCAGTAGCATACCCATCTACCACAGAGCTCAGATCATTATGAGAGGTTATTGACACAGCATTGCATCAAGGTCTACGTGAGAATGCATTGGCTACTTGATTGTGCTTACCAGGAATGTGAGCAATGTGAAAAGGAAATTGCAAAAGGAAATTTTTCCACCTCATTTGTTTGTCAAAAAGCTTGTTTGTTTCATGAAGTACTTGAGACTCTAGTGATCTGTTTGAATGATGAAGGACGTCCCAAGTAAGTAATGCTTCCACGTATCCCTAAGGCATGTAAGACAGCTAGAAGCTCCTTTTCATAGATTCCAAGAATCATCTCATCGGAGTGCAATCTGTGACTCTCATATGCTATGGCATGCCCTTCTTGAAGCAGTACCGCTTCAAGGCATTCACCACTTTCATCACAATGGACCTCAAATGGCTTTGAGAGATTTGCTAGCACTAAGACAGGTTAAGCTTAGTGAAGTCTTTTCTCTCCTTTTCAGCCCATACATACTTGACGTTCTTCTAGTGTAATGGTCCTGATATGGCCGAAAATTTTGCAATGAATCTTCTATAGTACGAGCACATTCCAATAAGACCTCATAGCTCATGTAGATTCCTTCGTTCAGGCCATTCATTTATCACCTCAAGCTTTTGTGGATCCATATGGATACCATCCTTTGAGATAATATGACTTAAATATTGAATCTCTTCTAAGAAGAATTCACTCTTTTTGTGATTAATGAATAATTTATTCTCTTGCAATGCTTGAAACACTGCTTTGAGATGTTGTTTGTGTTCTTTTAAGGAATTAGAGTAGACTATGATATCATCAAAAAAGACTCCAGCGTAAGCCCTATGTACACAAAAAATTCTTTTTGTGGTTGAAGCATTTGTCAACCCAAAAGGCATGACAATATATTGATACAAGCCAAAGGTGGTCCTGAAGGCTGTCTTGTGAACATCTTTTGGTACAATTTATATTTAATGATAGCCACTTTTAAGGTCTATTCTACTAAAGTAAGTAGATCCTTGCAGCTTATTTAAAAAATCCTCAATCCTTTGGACTGAAAATCTGTTCTTCGTTGTCATCTTATTAAATGCATGATAATCTACACACATTCCATATGTACCATCCTTCTTGTGTACTAATAAGACACGAGAACAAAATGGTAAAGAGCTAGGTCTTACCATTGTTTTTTGCACAATTTCATTAACTTGTGAGATAATCTCCTCTTGTTGAGCTGGTGAGACTCGATACGGAGGCTTGTTAGGAGGAGAGCTTCCTGGTATGAGCTCAATCCTATGGTCGTCCTCCCCCCTGTTAGGAGTTAACTCTCCTGGGATATCATCGATAAAAAGATCAACATGTTCATTTAGAAATGAATGGAAATAATACTCTAATTTTAATGAACCATTAGAAGAGTCAACATTATTTTTAAGGACGTCCTTGAAAAATATCATGTAAGCAGAAATAGAACTTTTTATTGGTTTGTCAAAGGAGTCATGAAGATGTTGGAGGCTACCATTGCGTAGTGGTGGATAACCTCCGAGATGACGGAGATCTAGATGGTTTCTTCTTTCTCCGTTTGTTCTCAAGCTTCTTCTCACTCTCCCCAGAACAATGAGAAGAATGAGAGCTTGAAGATCTTCTCTCCCCAAAGGGAGGTGATGGTGAGGGAATCCTTTGACGTCTCTTAGGATGTACATCTACATCAGATGACACATGACTATCTTCTTCATTCATAAGATATTTCTCTCTTGTGTCTTTGTATTTCTTCTTTCCCTTTGCCTCATGTTGAGGGCTTCTTCCTCTTCTTGTAGTAGATGAGTGCTTCTTTCGCTCGATAGAGTTTCCTCTTTTTGAAGTCTCTTTACAAGACTTCACATGAGAATCCTCTTTGGGAGCAGAGACAATAAGATTTCTTGTTTGCATATGTGTTTGGACTATAGCCTCCAAAGCAAGATTTTCCATAGCTTCTTCTAACCTGCGAGCAAGAAATTCAACTACCTACATTGCATCAGCAGTTGCACCATCATTGTGAAAAATCCAAACTGGTAAAGTCAATCACTCTCTCCTCTTCTTGATTATGTCCAGACATAGTGATGGTGCTTTGTGAATCAGAGATTCCTTGTGAAATATAACTATTTTGTGTGAACAATCGCAGCTATTTTCCTTTGTGAATCAAGAGAAAGCTCTTTGGATCTTATAAACCCTTGGTTTAAACTCTTCATGCTCAATCCTAGAACCACCCTTTCATAAAAAAGAAAGAGATAGCTAAGATATGCTTTGATACCATTGTCAAAAAATTAGGACTAAGGTGCAGCAAAAATAATAGATTAACTAGAGAAATCAATCAATTGTGTAACATTGAGCATATTCAAGCATGAAAATTGCATAGCATGCATCAACTTAAACTCAATCACACATGTACTGAAACTGTAAAAGAAAGAGAGAGAGAAGAATTCGACACTAGTTGAGGGCCGAACTTTTTAGAGCCGTACCCCCCTCCTAAAGGACTTTGTATTGATAAACTCTTTTTCTTCAAAAGAGCTTCTGATCAATACAACTAATTAATTGCACTTTTAGCTGCACAAATTGAAGAGTTGAAAGCTCTAAAATTTGGCAGAGTTTGCAATCATAATTTTCACCTAAAAAACCTTGTTGAACTCAACCCCAAGGTCCTAAACACCTCGTAGGTAATAGGATCTACGGGGATTAAACAAGAATTGGGTTAGAAAGGAGATATGCAGCATTAAGAAGTAGTAACCTGCATAGTTAAATAGTATAAACTTGAGCAGCCATAGCTATAGAAAACAATGACTATGAAGTTCTGCGATGAGAATATCTATGACATAGGTCACTGCTTTATGATAAAGGTATTGAAAGAGACTAATGAAGATTTTGAGTATGAAAGTAGAAAAGGTAAAACAGATAGCTATATCATGGAGCATAATGCAAAAGTGCAAACAAAGGAGGACGAGCAACCACAAAGATATGTCATTATTGACATACCACAAGAATTAAAAAAAGTTATTTCCAAGAAGCTGACTTCAGAAAAAGCACAAAATAAAAGCAGAAGAAGAAGCAGTAGTTTCAAGTTCCACATCAGATGCTCCATAAACTCGGGATCAAGAGAAGAACATGAAAATGACAAAAGAATGATTATCTCCTATAATGATTAAATTCAACATATGTGGAGAAACAAGACTCAAAATCACATGTTCGGCTCTGATAGACCTTTATGCAACAAAGAATCTAATGTCTTATGGAATGTGGATAATGATGGAAAAGCCGTCAATCAAAGAGCTAGAAGAAACAATGTATACAAGTTCGAAAATATTGATTCCTAGCTTTGGTGTGGTTGAAGTCATACTCAAGTTAACAATTGGTAAGTTTAAGGATACACTCTACATAATCGACTCCCATCACATCAAAGAGAGTCTGGTCCTGATAGAAAGCTGAAGGGACATCTTCTTTCAACCACAAGGAAAAGATTCAACAAAAACACCATCAAAAGCCCCAAAAGCACCTCAGTCCATGCAAGAAAGGAGCAATCAAGCAGCACAAAAAACTGTAAAGCTACCCAGCGCAAACAAATGTAGCAACAGATGATTTCAGTGAAGGTACTCGAAGCACAAGGATTTTATGAAGGTAACACTCAAATATGGTTATGCAAAGCTGTAGCTCAACCTAAAACAACGAATATCACTCGGGGAAGAGAGGGCTCTTATCCAAAGGCAAAAAGTCAAAATTAAGTGCCAACAAAAGGCAGTCAAAACTTATGGTGATACGACCTCTAGATGGATACCTCATCTTCAACTACAAAAGCAAGGCTTTTACAACAAAAATTATCTGATATGGATACCGAAGCCTAGTGTCTATCAAATCATCAAGCAAAAAGAGCAAATGCAAAAGATAGTCACGAGGAGACCAAAGACAAGATGGGTTCCAAAATCGCTAGTGGGAACTCAAACACAAAGAACCCACACACGTCGACTACTGCTTCTTATATGAGATAACGCAAGTCCATACAATAGTTGAAGAACATGTTTCACAAAGCAAGATCCACATTCGACAAACAATCAAGAGGAGTCAAAATATGCCAACCTACTGGACAAAATGGTGGCATCAACATACCAACACAATGAAAGAGGCCTAAAGTTCCAAGAACTTATAGAATTAGATTTTTTGTCTTGAATAAATACGTCCAAGTCGCCATTTAAAATACATAGCATAAGAGTCAGAGTCGGACAACTAAGCCACTAAATGAGCGAAGCGTTAATCCCAAAGCTTAGTTGATGGGAGACCAAAGACAAGATGGGTTCCAAAATCGCTAGTGGGAACTCAAACACAAAGAACGCACACACATCGACTACTGCTTCTTATAGGAGATAACGCAAGTCCATACAATAGTTGAAGAACATGTTTCACAAAGCAAGATCCACATTCGACAAACAATCAAGAGGAGTCAAAATATGCCAACCTACTGGACAAAATGGTGGCATCAACATACCAACACAATGAAAGAGGCCTAAAGTTCCAAGAACTTATAGAATTAGATTTTTGGTCTTGAATAAATACGTCCAAGTCGCCATTTAAAATACATAGCATAAGAGTCAGAGTCGGACAACTAAGCCACTAAATGAGCGAAGCGTTAATCCCAAAGTTTCAAGTAATATTTTCTATAGCCTAAGCATCTTTGCTATTCTAGATACTCCTCAAGCTAAAAAAGTTGAGCATATTTACATTGTGTCGCTCATGTTGGTATAGGTGAGCATAAGAGTCGAAATCTATCTAATTTATGTATAGAGAAGTGAAGAAGGAAGTCCAAAAGACACTCACGCACTGAGCACAGTGAGGTATGAGTGAAAAAGCTTCTACATCAAAAATCGCTCTTGAAAATATGGAAGCTATTGCGATGTCCTTTGAGGTTACATGTGTTACATTTGTTCCTTAAAGCATCCATCCACTTCATCTTTCACACTGCATGCTTTTGTTTGATAAATTTTTCATATGCATATATTGACGCTTATATTAGACACTGTTTCTTTGTTTCTCCCAAGCACTCACCTTGCATGACAAGTACTTCAAGTCCAACTGCTCAACTCCAATAAGAGCGTATATCAAAGGCACTTTATTTTCACCGAGTTTTTTTCTTTAGTCATTCATATTTTAGACCCTAATCTAAAAACCCTCATCATCATCTTCTTGTACATTTTTCTTCTATATCAGTAATAAGGAAATGGCTACCCAAATCAATCAATAATGACTTGGAGCTGTAGCTGCAGAGCCTGACATACTTATCAAGAGAAAATCTTACATTCAAGAACAACAATCAAACTTCATAAAACACGGATAAAACGAAGCATAGCATACAAAGACAACAGACAGACAATGACAACTTCAGCAAGAAAGATCTCAACAACAAACATAAGGAGCTCAACAGTACTGAAGTTAATGAAGTATTACAGGATATGAAGAACGATTCCATCATCAAGTTAACGATAAAGGGAGGCACATCAAAAGCCATCTTCACGGCTAAAAGTGGCAAGAAAGAGAAGAATGAGCAAAAGGATGTAAAGTTGCATCGACAATTGAAGTCCAACATACGTATCAACAAGAACACAACAGATATGAAAAACTCAAGGAAGGGAGGAGCGCCATCAACAACGAAAAAGCATACAAAGCTAAAGACCTGCTTTGAAAACAAAGCTGACGACAACACTAACAATAAGCTTGTACATGGTCGTGTCAAAAGACGATACGAGCTAAGAAGGGAGGAATGTTAGTGGATAGACCAAAAGGATACCCACCTGATCGGATAGGTAGCCGAAAACCACATTTGTACTGTGTTATTTTTTCGAGCTAGTGTAGCTACTCTATGTATAAAGCCGTAGCAAGTCAATTCTTGAGTTATAATTCTTTCATGATATCTGTAAAGGTCCATGTGAGCTGGCCATTGACATTTAAAAAGCCCTAGGTATAAAGGTCAATAACTTTAATGTGAGAAGGAAGCTTATCTTTTGGAAAAAAAAAAACTCTACTGTACGTACGTATAAGCGACTACAAAGCTCTACCTTGTAATCATCACAACTAATGTTTAGATAATTCGTTTTTAATTTCAAAACTTGTATTGTGTTCCTTTTTCCTTGTCTTTTCATTCAAGTGTAAGCATTATTAGTTTTGATGAGATTTGTGACTACGCTATAGTGAGCTTAACCTTCAAATTTAAGTGCTTAAATTATCATTTTTTTGACATTTTGACTATAAAATAGAGTTTCTAAACCATATGACAACCTTTTTGGATAGTTCTTTTAAAATTTTTACAACCTTTTTTATGATAGATTGTGATTTCAATACCTTGTCAAAGTAAGACCAAACTTGGTAATATAGTGCTCCTAGATATCTTAAACCTCCTCCTAAAGTTTCATTACATTTCAAATCCGTTCGAGTGTCGGAATGATGTGAGATGATTGAGAGCAATGAGAAAAAGCATAGACAGATTTTTCAATCAATGAATAATGGTTTGCTTATTGAATTGATGTGTTTTCTTGTTAGTTTCATTTCTTGAAATTGACCGCTTCAAAGAGTCTTAATGCCCGATCCGAATCACTTCTCTAAGTATTGACATATTATATTAGTGACAAATAGATATGCACAAAAATTTGTTCTCACTACCCGCACACAACACGAGAGAGAGAGAGAGAGAGAGAGAGAGAGAGAGAGACTTAAATAATGAAAAATAATCAAGAGAATAAAAAATATACAATGTGAAGCCAAACATCTTTTTACATGGACACAAAAGATCTTTTGACTTTCCACCTTCTAAGTCTTCTGACTTTTCACCTTCATCTATCTTGTCATTGCCTAAATTCACCCTTCACTTACACTAATTGAAGTGTAGTATGTATGGGTTGAGCAATTGAAGCCATGACCAAACACTCCAATATGAGTTCTCTACAATGGCGACAATAGTGCTAGGCTAGTCTCTCAACCTTTATGACTCTTGGTCCAAGTACAAATTATTACTGGTCATTGGAACAGATAAAGAAAACATGATATATCTGTAAGTCTTCAACACTTTCAGCACCAGTAAAGGGTTGATAATAGACCTACTTGCAAGTTTAATCCAGGGCCGAGGCATGTCTTTGGGCAGACAAATTTTGGTTTCTTTGATGACAAAAGGCAGGCCTGGTACAAGCCCTAGAGCACAGAACAGCATCTGCACATGCATCCAATCCGCATGCATGCGCTAATAACCAAGTTTTGCAGCTCATGATGAATCATTGAGATATTGGAATAATCACTGAATATACAGATACAAAAGTAAACTATTGGACAGGCTTTGTCAAACTGAACAACTATATACAAGATGTCAGTGCTGGGTCTGCAAGCAGTATTTTACAAGAGAATGTACAATTACATTGGGTGAGGCTTCTACTGACAAGCAAATGGTAAGTGGTGTAATTATGTACATAAAGAATTGGTCGTAAGTAATAGAGGGTATCGGGTCACTTTGTTTACACTTAATTGCCTCCCTTTGTTCGAAATTCCTTGAGCTCATCTCTTATTCGGGCTGCATTCACAGTTAAGCACTCATGAGACGCTCTCAATAAGAAAGCAAAGCAAAAAGAGGCATGGCTTTGTGATGTTATGATTACCCGCATCAATATATCGCTCTTCTGCTGCTGCCATAAGCATGCTTCTTACAAGCACAAACTCTTCAGCTTCAAGGGAAGAAAGTTGGTCCGCCTGAGGCCTGAATGCGCACAACAAATGACTTAGTGAAGCAACTAGAGTTGTTTGTTTCCTCTTCAATAATCAACAACACGGTCAACAAACCCCTCTCACTTCATAGAATTCGCAAGCACTTGTATTTGATAGTTTCACACAGAAACTAATTTAGCAGTCTGTAATGCCTGATCGGTGCCCATAGTGAGGAGTAGTATTCTTCCAAGTGACAAAGCTTATAATGTGAGGCAGAGCTCTTCACATCCACTAATGAAGAAGTAAAGAACCTGGTAAATTGGATACAAGAAAAAAACCTGTCAAGCTCCGTGATAACTGGCATTCCAAGGGTGGAGCGATGAACACGAGAAGATGATGATGCATGGGCATGCATTTTGGCAGGATCACTCACTATACGAACCCCATCACCATAGGCTAGCTGCCGATTGACTTGGATAGGAACCTGTTGCTCACAAAGATGCAAACAACATGGTCAACCTTGTAAAGAATTCAGATATTCCATAGTGATTGTCATTTCTGCAATGCCTTCACCTGACAGCGAGCTGCTATGTTAATGGCATCTGAAGGTCGTAGATCAAGGCTGACTTCTTGCACCTCATCCCCAACTTGCTGCAAACAGAGAGGACGACCTTACCACAATACCCTTTGCTTAAAAAGAGCATAAAAAATCCACATAACGCAGTCGCAATTGAGCTTGCTCCTTGTACCTTACACAAGGTTAGCTGGGCATAATATGCCTCTTGCACTCTCTTGGTGACTCGGACTAGCTTCACCTATCCACAGCAGTCTCCACAAAATCAGAAGAGGTGCCATGACCTTGTAAGGAAAGAAATCAATTGAACGGCTCCACACCACCTTAAAGCCCATAAGTTCAATGACATCTTTGAGAACTTGATAGATTGTAGGCCTTGCCTGCATGCCGTGACAGGATGTAAGGCCAAAATGCTTAATTCCTTTTGCGATGTATAATACAAGTTCATAAACCAATAGCCTGGGGCTTACAAGATGCACTTTTCGAACAGTCTCCATCAGCATTGCGGCAGGCAGCTCCACTGAGCACAAACACATAAAACATGAATTACGCAACACTTAACGACCAAGGGAATTTCCTCCTATATAAAGTACAGGAGAAGACATATCTCAGTAGAGTGAATTGGAGCACTTACATACAATAATGGGAAGAAGAAGATCACTTCCATCTTCCATCTTCAACACTATGGCAGGCTGAGGTGCATAGTCTGGTAGACGTCCCCCATCCGGGTTATTATGTACACATTTGATATATCGCCCATCCTGCATCCTTATCAGAAATCCCTCCGATCCACTCTTCACCTCCACTGAAAGAAGTAGAGAATGTCATTAACATATCCAAATGCTTATAACAGATAGGAGTAGAGATGACATAAACTTAATCTCCAGTCTTATACTTAAGAGAGAGAGCTTCATAGTATCCACGAGCAAAGGAATCAATGAAAGCCAAACAGCTGTTCCCAGGGGAGTCAGGGACTTGAGGCTGAGAGTTAATGGAAAAGAACTACAAGTTAATCATTATGGGCAACCAATTTGTTCCCGATTTAAGTAAAAGAATCAGTACTCTCTATGACGTCAAGTTCTCAAGACTTGGGACATTAGAATTGTCTGATCAAGCAAAACCATTAGTAAAGCCTGATTTTGTTACATAGAAACGAGCATAGAAAGTCCTAGTCTGCAGCTAGCTCCCTCCATCACTGCTTCCCTCTCTCTCTCTCTCTCTCTCTCTCTCTCTCTCTCTCTCTCTCTCTCTCTACTTGAGCCCTCCACACATCTAAATAATCGTTAGCCCAACTAAACTACAGCACTTGTAAGTCAGAGAAATAGAGTCTTCCACGTTTTAGAGTTGACAATGAAGCTTCCAAGGAAAGGCTGGTTTCACAGAAATCACTTGCTCTGGATCGTAACATCCAAAACGTTCTGGGCAGCTAAAGACTTATTTAAGTACCATTCTTGGTGTTCCTCAAAAGGACCTCCACACATCTTGACGGCACTCGAATGTTTTCATCAAGACTGAGTTGAGCTGACACGAAGAGTAAAACTAATACCAGTAGAAGGCGTTGAGTTTGAGAAGGGAGGGCAGGTTACGCATGTTTCTCCCTCATTCTGAGACAAAGCATGGGGTGCACAAAAAGCCTACCTACATCGACATTCTCCTGAAAGTGAAACACGGTTGCTGGCACCGCACAACTTTACATAGCTCCCATCAAGCAACCTTCAGCACAGAAAGGTACATACCGGCTTCGAGAACTGTAGAGTTGACGTAATCATCTTCATCAGAATGGCCAGCACCATCAGAGTGCAGCTCACTGCTGCACATGATGTGTTTCAATTGACGCGTGTGCTGATACTTGCAACCAACCCGTGTATGGAAGATGCGGCGAACAAGGGATCGCTGTGCTTTCTGTAGAGAGGGGGAGGATCTGTTCTGCGAGGACATGAGGAAGCTGCCGCTCGCCCAAACCTTTACGCACGCCAGGGTTTCCATTCCACAGTTTTGTTCAGCTCAGCGATGTACTTGCGCAGAAGAAGCTCGCATTCCTAAGCTGCATGAGGCAGACCTACCGCCGAGGAGGAGGGATTACATCAAAAGGAACATCGCTGGACACATGCAGAGATGGTGCTTTGCACACAGCTGTTCGAGAGCTAAAGACGGAAAACTCCAAAGACTGAGGGAGAAGCCATAGACAGGAATTGATTGGCTAGGAAGTGCGCTCTGGAAGGATGAGGTTGCCCAAATCATTTCAAAAACGCCCCCCACACCATGGCGCCCACAAACACCTAAAATGTCCGGTGAGCGTTTTGCGGCCTTGAGCAAGTTCCAACCCCAACTCGGCTAAGGGCACATTCGCACGCTGGGGTGGCACCCGCGCCGACTGTACACCAGCCCGACTACTTCAATCCACGTTGCTTGTGAAATGCAAAGCATTCGCACGGATTTCCAAGCCCACCACGTGGCACTTGTCCACTATCTATAGTCAGTGAAGGCAATGCGTGCCACAAGAAATTTGTTGCTTCGTGTGGAAGTTCATGGCCCACCCGCTCACAATGATGACACCGTCGGTTAAGGAGGCCGCTGAATACCAACTCTGCCATTTCTGGCAGAGTGGAGCCGAGTGATTCCTCGTTCAACGCTACCAATGAACTCTACCCTGTGCGAAACCAACCCACCCACCAGGCTGGGGTCAACCCCAGCTCGTGCGAATCTGCTCTAATATATCAAAACACTACGGCTATTGCTGCTCGCACCACTCTGTTTTCCAGGTGGAGCAATGATAGTTGAGGCGGTTTCTAATTCACATCCGCCTTTGCTAGCCATGCTCTGCTGGCATGCTGACTCACACCCAAGAGGTCTCATCGATGTTCTGGCTTACCTACCCTGACCACACCTTATTCTTCGCTTGTGCCACCCAATTATATGACATTGCAATCTATAGTTGCTTGCTTTGCCGCAAGGGTCTGTGAATGACGCAATGGACAAAGCATTGGCTCTACTTTCGGAAGGAAAAGAGCACAAGTGGATGTGCACAATGTGAATGAAGCCAAAATCTTGCCATCAATGCCCTTGTGGTCTCAATGGCACAGATTGCACATTTCCAATTTACTTTTGCCAAAAAAGGCGTTATACTATTCCATGAGCTTCATTTTTCAAACCAAGGTAGGCTAATCAAGGACTAACTTGAGTTTAGAGTGATCCTAAAGCATGCCAAATTACCTACCACCGAGGTTTCTAGCTCAACTAAGAGACACGCTACATATGAAAATTGCAGGAAATCAACATGTAACAAATGCACATGGTGGAGTGGATTGCTTCAACTAAGAGACACACTATATATGCAAACTACTATAAATCAATATACAACAAATGCATAGGGGTGGAGTGTATTGTTTCAAATTCACACTCCAATAAGTAGCATTGAACTTCTTTTGCCTCCCTTGGAAAGAGTGTGGGTCACTTAATGTAGAAGGTGTAAACACAGAGAGAAGGAGAGAGCTTGAGCTCTTGCAAGCACACATGCCACACAACCAAGAGAGCACACGATGGAGATGAAGGCTAAAAGATATTTCTTCTTCTTGATAATAAGGTCAACAAAACATAAGTGGGAAATACAACGTAAGAACTACAACAACAGTCAATGTGAAACCGATGATGAGTGAGCTAGAATAATTATGGCCATCACCCTTGAAAGGGAGACCATGTTAATGAAGTCTAGCTGTAGTACCATGGGCGATAATCCTCATGTCCACTACCTCATGCCACGGATAAATGTTGATGAGAAGTCGTGAGGAAGTATCTAGACATACCATGTGTTGAGCTTGATGTCTCAATAAAAGGGTGGATCACGAGAGTATGGAGAGGTGAGAAGAGTTATGGAAGAGAGCTCGAAGCAAGTTAATTGCTAGAAATAGCCCACTTGATGCCATTAATCACACATTTTTATAAAATTTTCCAAGTCGTTCACCTTCACCGTCCACTTACCACTCTGTTGATGTTGAAGTGACTTCATTCCTAAAGATGATTCCACTTATCCCATGCTTCATTGATGATTTGAAATGTTTTGAGTCTCTTAAGTTATCATAGTCAACGTGAGAATAACTTCCCCTCCCTTACGAATAGTTTTTGTCTTGATAATGAAGTAGGAAAGCCTCGTGAAAGTCACACATGAACCACAGTTTCACTCTAGTATGTTTCCATTCTAGCATGTTTAAAGTTATGTAAAATGGTAGGTGGCTCCCTACAATGGCTAACACCTATCCACACTTTATCAGTAAAAATCTCTCATGATTCCCTCCTCCCCTTCCTAAACTTGCATGCTCTTATTTGAAAGATGTTCCGACCCACCGACTAGTATTTTTGCTTTTTGCATTCGTACCTCGACGCTTGCCATCTCTCTCTCTAGAACACTTATTGGCTGGCTCTATCTCCTATTGCTCTGACACATGTCATTTCGCGCCTGCCAAATGCTTTCGTGGACCTGCGCACAGCCTCCATAGTTCATTTGTTACATCCGTTTGCACCTCTGCGTGCCTCTGATCCTTGTCTTTACTTTGTAATCATACATGTCATAACCCCCCCCCCCCCCCCCCCCCCCCCCTTCCGTGTCTTCCTGGATGCCTCCTCAATGCTCACCTACGTCCTGTACCTCGATCTGTCGCATTCTTCTATGCCAAAGGTGTACGTTACATGTTCTCTGAGGAATAAGAGACCCAAAATATCTCCGAAATATCTCCCCAAAAGAAAATAGGGAAAATTACCAAAATACCCCTCAAGATTTTCCAAACTTTATTCCTTTTTGACAACTAAGAGCCGTTTTTGAGTGCTTAGCATGTAATCTGTCAATTCCCTCTCGAAAAAAGGTGATTATCTCTAAAAATAATGGAGCGATTCACCTTCAAAGCCTACATAACCAGCTGAAATTCTAGTTTTAGCAGCTTATGTTGAATGAAAAGCTACAAATTTCTTTATCTTCAAAGTTTTAATCTCGGGCCAAGGGTATTTTGGGAATTTTGGAAAACTTGAAGGGTAATTTGGGAATTCACAAGAAGTTAGAGGGGTATTTTGGGAATTTACACAAACTAGAGGAATATTTTGGTAATTTTCCCATGCTTGTACGTGGAAAGGCCTTTTTCTTTTGCCCTTTTCCTCTTTTTCCTTTTCAAGTGAGGTATATTGGTTGATTCCCCTTAATGAGACATGCGTGCCAACCTATTTTTCAGCACTAGGTTGGTAACTAGACATATTTATGTCATGCTAACTAAGCAAATTTCAAGAATTGTTATAAGATGTGTAGAATGGCCTTTGAAAAGCTTGATATCCAAAAGTTAGCCTACCAGCTAAAAAGAAGACATTATTTTGGCCATGAATTCCACCTTCAAGAATATGCTTTGCAAAGATTTTTAAGGTGCACCGCGTGAAAAAAAGTGTTGTTTTTGCAAATTTTCCATATTTGCAATGTACATTTGTTGCAAGATTTGCATGCCATGGTGTTGGGTAAAGTCCGTTTTGGCTGACCTGCGTGACACTAACCTATACTTCTGTTTCTTGTTGGAATTAGGGTTGTAGAGAAACACACACAGCTTGGAGAAGACGAAGGAAGCTCAAGGCACACAATAGTGAGTTACTTAGTGTGCAATGGAAAGATAGATAGCACTAGAATGAATGTGCGTTGGAATTAGGGTTGCAAAGAAACGCACACAGCTTGGAGAAGACGAAGGAAGCTCAAAGCACTCAATAAAGAGTGTGTTACTTAGTGTGCAATGGAAAGATAGATAGCCCTAGAATGAATGGGTTTATATACAATGCATAGGGGGAAAAAACCTCCTAAAGAGGGAAAAAATGCCCCGCCAGTCCTAGTGTGTTCACACACATCACTACCACTTGTATATGGTAACAAATTCCTCCTGGAGTGATGCGGTGAATGAGAGTTGGCACATGAGTAAAGGGAAGTGCCATGCTCTGAGGACATGATCAGTCCACAAAGGGGATTTGTCAGGACACCGGCAAGGCCGGACTAGACAAGGGCAGGGCCGGGCTAGGCGGTGTGGAACGGGGAGTCCAACTAGGGCAAAGGGCCAAGGGCTTGCCTATATAATGGGTGGTTGGGTGGTGGACTCTCAGGCTCTAGCTTCCCTTGTCTTACATTGGTATCAGAGCTTGTGTCTATTTTGGGAAAGGAGAAGGGCGTGGTGCTTTCTAGCCACTCAAGGCTTGCATGTCGGGGTCTAACACAGTGGGGATCACCCCTTAGCAAGGTCGTCGATGAAGACACAGCCTGTGGACACGCGACCTCAGCAAGGGAGGGCCGTCGGGTGCAGGAGCACCAAAACGCAGGCGCACGAGCTCGTTAGCAGCACAAGGACCTGCTGGGGGTTTTACGACACAGGGTCGAAGCCCCTCGGGCTTCGCATCGTCCGCCCCAAGCTCTCCAAGCCTCTGTGTGTTGCCCGTTTGGCGCCATAGCTGACTATGAGCTCTTTTCCCCACTTGAAGGGCGCCCACCCCCTTAGGAGTAGTGGCCATACACAAAAAATTTAAAGCTTAAGGGGTGGTACCCACAGTTGGTACCCCACCCCCCCTACTCCACTACGTGCGAGTACAGCAAGGCCGGAAAGGACGGCATCGATGAATCCGGCATGCATTCCAACGACAATTTCCTGCGTATTATGCAGAAACTCAAAGATTTCAAGACAACCAAATTGGCGGAGTTGCAGTACAAGTTTTTTGGGCAATCAATTATCGCTTTCAAGCCTAATTGATTCGGCTATCAAGAACTAGTGGAATTCCATATACGACAGACAATTCGAATCACTTTCCACCGGACTACTCTCGATTTTGACGGAGTTAGCAAGGCACCTATACTTTGCGAGTGCTCTCAATATCAGGTTTTTTTTTTCTGAGTGCTTCTTTCACCGCACTGTGTAGCCATGGATTCGGATATCAATATGACATTCGATTTTGAGCAAAGTACTCCTGATCCTACCAATGATGTCCGCGGCCGGATCCTCTCAAGGAGAGTACCCGCGATGCTACGGCAGGAGAAGATGCTTACGAATTGCTCGATATTCAAGAATTTTGTGCACTTCAGACACGCATGACAGTCATGAATGAAAATTTTAAAGCTTTAAATGAAAATGTTACTAAACTATCCACATTAGTAATTCAATTAATGCATCAGCAATCTAAGAGTCCTGCTGACACGCACATGCATGAGCACGTTGCCACAAAAGGGCAGGGCAATTCTAATCTAGGGCTAGGCCCAAATGCTGATACATTGCATACTCTCACTGCCAAAGAGGTGGATGAATTGTTAAAGAACACTAAACCACCAATTTTTAAGGGAGAAGACCAAGACCGCAATAAGGATTCAGTGAATATCTTTCTCAGTAAGTGGGATGGAATTCACGCCTTACGGCGTACTCTGGATGTAGTCAAAGCTCTGCAGACGAGCTTAACTCTGGAAGGCAAGGCCTACAAATGGTGGATGTCTCTCAAGGAGAAGAACATCATACCACAGAGTTGGGTGGCTTTTGAAGCAATGTTTAGCAAGGAATTTTTGCCTACAAATGAGGCCGATCAGAATTGGACGGCTTGGGATACATGTTCCATGCGCCAATACCCATCACTCCTTGAATATATCTCTCACTATCGGGACATTATCCTCAAGTTGGAAGGCTTGGATACCTTTCAACCAGTACGGGGGTTCATACGAGGTTTGACACCCGCGCTTAAGAAGTATGTCAAGACCCAAGACCCTAAAACACTTGAGGAAGCCATAGTGAAAGCACATATTCATGATGATCCTGATGAGAAGAAAACACATAATAGTCATGTGCTTGCTAGTATACATGGTAATACACGCACTCAGTATGGGCGCAATAAAAGAAAATTTCTAGTTGCTAATGCATTTATGTTTTCAATGTTTAAGAAGAGGTCATGGCAAAAAGGATTGTTCCAAGGGGAAATCTGTTGCTCAGGGAAAGGAGAAAGCCGTGCACACGGTGCAACTGCTGCCTCTTGAGTCTTCCTCAAGATTCTCTACAGTGGAAGTAACACACACTGAGGTGGTACATGAATGATGTCTCACAGCTTCCATGTGGCAACCAACCTTTGGACCACATGACTTAGTACGTATGCACATATAGTTGCAAGGGCACAAGGTGTGCATCTTGGTAGATGACGGTGCTACTCATAATTTCATCAATTACAGATTGGTGAAAAAACTCAAATTGCCTCAAACTCCGAGTACCCACCGTTACAAGGTAGCAATGATGAATGGACATGATATTGAAATATGGGATACTCAATGCCGAGTTGTTCCATTGGAAGTACAAAGGTACTCTACCTATTTGGATTTTCAGGTTATGAACATGGAAAGGGCGGATGTGGTTCTTGGTAGGCAGTGGTTGCATATCCTAGGACCATCACTGAAGCGTAGCTATGAGCACAACAGCTTGATGTTTGAATCCCATGGGGCCCATGTGTTGTTGATAGGAGAAAAAGACATACCTTCATCACACTGATTTGTACCGCTGAGCTTATACAGCTCGTTTCTAATAATGAAATAGATCAGGTTTTCTTCACTGTCTCATTTTCTTTCTAACATTGAGTTTGTTGAACATTCCTCAACGCCGCATGCTTCTTCTCCTCTATTCCACCAATTGCTAATTCTAAACAAGCAAATGTTGCTAGTCAATTACAGAAATTATTAAAGGTATTTCAAGATGTATTTCCTAATGATTTGCCATTAGGATTACCGCTGACACGATAAGTACAACATAGCATTGACGTGGCTGCAGGCTGTAAACCTGTTAGTAAACCACCTTATCGTAGGAGTTATTCAAAGGCTGCTGAGGTGGAACGTCACCTTGCTGACTACCTTAGCAGAGGGTTTATACAACCCAGTTCTTCACCATGGGCTTCGCATATCCTCTTAGTGAAGAAAAAGGACGGCAGTATGCGCATGTGCGTAGACTACCGGGGCTTCAATGCGGTTACAGTTAACAACAAATACCCATTGCCAAGAGTAGATGAGTTGTTTGATAAGCTCACTCATGCTCGCATTTTTACAAAAATAGACTTGCGGTCAGGATATCATCAAGTCCGTATTCGACTTGCCGATATACCTAAAACTGCATTCCGAACACGGTTTGGACACTACGAGTTTTTGGTAATGCCCTTTGGATTAACCAATGCACCCGCAACATTCATGACACTTATGGATAGTGTCTTGAAGCCATATTTGGGCAAATTTGTCATTGTTTTCCTCAATGACATCCTGGTCTATAGTGCTTCTGAAGAAGAACACTTACAACATCTCAAGCAGGTGTTTGAGATGTTACACACAAACAAGTTATATGCCAAGGAATCTAAATGTGATTTTCTAAAAGATGAAATTCATTATTTAGGGCATGTTATTTTAGCTAACGGCCTATACATGGATCAATCCAAAGTGGATACCATCAAAAAATGGCCTCCTCCTAAAAATCTGGAAGAATTACATATATTTTTAGGATTTGCAGGTTTTTACTGAAGGTTCATTAAAAACTATGCTCAAATTGTTGTTCCTATGATGGATCAACTAAAAGGCAAAGGTAAAGCTTTTCAGTGGGGATCCTCTCAACATCATAGTTTCGATACACTCAAGGATGCATTAGCTACAACTCCTATACTGGCTACTGTAGATCCTTTGAAACCATTCATTTTGAAAACGGATGCCAGTGACCGTGCTATTGGAGTAGTCCTATTACAATACAGACGGTCGATTGCATTTGAAAGCAAGAAGCTTGATGCAGCTCATCAGAACTATTCTGCTTACGAACGCAAACTCTATGCAATAGTGTCGGCCTTAAAAACATGGCGGCATTATCTGTATGGTGCTCAGTTCAAGATTGTGTTTGACCACGAAAGCATCAAATGGTTTACACAACAAATGGATTTAAAGGGTCAAAAAGCCAAGTGGGCCGAGATCCTTCAGGAATATGACGCCAAGCTAAGGTATCGCAAAGGCCGATACAATGTAGTGGCAGATGCTCTAAGTCGAATGCCAGAGATCAATTCGCTCTTGTTCACGGAACTTCATAGTGAATTTTTAGATTCTCTCAAGGGAAAATATGAGCATGATGAAGTATATTCCAAAGTGTGGAGCCATGTTCAAAAGAGGGATCCTTCTCACTCCGATGACGGTAGTGTACAGTTAACCTCCACACCTAGTTCTCCTTTATCAAGTGATGAACTACAGCGATGGAAGCATTTTACCATCGACAATGGGTACCTCTCCCCAAGGGGAGAGTTTGTGTACCGGCGGACACAAACATTCATCACCAAATTCTTTATGAATGTCATGATAGTCCAAGTGCAGGGCACCCGGGGATTAGAAAAACTTATGCTCTCTTACGACGACAGTTTTATTGGCCAAGTCTACATGGCTATGTTCAATCTTATGTCTTGCACTGCCAAAAATGTCAAGTTAACAAGGCTGAGCGCCTGAAAGCATGAGGACTCTTACATCCTTTGGAGATTCCCACTGGAAAATGGGAAAGCATCTCTATGGATTTTATTGTAGGTCTACCAACCACTATACGAGGTCATGACTCAGTATGGGTGGTCGTAGACAGGTTGACTAAACTATGTAAGTTTATTCCGACCAAATCAACGGTTAAGACACTAGAACTAGCCAAGTTATTTGTGGACAATCTATACAAATTGTATGGTTTGCCAAGTAACATTGTTTGTGACCGTGATCCAAAGTTTAACAGCTACTTTTGGAGAGCTGTATTTAAACGATTGGGTACACAACTAAACCTCAGTACAGTTGATCATCCAGAAACGGATGGTCAAACAGAACGGGTTAACCAGGTGCTAGAGGATATACTAAGAGCATACGTCAGCAAAAACCAGTCAAACCGGGAAGAATACTTACCTATTCTCGCGTTTGCCTATAACAATGCTAAGCATGTCACAACAGGTTTTAGTCCTTTCATGCTCATGTACAGGTTTCAACCTAGGTCGCCAGTTACGGTGGGGTTGGCAACCGAAAAACTCCAACGGGTTAAGGATTTTCTCCAAGACCACATGGATATGCTAAAACTTGCTCGTCAGAATGTCCAGCAAGCACAGGATCGGTATAAGAAGTACGCTCATGAGAAACGTCGGCAAGTTACCTTCGAAGAAGGGGAGGGAGTATTTTTACGTGTGCCAGAACATTCAGAAAGTCTGAAAACTCGGCCGACACCTAAATTATCTCCCCGATATTGTGGGCCTTTCAAAATACTCAAGCGAGTAGGTGATCGTGCTTACAAATTATTACTACCTTCACATTCTTGCATTCATCCAGTGTTTCATGTAAGCAGTTTACGTAAACAGTTACATGGGGACGACAATGTCATTGACCAACATGTTTTGGTTGATTTCATTGAACCTCCTACCCTACCGCATGAACCTGAACGTGTTCTTGATAATCATGAGTTGCGTACATGTCATCACGTACGTTAACAAGCCTTAATCAAGTGAAAAGACCGACCTAAAGAAGGTGCCACTTGGGAAACATTAGTGTTCTTAAGAAGAAGTTCCCCACTTTTGTTTTCGAGGACAAAAACTCTTCTTAAGGGGGGAGTAATGTCAGGACACCAACAAGGCCGGACTAGACAAGGGCAAGGCCGGGCTAGGCGGTGTGGAATAGGGAGTCCAAATAGGGCAAAGGGCTAGGGGCTTGCCTATATAATGGGTGGTTGGGTGGTGGACTCTCAGGCTCTAGCTTCCCTTGCCTTACAGAAGTAATCCCAAAGCTTTGCGAAAAGCTTCGAGCTTCTCACAAGACAATGCTTTTGTGAAAAGATCTGCAAGGTTGTCCTGTGTTGGCACATAAGCCAAGATGATCTCTCCTTCTGAGAGCCTCTCCCTCACATAGTGGTAATGCACCTCAATGTGCTTTGTGCGAGCATGAAAAATTGGGTTCCTCACAACTGCCAATGTGCTCCGATTTTCAGTGTAGATAGTGTTGGCAGTGTCATGTCCAACACCCAAATCAGCCATAAGGTGTCTGAGCCATACACACTCAACCGTAGTTGTGAGACTATCCTGTACTCAGCCTCACAACTAGAAGTGGCCATAGTAGGTTGCTTCTTGCTCAACCATGATATACATGAACTGCCAAGCATGAAACAAAAACCACTTGTGGACACTCGTGTGTCAAAACAACCAGCCCAATCTGAGTCCGAAGAAGCATGTAAGTCTGGCGGCAATGATCCCCCCTTGGGATAAAACAAGCCAAAATGTAAAGTGCCACTAAGGTAGCAGAAAATCCTCTTGACAGCCTGCCAATGCTTACACTCTAGGCTATGCATAAATCTGCTGACCTGTGAGACTGCAAATTGAATATCCGACCTCATGTTGCATACATAAATGAAGCATCCAACAACAACTTGGTAAAGATTGACATCTGCAAGATCACCAGCATCATGAAGACTCAATTTCAAACCTGTTTCCATGGGAGTGGCAATAGGTTTGCAATCCTCAAGTCCAAACAATGTCTCTATGTAACTTTTATGACCCAAGGCAATACCACCATCACACTGCTTAAACTGTATACCCAAGTAATGATGCAACAGCCCCAAATCTTTCATCTTGAAAGTATTATTCAAATCAGCCTTAAATTCAGCAGTATGTCTCTCATTTGGTCCAGTGATCAACAAATCATCGACATAAAGAACCACAATGAGAAATACATCATCCTCACGCTTTACATACAATATGCTTTCTGTTGGACTGTTACGAAAGCCTCGTTTGACCAACTGAGTGTCAACTTTCTCATACCAAGCACAACGAGATTGCTTCAACCCATACAAAGCCTTCTTACATCTACACACTTTGTCCTCTTGTCCTTTTATGACAAAACCGTGAGGCTGCGTTACATAAATTTCCTCAAATATGTCACCATTCAAGAAAGCAGTAACAATGTCTGATTGATGTACATCCCAACCAAAATGAGCTACCAATGCACATAGAAAACGCACAGTAGTCATGCGACAAGTGGGAGCAAAAGTCTCTTCATAATCTATGCCTTTTTGTTGTGCATAACCCTTTGCAACAAGTCAAGCCTTATGGCGATCAATCTCACCATCCGGCTTGCATTTCAACTTGTAAACCCACTTCGTACCAATGGCCTTTTTGCCAGGAGGCAAATCACATAAAGTCCATGTGTCATTTTCTATAAGTGCATCATATTCTGATTGCATGGCATCCATCCAATTTTTTGAATTATGTGCTTCATCAAAAGAGAGAGGTACCTCAACATCATGCAAGCTAGACACAGCCAAAGCATAACAATCCGATGCATAAGATGCATGGAGAGAGCCTGAACAAGTACGACCAGACAAAGGTGCATCCAATTTACTGTCACGCAATGTATGCACCAGCCATTTTGGCATACCCCTAGCCTGCTCATTTTCAGCCCTTTCCTCATCAAGTACATCATGTACGTCTGCATCAGTAATAGTTTGATCTGTAACATTTTCGAAAACCCCCATAGGCTATACATTTGCCTCATTGGAATTTACATTCGAACTTCCACCATTGAAAAGAGGCAACAAAGTGTCATAAATGTCCTGTGAGCTTACATTACTATCTCTAGTACATGACAGCAAGGGTTGAACAAAATCTTCCACAAACACTACATCCCGTGAAACCAAAATACGCTTTGTTTGCGGATGATACAATCTGTAACCTTTGCTTTCAGCACTATAACCAACAAAAATACATTTGACAGCCTTATCATCCAATTTTTTGCGTTGTGTTTGTGGCACCAAAGCATATGCCAAACAACCAAAAACACGCATGTGCTGAATAGAAGGCTTTCTACCATGCCATGCTTCATATGGAGTAATGGATTGCAAAGCTTTCGTAGGACACCTGTTAAGTACATAAGTGGCACACATGATGACCTCAAGCCAAAAAGAATGCGGCAAAGCTTGACTTTTAACCATACATCGTGCCATTTCCGTAAGTGACCTGCTTTTCCTCTCAGCAACACCATTTTGCTGAGGTGTATAAGGCACTATACATTGGTGTTTTATCCCACGACTAGCCAGAAATGCATTAAATTCATGAGACATATACTCCCCCCCTCGATTGGAACGGAGTGTGTCCATAGTACATTTTGATACATTTTTCAACCAAGAAAAAAATTGTTTGAAGCACATAAAAACTTCTCTTTAAGCGTAAGTACCCATGCATGCCTAGAATAATCATCAATGAAAGTCATGAAATATAGGTAATTGACCAAGGACGGAGTTTGCATGGGCCCACAAACATCACTATGCACAAGCTGCAACTTGCATGTGGCCCTAACTGAACCATCCTTTGGAAACTTAGAACACTGCATTTTACCCAAAATACAGCCTTCACAAACATGTTTGACAGGTGCTTCAAGGGATGGCAAAGAAGCAACCATATCAGATTTCTGCAAACGCAGCAAACTGGAAAAATACAGATGCCCAAAACGTGCATGCCACATTGTTGCATCTGAAACAACCCTTGAATCTGCAACTGCATTTGTAAAATTTTGTCAACACTTGTCATACAAAGTGAGCTATACAGTCCACGACACAAAAGGCCAGATGTAACAATTTCATCACTAAAACTAAGATCATGAACCATACATCTGCCATCCACAAATTTGACCACAAGTCCAAGTCTAGCAAGTGTGGATATAGACAAAAGATTCTTCTTGATCCCATGTACATAAATTGCATCAACAAGTGTGAAGGAACTGCCATTTGTAGCAGTAACCACAATCTTTCCAACTCCCTGAATAGGATAAGAGGCATTGTTGGCACAAGTGATTGAATTCCCATGAGGGATAGACTCGAGAAAGGTGAACAACTCACGATGTGAGGTAATGTGCTTTGTAGCACCACTGTCAAAATACCATACATATGAATCTATAGCAACTGACATGCATGCATCATGGACAGCAGGATTGTAAGTGCACTCTGCACTAAAAGCCCATTTTGCATCAACATCAGCATCACAGTCTCCTTTCACAGAAGACTCAACAATGGCTGCATTTGTAGTGGAACTAGCATTTGCAGTGGAATCACCCTCTTTCTTCTTAGCCTTTTTGGCCTTCAACTTAGGACACTGCTTGATCAAGTAATCATTAGCTTTACAATAATGGCAACGCATCTTCTTCACCAGAATTTCAAGATGAATTGCTGCCAACAGAAGCATTAGGAACAAAATATTTGCCACCTACAGCAGAACCATAAGAAGTGGCTGCATTGTTGTTACCACCCTTTCTTTGAGAAGCAATAAGTCTGTTCAACTGCACGTTGCCTAGTCCTGTTTTTTTTTGGAAAGTGACTCTTGCAACAGCAATGTACATAATGCATCAAACTTGAGAACATCCAGATTTCCTTGGGTCAAAAGTCTCCAAGTACTACCAAAAGTCTGGTAAGAAAGTGCATAGCTACATGGCGTAGCTTAGAGGACTCCGTGAAGCCCTCATCTCCAAACGCCGCATCAAATTGTTGGATAAAGGCCAAGACATTGTCCGTAGCACCAAAGGTTCCATCATAGGTAAGGAAAGAGATACTCTTCCCTCCCTCTTTGAACTTCTTGAGCTTGGATGACCTCTTCCATGCGGCATAGGATTTCCTATGGCCTCTTCTTTTTGATGGTTCAAAGGTTGCAGCATCACTTTCTTCAGAAGGTGAAGAATTTGAGGAAGGTGGAGAAGAGGGTGACCTCTTTCTCACCTTTTTCTTGTCTTGGTCTTCGTCGTCTTCACCATCACTTTCATAAGAGGAAGAGGATGAAGAAGATGGAGAAGAGGGTGTCCTCTTTCTCGCCTTTTTCTTCTCTTGCTTTTTATCATCCCTCTTTGAATTATGGTGTGGAGAAGGGTGCGATGGTCTTCTCCGCTTTGGTGGTGATGGAGAGCGTTTAGCCCGCCGTCTTCGTGGAGCCATCTCCGCCGAGGTGGCGGGAGACTCACTTCTTTCTCGTTCCTTCGGTGGAGGCTCTTGAGTTCTCCTTTGGGAAGGAGATGCATCACCAAGAAGTAAATTCTTGAGCCCTTCGTATGGATTCTCTTCTTCTTCCCGAATCGGAGAGAGACCTCTTTTGGAAGTCTCACAAGGAGGCTTCCTAGGTGTTCTCTCGTCATGGTGGTGAGCTTGGAGAATCCTGTGAACACGGAGCTACCGTTGCACTTCACTTTGGAGAGATAAATTGCCCATGGCTTGTTGAAGCCTAGAAACAAGATAGTTAACAAGCATCGGAGCATCATTAGTAGCTTGCTCATTAGCAAAATCAAAGTTATCAACATTAATTTCACTCTCTTTATTATTGTCAGCCATTCTAACAACTTTTAGGAGTAAACTTTTTAGGTGTACTTTGGCACTTCAAGCTCTAGTTGTTACTAGTCTTTACCCCTTTAGAAAAAGCACTCAAGCTACTGTACCCGTGGCTCGAATACCATTAATTGCAAGGAATAGAAGAGAGGGTCGTTCAACACCAAAACATCACCGGCTCCTGTCAAACTTCTAATAGCTCAATAGTGGTTAAGCCATAGGCAATCCCCGTAGGACTCCACTATTAAGACCATAGCTCTCGACGGTGATGCCCCCTTAACTGCACGAAGGCAGGCGCACTGCAAGGCTGAAAAATCCCTATTCTACTTACTCACAGGCAATTAATAATACCAACCATTTATAGCTAGCTTGAGGACCTCCCTTCTTGAGCAAGAAAAGAGAAACCTTGTGCTCTGATACCAATGTAACATTTAATGGCCTAAAAACTTGTATGTAGCAGAAATTAGCATGAACAGAGTGGGCATTTCATTAGAATAGATTCCTAATGAGAATTACAAGAGTGCTTGGGTGGAGAGAGCAACAAAAAGCATAACACCTAGTTATATAGCATGAACAATACTTTCAAAAGAGAGAGAAATTAAGCTATTGACAACAGTTGAGGACCGGATTTGCATGGAGCCGGTCCCCCCTCCAAAAGGCTTTGTATTATGGTTTCTCCCATCAAGAGAGACATTGTACAATACAATTCTTTGTGTTCCTTCAAGACTAGCTAGTGCAATGAAGATGAAAGCTTCATGCACTAAGCAAAACACTTATCAAACACAACATCAATTATCCCTGATCTCAAACCCAAGACCTCACACACCTTCGAAGATGGTGAGAGCTAGCAAGGTATGAGAGTAGATTGAGAGGAAGTAGGAGTATTCTTACGAGAAAGATGTACATCTCCTCACATAATCACTCATATTAGCATAGCTTAGCTTAGTAATTAGCATGGTAGAGGAGATGAGCATGCATTGAAGCTTGGCTCTTGGTTGGATTTGCATCACAAAGCCAAGAGTTGTTGGTGTAGGCCTCCCTTCTCACAAGCTTGGAGTAGGTGATAAGCTTTCCATTAAAGCTTGAGAAGGAGAGAGAGTCTTCTTTACTTCACACATGAGATTGTGTGAGTGTGTGTGTGATAATCCTTGCAAAAATCACCCCTTTGCCTCCTGGCCAATAGGAATCAGGCAAGCCATTGGGCTGTTGAATACTCATTGGACCCCTTGGGAGATGTCCAATAGTCTTCTAGAGGACTTAATTCTCATTGGTTCTTTTATTAAGTGTTTTTAAATTAATTAAACTAGATTTACTCTAGCCTAATTCTCATTGGTCCACCTCCAAGGACATCCAATAGGAATTGGGTACACCTTGTGGGTATCTGGCCTAGGGAGCTGACATGTGTTCCTCATTCCCTTTGTGTAAGGGGAGCTTGTGTGTGTGTGTGTGTGGATTTCTCTCTCATCCCCTACAAGCAAGGCTCGCCCCCTCCAATAGGAATTGGGTACACCTTGTGGGTATCTGGCCTAGGGAGCTGACATGTGTTCCTCATTCCCTTTGTGTAAAGGGAGCTTGTGTGTGTGTGTGTGTGTGTGGCTTTCTCTCTCATCCCCTACAAGCAAGGCTCGCCCCCTCCTAAGTAGGGATTTGTAAAGACTTTTTTTGACACACACAAAGC
The DNA here is from genome assembly GCF_014529385.1 of Adiantum capillus-veneris. NCBI lineage: Eukaryota > Viridiplantae > Streptophyta > Polypodiopsida > Polypodiales > Pteridaceae > Adiantum > Adiantum capillus-veneris. The sequence continues at coordinate 28,465,022 of NC_140940.1, read as the reverse complement.
ATCCAATTCCCCCATGGTTGACCTTTGGACAGACCCTTTGAATTTTGGAACCTTAGCATTTTGGAAGTCTTAATGGGCTGAACCTTAGGGTCTTTTTAGCCCATTGTTGCACATGGCTCTTTTGCAGATGGCCCCCCCTTTGGATCCCTATTTTCCCTCCTTTGATCCTTACTGTGGCCGGTCTGCTAGCTTAACCAATATTCTAGCTTTTTCTCCCCTGGCACTTCTCCATATTAAATGATCAGTTTAACATGAGAAAATCATTTAGGAGAATTAGATATTGATTATTATGACATTACCTCTCTCTCTTGAAATCATAGTCGTCCTCGACATGGTGTAGAGAAGATAAAGCATATTCATGAGTCCTTTTCTTACCCTACGACATCATTCCACAATGGATGACTAGTCCATTTGGCACTTGAGAGCCTGAGGCTGCCGCAAGCATGTCTGCACATTAGTCCTATCAATCTTCCATAGTAGAGTGACAAGCTCTACTTGGTGTTTGGGAAATGTCGTCTCCGCAAACTTGATCTAAGCATGCATTACTTCATTTTTGTGCACAATAAAGAAAAAGAGAGTCTTATAAGACAAAAACTTTGTTTATTTTTAACATTTTGTACATTTGCTTACTCTTGGGAAGCATTTTAAGCATTGACAAGGTTTAGGTTATCCTTTAATTGTATGCCTTGCATCCATCTAGCATCTTCAAAAGGATAATTCTTAAACTTAAGAAGATATCGTCGGATAGTCTTACTGCCTCTTAGTACCTTGTCTTCATGTCGGAGAATGGACTCGGGCTGCAGCACCTCCTCTTGGTCCTTCATCTCCGGTGGGTCTTCAGTAGTTGGTTCTTAAGGTGGCTCTCCTTTGTAAGGCTTTAATAGGCTCACATGGAAAGCATTTTGTATGAGCCAATGATTGGGCAACTTGAGTTGATAGGACATTTCATTGATTGGCCTAAGAATCTGGAAGGGACCATAGTACCTTTTTGCTAGTTTAGCATAGTACTTTTGGTGTCCCGTAGGATTCTTGCCTGTCGTGTGCCTTAATCGAGCCTTGGGGAATTTTAATAAGACCCAATCATTTTCTTTAAAGGCTTGGCTCTTCTGTGCTGGTCAGCAGCAGCCTTTTGCCTTTGTTGTGAGATAGAGATAGCATCCTTAATCTTTTGAAAAGATTCTTGTAGGTCTCGGCTATACTCATCTGCAGCGAAGGTCTTTCCATGTACCTTAAGTAGCAAGGGACTTTTTGATCTTCACTCAATTACCTCGAAAGGTGCTTTTCTTGTGGAAGTATGTACAGTGTTATTGTAAGCATACTCCACTAAGGGTAAGTACTTCTCCCATTGGGATATTTAATCTACTTCCGTTACATAGGCTTTTAGTAGATCGAGAATTGTTAGGTTAGCTATTTCACTTTGGCCATCCGTTTGTGGATGATAGGCCAAAGAGAAGTTTAGCCTTGTCCCTAAATTCTCAAAGAGACCCTTTCAAAAATTACTGGTCATTCTAGGATGTCTATCCGACACTATGGACATTGGCAAGCCATGGTACTTGAAAATTTGTGAAATGAAGAGGGTTGCCATTTGATGGGCTTTGATAGTCTTTTTGACAGGTATAAAATGAGCTTTTTTACTGAACCTGTCTACTATCGTCCATATTCCCGTATTCCCATGGATAGACTTAGGCAATCCAAAGATAAAATCCATGGATATGCTCTCCCATGGTGAATTAGGGATTGGCAAGGGTTGAAGCAATCCAAGTTGCTTCCCTCTATCAAATTTTGTCTTTTGGCATACCACACATTTAGAAACATACTCTTGTATGTTCACTTTCATGGTAGGCCAATAGAAATATGTTTCAATTCCCTTTAAGGTAGACTGAATCCCATTATGCCCCGCATAAGGAGGAGCATGAGATTCATACATTACTTTCTCACGTAGTGAGTTAGTAACACATAGTCTATTGCCATAGAGAAGATAACCATCTTGTAAAGTAAATGGTTCTTCTTTCTTCCCTAATGCAAGGGATGAATTCACATCTCTAAAATCGGGATCAATAGCATACTCATCTATCATTGAAGATAGATCATTGTGAGTTGCTATGGAAACCGCATTCACTCTCGGTCGTCTTGAGAGTGCATCAGCTACTTGATTATGCTTGCCAGCAATGTGAGCAATATGAAAATGAAATTGCGAAAGGAAATTTGCCCACCTCATTTGTTTGTCTGAGAGCTTGGTCTGCGTCATGAAGTACTTAAGACTTTGGTGATCCATTCGCAGAATGAAAGGAGTCCCCAATAAATAGTGCTTCCATGAGTCTAAGGCATGTAGAACTGCAAGGAGTTCCTTTTCATATATGCCTAGAGGTTGCTCAACAGGGTCGAGCCTTCGACTTTCATAGCCTATGGCGTGCCCTTCTTGGAGCAAAACAGCTCCAAGGCAATCATCACAAGCATCATATTGGACCTCAAATGGTTTTGAGAGATCCGATAATGTAAGCACAGGTTGAGAGATAAGCTTTTTTTTAAGCTTTTCGAAAGCATTGTTCTCCTTAGCAGACCATGTATACCTAACGCTTTTCTTTGTTAGGTCATGTAATGGTCCTGCAATTTGTGAGAACTTTTCTATGAAGCATCTATAGTATGCACACATACCTATAAAGCTCCTTAATTCATGAAGATTCTTTGGTTTAGTCCATCCTTTTATTACCTCTAACTTTGATGGATCCATTTGGATACCATCTTGAGAGATAATGGGACCTAAATACTGAATCTCTTGCAAGAAAAATTTCTTTCGATTAACATAAAGTTTATTCTCTCTTAAAACTTGAAATATTACCTGGAGATGTTGCTTGTGTTCGTCTAATGAATTAGAGTAGATGATAATACCATCAAAGAACACTCTAGTGAAGGTTCGCTTCTCCATCAAGCGGTTGAATGTGGCTGGTGCATTGGTCAAGCCAAAAGGCATGACAATGTATTCGTAAAGACCAAATGTGGTGCGAAATGTGGTCTTTACAATGTCTTGATCAACTATCCTTATTTGATGATAGCCACTTTTTAGGTCAATCCTACTGAAGTAGGTCGATCCTTGTAGCTTATCAAATAGGTCTTCTACCCGTGGAACGGGAAACCTATTCTTGATAGTGATCCTATTTAGTGCTCTATAGTCGACACACATACGATATGTGCCGTCTTTCTTTTGCACTAATAGCACAGGTGAGCAAAATGGAGATGAGCTAGGCCTAACCATGCCCTTCTCAACTAACTCATGCACTTGCCGCATAATCTCCTCTTGTTGAGCTTGAGAAACTCTATAAGGAGGTTTGTTAGGCGGTGAACTTCCTGGAAGAAGTTCGATTGCATGGTCATCATTACCTCGTTTAGGAGGTAGCTCACAAGGGATGTCGTCAATAAAAACATCTTGAAACCCCTTGAGAAAATTGGATAACTCTAATTCCTTTTGGTTGCTTTTATTTTCTTTTGCTAAGCATTAGGTTCATTTTGAGAATCTTTAACAAAAATCATGTACACGGAAATAGAGCTCTTTATTGACTTGTTGAAAGCTGGTGTATGTACAATGGGGATAGTGTTACCCATTTCCTTAGCATCTATATACATGTCTTTTTCCCTGAACTTAAAGGAGATTCTCCTTTCAGGGAATTTAACATTGGCAGCCAGGCGATCAAACCATGGTGCCCCTAGGATTACATCCTCATGCTTGAGAGGAGAGATAAAGAAGTCCTCTTTGTCCACATAGCTTTGGACATGAAGCCTCAATTTTCCGATTAAGGGAGTGACTGAAGCTTCTTGCCCCTTGAAAGCATTGTCTGTGGGTAGGACATCTCCCATCTCGTAGGCTTGTATGCATAGCTTGGTGGCCAACTCTATAGATATAAAATTGTGAGTAGAACCAGGGTCAAAGAGAATAAAAGCGTCATGTTCTCTTACCTTTCCCCAAGCATGGCATAGAGGAGATCCTTTGTGGTGAGTTTGGTGAGTCTCCTCCTCTTGGATTTCAACCAAGGTAGCTCTAGGAGGATCTTGGCGGTTGTTCTTTTGGGGACAAGCGTGGTACGCATGCCCTTGTTCGCCGCACTTGAAACACCGGTTATCCTTGCGATAACGCTCAAGCTCTTTAGGAGAGAGTTTGTTTTTACCTTTGTAAACTCCCTTCTCTTTAGCTTTGTTGGAGTTGCCCATAGGAGACTTTTGGACATTTTCCTTCCCCTTAGGCTCGTTGGAACCCTTGTTTTCCGTGGGCTTATTATTTCTTTTAGCCCCCGTTTGGAAATTGATTCGAGAGGCCACCATAGTATGGTGTATTACCGCCGATATCGTACGTGGCCTTTGAGAGTTGACATACTCCGCCATTTCTTCGGTTAAGCCCGCACAAAATTGTTGCTTTTGCTGTCCAAAATCCAACTTTTTGAAGACAGTGGCTTTGAGTTATAGGTCCCAAAACTTGTCTACATATTTGTGGATGGATTCATAGGGAGAGAGCTTTAAGCTTCGCCATTCGGTGAGTACTTTGTCTTTGGCATTGGTGGCCAAAAACTGCTTCATAATGGAATCTCTTAAAGCTTTCCCTGTTCGCGGAGCTTCACCGTTGGCTCGTAGGCTAGACCACCATTGCCTGGCGGACTTTTGAAAGTGCATAGCTACATGGCGTAGCTTAGAGGACTCCGTGAAGCCCTCATCTCCAAACGCCGCATCAAATTGTTGGATAAAGGCCAAGACTTTGTCCGTAGCACCAAAGGTGCCATCATAGGTAAGGAAAGAGATACTCTTCCCTCCCTCTTTGAACTTCTTGAGCTTGGATGACCTCTTCCATGCGGCATAGGATTTCCTATGGCCTCTTCTTTTTGATGGTTCAAAGGTTGCACCATCACTTTCTTCAGAAGGTGAAGAATTTGAGGAAGGTGGAGAAGAGGGTGACCTCTTTCTCACCTTTTTCTTGTCTTGGTCTTTGTCGTCTTCACCATCACTTTCATAAGAGGAAGAGGATGAAGAAGATGGAGAAGAGGGTTTCCTCTTTCTCGCCTTTTTCTTCTCTTTCTTTTTATCATCCCTCTTTGAATTATGGTGTGGAGAAGGGTGCGATGGTCTTCTCCGCTTTGGTGGTGATGGAGAGCGTTTAGCCCGTCGTCTTCGTGGAGCCATCTCCGCCGAGGTGGCAAGAGACTCACTTCTTTCTCGTTCCTTCGGTGAAGGCTCTTGAGTTCTCCTTTGGGAAGGAGATGCATCACCAAGAAGTAAATTCTTGAGCCCTTTGTATGGATTCTCTTCTTCTTCCTGAATCGGAGAGAGACCTCTTTTGGAAGTGTCACAAGGAGGCTTCCTAGGTGTTCTCTCGTCATGGTGGTGAGCTTGGAGAATCCTGTGAGCACGGAGCTACCGTTGCACTTCACTTTGGAGAGATAAATTGCCCATGGCTTGTTGAAGCCTAGAAACAAGATAGTTAACAAGCATCGGAGCATCATTAGTAGCTTGCTCATTAGCAAAATCAAAGTTATCAACATTAATTTCACTCTCTTTATTATTGTCAGCCATTCTAACAACTATTAGGAGTAAACTTTTTAGGTGTACTTTGGCACTTCAAGCTCTAGTTGCTACTAGTCTTTACCCCTTTAGAGAAAGCACTCAAGCTACTGTACTCGTGGCTCGAATACCATTAATTGCAAGGATTAGAAGAGAGGGTCGTTCAACACCAAAACAGCAACGGCTCCTGTCAAACTTCTAATAGCTCAATAGTGGTTAAGCCATAGGCAAGCCCCGTAGGACTCCACTATTAAGACCATAGCTCTCGACGGTGATGCCCCCTTAACTGCACGAAGGCAGGCGCACTGCAAGGCTGAAAAATCCCTATTCTACTTACTCACAGGCAATTAATAATACCAACCATTTATAGCTAGCTTGAGGACCTCCCTTCTTGAGCAAGAAAAGAGAAACCTTGTGCTCTGATACCAATGTAACATTTAATGGCCTAAAAACTTGTATGTAGCGGAAATTAGCATGAACATAGTGGGCATTTCATTAGAATAGATTCCTAATGAGAATTACAAGAGTGCTTGGGTGGAGAGAGCAACAAAAAGCATAACACCTAGTTAGATATCATGAAAAATACTTTCAAATGAGAGAGAAATTAAGTTATTGACAACAGTTGAGGACCGGATTTGCATGGAGCCGGTCCCCCCTCCAAAAGGCTTTGTATTATGGTTTCTCCCATCAAGAGAGACATTGTACAATACAATTGTTTGTGTTCCTTCAAGACTAGCTAGTGCAATGAAGATGAAAACTTCATGCACTAAGCAAAACACTTATCAAACACAACATCAATTATCCCTGATCTCAAACCCAAGACCTTACACACCTTCGAAGATGGTGAGAGCTAGCAGGGTATGAGAGTAGATTGAGAGGAAGTAGGAGTATTCTTACGAGAAAGATGTACATCTCCTCACATAATCACTCATATTAGCATAGCTTAGCTTATTAATTAGCATGGTAGAGGAGATGAACATGCATTAAAGCTTGGCTCTTGGTTGGATTTTCATCACAAAGCCAAGAGTTGTTGGTGTAGGCCTCCCTTCTCACAAGCTTGGAGTAGGTGATAAGCTTTCCATTAAAGCTTGAGAAGGAGAGAGAGTCTTCTTTACTTCACACATGAGATTGTGTGAGTGTGTGTGTGATAATCCTTGCAAAAATCAGCCCCCTCTCTCTCTTGGGCGACCCCTCTTGCTATTTGCTCTTGCTATCCTCTCATTGGACCTCCCTAGGGCTAGCCAATGACAATTAAGCAGCATAAGTGATAGCCTTCTAACATGTGTCCCCCTTTCCCCTTTTGTGAGAGCTTTAGGTAATTTAATAAGTCAACTAAACTCTCATTGGACCCCTTTGCCTCCTGCCCAATAGGAATCAGGCAAGCCATTGGGCTGCTGAATGCTCATTGGACCCCTTGGGAGACTATCCAATAGTCTTCTAGAGGACTTAATTCTCATTGGTTCTTTTATTAAGTGTTTTCAAATTAATTAAACTAGATTTACTCTAGCCTAATTCTCATTGGTCCACCTCCAAGGCCATCCAATAGGAATTGGGTACACCTTGTGGACATCTGGCCTAGGGAGCTGACATGTGTTCCTCACTCCCTTTGTGTAAAGGGAGCTTGTGTGTGTGTGTGTGTGGCTTTCTCTCTCATCCCCTACAAGCAAGGCTCGCCCCCTCCTAAGTAGGGATTTTTAAAGACGTTTTTTGACACACACAAAGCATCCAATTCCCCCATGGTTGACCTTTGGACACACCCTTTGAATTTTGGAACCTTAGCATTTTGGAAGTCTTAATGGGCTGAACCTTAGGGTCTTTTTAGCCCATTGTTGCACATGGCTCTTTTGCAGATGGCCCACCCTTTGGATCCCTATTTTCCCTCCTTTGGATCCCTACTGTGGCCGGTCTGCTAGCTTAACTAATATTCTAGCTTTTTCTCCCTTGGCACTTCCCCATATTAAATGATCAGTTTAACATGAGAAAATCATTTAGGAGAATTAGATATTGATTATTATGACATGACTCTCCTCTTCTTCTTCCTCCTTCCCCCTTCCTTGCACGTACCCGCACTGGCTTCGTGCCCTTTGGTATCAAAGCTCGTCGATTCCTCTCCCACAACCCAACGCATGTGTTCAATTGCACACTGCTTGTTCAACTGCACGCTGCCTAGTCCTGTCTTTTTTGGGAAGTGACTCTTGCAACAACAATGTGCATAATGCATCAAACTTGACAACTTCAGGATTTTCTTGGGTCATAAGTCTCCAAGTACTAGCAAAAGTTTGGTAAGAATATGGTAAGGCATCAAGAACTGTCTGCACAAGGAAACTGTCTGAAATGACTTCACCTACAGAAATAAGTTGCTCGTTGATATCCTTGACTCCAGCAAGGAAAGTGTCTATATCATGTTCCTCATGCATAATCTTTGATTCCAGCTTTGGAAAGATAGATAGCCCTAGAGAGTGTGTTAATTAGTGTGCAATGGAAAGACAGATAGCCCTAGAATGAATGGGTGTATATACGATGCACGGGGAAAAAACCTCCTAAAGAGGGAAAAAATGCCCTGGCGGTCCTAGTGTGTTCACACACATCACTACCACATGTATATGGTAACATTTCCTTTATACAGAAGAATAAAGAGACACACAAGCTATGTGGCTGGCAACTATGTGTTTCCTCCAATCTTGACTCTCCTCTTCTTCTTCCTCCTTCCGCACGGGCTTCGTGCCCTTCAACTGGTATCAAAGCTCGTCGATTTGTCTCCCACAACCCAGCACATGTGTAGGCCCTCCAAGTCAAAGCTTGGATCTTGCAAGGGATTTTTCCTGCAAGGCTCTATTGTTCACAAGGAATCAATTGTGCAGTGTAATGGTAATGGCCTATGAACTTTGAGAGTAGCAAAATTAGGAAAATAGATAAAGCGCTTTTGTGAAATTACTTGGTGAGCATAGAGGGTGAACTTAATTGATAGTAGCAACATAAACATAGTACTTAGTTAGCTTGACATGAACAATACTTTTGCAAGAGAGAGAGTTTAGAGAACATAATAACACCTGAGGACCGGATTTATGTGGAGCCGGTCCCCCCTCCAATAGGCATTTGTAGTATAGATTCTCCCATCAAGAGAGACTTGGTACAATACAATATTTGTGTTCTTTGTGATCTAGGTGATGCAATGAAGATGGAAAGATTCATGCATCACAAGCATAACATAAACTTTGCAAAAAGCATTAACTATCCCAAGCCTCAGTCCCAAGGCCTCAAAGACCTTCGGAGGTGGAGACAGCTAGCGGGGAATGAGGGTAGGGAAGAGGAAGAAGAAACATTCCATAGGAGAAAGAAGTAGTTCCTCACTTATCATCACTCTTCTTGCTAGCATACATAATATCATACTAACGAAGATGGAGAAGATGGCAAGCTTAAGCATTGAAGCATGGCTCTTGGTTGGATTTGCATTCCATAGCCAAGAGTGTTGGTGTAGGCTCTCAACTTCTCTACTAGCTTGGAGAAGGGGATGGAGCTCCTACATTTTGCACTTCACACAATTATAGTGTGTGTGTGTGTGTGGGAGAGTATACCCCCCAAGCTAGCCCCCTTGCTTTGGTTGACTCCCCCTTGTAGCTCATGCTTGAAGCTCATTGGACCCATGCAAGCCTGGCCAATCACTGTAGGATGCATTACAAGCAACAAGGGTAGTCTTGGGACAAGTGTCCCATTTCCCCTTTGAGAGATAGGACTTGATAAATACCACAAAAAAAAAATCTACTTAATTATCATCGGACCCCTTGGGAGGCCAACGAATAGGCTTTGGACACTCCTTGAGGGTAACCTAGCTAGGGGCTTGATCACAGTCTGGGACATTGAGCATGGGATATCTCAGAACGGATGCTTCCCATTCTCTACCTTCATCTCCGACATCATGACAATCCAACCCTTGTTCTCCATGCCCTTGCCATGGAAGCATGGAACTGACCTTTGCATTGCTCTTGTGTGATTTTTGTCCGTTAGGTTTGTACCCTCGAGTGCAAAATGGACAAGGCATGAGAGAAGAAGCCCCTTGTTTGTAGCCAAGCAAACACTTTATGGTCTTCAAGTCCCCACCTAAGTGCCACTCCACATCATAGCTACCAAAACCCTCAACCTCCAACTTTTGACCTGCAATTTGGGAGTGTATTACTTCTGTGAGCCATGGAGTTCTCTCAAAAATCCATGAAAGTACTCCATTGGTCTCTTTGGGCACCTCAATAGCATCCAACCACCAAATGTCTTTCTTTGATTGCACCCTAAAAGACGGGTTGGGAATCCCTTCGCTTGGTTTGCAAAAGGGCCTCATTCATTAGAGTGACACTTAGCCTCTCTAACCTTCGACCTCTCACTATTTGACACTCATCGAGTTTCAGCACAAAAGTGCCCTTTGTGCCAAGCACTGCAAAATAAATAGTGCCAAGACCTTATACTTCAAAGTCTTTGATAAGAACAAAACCAAAAGAAAAAAGTATAGTGTGTCACCTTCTTCAAGTAACTCGTAAAATCTAAACATGGCTTGTTGAAGTCTTATAAGGTCCACAAAAATATTGTTCCACATTGTGTAAGGGAAGCCCTTCTCCAAAGGTCTTATGGATTGTTTCTTACCTTTTCCCCTTGCCTTTGTTGTGCACGAAGCATAAAGGGAAGTTGACATTGTGTCCTCAATGTGTAGGTATGTCCCAATGCGGGAGAACACATCTTCGTTTGTGTCCTTCTTGCGAGGTTGACCTTGTCCAGAACGGGAAATAGGTCTTCCACAATGCCATGCTCTTTGAGGGCATCCTTTAGGAGTTGGAAAATAGCCTGATAGGCTTTGATGCGGATTCCAACCTCATCACAAGCTTGTTGCACGTCATCATCACTAACCACATTTCTCAATTTACACATAAGGTCCTTGGGTGACTGCATCCTTAATGTGCTTACTGAAGGAGTACGAGCGGAAGTGCGACGCGAGAGAGAGTGCGAGAAGAAGAGCACGACAATATGGTGAACTCGCTCTACTGTAATGTGTAGAGCATAGTGAGTTCTTATTCGGTTTTTACAAAAGAATATGTGTACATACTTGGCGGCCCGCCCACTTACCTGGGCGACCACATTGGGCTTTATACCCCAACAACCTCCCACTTAAAGTCCAATGTGGTACTTTAAGTGTGAGAGAAGCTACTATACAAGCTAATATACAAGAGATGTAGAGAAGTGATGTACTACCCTACACCTAACTGCTTGCGAAAATGCGCAAAGCTCTCTGAGGGAAGTCCTTTTGTAAGTAGATCAGCAGGATTTTCTGTGGTGTGAACTTTGACAAGATGAAGTTGCTTATCCTCGAGCATTTCCCTGATGAAATGATACTTCACATCCACATGCTTTGTCTTTGAGTGATAAACTGGATTGCGAGCCAATTGTATAGCACTTTGACTATCACAATATAACACAGGCATCTCTTCTTTGATTCCCAAATCTGTTACTAGTCGATTAAGCCAAATTGATTCTTTGCATGCCTCTGATGCTGCAACATATTTAGCCTCTGTAGTAGACTGAGTAACACAATCTTGTAATCTAGAACGCCATGATACTGCTCCACCAGCCAATGTAAAGACATACCCTGACGTAGACCTTCGGTTGTCTAAGTCACCTACATAATCCGAGTTTGTAAAACCCTTTACACTTAGCTCCTGACTCCCATAGCATATACGCATACTCTTTGTATCTTTCAGTTATCTCAATATTCCTTTCACTGCCTCCCAATGTTTCTTGCCTGGGTTTGACATGTATCGACTTACTACTCCCACTGCAAATGCAATGTCTGGGCGAGTAGCAATCATTGCATACATCAAACTACCCACTGCAGACGCATATGGAATCTTATCCATTTCAGCCTGTTCTTCCTCAGACACAGGACAATCTTGTTTGCTAAGTTTCACATATGGTGGTAATGGAACACTCAATGCCTTTCCCTTCTCCATATTGAAACGTTGCAAAACCTTGTCAATATACTCTGTTTGAGATAACCAAATCAACTTCTTTGATCTGTCTCTCTCAATGCGCATACCAAGTATATGACTTGCCTCACCCATGTCTTTCATGTCAAACGATTTTGCCATCTTTGACTTCAAAGCCGAAATTTCTTCCAAGTGCTTGCCAGCAATCAACATGTCATCCACATACAAAATAAGGATCAGCCAACTACCATCCTTAGCCTTCTTTGTATATAGACAGTGATCGAACTCACTACGTTTGTAGCCTTGAGAAAGCATAAACTTGTGGAATTTATGGTACCATGCCCTCGGTGATTGTTTTAAGCCATAAAGACTCTTTAACAACTGGCATACCCAATCTTCCTTGCCTTTCTCAACAAACCCTTCTAGCTGCTGCATGTAAATTTCCACATCTAAATCACCATGCAAGAACGCTGTCTTGACATCCATTTGGTGCAACACCAAATCTAATATGGCAACCAATGCAAGAAAGCATCTCAATGTAGTCATCTTGACCACCGGAGAGAAGACTTCATCAAAGTCAATGCCTTGTTCTTCCTTAAAGCCCTTGGCAACAAGCCTTGCTTTGTACTTTGGCTGACTATCATGAGCGGTGATCTTATACCTGTAAACCCATTTACAAGGTAGAGCCTTTTTGCCCTGTGGTAATTTAACTAGCTTCCATGTCTTGTTTTTATGCAGAGCTGTCATCTCTGACTGCATGGCCAATTGCCAATTCCCGGAGTCCTTCATTTGCACTGCTTCCTTGTAACATGAAGGCTCATTGCAATCAGTCAACATGACATAGTTCATAGATGGAACAAACCTATCAGGAGGTCGCGTGACACGTCCAGATCTACACACAATAGGTGGCTCAGGCTCAGCCACAACCTGTGGTTCCACTCTATCCTGTCCTTGCTCCTCTTGAGCCCTAACATTTTGTCTTGCACGTGCAAGTCCATCTTCTTGGAAGACAACTCTTCTAATCTCCTCAACCCTCTCTGGTTTAGAATGATATTTGGATTCATTAAAGTGAACATCATTGCTGCGGACAACCTTTCTGGATTCGGGATCCCAAAGTCTGTACCCCATCTCACCAGAATTACCATAGCCTAGAAAGATGCACTTTCTACTCTTTGGCTCAAGTTTGTTCCTAAATTCCTTTGGAACGTGAGTATATGCCTCACAGCCAAAGACTCTGAGATGCTTGTATGAGGGCATTTTGCCTGACCATACCATCTCTGGCACTGAATCCTTCTGTAAAACCTTGCTAGGAGATATATTTACAAGATGAACAGCTGTTGATACAGCTTCAGCCCAAAACCCATTTGGCAGTTGTGCATTAGACAACATACTTCTGACCTTCTCTTGTATGGTCCTATTCATCCTCTCAGCAACACCATTTTGAGGAGGATTGTAAGGAGCAGTAAGTTCACGTTTTATACCTTTTGACTCACAAAAGTCCTGAAAGGCCTTTGAAACATACTCTCCACCATTGTCAGTGCGTAAGCATTTAAGCTTCTTGCCACTCTGATTCTCCACAAGTGTCACAAACGTTTTGAAAACACTAAACGCTTCATCCTTGTGCTTGCGAAAGTAAACCCATACTTTCCTCGAGTAATCATCTATAAATGTCATAAAGTAAGAAGCTCCCCCTAGAGATAGGTTAGGCATAGGTCCACACAAATCACTATGAGCAAGTGCCAACTGTGTATCTCTTCTACTGCTTCTATGCTTATGTGGCTGCTGTGTTTGCTTACCATACAGACAATGTTCACAGAATTCAAAATCATTAAATGAAAAGCCAGGCAAATAACCAGAACGAGACAAGATTTCCATTCCCTTCTTGGACATATGTCCTAACCGGCTATGCCACAAAGAAACGTTCGGGTGCTCGGTTACATTGATTACATTTTTAGAGACATTTGATACATAAATCATGTAAAGTCCTCCAGACTTTACTCCATGTGCTACTGTCATAGAACCCTTGGATATCTTCCACATGTTCTGTCCAAAAGTGGTGACGTAGCCAGCATCATCAAGTAAACCTGTGCTGATCAAGCTCTTTGTAATTGCGGGAACATGTCTCACATTCTTCAGCGTGAAAGAAGAGCCATTCTGAAACTTCAGTTGAACATCTCCAACACCTAAGATCTCACATGTCTGCCCATTGCCTAGCCGAACATGATCTTTAGTGGTCACATAAGAAGTAAACCACTCCTTGTTTGGAGACACATGAAGTGATGCCCCCGAGTCTATAATCCAGTCACTCGGTGCATTTCCATCAGATGCTGTAAGAAGAGCTGAGTCCATTGTATTCTTCAAGAAGTAGATGTCTCCTGACACTAGACTGTCATCCTCTGCAACAGTGTTTGTCACATTTATTTCTTGAATCTTCACTGAGGACTTGTTCTTCTCACCATGGTCTTCAGCTTTCTCTTTGCATTTTTCTGCTTTCCATTCTCTGCAGTCTCTTTTCATGTGACCCTTCTTGCCACAATGGTAGCATTCTATGTCACTCTTGCCTTTAGCACTGCGGGACTTGCTACGAGATTGATTCCTCTTTCCACCTTTGTACTTTTCTTTGGTCCTTCCCCTGACAACTAAGGCTGTTCCTTTGCCTTTGTCCATTGTCTTTCTGTTGGTTTCTTCAGTAAGCAGACTTCCTTCTACACCTGCTATGTTCAAACCATCTGGAGGTGCAGAATTACTCAAAGCTGTGCGAAAAGTGTCCCAACTTTTCGGCAATGTGATCAACAGGAACATAGCTCTAACAGGTTCATCAAACTTGACACCTTGAGCTGACAACTGACTGTAGATTTGTTGAATTCATTCAGATGATTGGACATAGGTGTCCCTTCTTTCATCTTCAAGTCAACAAGATTCTTAAGCCAGTATACCTGTGAAGCTGCACTCTGCTTCTCATAAAGATCACTCAGCTTTAACCATGCTTGATAAGCCGACATCTCGTCTGCTACATTGAAGTAAACGCTTTCTGCCAAAGTCAGCATAATGGTAGAAAGTGCCAATTCATCCATTTCGCTCCATTCATCTTCGTCCATATCTTCTGGTTTTATCCCCTTGAGCTTTATAGGTTTTATCTGCTTCTTTTGTACCAACACGTGCCAAATCTGCTTCTTCCACAATGGGAAATTGGTTCCATCCAGCTTCTTGATATTGTAAAGAGCAGTGTCTTGTGATCCAGCCATAGCTACGCTTCACAGTGGTTTACTTTCCTGAGAAAAATTCAGCACAGTTTCCCCTGTAAACTGACCTCTGAACCAATATCAACCTGATGAACTAGTGGATGTCGCCTACAGTCTGTGTGTAGATGCGCCCGTGTCGTATGTGACACGCCTCTAAGAACTGTGAGCCGTCCTTCGATGTGTAGACAGCCACAAATCAACGCTCTGGGAGTGTCGATATCCTCAGCACCTGCAGTCGTAGGCCGAAAACCCCAAATTTGCAGAGTCGGATCTGCACCCGTCGAGACTACGTAGTCGAAAATGGCTTGCGCAGAACTTTGTCGAAGCCGAACGGTGGCCCAGATGACCTTAGAATGAAATTCTGAGCACACCAGGCCCTTCGGGTTGACCCACAGGATTTGGGGCCGTGTCTTCGCCTGTTGAATTTCACTCCAATCTGAGCTTGTGACTCTAGCCTCCTGCAGTGCTGTCCCGAGCCTCGATCTGAGCTCTGAGACCAGTTGAAGGAGTACGAGCGGAAGTGCGACGTGAGAGAGAGTGCGAGAAGAAGAGCACGACGATATGGTGAACTCGCTCTACTGTAATGTGTAGAGCATAGTGAGTTCTTATTAGGTTTTTACAAAAGAATATGTGTACATACCTGGCGGCCCGCCCACTTACCTGGGCGACCACATTGGGCTTTATACCCCAACACTTACCTCCAGGTGATTGTAAGATAGAAATCACATCTGGGTATTGAGACAACTAGTGAGAAGGTTGACTCGATCATCTTGGCTTATTCCACCGCACGCCTTTTGGATGAAGTTTCTAGTAAACCAATAAAATAAATGTTAGAAATTAGTGTGAAGTAAGAATGCATCATGCAAGTAAAGACCAAATCACCTTGTGGCTATCACTTGTCGTTTGCGTGCTCCACCTGAATGTGCAAGAGTTTCAATGGATGAATACTTGCGTTTGCGTTCCCTTGCACAAAGGGGTGTTTTTCAAGTATGTGATGGTGTTCGCAAGCTTCATAATGTGGGATTCCTTTTCTTGTATTTGTTACTGAAGAGTTTCAATCACCCTCTTCGAAGAGGCAACACTCTCTTGTAATGTCGCTATCTTGAGGTGAAGAGCTTGACATTCGTGCATCCACATATGCAAAGAAGCACTTGCACCCATACACAACCGCTTGCAATAGCCTAACAAGCCTGCTTCTCCCCTCCCAAGAAATTGAAGAAATGTGGAAAGGCTATTAAAGGATGGATGGAAGCGGCTTATAGGATCGTAAGGGTACAAATGGTCGTCCACCCAAATGTCAACATTAGTCTTACCAGTCGCGACGTTCCTATGATGACCTTTGATCACCTTCACATGCGATCTTCGGTGCAAACGCCGTGGGTAAGAAAATATGTATGCTTTTGGTGTGCAGAGTACGTGGTGGTGGAAGCAAACGATTTGTGATGTCCGTGAGCACCATGGCAGCTATTGCGTGAGGAAGCAAAGGATGAAAAGATAGAGGGGGAGGGGGAGGGAGAGTGAGGAAGATGGGAGCGAGGGAGAGATTGGGGAGGAGGAGGAAGGTAGGGGCAGGGAGGGAGAGGAGAGGGAGAGAGGAGGGAGGAGGGAGGAGAGAATAAAGTATCTTTTACTTTTTGGGGAAAAAGATTTTGAAAAAATGGACTCTTGAGGCTTGTGGGTTAAAAAATGGGTCAAAAACTGATTTTTTGATATGTATATATGTTGAGAGGGAGTTTAAGTAAAAATGAGTTTTTTTTTTTATATTCAAATTTTGACTCCACTTTTTTGCTAATGTGGTCACACCCTATACTTCCTTCACTTTAAAAAAGCTAGAGAGAGAAAGTAATCCCTTAGGTCCACATCCTACATTTGTCCAGAAAAAAGTTAGAAAAGCCTACTCAAAATTGCCTTCTTCAATGACCTTGTCCCCTTAACCCCACACAACATTAGCCTTAATCCCTAAAAATTAGGATTTCTTACAAGGTCCATATTTCTCCTAACGATGTGTCCTACTTGCCTCTTGAGCAAGGGGTGCTATTTGGGAGAGAGAGTGGTCAAGCAACCACCCCCCCTACTTGTAGGGCTATGTATTGACTTTTGTGACACCTCAAGCCCCCTCAACCTTGGGCCCAGTTCTCACCACAAGCTCGGCCCTTAAGCCCCTCAAGCTTGGGCTGGGTTCCCACCTCAAGTACAACCCTAGCATCTCAAGCATGACAAGCACCTCAAGCATATCAATCATCAAGCACTTCAAGCATCTCAAGCATCTCAGTTATCAGGCACGACAAGCACCTCAAGCTTGGGCAGCGTTCCCACCTCAAGCACAGCCCTAGCTTACTTAAGGTCAAAGGACTTTTAACACTAACCTTTGGAGGTCTTCAATGAAGCTAACCCTAAGTTCTTTAAGCTCCATTGGTTAGCCTTGCTCTTTGACAGACCATCTCTCATTTGGGCCCCTTTATCATTGGCTTCGTGTCGAGATAGATCTGTAAGCACATGTCTATATCCTAACCCTTGTTCCCGTTTATTCTCCCACATTAAATGATCAGTTTAATATGAGAAAATCATTTGGGTTGGTTAGATATTAGATTTTATGACATGTAGAGAATTTGGGCAAAGCTTGGAAGGTTTTCAAGCTCAAGCTTGAAACAACACAGCCTTAATCAAAGTAGAAGGCAACTCTAGAAAAAGCAAAGCTTGGGAAGTAGTGAGAACAGGCAAGTCACAGAACTGAGCGCAAAACTTAGGATAGAGCAAGCAGTGGTCGAGATTTGCAGGTTGAAAAATTGGAAACAAACAAGCTTGTGAGATTGGGGTAGCAGCTCAGTGTGGTGAGCACTCGAAGCATTGTGAAGGGATTGGCAAAACCGAGCAGCAATCAGCATCAATTAAGGAACTCCCCCCGGCAGCTCATGACCCCAAATTTGGAAGCACTGGTAGTAGCACAATAGGGATCGAAAGTAGGTTTTGAGAAAAAATGGGGAGCAAAGAGCAAATAAAAGCTCTTAAGGAGCTCGTGGGCAGTCAATGACATCGAGCACATCGGTCACATGTTCGACATAGTTTTGTCTTTGACCTTTTGGCGGCTATTTGGCTACCGCATTTCCGTCTAACGGTGGAAATCGGCATCAACTTTCTAGTCTACATTAACACATAGACGTTCCCTCATAGCAGGTTTACAGGGGGGGCCTTTGAGCCCACATACGCCCAATTTCTCGATGCTTTCAGGCACACATAGGTACAACGCCTTTCAGGCAATCTAAGAAATCATTTTGGCGGCAGTTTCTTTGTAGATGGCTATGGGTTGATAGATGAATACTTTCTTAAGCACGCACAATGCTATTGAGCTCTTTTGAGAGTAGATATCCACCGGATGGATTTGTTTATTCCATGCAGCAGTTTTCTGGCGCCTGTTTATGTGAGATCACTCATGTATGTAGAGTCGCAAACATTGCCCATTGTACATCAAGTGGAGCCATTTTTTTGCATTTTTGGCAGTTTTCCCAACCGTTTCTAAGACTCAAACTGGAACATCCCTTTTTGAGACTGTGACTAGTCCTTTTGTGTTTGCTTTAGCCTTTGGAGGGTCATGCGTGAGGTTTTCTTGAGTTGGGGTGTTTTCAAATGTTGAGATACCTTCGGTGCTACAGGTTGTTTGAGTTCCCCATTACAGTACCCTCGCCATAGGCTATGTATTTGGTCATATATTTTGCTTGATGTCGAGTATGGCGGTCTTTTGGCAGTGAGAGTTGACAATATATGGCCACTCTTTTGAGTTGGCTTTTATGCATTTTATGAGTCACGTGGGTTGAGTTTTCACTCCCTGGACAAAGGAGACTTTGTCAACAAAATTCTGCGAGTCCATTTATGCATTTCATGCGTCTTTGAGCACTCTTTTGGCTTGAGATTTAGTCCTCGTTACCAACGGGATTCTGTCAAAATCCGCCATGTTTTCTCACCATAAATTTTGGCCTCATTCACATAGTGCTCAATTCTTGCAAACATGGCCTCTTATCCTGACAATGATATTTACAATATTAGAAAGTTTGATGGCACAATTTTTTCTATATGGAAACAACAAATCCAAGATGTGCTAACCCAAAAAGGTCAATTACAACCCCTCTTTGAGCATGCAAAGGAAGATGGCTATATAGAAGCACAATGGAAAATGCTGGATGTGAAAGCAAGGTCCACAATTTGCTTGCAGCCGATTTGGTATATTTTACCTTAGTCAATGAACCTACTGTCAAATCTATGGGAAAAGTTGTGCAACACCTATGAGAGCAAGAACGCATGTAACAAAGTATACTTGATGAAGAAGCTTTTTGAGCTTCGTATCAAAGAAGGTGAAACAGTTTTTGAGCACTTGAATGCTTTTAATGTACTTTTCAGTACCAGGGGCTGGAATTTGACAATGAAGCACAGTCTATCTTCTTACTATGCTCTCTACCCTCCTCACGAGACATATTTTGCACAAAAATTAGCAACTCTGCACCTGAGGGAAAGTTAGCCTGTGATGTGGTAGTTTTCAATTCACTCAATGAAGAGATACGTAGGAAGTCAATGGAGCCTGCAAAGCAAGGTGATGCATATGTTGCTAGTAGCAAAGGTCAGCGAGGTTGCACTCACAACCGTGCCAAAAGTAAAGATCGCATAAATTCTTGCAGCAAATCTATAGGTCCTTTGTGCAATGTGGAGTGCTACCATTGCCATAAGAAAGGGCATGTAAAGAAAGATTGTCGCATATGGCAAAGAGAGAAGAAAAAGTCTCAAGAAAACAAGAAGTCTGACAATGACAGCAAGGGAAAAGCTAAGATTGAGGAGCTCAATGTGATAGAGTCTCCTAAACTTGCAGATGTACCTCAGTCTACTTGTATTCATTTTTTAAACTTTCCTCCTCTAAACGTTTCCACTAACAAATTTGCCTACACTGCCTTACTGAATCTATTGTGACTGCTTCCTTTGCATCCTTCTTATGCTTTCCATATTTATTGTCCACATCCACTTCAAAGGCAAGTGCCAATGTTGGATTTCTTCTCAATAAGTCTTCCTCATCTTCTAGCTATACAAATTGTTTTTATAACCTGGTTTGAAGTTCTTTGGGATAGTTGTTCTGGACATAACATTTAGAGTCAACTTCTTTTTCCCCATCTTCACAGAATTTGATCCAATCCCCAACCCTACTTTACCTTAATCATTCGTAGCCATGGTCTTCCCAAGATTATTGGGTAATGGTTTTCTTCCTCCTCTAACTTGAGTACTACAAAATTGGCAATGTAAATCATACCTGCTACTTCAATCTTTTGGCCTCTGGCCATTCCCACATGTTGAATTCTCCTTTAGTCTACCATATTTACTTGAAATGGTGCTTCAATACATTCTATAATGCCCAGTTTGTGACAAATTGCTTTTGGAAGGATGTTTACTCATGATCCCCCATCAAGAAATGCATCTTGAACTATAGGAACTTTGTAAGTCAACATCTGCGCCTCGTCAAAATGTTCTCTTTTTTTGGAATATATTATCTGGGTGGTGGTCAAAAGTGACCAAAAAACGGCCGATAGAGGTAGACACACGAATGATGGCTATGGTCTATTGTCGGTGTCCGGTGGGTGATGTTCAATGGCACGTGGCTAGCGGTCAATGGCCAGTGGTTGATATTTGGGTGGATGCATTTACACAAGGACAGCTACATATGGGCACATCTACACATGGATGGCTACCTCTCATGAGAGAGGGCAACCTATAGAGTCTCCTTTGCATCTATAAAAGTGGGCCTCTTGTACACATGAAAAGTAGAAGCGAGAAGAAGCAAGAAGTGCAAGGTAGAGAGAGAATCGTGTGGGAGGACCGCTAAAGGTTTCTAATCCCTTTGTAAACTACTTCAAGTTTGAAGTGTAAAGCCATTGAGTGATTGCATTTCCATGGACATAGCCCACACTTGGTGAACCATGTATAGTGTGATCTCTCTCTCTATTATCTCTCTTGTGTATGTTTTATCTCTCTCCATTAAATACACCACTCTAATCACTACTTAGTGACTCATTAATCCTAACAAATTGTACATGCTTACATGTTGACTATTCCCATGGAAAAGATCATGGGTGTCAATCAAAGCAGGATCACCAAAGTACTAGGGAAATATCTAGCACCCTAAATCATAACTCTCTGACTTGTCCTCTAATAGAATACACAAAAATTTCCTCTAGGAAACAAAAACACACATAATGATAGAGCATGATATCAACCTTGAAATTTACAGACATTGCTATATTATGAAAGCACAACTCATTGATCATACCAAAGTGTTGTGGACGCCCAAATAAGGTAGATCTCTATGTACACATTTGTTGGTAGGTTGAAAGCGAGAAAAATAGAAACTTGTAGCTTGAAAGCCATCATTGTATCATTGTCATAATCAAACTGTTGGTAAAAGTGATGTTGACTAGATTTTTGATACCATCATAACGACAAGTAAGAGTCTATCTTGTAATTCTTTCGGTATGTATGCAACGATCTCATTCATTATTTGTAGTGAATCATCTATAGAGATCCATAAAATAACATGCACATGCAATGATCCTCAATTATGTATTTTGTAGCATACTAGACGATGCTCAACACGTGCAATTATCGTGCAATTATGTTGCTTCCATCAAGGATGTATCTATTCAAGAATGTGTGTAAGCAATGATGGAAGAGGGCCATACACTCAATGAGGCAACCCTTCCATGTGAAAACTGTGATTGTAGCCTTGAGCAAGTTTCTCAATTGTAGCGATCTCTTGCCATCTAATATGGGAACCCTCATCAGTTGTGAATGTCAAGAGTAGATGTGGGAGTCCCCATGTTTCCACCATTGTAGTTAGGCCTCTCAAGTTTCTTTGATGCCACCATGGACTACCTAGAGTTTTTTATAGAAAGTTGTATCAAACAATGTGTTTAATTGCATATTGGGAGGATGCGTTCTTGTGTGTCCAGCTGTAGGTGTCAATGTCTCTTTATAGGAATGTGTTGTTGGTGAAATTTGCAATCATGATAGCTTTTCTCGAATGATACATCAAGAGCAAGTACAACTTGTAGAATGTGTATATGGAGAAGAAACTTCCCACCCTCGTTCTAATGTACTCATTTATCCTTGGTAGTTGCATTTTTCCTTTCAGAAAGAGAAGGAGCATGCTTGATTCCATTATAATGTTGCTAGTTTCAGACGCTCGATAGTCCATTGTATTGAAAACTACTAAGCCTAGAGCTACCGTCTATTTGAACAAAACCAAATTCATGTGTGTATTTTGTAGTGAATGTTGTTCTCTTTGATGTGTTGTATAGATATTGCAGAATTGCAATTTCACAATGAGCCTTTGCTTATTGCATTAGCCGTATGGATAATTGTCCCAATGGTTTCTAATGATATTTGTTGTTGACAATGGTGATAATATGCATATGGCTATCTATTTGTTAGGTTGTGCAACCATGGCCTTGTGAAAGAGCGCATGTGCAGATGCATGTATGCGAGAGAGAGGAAGGAGAAGATGAAGACTATGTGTGGGTGGAGCTAACATCTCAAACAGAAGACGTAGAGAGCTCCTTATTCTTGTATATGTACAAAGAATAAGGGAAAATTAGGTGAGTAGCCAAACACTATGTTCGGCCCTGGGTACGGCACACCACCTTTACCCAAACAACCTCCCACTTAAAGGTGAGTGTGTTGATAAGTGGATCCACTATAGGACCTTGTAGAATATACAATGGTAGGTAAGGGACTCCCTCAACCTACCCCCATTTGCTCTCTAAAAGTACATGCATGCCGTCATGTAAGCTCTAATGATCTGCAAAAGTGTGTATCTCTGCCAGAATGTGCATGCATATCTTGCAGGTATCCCATAATGACCTACATAGGTCCACAATGCATCATGCTAGTGTCAATCATCACTTGACAAACAATCCCAACGGTAAATGCTGCCACTGCAGCTGCTATCTCGGGTTTTGATACTAGAAAGTTGTACATGAGACTCCCCAAAGTCGATGAAAACTATGTGACATCTACCACCCAATCTGTGGTATCCGTATCAATGCTCAATGCAACCTTTGAAATTTATCCATGGTAGGCACCTCAATGCTAACTACATCCTCTAACTCATCATGACAACTCATCACATGACTTGACATCACCATATCAACCTCTACCATGAGCATGTCAAAAACCTCCATATCATCCATCTCTATAGCAGGAGGCATTTGTGTCCAAAGAGGATAAATCTATCGTGTCTCTCTAGAGCATAGCCGCTCCAACTTTGCCTCCACAAATGTGTCGTGCACAACAATCTAGAGATTTATGAAAGAGACTTGTTTTGTTCCTCGTTGACATGTTTGCAACCAAATCAAGACCAAACCATCTCGTACTTCAGATACATTTATTAATTAGATGAAGCCACTCCGGTCTCCCATCACAAAAATCACTAGCGATCTGCAATGCATCTAGAAAGACTGATCTCTATGCATTATCTCACACCCACAATCTCTTAACTGTCTCACTGAGATCAAACTCTGTTTCAATTGAGGAACATAATGCACATCTCAAAGTGTATATGATGCACCACTAGGCAATGGCATACATACATCTCCTGCTCTTGCAATGTGTGAACATCGGACCATAGGCCAAGTGCACTCGATTAAAATTCCCACTAAAGAAAGCGTTAAACCACTCACAACATGGTGTGATGTGGAAGATCGCATCCTCATCTAGCATCCAACAGGATGAAATGTCGCATGTGCCAGACATATAAACACGAGCAATACTAGAGGTAAATGTGACATCACCATCACTGGCATATTAAGCCACATCTCTAGCATGTGTTTGCATCTCACATACATCATTGTCGATGCGTCATATGTCAAAAGCAATGACACCTAATGTGCCATGTGTGACCACAATGCCAACATGGAAAGTATCGGCATGATGAGACATCTATCTCTCACGATTCATCTCCGTGGACTTTGAAATGTCACACATATCCGCTAACTAGATGTCAAGAAACTAAAATCCACATATGCATCCAAGTGGGAGATAAACTCTACAAATGTACCATGTAAAACTGCAACTCAAATCAGTGCATGAACGAGCACCAGCAAGAGATATGCAAGCATAAAAGTGTCACTAAAACAAACTGGGAATAAACAGCTCACTTGAATCTCACCTAATGCTTTTCCACTCTGATCTACTCTAGATCTGTGTGATCTCACTACGCCAAGCTCCAATGGCGAGTTCTCGAATGGACACCTACTTGCTCGTGTACCATTGCTTGCATGCCACAATGTGAGAGAGAGCTCTCTATGATGAGCTCTTTGCGTAGAACCGTGCTTTGATATTAGTTGAAAGAGTGCGTGTGTAGATGCGTGCATGCGAGAGAAAGAAAGGAGAAGACGGAGATTGTGTGTGGGTGGAGCAAACCTCTTAAACAGAAGACTAAGAGAGCTCCTTACTCTTGTATATGTACAAATAATAAGGGAAAAATAAGTGGGCAGTTGGACACTGTGTTTGACCCTGACTCCAGGGTAAGGCACACTGCCTTTATCCCAGCACCTTGTACTTCTTCAAAATCAAGTTGTTCTTCATGTTGTGATCTAGTATTGCTACTAGTGGTCTGTCTACAAGGTGTATTTTTGAGCAGCACATGTTTAAGTCTGTTGACCAAGAGATTAATGGATTGTCAAGTAATGACCTTTTGCAACAACCACGTCTGCTTTGGTAACACTAAGGAGTTGCATTTTAAGTTTGTTTGAATTTAGGATGGTCTATACGTAGTCCGACTATAGAGGATAATGATACTACTTGTTTTTGGCCTTTTTTGAAAACATGGACAACATGTCCAATTTGGTTTGATGCTATGGATTCCAGGTATCTGTAATAAGGTGGCACATGTGCATATATTGTCTACGCTCTTGTAATGCATGTCTTTTTTGTAAAGGTTGCAAACACCACACCCTCTAGGTGATCTTATGTTAAATGATGTTGCATTCCTCTTTCGAGTCATCATACAAGCTATGAATGTCAAGCCATAAAGAAGCGGTCGGATAGAGCATTGGTTTTCACATCTACTCATAGCTTGATATGTGGCGTGTTCCTTACATTTTTTACAATTGGCATGAAGCAAACTTGATAGTGTCATTTTATGTGGATGTGTTTATTTATAACTTTGGGTGTAACATATATAATATTAGTCCTTTTATGTGGTGTAGGTGAGAGTACATTCTTGTAAGTGCTATGATAAACTATCCAAACTTTATTTTCTTTAGCGAAGGGAATCCTTCCAATAACAAAAAAGACTAATGTACTCAATTATGAGAAGTGAAAATTCCAAATCTACTTTTGCTTTAATAAAAAGAGATCGCAAGTTACAATGACACGTCTAGACATTGTTGAAGAAATATTTGCCCATTTCAAAGATAGGGTGCATGCATTCCTTGGGGTGTATATATATCAAGATGCTACAATCTAACCCTACAAGTCTCTTCCTTTGTGAGGGCCATATTGATTATGTTTTTTATAACTTATAACTTCATAAATAATTTCCTTTCTGAGGCAACTCCTTTGGTGTTGCTAGCTATGTACTCAAACTTGCAATGCTCATTACATCTAACTTCCTCTGAAGCGAAGCTCCAATTTGGGTCGACTTGCCATGCACATTGCATTTAACGGCTCTGATTGGCTTGAGGAGTTCATATCATGCCAAATGTGTTTGTGTGTGTGTGTGTTTGGTAGTACCATCACCATTGAGCAGAGTTCCTGAGCTTCTCCACTTGCTCGTCTATAACACCTCCGCTCACAATTGAGCATAATAGTAAGGTTGCAGTCCTATGCAAGTGAATAAACTCCAACATTCAAGACCCACAATCTCATTTCTTTCATTGGAAACATCGACTACCTGGCACGAAACTAGGCCCTTAGGACCAATTACCTTGAGAACTTTGTATGAGGAAACTCCTTTGATGTAGCTAGCAACTCCTTTAGTGTTGCTAGCTATGTACTCGGATGAAAATGCAAGTAATGCATCACCAGCTAGTAGCACTGTTGTGTATTCACCAAAAACCTTGTGGTTACAGATTCTCCACTTGGCGTTCCAAAGTTTTTATGAGTTTAATAATAGAGTCAAGTACTTCGAGTAATCCATGCATGCCTTTATGAGGGATAGCTTTATAACATGATGTTACATCAAATGAATGAATGTTTGTGATATGTTCTGGTAATCAAAAAATCATATTGAATATTCATCATCCAATATCCATTGGTTTGTGTCCCGCAAATTGTGTGTAGCTTTGTATGTATTATTTCAATGTACTCCATAAATCCTTGGGTTACTCCTTTGAGTAATTTACTGATTATAGTTGTAGCTGTAGTAAATACACAACTATGTGCATTAATGATTCATCTAAAGTCCATTTTATGCATTTTAAAATTTCCCATAAGATATGGAAGTGAGTACTCCAATGGTGTTTCTAACCCAATTTCTTGGGTATAAGATCCGATGGCTTGACAAATTTCTTCCTCATTGGAGGAGAGAAGACAAAATTCAGGGGTTTTTAATCTTCTTTTTGCTACTAATTGAATCAGTTTTTTACATATGAATACCGGAGTTTGTGCAAATTTATCTAGTCCACAAATAAATAAATATTGTAGAATATATTGAATTTCATCCTTTAAGTCTGTGTTTTTGTACCATGGAGTTTGGCTTTGCCTATGATAAGGAAATTTTTGGGAAAAGGGCTCATTAACTAAACTATGGATATAAATATGATGTGCTTTACTATCCTCACATCCCAAGAGGGGACATAAAGACTTCCATACTTTGCCAAGTTCTCTTACAATTGAATTAGGGTTTATAGGTACTAATGGAATGTGGTTTAATCCTTTCCTAATAAATTCTTGGAAAATTTTATGTCTAGCTATGTTAGGGTCTGTGGTGATTACATGCTTTCCAAAAGGTTCAAATTCAACTAGAAATTTAGCAAATCGTTTATGAGTTAAGCATCCACATGGTTGTGTTTCATCAAACTCCTTGGCAAATACCGAAGTTGGTTTGTAAAGTGTATGGTTCAGGTTATTGGTATATTTCCAACCAAAACAAATTCTCATTCTAGACAAATATTTATTGATTTGAAAATCATTTATCATTGTTTGAAACAAAACCTTAGGGTTGATAAAATCCATTTATTTATTACAAAACAAAATGTCAATAGATCTCCCATGCATCTTAATATTGCGCTCAAGATGTAGCAAACCATTATTTCTTGTAGTAAGTGAGCGTACTTGGTCTTCAGTATTTGAGTATTCAAGTGCTTGGGAGTGTCTCCGTAGTCCTCGGATCCTCTGAGCTGCTTTGGTTTCTTACTTGTTGATGCCATGCTGCTTGGTGTGTGTATGATCTTCTTTAATTGATCCTTACCTTTGGGAGGTTTGAGTAATGTTTCAATTGTGTTGGATACTGGTGAGATGTGTAGCTTTTGAAGAAGTGGAGTCCCTGGTGTGTATAGGACTAGTCCTTTAGCTGCTTCTAGCATGTGCTCATGAAACTGACAATAATAAATGATCACATCATGCCTTAATTCTATTGGAAATGAGGCTACCCAAGCTATAAAGGTGTACACTTGTGCTAGTCTTGATGAAAATTGAAAGAACCTTGGTAAATTCTGGAATACGTACCAAAAAAATTTGGTCAAACCAAATGATAGAAGAGAAACAGTTGGAATTTGCATCCACCCTTTTTCATTGGCACTTGAGGAAAGGTTTATAAGAATTCCAACAGTTTCTCAGAAACCGTTTTTGATCCTTTGCCCTGTCCATAAGAGAAAGTCCCTTGGTGAGAGCAATGATTGAGGAGCTTGGACACTTTTTTATATCCACATCGGATAATTTGACCTGCTTAAGCTCGAAGAGGAAATCTTGTGATAAAAGATGTTTGGAATGTAAAGCAAGGGTTTTACATTGCTCCACAATGTTCGTAGGTATGCTACAGAGCAATCCTAGAGAGGAAATTGTGAAAGGTGCTCCATGGTTCAAGATTTCATAATCCCAGAGCTTGTGTTCAAGTGGAATAGCATCCAACTCAACCTGCCTGAGTGGTAGTAATGGGATTACTTCTGAAAAGAGCTTAGAAACTACTCTCTCTAGGGACAAACTGTTTACATCTGCTAAAAAGTTGAGCGCTTCCTTCTCTTCTTCTTCAAGAAGGTCTAAATCCAGAAGAGGATTGATGACCTTTTCTGAGTGCTTAATTTCTATAGGGACAGCAGAAAGGTTATTGATAAAATACAACTTGTTCACAATAGTGGGTAGAGAAGTGAAATAAAAGTCAAGATCTGAGCTATCCTGTGTATCAATAATGGGTAATTTAGCTAGGAAGGTACTAACTGCTTCTAAAAGCTTATCCTTCTCTTTTTTGGAGAGAATCAGTGTTAACCATTAACCGTCATGCACATTCCTATCACCTACAATGGATGCCGTATTACTTATTTGGTAGAGTCAGGTACCGGGCTTGTCGGTCCAATAGGAAAAGGGTAAGAGTGGTCGCCAATGAGAGGCGCACTCTAACTGGAACATTCAAGGGATTACTTGGCTAAGCATGGGCGCCCAAGTGTGAATGGGGCAAGCTCATATAAAAGTGAACTAAACCTAAAATTCACTTAATTTTCTCATTTATGCAATTGAAGAGTGATCTTGCTCCATCTCCATCTTCTTCTTGTTCATCTCCTTGTGTGTGTGTGTATGCATAAGAGAGAGAGAGAGAGAGAGTATGTGCAATCGAGCATTGCGGCGGCACGGCGGCGTAGCGGCGTCTCCCTCTTCTTCGCGGCGAGGAATCCTCCACGACAGCAAGCGTAGAGCGGTGAATGGCACACCATCTCCATCTTTGAACTTACTAGTTTAGGCTTATTGTGTGCTTGGAGCCATTTGTGGCTCGCACACAGTGTATTGGCAAGTTCCTTGCATTGACACGTGCGACCTACGCGCATATTTTTGGCGCCGCTACCGGGGAATGCCATACACTAAGCTTAAATGGCACTCTGTGCTTCTTTTGTGGTGCAATTTCAATTGTAGGAAAGGTAGGGAAGAAGGGTGTTTGTGTTGAGAAGAAGGATTTTGTGTTGCTACTGTGTATTTCTTTGTTAATGAAGTTTTGAAGGTTATTGTGTTTTCTCTATAATAAGGTCTTAGTATTAAGGTTGTTAGTTCTGTGTAATGTAAAGTACAGTAAGTAGGAAGTAGGTCTTTGAGAGCTAATGAAGTGTGTTAGTGTGTAACAATAGGTGTATTAGTTGTAAGTAGGTAGGTAGAGTGTGTGTGTGTGTGTGCTCGCGTGTAGGCTACGGCAACCTTATCTCAAAAAAAAATAAAAAAAATTAAAGATAGGACCGGGATCGAGAATATCTCCTAAACCCAAGCCCAAGCTCACGCTCAGGCTTAGGCCTCAATCGTCCTTTAAAATTACGTATTTTAGCTTCACATGTAGCTAAAAATCGGCTTTTTTGAGGACCAACGGAGCTTCAGGTGACCGAACATTGTGTTGTAAAGCACACCACAACCCTCTGAGTGATACACTCATTTTGAGCTATCACACACTTTAATAAAAAAACCGATCATTAAAAAATAATCAAAAACATAAGAAAAACAGTGAAAACGAACGCCTAAAAAAGTAAGCGGTTAATCTTCGAGGTTATTCGCCGACGCTTGTAGGGTGCCAAAGGCACATGCATCTGCGCTTTGGTCGTGTGCTAGAGACGGAGCAACTAGAGAGAATTTTGACTTACGCGAGGTCTCAATATCCACCTACCTTAGGTTTCGGGCCCTCAACAGGGACCCAAGGTAGTACAAACCAAGACCCGAACATAGCGGCTAGTGACTCTTCCTCTGACTACGACGTCATGGAGGGTTTCCCAATGCCTATTCTTGATAGCTTAAGCCAAGACATGCATGCCATGGGCCCACGATCCGGGCCAAGCAAGCTTAGCCGCTTGAAGGAAACCTTTAGTAGAGCCACTCGCTCCGAACATGGAGCTAATGATGTAAATGAGGGGGGGGGGGGGGAAGTAAATTCTCCATTCATGACCAACGTGGACCCTATGTCCTTAGAGAATGTGCCTGTGAATACTTCATTCACTGCACCTCCTGACTCTTCAGAGCTATTCTCCTCCAAGGTTATATTACCCGATGGTAGAAGCCTTGCCGAAGTGCAAGAGGTTGAGCAATATATCCTTGTAGCAAGGGAAAAGGAAGTCGAGAGCTTACGTAAGGCGGAGCAACGAAGAGAGTTAAAATCAAAAGCTCCTATGTCAATATCTTTGCTAGGAGAGCAATCGAGTGCTCCTGACTTAGCAACCGTTAAGGGCCAACCCTTAGAAAGCAACATTGCATCTATCTCAAAGGACACCCCTAGCACCTCAATCCTAGATGGAGCGTTCTTAAATGAGAATTGGGAGTACGAACTACAAACAGAAACTCTAACTGACCTATACACAGGTCACACCTATCACGTGGGTTGGTTAGATGTCCTACAATCCACAATGGGTGCTACTAGTATGGAGGATCAATAACAAAGAGTTTGTGAGGTCATCCATAGGGTGATTGAGTTAGAGAGTCAGAACATGGGGATCAACATGCCTTCAACGTGTCTCATGAGATTCTTGGATACATGGAAGGCTAAACAACCGACCTTATCGCAAATGGAGACTCCCTCTGTAAGTCCGATGGATCCTCCATATGTTGTTTCTCCAGGGGTCTCGGTGCTGTCATAATAATCAATATCTAATTCTCCTAAATGATTTTCTCATATTAAACTGATCATTTAATGTGGGGAAGTGCCAAGGGAGAAAAAGCTAGAATATTGGTTAAGTTAGCAGACCGGCCACAGTAGGGATCCAAAGGAGGGAAAATAGGGATCCAAAGGGGGGGCCATCTGCAAAAGAGCCATGTGAAACAACGGGCTAAAAAGACCCTAAGGTTCAGCCCATTAAGACTTCCAAAATGCTAAGGTTCCAAAATTCAAAGGTTGTGTCCAAAGGTCAACCTTAGGGAAAATTGGATGCTTAGTGTGTGCCCAAAAAGTCTTTCTACATCCCTACATGGGAGGGGGCGAGCCCCAAAGCTAGGGGATGAGAGAGAAAGCCACACACACACACACACAGGCTCCCTTTACACAAAGGGAATGAGGGACACATGTCAGCTCCCTAGGCCAGATGCCCACAAGGTATGCCCAATTCCTATTGGAAGACCCTTGAAGTGGACCAATGAGAATTAGGCTAGAGTAAATCTAGTTTAATTAATTTAAAAACATTTAATAAAAGAAACCAATAAGAATTAAGTGTCCTAGAAGACTATTGGGCAGTCTCCCAAGGGGTCCAATGAGCATTCAGGAGCCCCATGGCTTGCCTGATTCCTATTGGCCAGGAGGCAAAGGGGTCCAATGAGAGTTTAGTTTAATTATTTAATTATCTAAAGCTCTCACAAAAGGGGAAAGGGGGACACATGTCAGAAGGCTATCACTTATGCTGCTTAATCCCTATTGGCTTGACCTGGGGAGGTCCAATGAGGCAAAAGCCAGACTAACTTAGCAGCTAGGGCTCGCCCAAGAGAGAGAGGGGGCTGATTTTTGCTTGGCATTGACACACACACTCTCACACTTGACCATGTGTGAAGGGAAAATACTCTATCTCCTCCCAAGCTTTAATGGAGAGCTCATCACCTACTCCAAGCTTGTGAGATAGAAGCCTACATCAACACTCTCTTGGCATGTGGATGCAAATCCAACCAAGAGCCAAGCTTCAATGCATGCTCATCTTCTCTACCAAGCTAATTACTAAGCTAAGCTATGCTAATATGAGTGATTATGTGAGGAGATGTACTTCTTTCTCGTAAGATACTTCTTTTTCCTCTCAATCTACTCTCATACCCTGCTAGCTCTCACCATCTTCGAAGGTGTGTGAGGTCTTGGGTCTGAGAACGGGGATAATTC
The DNA here is from genome assembly GCF_014529385.1 of Adiantum capillus-veneris. Classification (NCBI taxonomy): domain Eukaryota; kingdom Viridiplantae; phylum Streptophyta; class Polypodiopsida; order Polypodiales; family Pteridaceae; genus Adiantum; species Adiantum capillus-veneris. The sequence goes on along the minus strand of NC_140940.1, from coordinate 28,433,271 downwards.
AAGTTGTGTTTGATTAAGTGTTTTGCTTGGTGTATGAAGCTTCCATCTTCATTGCACTAGCTCGTCTTGAAGGAACACAAAGAATTGTATTGTACAATGTCTCTCTTGATGGGAGAAACCATAATACAAAGCCTTTTGGAGGGGGGACCGGCTCCATGCAAATCCGGTCCTCAACTGTTGTCAATAGCTTAATTGCTCTCTCTTTTGAAAGTATTGTCGATGCTATCTAACTAGGTGTTATGCTTTTTGTTGCTCTCTCCACCCAAGCACTCTTGTAATTTTCATTAGGAATCAACTCTAATGAAATGCTCACTATGTTCATGCTAATTTCCGCTACACATAAGATTTTAGGCCATTAAATGTTACATTGGTATCAGAGCTCAAGGTTTCTCTTTTCTTGCTCAAGAAGGGAGGTCCTCAAGCTAGCTACAAATGGTTGGTATTATTAATTGCCTGTGAGTAAGTAGAATAGGGATTTTTCAGCCTTGCAGTGCGCCTGCCTTTGTGCAGTTAACGGGGCATCACCGTCGAGAGCTATGGTCTTAATAGTGGAGTCCTACGGGGCTTGCCTACGGCTTAACCACTATTGAGCTATTAGAAGCTTGACAGGAGCCGGTGCTGTTTTGGTGTCGAAAGACCCTCTCTTCTATTCCTTGCAATTAATGGAATTCGAGCCGCGGGTACAGTAGCTTGAGTGCTTTTTCTAAAGGGGTAAAGAGGAGTAGCAACTAGGGCTTGAAGTGCCAAAGTACACCTAAAAAGTTTACACCTAAAAGTTGTTAGAATGGCTGACAATATTAAAGAGAGTGAAATTAATGTTGATAACTTTGATTTTGCTCATGAGCAAGCTACTAATGATGCTTCAATGCTTGTTAATTATCTTGTTTCTAGGCTTCAACAAGCCATGGGCAATCCATCTCTCCAAAGTGAAGTGCAACGGCAGCTCCGTGCTCACGGGATTCTCCAAGCTCATCACCATGACGAGAGAACACCTAGGAAGCCTCCTTGTGAGACTACCAAAAGAGGTCTCTCTCCGATTCGGGAAGAAGAAGAGAATCCATATGAAGGGCTCAAGAACTTACTTCTTGATGATGCATCTCCTTCCCAAAGGAGAACTCAAGAGCCACCTCGGCGGAGATGGCTCCACGAAGACGGCGGGCTAAACGCTCTCCATCACCACCAAAGCGGAGAAGACCATCACACTCTTCTCCACGCCATAATTCAAAGAGGGATGATAAAAAGCAAGAGAAGAAAAAGGCGAGAAAGAGGACACCCTCTTCTCCATCTTCTTTATCCTCTTCCTCTTATGAAAGCTATGGTGAAGACGACAAAGATCAAGACAAGAAAAAGGCGAGAAAGAGGTCACCCTCTTCTCCACCTTCTTCAAATTCTTCATCTTCTGAAGAAAGTGATGGTGGAACTTTTGAACCATCAAAAAGAAGAGGCCATAGGAAATCCTATGCCGCATGGAAGAGGTCGTCCAAGCTGAAGAAATTCAAAGAGGGAGGGAAGAGCATCTCTTTCCTTACCTATGATGGCACCTTCGGTGCTACAGACAAAGTTTTGGCCTTTATCCAGCAATTCGATGCGGCGTTTGGAGATGAGGGCTTCACGGAGTCCTCTAAGCTACGCCATGTAGCTATGCACTTTCAAAAGTCCGCCAGACAATGGTGGTCTAGCCTACGAGCCAACGGTGAAGCTCCACGAACATGGAAGGCTTTAAGAGCTTCCATTATGAAGCAGTTTTTGGCCACCGATGCCAAAGACAAAGTACTCACCGAATGGCGAAGCTTAAAGCTCTCTCCCAATGAATCCATCCACAAATATGTAGACAAGTTTTGGGACCTACAACTCAAAGCCACTGTCTTCAAAAAGTTGGATTTTGGAGAGCAAAAGCAACAATTTTGTGCGGGCTTAACCGAAGAAATGGCGGAGTATGTCAACTCCCAAAGGCCACGTACCATATCGCCGGTAATACAGCATACTATGGTGGCCTCGCGAATCAATTTCCAAACGGGGGGTAAAAGAAAAAATAAGCCCCCGGAAAACAAAGGTTCCAATGAGCCTAAGGGGAAGGACAATGTCCAAAAGTCTCCTAAGGGCAATTCCAACAAAGCTAAAGAGAAGGGAGTTTACAAAGGAAAGAATAAACTCTCTCCTGAAGAGCTTGAGCGTTATCGTAAAGATAACCGGTGTTTCAAGTGCGGCGAACAAGGGCATGCGTACCGCGCTTGTCCCCAAAAGAACAACCGCCAAGATCCTCCTAGAGCTTCTTTGGTTGAAATCCAAGAGGAGGAGATTCACCAAACTCACCACAAAGGATCTCCTCTATGCCATGCTTGGGGAAAGGTAAGAGAACATGATGCTTTTATTCTCTTTGACCCTGGTTCTACTCACAATTTCATATCTATGGAGTTAGCCACCAAGCTAGGCATACAATCCTACGAGATGGGAGATATCCTACCCGCAGACAGTGCCTTCAAGGGGCAAGAAACTTCAGTCACTCCCTTAATCGGGAAATTGAGGCTTCATGTCCAAGGCTATGTGGACAAAGAGGATTTCTTTATCTCTCCTCTCAAGCATGAGGATGTAATCCTAGGGGCACCATGGTTTGACCGTCTGGCTGCCCATGTTAAATTTCCTGAAAGGAGAATCTCCTTTAAGTTCAGGGAAAAGGACATGTATATAGATGCTAGGGAGATGGGTAACACCATCCCCATTGTACATACACTAGCTTTCAACAAGTCAATAAAGAGCTCTATTTCCGTGTACATGATTTTTGTTAAAGATTCTCAAAATGAACCTAATGCTTTAGCAAAAGAAAATAAAAGCAACCAAAAGGAATTAGAGTTATCCAATTTTCTCAAGGGGTTTCAAGATGTCTTTATTGACGACATCCCTTCTGAGCTACCTCCTAAACGAGGTAATGACGACCATGCAATTGAACTTCTTCCAGGAAGTTCACCGCCTAACAAACCTCCTTATAGAGTTTCTCAAGCTCAACAAGAGGAGATTATGCGGCAAGTGCATGAGTTAATTGAGAAGGGCATGGTTAGGCCTAGCTCATCTCCATTTTGCTCACCTGTGCTATTAGTGCAAAAGAAAGACGGCACATATCGTATGTGTGTCGACTATAGAGCCCTAAATAGGATCACTATCAAGAATAGGTTTCCCGTTCCACGGGTAGAAGACCTATTTGATAAGCTACAAGGATCGACCTACTTCAGTAGGATTGACCTAAAAAGTGGCTATCATCAAATAAGGATAGTTGATCAAGACATTGTAAAGACCGCATTTCGTACTACATTTGGTCTTTACGAATACATTGTCATGCCTTTTGGCTTGACTAATGCACCAGCCACATTTAACCGCTTGATGGAGAAGCTGTTCAGACCTCATCGAACCTTCACTGGAGTGTTCTTTGATGATATTATCATCTACTCTAATTCATTAGAGGAACATAAGCAACACCTCCAGGTAATATTTCAAGTTTTAAGAGAGAATAAACTTTATGTTAATCGAAAGAAAAGTGAATTTTTCTTGCAAGAGATTCAATATTTAGGTCACATTATCTCTCAAGATGGAATCCAAATGGATCCATCCAAGTTAGAGGTAATAAAAAGATGGCCTAAACCAAGGAATCTTCATGAACTAAGAAGCTTTATAGGTATGTGTGCATACTATAGACGCTTCATAGAAAAGTTCTCACAAATTGCGGGACCATTACATGACCTAACAAAGAAAAATGTTAGGTATACGTGGTCTGCTAAGGAGAACAATGCTTTCGAAAAGCTTAAAGAAAAGCTTATCTCTCAACCTGTGCTTACACTACCGGATCTCTCAAAACCATTTGAGGTCCAATGTGATGCTTGTGGTGATTGCCTTGGGGCTGTTTTGCTCCAAGAAGGGCACGCCATAGGCTATGAGAGTCGAAGGCTCGACCCTGTTGAGCAAGCTCTAGGCATATACGAAAAAGAACTCCTTGCAGTTCTACATGCCTTAGACTCATGGAAGCACTATTTATTGGGGACTCCTTTCATTCTGCGAACGGATCACCAAAGTCTTAAGTACTTCATGATGCAGACCAAGCTCTCCGACAAACAAATGAGGTGGGCAAATTTCCTTTCGCAATTTCATTTTCATATTGCTCACATTGCTGGCAAGCATAATCAAGTAGCCGATGCACTCTCAAGACGACCGAGAGTGAATGCGGTTTCCATAGCAACTCACAATGATCTATCTTTAATGATAGATGAGTATGCTATTGATCCCGATTTTAGAGATGTGATTTCAGCCCTTGCCTTAGGGAAGAAAGAAGAACCATTTACTTTACAAGATGGCTATCTTCTCTATGGCAATAGACTATGCGTTACTAACTCACTACGTGAGAAAGTAATGTATGAATCTCATGCTCCCCCATATGCGGGGCATAAAGGGATTCAGTCTACCCTAAAGGGAATTGAAACATATTTCTATTGGCCTACCATGAAAGTGAACATACATGAGTATGTTTCCAAATGTGTGGTATGTCAAAAGACAAAATTTGATAGAGGGAAGCAACTTGGATTGCTTCAACCCTTGCCAATCCCTAATTCACCATGGGAGAGCATATCCATGGATTTTATCTTTAGATTGCCTAAGTCTATCCATGGGAATACGGGAATATGGACGATAGTAGACAGGTTCAGTAAACAAGCTCATTTTATACCTGTCAAAAAGACTATCAAAGCCCATCAAATGGCAACCCTCTTCATTTCGCAAATTTTCAAGTACCATGGCTTGCCAATGTCCATAGTGTCGGATAGAGATCCTAGAATGACCAGTAATTTCTGGAAGGGTCTCTTTGAGAATTTAGGAACAAGGCTAAACTTCTCTTCGGCCTATCATCCACAAACTGATGGCCAAAGTGAAATAGCTAACCTAACTATTCTCGATCTACTAAAAGCCTATGTAACGGAAGTAGATCAAAGATCCCAATGGGAGAAGTACTTACCCTTAGTAGAGTATGCTTACAATAACACTGTACATACTTCTACAGGAAAAGCACCTTTCGAGGTAATTGAGGGAAGATCAAAAAGTCCCTTGCTACTTAAGGTACATGGGAAGATCTTCGCTGCAGATGAGTATAGCCGAGACCTACAAGAATCTTTCCAAAAGATTAAGGATGCTATCTCTATCTCACAGCAAAGGCAAAAGGCTGCTGCTGACAAGCACAGAAGAGCCCAAGCCTTTAAAGAAAACGATTGGGTCTTGTTAAAGTTTCCCAAAGCTCGATTAAGGCACACGACGGGCAAGAATCCTACGGGCCACCAAAAGTACTATGCTAAACTAGCAAAAAGGTACTATGGTCCCTTCCAGATTCTTAGGCCAATCAATGAGATGGCCTATCAACTTAAGTTGCCCAATCATTGGCTCATACACAATGCTTTTCATGTGAGCCTCTTAAAGCCTTACAAAGGAGAGCCACCTCAAGAACCAACTATTGAAGACCCACCGGAGATCGAGGACCACGAGGAGGTGCTGCAGCCCGAGTCCATTCTCCGACATGAAGACAAGGTATTAAGAGGCGGTAAGACTATCCGACGATATCTTATTAAGTTTAAGAATTATCCTTTTGAAGATGCTAGATGGATGCAAGGCATACAATTAAAGGATAACCTAAACCTTGTCAATGCTTACAATGCTTCCCAAGAGTAAGCAAATGTACAAAATGTTAAAAATGAACAAAAATTTTTGTCTTATAAGACTCTCTTTTTCTTTATTTGTGCACAAAAATGAAGTAGTATGCATGCTTAGATCAAGTTTGCGGAGACGACGTCTCCCGAACACCAAGTAGAGCTTGTCACTCTACTATGGAAGATTGATAGGACTAATGTGCAGGCATGCTTGCGGCAGCCTCAGGCTCTCAAGCGCCAAATGGACTAGTCATCCATTATGGAATGATGTCGTAGGGTAACATAGGGATCCTCTACCCGCTAAGAAAAGGACTCATGCATATGCTTTATCTTCTCTACACCATAGTCGAGGACGACTATGATTTCAAGAGAGAGGTAATGTCATAATAATCAATATCTAATTCTCCTAAATGATTTTCTCATATTAAACTGATCATTTAATGTGGGGAAGTGCCAAGGGAGAAAAAGCTAGAATATTGGTTAAGTTAGCAGACCGGCCACAGTAGGGATCCAAAGGAGGGAAAATAGGGATCCAAAGGGGGGGCCATCTGCAAAAGAGCCATGTGAAACAACGGGCTAAAAAGACCCTAAGGTTCAGCCCATTAAGACTTCCAAAATGCTAAGGTTCCAAAATTCAAAGGTTGTGTCCAAAGGTCAACCTTAGGGAAAATTGGATGCTTAGTGTGTGCCCAAAAAGTCTTTCTACATCCCTACATGGGAGGGGGCGAGCCCCAAAGCTAGGGGATAAGAGAGAAAGCCACACACACACACACACACAGGCTCCCTTTACACAAAGGGAATGAGGGACACATGTCAGCTCCCTAGGCCAGATGCCCACAAGGTATGCCCAATTCCTATTGGAAGACCCTTGAAGTGGACCAATGAGAATTAGGCTAGAGTAAATCTAGTTTAATTAATTTAAAAACATTTAATAAAAGAAACCAATAAGAATTAAGTGTCCTAGAAGACTATTGGGCAGTCTCCCAAGGGGTCCAATGAGCATTCAGGAGCCCCATGGCTTGCCTGATTCCTATTGGCCAGGAGGCAAAGGGGTCCAATGAGAGTTTAGTTTAATTATTTAATTATCTAAAGCTCTCACAAAAGGGGAAAGGGGGACACATGTCAGAAGGCTATCACTTATGCTGCTTAATCCCTATTGGCTTGACCTGGGGAGGTCCAATGAGGCAAAAGCCAGACTAACTTAGCAGCTAGGGCTCGCCCAAGAGAGAGAGGGGGCTGATTTTTGCTTGGCATTGACACACACACTCTCACACTTGACCATGTGTGAAGGGAAAATACTCTATCTCCTCCCAAGCTTTAATGGAGAGCTCATCACCTACTCCAAGCTTGTGAGATAGAAGCCTACATCAACACTCTCTTGGCATGTGGATGCAAATCCAACCAAGAGCCAAGCTTCAATGCATGCTCATCTTCTCTACCAAGCTAATTACTAAGCTAAGCTATGCTAATATGAGTGATTATGTGAGGAGATGTACTTCTTTCTCGTAAGATACTTCTTTTTCCTCTCAATCTACTCTCATACCCTGCTAGCTCTCACCATCTTCGAAGGTGTGTGAGGTCTTGGGTCTGAGAACGGGGATAATTCAAGTTGTGTTTGATTAAGTGTTTTGCTTGGTGTATGAAGCTTCCATCTTCATTGCACTAGCTCGTCTTGAAGGAACACAAAGAATTGTATTGTACAATGTCTCTCTTGATGGGAGAAACCATAATACAAAGCCTTTTGGAGGGGGGACCGGCTCCATGCAAATCCGGTCCTCAACTGTTGTCAATAGCTTAATTGCTCTCTCTTTTGAAAGTATTGTCGATGCTATCTAACTAGGTGTTATGCTTTTTGTTGCTCTCTCCACCCAAGCACTCTTGTAATTTTCATTAGGAATCAACTCTAATGAAATGCTCACTATGTTCATGCTAATTTCCGCTACACATAAGATTTTAGGCCATTAAATGTTACAGGTGCAATCTGAGCCCACAAGTGATAGCTTTACCTTTCCAAGTCTACTTCATCTTTCCCTTGATGACACCACGGCTACCATGCCTACCCCAATAATGGGCATGCCGAGAAACATGCCATGGTCCTCATTTGTTAGTAAAGCACCACTACATGGTAGCTCAATGCCTGCAACAGTACCTACAAGTGTGTACCAATCGTATGCACCTATGGGTCATCGCACTCATGTAGTTCCTACCCCTCCCATTGTTTCAACTACCTATGCTCCACAACCGCAACACCCAAGTTCTTATTTCCATGGGAATATACTGGCTAGCATTAGCATGTCACATCCGATGTCTCCTATGCCTAGGACTCGACATATGAACTTTGGGCCACCACATGGCACAACATCATACCCAACGTGGAACCCAAGGGCTTCCTATGCACCAAGCTCAATGCCAATACCTACTCCACATGTAGTCTTTGGAACACCTTCACCCACGGTTCCTGCTCACTTAGGTGACTTGGCAACATTTGCTCAAGCTATTGGTCGATCTATTGCTGAGAATATGTGTAACACGCCTGATAGAGAGCCTAGAAGTAAGGCAGTACAAATAGCCAAGCTCACACAAAAATTTAGTGGAGATGGGGATGTGAGAAATCATATCGAAGTGTTTGAACAAATATGCGATTCTCTACGAGAACACAATGACCTGCATAAGAGCAATGCTTTAAGCCTAACCTTAAGTGGGGAAGGTAGGGGATTGGAATAGAACCCTAAGGGTGGAAGGAAAAACGGTTTACCCTACTCTTAGGAGACTGTTCTTGAAAGAATACATACAAGAGGGAGTGCTTTGGGGTGTAGCCTCTCAGCTCCAGAAAGCCCAACGAGAGGAAGGAGAGTCAGTGAGAGACTTTATTAGTCGCTTGAAGCATTTGAATTCTCGTTGTAATCCAAATTAGCGCTTCAATAATAATCAATTGCTTGATAGATTCATTAGGGGATTACGACATGAGGATATCTACAATGGCCTAGTCATTAGAGTTCTCACCACTTGGGAAGCAGTCACCACCAATGCAATCCAATTGGAGGATAATTTAATGATTCAAGGAGAAAGAGTGTCTGTTGAGCGTAAATCTACTATCTCGCAAGCATCAGGGCATCCGCCAATGACCCTAAAGCCTATTGCTAAGGAGCCAAAGATATCTGAGATGACTTTAGCAGATCTCACAAAGGCTATTCAAGAGAGTCTCAGAGACTATCGTGCTCCGCAAAACAATCATATGTATCCAAGAAGAGAGCAACAATGGTGCTCAGGATGCTATGGACCTCATAGTACCAGTGAATGCCCTACTTTTAGAGCAAAATTCAATGTGAATTGCAATGCCTGTGGAAGGTATGGTCATCAAGTTAAGGATTGCATAGTATTTAAACGCGCGATGGCCAATAGACCAACCTTAGCATGGACAGACACGCCTCAAGTGCCTGTATTGATGCCGGCCACACCTCTTGAACAAATAGCACAACGGTCCCTAGGACCCAAAATGTTGTTCAAACAACACCCTTACCACCTCCAGTGCTAGGACTGCAACCACCACATTTGAGAATCACTTCTGTGAATCAAGTGGGTTGCGAGTCATCTATTGCTTCTTTGGAAGGCTATGAGGAAAATATGGACCCTAATATTGCCTATCGGAGGGATGTGCTTGAAGAAAGTCCACAATAATACATGGAGGACTATTGAAGACAAGTCAAACCTGTATATCAAGTAGCTGCTCTTGCGGCAAGAGGCCAAAATATCAATTACACTCCTAAGAGACCATCTCTTCAATGCTATGAGTGTAGAGGTCCACGTCGTGTAGCCGAGTGTCCTATTAGGCTACAAAAGAACGCCACACTAATGCAACCCAATCAAGCGAGCACGTCTACAATGCCGATACTCATGTGTAATCGATGTGGCATAGATCATTTGATTGCCCAATGTCCAAATAATCCAAATGCACCGAAGATCACGCCATTAAACTTGATTGAAGTTACCGAGGAGCCATCAGAAAGTACACATGCGGTACCAGTAAATGTACTCACGCGATCGATGCTCCAAAAACAAAATTGTATTCTTGAGGAAAGAGACACGGCATCAATTGCCCAATCTCAGAAAAAGAAGAAAACAAGAAGGAAGAGATCGCAAAAAGCAGCAAATTCAGACCCCAATTCAAAGACCAACATAGGTACTGGTGACGACCCCGTATATATGAACGACGCTGAAGAGGATTCTGATTCAGGTGAAACCATGTAGACCAAAATGACCACTAAGATAGAAACCAACAAGGAAGATCTTCATGATCCACAATGTCCAGGATCCAAGAAGAAGATAGGAACTTATCTAAACCCTACAAAGGAGATCGAGCAAGTCAAGCAATTAAGGAGTTTGGTAGAAGATACCCAAAGGGATCTAGAACCAGCACATAGGCAGATCTTCAGATTATAGACACTGTGTTCCCTACGCAACAACAACCTCACCAGGTCCATAGACCCTTAGCCATACCTAGTGTCATCCAAGAAGAAAGTGACTTAAAGTCATGGGAAAGTGGGTGTACTCACTTCTTGATGGAAAGAATGTTTACAGAGGGACTACCTGATCCTATCAAAGAAATGGAGATCCCATCTTCCCCACATCAAGGGACTGAAGCCCAAAAGGTGCCGTTAAACATTGCTAAATTGATGCATTTCATGTCTTCAGAAGTTAGAACCACCATCATGTCCAAACTATATAAAGACCCAGAGCTAGTCTCAGCTATTCGAGCCTTCCTCAATGGAGAAATAAAGTTTGGGCTACCACAATTTGCACAGATGGATGGAGCTGGGGAGATGCCAATAGAGGAGGAACACTTAGATCCACAACCCAACCTAGATGGGAACCTTGTTATAGAAATACCTGTTAACAAGTTGGGACAATACTTTGAGGGTGATGAATCCAATGCGACCATACCAATCACTACCAAGGGATTAACTGTGAAGGGAATCCTTGATGGTGGCGCTGGGGTTAGCATTGTGACTAAAAATTGATGGGAAACTATGGGAAGACCTCACCTTGCGACCACAACTATAGTAGTGAAGATGGCCAATGGGTCTATTGTTAAACCTATTGGGATGCTAGAAGATCTCAAGATCAAGATCTTTGGACATAAATTAAGGATTACCTTCATTGTTATGGATTTCTCCAAACACACTATGGCATCGGAGATGATCTTAGGACGTCCTTTCATGAGGGAAGCAAAAATGGTGCATGACTGGTCTAAAAACCATGTCTACTTGCAGTTCCAAGATTCTGTCATTCGAGTGGATCTTGGGACTGGTCGAGCACATCCCCTAGGAAACAGGTTTATAATTGATCATAGATCTGACACCACAGTTCACTCTGCCCCATTGCAGTATTGTTACACGAGTAAAACGGACACTGATGTTGGGGAAGATTCTCCTTATATGGATGTACTACCTGGGATGAATGAGTCGGACAATGTGGATTGGGTTCACCTAGCAGCAACCATAGACACTTGGGGAAATAGGGGGATGACCTGGGTTACACCTGAGGGGGATGAAATGCCCGTACCCTTAAATATGCTACAAGCAATGCATATAGCTTCCGACAAGACTCATCCTAATATAACAAAGAAAACATACAAGTGGATCCCTAAATCTTCTTTAGCGACCATAGCTGGTGCTAAAAAACAAAATCCTTGTAAGAAACATCCCACTCGCTCCAAGAAATGTAGGCAAACATGGTGTTGGATTCCTAAACGACTATTGGAAGCCCAAGGCTACTATCAAGGAAATGATCAAATTTGGGTGCCAAAACGTAGATTGTGTTCTTACCTATCACCTTGCCCATGTGCGCCCAATCCTGTAGCTCCAAAACGAATTGACAATCATGGAAAAAGAAAAATCACAGAATGCTACACACCCGCTCCAAAGCTAGTTTGGGTACCGAAGAAAGAACGATTTGTTCCACCTAGCTCAGGAAGGGGGGAGTCCCATGAAGCTTCTAGCTCCTCATGCAATGCATCCATAGAGGTAAAAGCTTCTCCACAACCTCCACCTACAATAGTGGACCTCCATAAAGCTACAAAGGAATCCACACCTCCCAGTGTTCAAGAATCACCTGATGAACCACTTCAAGTTCGATCCTGGGAGAGTACCTTACCACCCTTGCAACTTGATGAGGCACCTAAGGTAATAGAAAACTAATGGCAAAAATCCTCACCTATTACCAACTGGAACAATTGGTTTCAAAGGGTGACGAGCACATTTTAAACAATATGATTTACCCAAGGAAGGGGGGAGTGTTTGCTAACATCCATCATTTAATTGCTTCCCTCTCAACCTTCTTTCCCCGACCTCTCAATATCCCAATCTTAGGGAATGTATCTATAAAGCCTTATACTCACAAAAAACAAAAATAATAAAGAGCAAGAGCAATTAGCAAACAAGTATGCACAATAAAAGTCAAAACATTGACCCAGACCTACACATTCACATCCGATACACTAAAACAGAAACCTATGTATAAAACACGTTTGATCCTCATCACTTAGCAGTGATGGAGGGTAGGTAGGATTAGCACGATAGGAGTGTTTATGTTTTAGATTTTAGTGATTAGCAAAGTTCTTTCTTCCCACTAATGTGCCTCCTAGAGGTATTCTTTGTGTTTCCTTGTGTGTATAGGAACGTGTTGCTGTTGTTAGGATTTGGACCTTCATGGGATCTTTCTCTCATTCACACTTCAAATCAAGCACGACCATCAACACAAATAGATGTTTCTTGTCCATTATCATTGCCCCTTATCTTTTTGCATCAATGTTTGTCTGCTTTAATTGTGATTGATAGCATAATATCCAGCACATTTGCTTAGTATCAAACATTTAATTCAATGTAATTTTTTGTCATAATCACTTGTCTAGGTTTAAAAATCAAGCAGTCCAACTAAGCTAGTTTGACCAAGCTAGGCGTTAGAGATCTTCTCTTAATACCATGGGGAATGCCTTACTAATACACAATGGTTACTTAGGTTCTTAATCCGATTTAGGCAGCATTGTGTGAAATGTACTAGGGATTTCTAGTGGGCTTAGTCTCTATTGAACTTTAGCTTAAGTATTATAAAGGGAGTTTACTAGTGTGATGAGCTTGGGGAGGGTAACAGTGTTATATGAACCCCCAAAGTTACAAAATTAAAATGTTGAAAACAAACAAACAAAAAATCAAAGTGCCATAATATAAAATCTTAAGCTGTAAGAGAAACCTCAACTTGATTTGGTACTCCACTCACATGTATTGCCTATGGTACTAGAGCCCTAGAGGTTTCCAGTGTGGGCGCTTTTCTTTGAAAAGCAAAAAATCCAAGGCATACAAAATAAGCACACACATCAAAATTGAATCACTGTGAAAAGACTTTGGGGGATCAATGAAAAGGTAATCAGTTAGGCGATGATTTCATGAGAAATTCCTTTTATCGTAGCTTAACTACAAGGTCTTGTAGGTATAGCCTCTAGTCAGCCCTCGGACATGAAATACTTGGCTCTCGCGATTAAACAACTTAATTGACCAGAGAAAATTGAGAAGCGTGTCCATGGTATTAATAGTCGATCTTTAGTGCCTTTGAACCGTTAAATTAGCGACCCCAGACTTGTTTAATTTTTTACCTTTACAATTGTTTAGGCGTTTGATTATATTACAATTTAATGTTTATTACTGACAAATGGTTTAAAATTCTGTTACCAATCAAATTGTCTGCCTACAACTGCATATGCTTTTAATTTTTATGAGAATACAATTACTATGTCAATGTTGTTTGATTTTGCAGTGACTGAAGGAGGCTAAGGACATTCATCTCAAATGCTCTTCCACCTCGACGAACGAGCTTCAACTCAATAGCTTTCGAGGATGGAATCTACATCAGGAAGGGGGGCATGTTAACCGTCATGCACATTCCTATCACCTACGACGGATGCTGTATTATTAATTTGGTAGAGTCAGGTACCAGGCTTGTCGGTCCAATAGGAAAAGGGTAAGAGTGATCGTCGATGAGAGGCGCACTCTAACTGGAACATTCAAGGGACTAGTTGGCTAAGCATGGGCGCCCAAGTGTGAATAGGGCAAGCTCATATAAAAGTCAACTAAACCTAAAATTCACTTAATTCTCTCATTTGTGCAATTGAAGAGTGCTCTTGCTCGATCTCCATCTTCTTCTTCTTCATCTCCTTGTGTGTGTGTGTGTGTGTGTGTGTGTGTGTGTGTGTGTGTGTGAGAGAGAGAGAGAGAGAGAGAGTGATCGAGCATTGCGGCAGCACAACGGTGGCGAGGCGGTTGAGCGCGGCGTAGCGGCGTCTCCCTCTTCTTCACAGCGAGAAATCCTCCACGACAGCAAGCTTTAGAGTGGTGAGTGACACACCATTGCCATCTTTGAGCTTACTAGTTTAGGCTTGTTGTGTGCTTGGAGCCATTTGTGGCTCGCACACAGTGTATCGGCAAGTTCCTTGCATTGACACGTGCGACATATGCGCACATTTCTGGCATTGCTGCCGGGGAGAGGCGCACTCTAACTGGAACATTCAAGGGATAGTTGGCTAAGCACGGGCACTCAAGTGTGAATGGGGCAAGCTCATATAAAAGTCAACTAAACCTGAAATTCATTTAATTCTCTCATTTGTGCAATTGAAGAGTGCTCTTGCTCCATCTCCATCTTCTTCTTCTTCATCTCCTTGTGTGTGTGTGTATGCGTGAAAGAAAGAGAGAGAGAGAGAGAGAGAGAGAGAGAGAGAGAGAGAGAGAGAGAGAGAGAGAGTGCGATCGAGCATTGCGGCGGCACGACAGCGGCGAGGTGGTTGAGCGTGGCATAGCGGTGTCTCCCTCTTCTTCGCGGTGAGGAATCCTCCACGACAGCAAGCATAGAGCAGTGAGTGACACACCATCGCCAGCTTTGAGCTTCCTAGTTTATACTTGTTGTGTGCTTGGATCCATTTGTGGCTCGCACACAGTGTATCGGCAAGTTCCTTGTATTGACACGTGCGACATACGCGCACAATCAATAAAGAGAGTCAATCATTGACAGAAGCTGTGTTTAAGACAGATATAGAGTGGGTGATACTAGCTTGTTTCTCAAAATCAAGCAATTTTTTGTGGAATTCCACTCCTTTAAAACAAGAAATTATACATTGGGTACCAATTGGTGGAACAGGAATGTCTTCTTCTATACCATATCCCAACAAGTGAGAGATGGGATCCAAAAATCTTGAATCAATCACCATATAGGTATTAAACAAACTATTTGAATTATTATCATACCAGTATTAAGTATTCTCAGTATATGATGGATACCGGACCAAAGGTATCCCGGGAAATTTTGTGTGTGTTTGAACTTAAAATCCCATCACTTAAAATCATATACTGAGAGACTTGAATACTGTTTGCAAAAAAAATTTTGTGTAAAGAACAAAACAAAGAAGAATTTCTTGATATGAAATTCATTACAAAATACTTTGCTACATGACAAAGTAGGAGCTTAAGCCGAAACTCCTATCAGATGAGAGCAGAGATCTTTACCTGCCAACCAACCACAAGTACAATCTAGTTAGAACTAATTTGTACTAAATAGGTGACAGTATCCAAGCAATCCCCACTGCTTGTTATTGCTCTCACATCCTAGAACCCAACCATACTCCTAAGTATAGATAATGCTTTCCTTAGCCTGCCTATGTAAATATGGTATATTATGGTCTTTAAACATTTTTTTGGGTTTACATGGTTTGGAGACATGGTCTATAATTGCTATTGGTTTGATTTTCTTTGGCCTACTATGTGCTGCCATGAGCTTGTCGCGAATTTGTTGTCGCTTAAAAGTGTCCTGAGTGATGCACATCCTAGCCGTTTGCCTGTAACCCTGCTTATCAGCAAATAATTATACACATATGGTTAATATCTTTGTTTAGTAGACCTAGTTGTTGCTTCATTTATTGATTCATCTATTCGAATCCCTCTATAATATGGTATATAAAGCCATTTTTCTAAATTGTAAAAGTTTCTGCAGCATCTTGTTTGTAATATCAATCTTTTTTCAAAAAAACCAAAAGTAAACAATGCCTTTTCCCTCACAGGAGTTGTCATAACTCATGTTTGTATAATCTATATTCATGCTTGCTCTCAACTATAATATGGTGTTTTTTTCCAAAAAACAAATCGTAATGTAGTTAACTGCCTTGCTTAAAGTACATAAAATACAATAAGTGAAAGTAGAACTCCATGTATTGTATTACCTGGTTACTGTTGGCCATCGTCATCCATGTTTACTCTTCTTGTTCGTATTTATTTGTCCAAGGTTCTACAATTTTGTCACTGCTACACCCTTCAATCGATATTTGTATGTTAAGTATTAGAAATTGATTATCCCTATATATTATCTCAATGTTTCACTTTCAATGTCACACCATGTGTATCTACTGTTGTATGTGTACATGTGATCAAATAAATATGTGCATAGTTCTTATATACATGCTTGTGTGTATGTTTATGTGTGTGTAGTAAAAAAAACACCTGCGGGTTTTATAGATATTCCCTTCTTATGCATGTAACTTTTCATGTATTTCCAAATATGTGTCAAAAAAAACTTTTTCTCATGTATCTCTAGCTATGTGTGTGATATATTAGCAACCTCAATCAATTTATGTGTACATGGTTTGAAAAAAACTTGTTGTGCATGTACCAAGTTATGAAAAAACCATTTTTACATGTGTATGGAGGAAAAACCACGGTTTACCTTGCCGTTCGATGTGTTTGGAAGCTTCTTGTGCTGTCATTAGCTACCAAGATTGGTGTATGCAGCCGTTACCGTTCGTGGTGATGAGAGAGGGATTGTGTATCACACCAGGAGTTTTTCCATTGCCATGGCTTGTGTAAAATGCTAACGAGCCTCTTTGAATATGGAGAAGTAGGTGTGTGTATATGTGCTTGCGGATATGGGGCTGCAGCAAATGCGCGCTTCTTGCAAAGAGCCTTGCATTGTTTTACTTGCCCGCAAACGAAAACATGTTAGCTATTGCTATGCGCTATTGTTTATGCGCTACAGTTATGCGCTATGGATTGCAAAAAATATGAGTGCTCTCAGAAGGCTTACGCACTGTAGAGGTTGGGCTATCCGTGCTCTCTCAATTAGAGCTCCAGATTTTTATAAGACTTCTGAATTTGGTGCCTTAAGTGGCCATGTGCACTTAATTCCCTCAATGCAAGTGTAGCCACTCACCGGCTTGCTAAAAATAACATCTTAGCCAGTTAGGGTCCTCCTATTACATTAAATCAAAGTCAAATAAAACACTATCTTTGATACAAGGATTTTGCTTTATTCAAAAATTATTGTACATTTTTTTCATGTTACCCATCCATTATATTACAAAGAAAAAAACCATATGGCGTTTTTATATAAAAAACTTGATGTACAATTTGGAGTCCTCTTCCGCCTCCAATCCTTGCTTTGTCATTCGTCTGCCAATGCTGTAATTGCCTGTTGTCAAATTAGTTGATTAGTAACCTTGTGGTACCCCATCTTCAACACATGTCCAACTTTATTTGTTATTTGTATATGTTACTGGTACTCTATATTTTATGTGTGCTTCTGTGTGTGTGCGTGTGTGCGTGTGATTGACAGGGAGTGATATACGTATACCAAATTATGTATGTGTGTGTGTGTGTGTGTGTGTGTGCATATGTGTGTGTGTTCTACTGCTATATTATATGTGCATGTGTGCATGCACATATAATATAGGTGCATATGTGTGTGTGTTCTACTGCTATATTATATGTGCATGTGTGCATGCACATATGTGCATGCGTGCAGGTGTGTGATAAAATGGGTGTGCGCTCCTTGCCGCACTGTCAAAGCAAGGGACTTGCCGTTACACCGTGTGCGAGCCATAGACGGCTCCAAGCACACAACTAGCTTAACTAGTAAGCTCAAAAGAGGGCAATGGTGTGTCACTCATCGATATATGCTCCTGCCGTGGAGGATTCCTCGCCGTGAAGAAGAAGGAGACACCGCTACGTCGCGCTCAACCGCTTCACCGCCGTCGTGCCGCCGCAATGCTCGATCGCACTCTCTCTCTCTCTCTCTCTCTCACACACACACACACACACACACACACACACACACACACACACACACACACACATACACACACACAAGGAGGTGAAGAAGAAGAAGATGGAGATGGAGATGGAGCAAGAGCACTCTTCTATTGCACAAATGAGAGAATAAGTGAATTTTAGGTTTAGTTGGCTTTTATATGAGCTCACCCCATTCACACTTGGGCGCCCATGCTTAGCCAACTAATCCCTTGAATGTCCCAGTTAGAGTGCGCCTCTCATCGGCGATCACTCTTACCCTTTTCCTATTGGTCCGACAAGCCCGGTACCTGACTCTACCAAATACATAATACACGTCCGTCGTAGGTGATGGGGTGTCCGTGAGCCGTGAGGGTTAACATGCCCCCCTTCCTAATGTAGATTCCGTCCTCGGAAGCTATTGAGTTGAAGCTCGTTCGTCGAGGTGGAAGAGAATTTGAGATGAATGTCCTTAGCCTTCTTCAGTCACTGCAAAATCAAACAACATTGGCACAGTAATTGCATTCTCATAAGTGATTAAAAAGCATATGCAGTTTTAGGTAGACAATTTGATTGGTAAAAGAATTTCAAACAATTTGTCAGCAATGAACATTAAATTGCAATGTAATCAAATGCATAAACAGATGTAAAGGTAAAAAATTAAACAAGTCTGGGGTCGCTAATTTGACAGCCGAAAGGCACTAGAGATCGAATATTAATACCATGGGTAAGCTTCTTAATTTTCTGTGGTCAATTAAGTTGTTTAATCGCGAGAGCCAAGTATTCATGTTCGAGGTCTGACTAGAGGCTATATCTAGAAGACCTTGTAGTTAAGCTACCATAAAAGGAATTTCTCATGAAATCATCGCCTGACTGATTACTTTTTCTTTGACCCCCCAAAGTCTTTTCACAGTGATTCAATTTTGATGTGTGTGCTTATTTTGTATGCCTTGGGTTTTTTGCTTTTCAAGTAAAAGCGCCCATACTGGGAACCTCTAGGGCTCTAGTACCATAGGCAATACATGTGAGTGAAGTACCAAATCAAGTTGAGATTTCTCTTCCAGCTTAAGATTTTACAGTGTGGCACTTTGATTTTTTGTTTGTTCATTTTCAGCATTTTAATTTTGTAACTTTGGGGGGTCATATAACACTGATACACCTCCCCAGGCTCATCACACTAGTAAACTCCCTTTATAATACTTAAGCTAAAGGTCAATAGGGTGAAGCCCACTAGAAAGCCCTAGTACATTTCACACAATGCTGCCTAAATCGGATTAAGAACCTAAGTAACCATTAATTATTAGGAAGGCATTCCCCATGGTATTAAGAGAAGATTTCTAACACCTAACTTGGTCAAACTAGTTTGTCGGACTGCTTGATTTTTAAACTTAGACAAGTGATTATGACAAAAAATTACATTGAATTAAATTTTTGATACTAAGCAAATGCGGTGAATATTAGGCTACCAATCACAATTAAAGCTGACAATCATAGATGCAAAAAAGATAAGGGGCAATGCTAATGGACAAGAAACACCTGTTTGTGTCGATGGTCGCGCTTGATTTGAAGAGTGAGTCGAGATAAAGATTCCATGAAGGTCCAAATCCTACCAATAGCAACACGCTTCTGTACACACTAGGAAACAAAAGGAATACCTCCAGGAGGCGCATTAGTGGAAAAAGGTACCAACACTTATTGAACACAACAAAAAACATAAGGAACCCTAACCTAATTATTTGCACTCCCCCTAGAGAGTCAAGGGAATAGGATATTGTAGAGGTTGGGGGGAAACCCTAAGGCTAAACCCCTATCTTCGTCGTCGAGATAAACAAAGTCATCATCCATGAGACCATATGTGCCATCCGTGTAGTCGTGTAAATTTCTTCTTCATCATAGGTGCCCATGTTTACTAAGAAGGTCACTAGACGCCTATAGTCATCTTGGTCAAAAGGGTCGGCTTGTGCAATGGGAGAAACGCTCTCTACTAAGTATGGATCAGACGTGGTCAAGAGACGTATCAGCCATTCTAACTCCTCAAAATTCCTCTCACATGCTAGCGTACCTATCAAATCCCATTCACATGCAAGCACTGGAAAGACCATGTGAAATATTTGTGAAAAGTAACGAGGGTACCTCTCACCCAAGGCAGGAGTGGATGACTCTAGCGTACTAGCCATATCTGTACACGCAAATAGATGATGGTTAGAGTGCAAATATTACAAGGGTCGTGTTCTTGTGCATAATTTGTTTTTATGATTTGTGTTATGGCTCTTGCTCTTTTACTTTTTTATCTTGTTTTTGGGAGTATAAGGATTTATATATACATTCCCTAAGATCGGAGATTAAGAGGTCAGGGAGAAAGGTTGAGAGGGAAGCAAGTGAATGATGGATGTCCACAAACACTCCCCCCTTCCTTGGGTAGATCATACCGTTTGAAATGATGTCGTCACCCTTTGAAACCAATTGTTCCAGTTGGTAATAGGTGAGGATTTTTGCCAGTAGTTTTCTATTACCCTAGGTGCCTCGTCAAGTTGCAAGGGTGGTAAGATACCTCCCAAGATCGAACTTGAAGTGGTTCATCAGGTGATTCTTGAACACTGGGAGGTGTGGATTCTTTTGTAGCTTCATGGAGGTCCATTACTATAGATGGAGGCTGTGTAGAAGCTTTTACCTCTATGGATGTATTACATGAGGAGCTAGAAGCTTCATGGAACTCCCCCCTTCCTAAGCTAGGTGGAATAAATTGGTTTTGCCTTGGAGCCCAAACTAGCTCTGGACTAGGTGTGTAGCATTCTGTGATCTTTCCCTTCCCACGGTCTGCCATTGGCTTTAGCCTTACACTGTTTGACTCATATGGGTTTGTTGTCGATAGGGAAGGACACATTTTACGTTTAGGTACCCAAATTTGCTCATTTCCATCATAGTAGCCTTGGGCTTCTAATAGTTGTTTTGGAATCCATCGTGATTTGGTCTTGACTCTCCTAGGGCGCGCTCTTAGTTTTCCCGGGAAATTTTTTCTTGGAATGGATGGGAGGGTTGAGGTAGTTGGAAGTAAGGCCTTGGGGACCCATTGATATGTACTCTTAGGTCGTGCAGGTTGAGTACTTGCAATATTACTGCTTGCTGCAACTACAAGTGTTGAAGTGCTAGATTCATGGGTAGCCGGCAAAGACGAGTTAACCACCTTGGCTTGTGAATGTTGGCTATCCTTCAACTTTGCTAGAGTTTGCAATGTAGCTGACTTTGCTTGAATGATAGGGGTAAGAGTCGGTGGTCGCGTCGTGACACTACCAGTATCTCAATCAATAGTGCATTTGGTTGCCAACATCCACGTGCGTCCCAGGTTTACGTTGCCTTCCATAGCTCCCGCGGGCATGACTAGAAACCTCTGCACTATGCTTCCTCTCTTATAGAGAGTTCCAACCAGTAAGCAATAGGGTTCGCATTCCTTGATTAATTTTCGAGCTATATCTTTTCGCAGTTCTTTGGGTGGAAAACCATTAACTAAGAAGTTAACAATCTTTTCACTCCATTCAGGCATTGTCTCAACAATGAACAAAGGAGTATCAGGCAATTCATCATCAACCCCCGTAGGAGCTTCGCCATTAGGGATACGAGATAAATGATCCACCATGACATGTTTCCTCCCAGGCCTCACAACAACGGTGAAGTCAAACTCAAGAAGAATTAACAACCATCGTGTAATTCGACCTGTGGAACACGGCTTGTTTACCAAATATAGCAATGCTTGATGATCAACATAAAACACAAACTTGGTAGCAAGAAGTTAATAGCAAAATTTCTTTACTGCGTAAATCATAGCTAGACCTTCGTGCTCTGTAGTAGTGTATTTCATCTCGGCATCATTTAATTGGCAACTTGCAAAGCTAATAGGGTAGTCCAATTTATGTTCTCCTGGTTGAGTTAGAACACACCCAATAGCAAAATTTGATGCATCAATATGCACATGAAAAGGTACATTCCAATCAGGTGTTCGCAGGAATGGAGCACTTGTTAGGGCCTTCTTTAATAACTCATAAGATTGATGACATTCTTCCGTCCAGTGAAACTCGATAAGAAGCTTGTACAATGGACGCGCTATCTCGGCAAAGTTTAAAATAAATCTTCGATAATAACCAACATGGCCCATAAATCTTTGAACTCCTTTATAGTTCGTAGGTGGTGGCAAATCGGCAATGGCTTTAATCTTACTCTCATCTGTGGATATCCCGTTCTTGGACACTATATGCCCTAGAATGACTCCATGCTTAACCCAAAATTGGCATTTGAAAGGGTTCAATGAGATGCGATAAAATCTGCACCTTTCAAATATTTTTCGTAGATATAACAAATGCTTCCCCCAAGAAGAATAAACACAAAGGTGGTCTAGGAAAGCTTCACAAAACTCCCTTAGAAATTCTTTAAACGCAGTGTTTATTAATCGTTGGAATGTAGCAGGGGCATTTGTCAAGCCAAAAGCCATAACACGAAATGCAAACACTCCAAACTTTGTGATAAAAGCAATTTTAGCTTGGTCCTCTAATGCAATTGTGATTTGATTGTAACCAGAGTACCCATCTAAAAAGCTATAAGCTTCCTTGCCCGCAACTCTTTCAAGCACATGTTCTGAATATGGCAAGGGATAATGATCTCTCCTAGTGGCTGCATTAACTTTCTTGAGGTCCACGCACACTCTTAGTTTCCCATTCTTTTTTGGCACAATGACTATTGGAGAAACCCATTCTGAGTGCTCAAAAGGGTATATGAATCCACATTGGATAAGTTTTTCAATCTCCTCTTGTACAATTTTGGCGTACTTAGGATTCATTGGATAGGGTCGTTGCTGGACGGGTTTAGCAGTGTTGATCATGGGAATTGTATGTTGCACCACAGAAGGTGGAACGCCCTTCATGTCATGATATGTCCAAGCAAAGATATCCTTGTATTCCTTGAGGAGCTCCTTATGTACAGCCTCTTCAATTTCGGTAAGGTCTTGAGCAATAAAGACTGGTTTAGACTCCTCACCTGGTTCTGCTAATTCTATCTCTTTAACTACCGCTGGACCATCATAGACTCCACTGCTTCCATTGGTAGGTATTCGTTGGGCTTTGGCATACACAACCTTTCGCTCCCCCGTGGTATAAGATTTAAAATGTTCAGGAGCCGTATGTAAGTCAGCAGGCTCTTGTCCTGACGGAGACCTTTCTTTTAGTTCTGCCTCCTTTTGTTGTTGTGCTAACTCTCGGTTTTGACGTCTTCTTATAGTTCGACTCAATTTCGGCTCTGTAACCTCCAATTGAGCGAGGTCAATGGGTCGCGGGCTGCACCACATGACACTCTGGAGATGTTCACCCCAATTGTCTACTAGCTTTCGATGAGCATCACATGCCCCTAGATAGCTAAGCCATTCTGCAGTAGATCTTTCCTTGTTTATCCTAGCTCTCACATTTGCTCGATATCGTCGTCTCTTATATGACCTTTGTTTCTTGTTAAGGTTTTGATTTTGGTAAATGTTTGAACTCGACTCGCTTGATAGGTCTTCGCTTGTATCTTCTTCACTCTCATATAAATTACCATAGATGGTCGTACTAGACCTTGAGTGTTCAATTTCCATACTTGGCTCACTCGATGTTTCCTCAGGTTCTGAATCCATTTCTCCCTGAGATTCCGTCTTTGATGTGTATTGGCCTGAAGCCTTTGAGGTATCATCGGTTTCACTCTCAGGTAGGTGTGCCTCTTTCTTATCATCGGATGTTACATGCGCTACACCTAACATGTTTACTGGTGCAATGTGTGGTATCTCTTCCCCATCTGGTGTTACCCAGGTTGTTCCTCTAGCTCCCCATGTATCTATAGTTGCCGCTAGGTGTACCCAATCGACATTGTCTGACTCAGCCATTCCGGGTAGGATATCCATATAAGGAGAGTTCTTCCCAATATCCGTGTCTTCGTTACACATGTAACAATACTGTAATGAAGGTGAGTGAATTGTTGTGTCTGATCGATTATCAATGATGAATTTATTTCCTAGAGGATGCGTTCGACCACTTAAAAGATCAACTCGAATGACAGAGTCTTGGAACTGTATCGAGAATTCATCGAGAATTCAAATTCTTTAGGCGACTAATGAAGTCTCTCACGGATTCACCTTCTTCTCGTTGGGCTTTCTGGAGCTGAGAGGCTACACCCCAAAGTACTCCCTCTCGTATGTATTCTTTTAAAAACAGTCTCCTAAGAGTAGAGTAGATCGTTTTCTCTTCTACTCTTAAGGTTCTATACCAATCTCCAGCCTTTCCGCTTAGGGTCAAACTCAAATCCTTACACTTATGTAGCTCATTGTGCTCTTCCAAGGAATCGCACACATGTTCAAAGACTTCCATATGCTTTCTAGCATCTCCGTCTCCACTGAATTTCTGTGTGAGCTTAGCTACTTGAACTGCCTTGCTCCTAGGCTCTCTATCAGGTTCACTACGCATGTTTTCCGCAATAGAGCGACCGATAGTTTGAGCAAATGCTGCCAAATCTCCTATTTGAGCAGGTATAATGGGTGTATGTGCTCCTGGAACCACATGTGAGATGGGAGTTGGCCTTGGCCTTGGCATACGCGCAGCTCTTGGGTCCCAAATTTCGTATGGTGGTGTACCAGACGGTGGTCCAAAGTTTACAGGCGTGGCCCTAGGCATAGGGGGTGCCTGATATGGCATGCTATTATTAAATGGCATGGCTCCACTTGTATAAGAGCTTGGATAATTCCATTGTGGATTGTAAGCTCTTGGAATAATCGGAGGTGTAGGAGCTACATGAGGCTGAGGTACGACAGGTGCACATGATTGATACATCCATGTAGGTATAGTTGGGGCACTGTGCTACTAGGCATCGGCGCAGTGTTAACAAATGAACTCCATGGTGTACTTCTTGTCATGCTCACCATTGGGATATGCATGGTAGCCGTAGTGTCATTAAGAGAAAGATGAGCTAGATCTGGAAAGGTAAAGCTGCCACTTGTGGGCTCAGATTGTACTGAGGCTCCTGGCGAAACAACATATGGAGGATCAATGGGGTTCACTGAGGGAGTCTCCATTTGTGACAGGGTTGGTTGGTTGGCCTTTCCCGTATCCAAGAATCTCATTAGGCCTGTTGAAGGCATGTTGATCTCTATGTTCTGTCTTTCTAACTCGACAATCCTATGGAGGACATCACAGATTTTCTGTTGTTGCTCATCTATGCTAGTAGCACCCGATGTGGATTGTAGAACATCTAACCAACCCACATGATAGGTGTGTCCTGTGTACCGATCAGTTAAAGCTTCTGCTTGTAGGTCATACTCCCAATTTTCGTTTAGGAATATCCCATCTAGGCCTGTTGCTGGAGGTTTCCCTTGAAGTGGAAGCATTATTGCTCCCCATAGCTTGCCCCTCTGTGACTACCACCTTGGGAGCACTCGGTTGCGCGACTGGCATGATTGTTGTCATAGGAGCCTTTGCTTTCAAGGCTCGACTTTGTTCTAGCTTTCGTAGGTTCTCAATTTCCCTCTCCCTTGTTGCTTGCATATAGCGTTCGATCTCTTGCACTTCGGCAAGACTCCTACCCTCGGGTAGTATAACCTCAGAGGGAGATAGTCCTAAAGGATCAGGAGGTGCAGTGGATGGAACATTCACATGCACACTCTCAAGAAGCATAGGGTCTATTTTAGGTAGGAATGACGAATTTACTTCCCCACTCCCTTCATTTATTTCATTAACCGCATGTTCGGAGCGAGTAGCTCTACTAAGGGTCTCTTTTAAGCGGCTAAACACGCTGGACCCGGGCTGTGGGCCCATGGCATGCATGTCTTGACTTGAACTATCAGGGTTTGGTGTAGGATAGCCCTCCATGACTTCGTAGTCAGAAGAGGAATCACTAGATGCGATATGAGGATCTTGGGTCGCGCTACCTTGAGTCCCGGCCGAAGGTCCAGAACCTAGGGTGGAGGAATAATGGGTGCCCGCGTAAATGGAGGCACTACCAATATGCTCGTGCTCTAACACTTGTCCAGAGCGTAGGTTCATATGACTTGGATCCCCTAGAAGTGTCAGTGAGGGCCCGTGAAGGCTGCTCACCTAGTAATTTTGGGTGTTTTGCAACCCAAGTCTTTTCTTATTTATTTATTTTTTGATTTTTTGGTCCTTTTTTTCTGACCCAGCTAATAGAATAGAACGTATGATAGCTCAAAACGAGCGTCTCGATCAGAGGGACATGCCGTGCTTTACAGCCCTCTGTTTGGTCACTTTATGCCCTCGGAATCCCTAAAACCATCAATTTCTAGTGGGGAACTAGGCCCAAATTAGAAAGTCTAAGGGTGCAAGTGGGAAGAGAAGGGAGGAGAGTGGAGGACTTGCCCCACATGCTCTCATTCCCTCTTGAGGGGGTAGGGTATATATATAAGAGTGAGTCTAATATGTATCATAAGACTGAGGATTGAGGCCTGGGCCTGGGCTTGGGCTTGATCCCGATCCCGATCGAAATTTTAGTGTAGCCCCCCAGTCACTCACGCTTAAAAATTTTCGGTTTTTTTTTTTTTTGGGCGACGATCGCGCGCGGTTTTGGTGACCCTTTCTTGGCCACACACACTGTCACCTACCTACCCTCCCAGTCAACAACTCACAGCTCACAGACAGCTCACTACCTTATCTACTTACTAACAGTGCTGCTAACCACTAACTAATCTACTAACTAATCTGTTAACTGCTTACTGACAGTGAGCTAACTGTCCACCTACTTCCTCTCTCACTACCTTACTGTGCAAAGACTGTGTGCAGGCAAACCTTGACAAAAAACTATGTGCAGACTGTGTGCAAGCAGAAATTGCTAGCTGCCTTCCTACTTATTCATTCACTGCAAACAAGCTAACGACTACTAATTGTGCAAAGACTGTGTGTAAACAGAAAACACAACATTATGCAGAAATCACAGAACTTGCAGACAATACAGAAATTAACAACTTGCAGAAAAACAACTCATTCCTCTTCCTCTTCCTCTTCCTCTTCTTTCCTACTACAAACAACTCATAGGAGAAGCACAAAGTGCCTCTTGGGCTTAGTGCAGGGCGATTCCCCGGTAGCGGCGCCAAAAATGTGCGCTCCTTGCCGCACTGTCGAAGCAAGGGACTTGCCGTTACACCGTGTGCGAGCTATAGACGGCTCCAAGCACACAACTAGCTTAACTAGTAAGCTCAAAAGAGGGCAATGGTGTGTCACTCACCGATCTATGCTCCTGATGTGGAGGATTCCTCGCCGCGAAGAAGAAGGAGACGCCGCTACGTCGCGCTCAACCGCTTCACCGCCGTTGTGCCGCCGCAATGCTCGATCGCACTCTCTCTCTCTCTCTCTCTCTCTCTCTCTCTCTCTCTCTCTCTCTCTCTCACACACACACACACACACACACACACACACACATACACACACACAAGGAGGTGAAGAAGAAGAAGATGGAGATGGAGATGGAGCAAGAGCACTCTTCTATTGCACAAATGAGAGAATAAGTGAATTTTAGGTTTAGTTGGCTTTTATATGAGCTCACCCCATTCACACTTGGGCGACCATGCTTAGCCAACTAATCCCTTGAATGTCCCAGTTAGAGTGCGCCTCTCATCGGCGATCACTCTTACTCTTTTCCTATTGGTCCGACAAGCCCGGTACCTGACTCTACCAAATACATAATACACGTCCGTCGTAGGTGATGGGGTGTCCGTGAGCCGTGAGAGTTAACAATGGGTATATCTGACTGTCAATATATATTTTGTGTGTGTGTGTATGCGCGCGCGTGTGTGTGTAGCTGTTTAAATCTTAACTAATAAGACATAATTGAATTTTTACATTCAAAAGACAGCTGGCCAAGGAATAATGAGCAGATATGTACAAAAATAACTCAGTATCAGAATTATTTAGGTACAATGATTGTAGGAAAAAGCTCCTCTTTCAATAAGACCAGTAGTAAAAGAACTTCCACGTTCCTCAGTGAGTACTTCATTAAAGTAAGGTTGCTTTCCAAAGAAAAGAAAACCCTCCAAGATAGGATAGAATCCTTACCTGCATCCATCCAAACAAGACAACAATTCAGTTAGCCTTGGATGTGTTTTACAGGTATCAATGGACCATATCAGTTGTTATCCATGTCCATCTTATAGGTTTTAGTTACTTTAGACAAGCTACGTTATTCATTAGAACTGGTATGTTTAGCAATCTTTTCTTATTAATTCACAAATGAGTGTTACAATCTACTTTCTAAATGGTGAAGTCCATTAAGAGTCAAACTATTTCGAGAGCCATAGCGAGTAGCTATGCAACCATATACTTACCTTCAGAATTAGTAATCCCATGGTATCAAAGGTACCCCTTTAGACAAAGGGATGTGAAATCCGACTACTTTTTGTCAACCAAAGGTATCAGATGAGGGTGATGACTACCTCGTTTTTTATAACAAATAAGATACCAGTATAACCGGTCAGCAGAGTAGCAAGACTCCTTCTTCTTAATGTGGAACCTCATTTATAAGAGCAATAGCTTGCAAGCTATACCAAAGCCGAAAAAAAACAGCCATATACTTACCTTCATCATCCCAAGGTATCCATAAGTCATTAGCAACTTTTTAGGAACAGTAGTGTCCCAAGAGATTAAGAACAGTAGCTCGGTTATTATGCCAAGAGCCCAAAGTAGTTGTTTATATACTTACCTTCAGAATTAATAGACCCATGATTTCATTATACCAGCTATTGGCATCCTTTTAAACAAAGAAAGGTAATATCCGACCAAGTTTGTGCAAGGCATCAATTTATTTTTTCCATACTGTGTAACAATCAAACGAATAACTCTATTTCCCAATGAGAAAAAACTAGTTAAAACTGTAAAAAAACCAGTCATTATGCCGGTTTTTGCAAGGTCCTACAGCGGCTAGAATCAGAGCCTAACGACCAATCGGCCATCACCAAATGTTGCCTCCATTTACACAGTCGGGACAAAAGACCAGTTCCTCGTCAAGCAATATACATGTCCAGATGTAGCAGATGTTAAGAACGGCCATCAGGCCAAGCCAAACCATCACACTCACACACACATATACACACATACACACACTCACACACATACATATAACAATTTATGCAAGGGTGAAGTCCTGGAGCGGCTATTTACAGAGCCATTTACACCCTTCTATGACGACCCCCAGATTATGTGCAAGCATTCCCTTCAACATAAAAACCACAAATCGTCTCTCCTAAGCATTTATGCCATGGCTCAATAGTTTGTCCTTCTTATGCTTATGACTAATAAACAATGTATAAATCAGACGGCACCAATCTTTACCAACCATGCATAGTATTGCAACAACAAACAAACCAAAACCGAAACTTGTAGTAAGGTAGAACATAACACCTGTGTTGCTTGAGCTACAAGCTCCATTTCTTTATCAAGTTCAGACAGTGGTGAAAATAAGCAGAAAAAAGACCTAATCCAAGGCTAAGTGAGGGCTAGAGTATGCCCTCACCTCAGTTTATATAGGATGGTGTGCACGCTCCCAAAGCCAGTAGGATGTGAATGCATTCGATCGCCCTCAACTTCGCGAGCCTGCAAGTGCCATCGCCTGGGGAGGGCGATAGAGAGTGGACAGGGCCACCTACCCCGTGTGATGATAGCACTCATTTCTTCACGCTTTGTTTAAGCGGGGGTAATGTCCCATTATAAGGCGGTTTTTATTGGCATAGCAAAAAGGTATCACTACTATGCAGAATGGGGGAGGGGGGGGGGGGGGGGGGGTAAGGAGTTATGACCAGTATACTAGTGTGTGTGTGTGTGTGTGTGTGTGTGTGTGTGTGTGTGTGTGTGTGTGTGTGTGTGTGTGTGTGTGTGTGTGTGTGTGTGTGTGTGTGTGTGTGTGTTTGGTAGTACCATCCCCATTGAGCAGTGTTCCTGAGCTTCTCCACTTGCTCATTTGTAACACCTCCGCTCACAACCAAGCATAATAGTAAGGTTGCAGTCTTGTGCAAGTGAGTAAACTCCAACATTTCAAGACCCACAGTCTCATTTCTTTCATTGGCAACATCGACTACCTGGCATATGCAGCTAGGCCCTTAGGACCAATTACCTTGAAAACTTTGTATGAGGAAACTATTATTATCAAAGACTTTCTTATCCTAAGGTTCTAGAATTTACTGATATTTTCAAATTTCATCATTAAAAGTCAGTGAAAATAGTCAAAATCAATTCTGGAAGCTGAGGGGGCAGTGTGGAGCTATGATGAACCTGCCAGGGACCCAAATAGCAGCAAGGGGCGCCATCTTCAGCCTGGGGACTACTTGAACTGCAAGCAATTGCCTTTTACAGCCTGTGAGAGCTTGTGAGTACCCAGAAACCTATAAATATGACCCTTGCTTCACAATTTCAGACAGACTCGGAGCCTTGACACACTCTCTCTCATTTAGAGAGACCGCTACGCAAAAATCACTAGAGATTAAGCTCTAGTTGATTAACTTAAACGGTAATTAGCCTAATCCTTCTTAATTAGCAAGGCTATATTAATCTATTTTCTTAATAAATTAA
The DNA here is from genome assembly GCF_014529385.1 of Adiantum capillus-veneris. NCBI lineage: Eukaryota > Viridiplantae > Streptophyta > Polypodiopsida > Polypodiales > Pteridaceae > Adiantum > Adiantum capillus-veneris. The sequence continues at coordinate 28,402,929 of NC_140940.1, read as the reverse complement.
AGATTAGGCCTATGTATACTCATAAATCCTCTCTTAATTAAATATTCTCTGTTGATTTTTGTAATTAGCTTGGGAATATTAAGCTAATTAATTATCCTATCATATTAGGGCTGAAATTATCCAAATTAACCATAAATTAATGAGAAATATATTAATTAAGTTTAGATTAAGTTGAGGTAATTATCAGAGCTGCATTAGATAGTCCTTAATCTAGAAAAATTATCTTATAATTTTTTGAGTAATTTTCATAATTAATTAGGCAGAATTACAATGTTTTTTAGAGAAAATTAAAGAGGAAAATAATCAAATTGATTCAAAATGTCTTGAGTTATTTATCAGAGGTTAATTACATGTTAGGAAACTTGTGATAATTATTTCAAGCTCAGATAATTAATTTACTTAATTACTTTAGTAGAATTACTATGTTTTTAGGACAAATTAAATAGGGGAAATTATCAAATGGATTCAAATTAGTTTGAGTTATAAATCAAAGGTTAATTACATGTTAGAAAACCAGTGCTAGTTATCTCAAGCTCATATAATTGATTTACCTAATTACTTTGGCAGAATTACTCTGTTTTTAGGACAAATTAAAAGATGGAAATTAGTAAATTGATTCAAAATGCTTTGTGTTATTTATCAGACATTAATTATATGTTAGAAAACCCGTGATAATTATGTCAAGCTCAGATAAATAGTTTACCTAATTACTTTAGCAAAATTACTCTGTTTTTAGGACAAATTAAAAAAGGGAAATTAGTAAATTGATTCAAATTGCTTTGAGTTATTTACCAAAGGTTAGATATATGTTACAAAACCCATGATAATTATTTCAAGCTCAGATAATTAATTTATCCAATTACTTTAGGAGAAATACTCTATTTTTAGAAAAAATTAAAAGAAAGAAATTAGTAAATTGATTCAAATTGCTTTCAGTTATTTGTTAGAGGTTAATTACATGTTAGGTAACTTGTGATAATTATTTTAAGCTCAGATAATTAATTTACCTAATTACTTTAGCAAAAATACTCTATTTTTAGGACAAATTAAAAGGCGGAAATTCGTAAATTGATTCAAAATGATTTGAGTTATTTACCAGAGGTGAAATAAATGTTAGAAAATCTATGATAATTATGTTAAGCTCAGATAATTAATTTACCTAATTAATTTAGTAGAAATACTCTGTTTTTAGGACAAATCAAAAGGGAAAAATTAGTAAATTGATTCAAATAACTTTGAGTTATTTATCAAAGGTTAATTATATGTTAAGCAACCTATAATAAGTATGTCAAGCTCAGATAATTAATTTACCTAAATACTTTAGCAAAAATACTATATTTTTAGGAAAAGTTAAATAGGGAAAATTAGTAAATTGATTCAAATTGCTTTGAGTTATTTATCAAAGGTTAATTATATGTTAGAAAACCCGTGATAATTATGTCAAGCTCAAATAAATAATTTACCTAATTACTTTAGCAGAATTACTCTATTTTTAGGATAAATTAAATAGGGAAAATCAGCAAATGGATTTAAATTGGTTTGAGTTATTTATCATACATTAATTACATGTTAATGAACCTGTGATAACAAGCTCAGATAAGTAATTTATCTAATTACTTTAGCAGAATTACTATGTTTTTAGAATAAATTAAAAGGGGGAAATCAGTAAATTAATTCAAAATGATTTGAGTTATTTATTAAAGGTTAATTATATGTTAGGAAACCCGTGATAATTATTTCAAGCTTAGATAATTAATTTACCTAGTTACTTTAGCAAAAATACTCTGTTTTTAGGATAAATTAAAAGGGGGAAATTAGTAAATTGATTCAAATTGATTTGAGTTATTTATTAGAGGTTAAGTATATGTTAGGAAACCCGTGATAATTATTTCAAGCTCAGATAATTAATTTATCTAATTACTTTAGTATAAATACTCTATTTCTAGGACAAATTAAAAGGGGGAAATTAGTAAACTGATTCAAAATGCTTTGAGTTATTTACCAAAGGTTAATTATATGTTAAGAAATCTATGATAATTATGTTAAGCTCAGATAATTAATTTACCTAATTACTTTAGCAAAAATACTCTATTTTTAAGACAAATTAAAAGGGGGAAATTAGTAAATTGATTCAAATTGCTTTGAATTATTTATTAGAGGTTAATTACATGATAAGAAACTTGTGATAATTATGTTAATCTCATATAATTAATTTACCTAATTACTTCAGCAAAAATACTCTGTTTTTAAGAAAAAATAAAAGGGGGAGATTAGTAAATTGATTCAAATTGCTTTGAGTTATTTATCAAAGGTTAATTATATGTTAGGGAACTTGTGAGGATTATGTCAAGATGAGATAATTAATTTACCTAATTACTTTAGCAGAAATACTCTGTTTTGAGGACAAATTAAAAAGGGGAAATTAGTAAATTGATTCAAAATGCTTTGAGTTATTTATCAAAGGTTAATTATATGTTAGAAAAATCGTGATAATTATGTTACTCTCAGATAATTAGTTTACCTAATTATCCCAAAAAAATACATTATTGTTTTGGGGAAAATTAAAGGGAGAATATAGTAAATTAATCCAAAAACCTTTGATATAAATATCAGAGGTAGAATACACCTTGAGGAATTCGTGATAAATATCCCAACCTCAGATAAATAGTTTAGATATTTATCTTCAATAAAAGTAATCGATTTTGCGTATAAAATAGAGAAAGAAAATTTGTAAATAAATTTATCTAATTACCAAATAAATACCTGAGGTCCAAAATCACTATTGAAGGGTGGAAAAATTACCTCAGCATAAATGGTTGGTATAACAAATTACTTTCAGTAAAATTCCACCTAAATTAGACCATAAGTATAGGAGGGAAAGGTTATAAATCAAATTTATGAAAATTCTTAAAGATAGAACATATTCAATTATAATTTAGCGTGAGTAATCCATTAGCCGATAGAAATTTATAATTACTAAGGCTAAAATGGAATATAGACTAAGGATAAACCTAGTTAAAGGGCTGCCCAAATGAAATGGTAATTATGGAAAATTACTTATAGCATAAATAAGTTACAGGAGGAATATCTCATCAAATTGACTATTAAAGATACCTACTTACTCCAAAAATCCTTATTTTGGGTAAAAAGGAAAAAGAAGATTATTCGATTAAACTTCTAATGGATTAAGTCTTTTTATAAGGCAGCCGACATGGCTCCAAAGAGAACTAGGGGAAATCCTCTTACCAAGGAAGAGGATGTTAGCAACAAAAGAAATAAAGTCACTAATGACAATGAAGCTGAGCCTAGCCACATAGGCCGACGGAGGAAAGTCTACGGGCTCCCGCCCAACAGCACATGGACGAGCAGTCCCAGGTGGATTTCTATTTTTTTCACTTCAAATCTTTTAAAGTTCATTTTTAAGTTAGCTTTTTGCATATGTAAGGTTAGGAAGGATAAACTGGCTAAAAACAGAAGGTAACTTTCAACATGCATTTGTTTATAATGTAGGAAAGAATTGTTTGGGTTAAAACTAGTTAAGTTAGGAAAGCTATGATTGATCATCCTTAAGACAGTTTGTCTCAAGACACCTCCGACTCCTTAGTATGAATTGATGATAATGATTGGCTTTCTAGCCACGGATAAGTCGGTTACCCCCATGAACATTGAGTTTCTACTCCGTGTCATGTCTTGATGTTTCTACATAAGTTAGGATACCGTTTTTTTATCCTCGGGGAGCCGCCCGATTGTATGGGCAACTGGTTCGGTGTATGGGCACCCGGAACCTTGGGTGCGGGTTTATCCACTATCGATTGTGAATAAGGAATGGGTGCCATTTTTTCACCCTTAGGTGGTCTTGAGACAAGAAGAGTATTGGTCACGGTTGTTATGAACAATGTTTTTGATTGACAGTACCCTATCTTAAGTTTAAAGATGTCTGTTTGCTAAAAGAATGTTTTCAATACTGTTTTCAAGGGTTGTTTTAATAAAATCCTGTTATGAAGTATAAAAGGAACCATTATTTTAATTGTGATAAGAACATGGTAGTAATTAAATAACAAAAGAATCATGTGTGAGTACGGGGTGGTAAGTGGGGATTGACTAAGGTTGTCAATCATGGACGGTGGACCTAATTAGTCAGGTAACTATCCATCCCTGCACACTAAAACGTTTAGAAAACTTCTTCACTTGGAAGAGGAGTCCACCAGCGGCTATGCCCTCACATCTGTTAGGGGGGGGGAAAGTGTTGGTTGAGGATACCTTAGCCAAATTGTGGCAGTTATAGGGCCGAAATAGTTTTTTGGACTTTTAATACGTTGTCCTGTTTCCGCTGCGAGACAGGACTAGGTCTTCTTCTAAGGCTATAGACCCAAGCCATTGTCAATGGTAAAGGTCTATTCCCTAGATTTTTCTTGTTTAGAGACTCTGATTTTTATCAGACCTAGAGACCTGTCAAGGATCCCATCCCGATCTTGGTATTGGCGGGTTGGCGACCTTACAGCCATACTAAGATTAAGTGTAGTTTCTAACTTTTGGAACACAGGTCTCCAGAGGTGATTATCAAACTTTTGATCTCTGTCACTAATGATACTAACTGGAAGACCATAGAGTCTATATATATGCTCTATAAATAGCCGTGCTAATTTTGGTGTCTTAACCGTAGTTTTAGTGGGAATGAATTGACACATCTTTGTTAGATGGTCTACAATTACCCATATGGCATCATGGCCATGATTTGTATTAAGTAGTCCTACTACAAGATCCATAGAGATACTCTCTCACTTACCTTGTGGAATCTCTAAAGGATGTAAAAGACCACCTACCTTGAGAACGCTCTGCCTTATTAACTTGGCACTATTGGCAGTTTAGTACGTACTCTTGAACATCATGATGTAAGCCTGGCCAATAAAATTGGCATCGAAATAAGACACATGTCTTACGAATATCTGCATGATCAGTACTTGGACAATTGTGACACTCAAATAATATTTGGCACCTAGTGTCTGAGTCCTTTGGCACACATACTCTACCATTGTGGAATAAGTAGCCATCATCAATGGAAAAATTCTTCCATCGCTTAAGCTCTTCTTGAGTAGGGGTGGAACTCTGTGTGTTGGAGTTTTTATTTGGGCGTGCAGAAACATGTTGAACTGGTCGTGCAGAGATATGTGAGTGTGAGGGATCCCTTCTTAAATAGAAGAGAGGGTCTTTCACCACCAAAACAACACCGGCTTCTGTCAAGCTTCGAATAGCTCAATAGTGGTTAAGCCATAGGCAAGCCCCGTAGGAATCCACTATTAAGACCATAGCAGGTGCACTGCAAGACTGAAAAATCCCTATTCTACTTAATTGCAATTAACAATACCAACCGTTTATAGTCGGCTTGAGGACCTCTCTTCTTCAGCAAGAAAAGAGAAACCAATAGCTCTGATACCAACGTAACATTTAATGGTCTAGTAACTTGTGTGTAGCGGAAAATAACATAGACAAAGTGAGCATTTCATTAAGAATAGATTCCTAACGAGCATAGCAAGAGTGCTTGGATGGAGAGAGCAACAAAAGCATAAGATAGGCAGGAACAATACTTCAAAAAGAGAGAGAAAGTAAGCTATTGACAACAGTTGAGGGCCGGATTTACATGGAGCTGGTTCCCCCTCCAAAAGGCTTTGTATTATAGATTTCCCCCATCAAGGGAGACATTTTACAATACAATACTTTGTGTTCCTTCAATAACTTGTTGCTGCAATGAAGATGGAAGCTTCAAGCACCAAGCTTACACTTGAAAAACACGACATCAATTCCCTCACGGTCTCACGCCCAAGACCTCACACACCTTCGAAGATGGTGAAAGCTAGTGGAGTATGAGAGTAGATCTAGAGGAAGAAGAAGTATTCTTACGAGAAAGAAGTATTTCTCCTCACATAATCACTCTTAATAGCTTAGCGTAGCTTAGTAATTAGCATGGTAGAGGAGATGAGCATGCATTGGAGCTTGGCTCTTGGTTGGATTTGCACCACAAAGCCAAGAGTTGTTGGTGTAGGCCTCCCTTCTCACAAGCTTGTGGTAGATGATGAGCTTTCCATTAAAGCTTGAGAAGGAGATAGTCTTCTTTACTTCACACATGATCTTGTGTGAGTGTGTGTGCCATAATGCCTTGCAAAAATCAGTCCCCCTCTCACTCTTGGTCGACCCCTCTTGCTATTTCACCCTCTTGGCCCCTCATTGCCTCTTGCCAAGCTTAGCTAATAGGAAATAAGAGGCCAAATGAAGAGCCTTGTGACAAGTGTCCCTCTTTCCCCTTTAGTGAGAGCTTAGCTAGTTCAAATATTACATTTAAATCCCATTGGACCTTTTACCCTTCTGGCCAATAGGAATTAAGCAAGCCATTGGGCTGCTTAATTCCCATTGGACCCCTTGGCAGGTTGTCCAATAATCTTCTAGGAGACTTAATTTTTATTGGTTCTTTTATCAAGTGTTTTTAAATGAATTAAAATAAATTTACTCTAGCCTAATTTGCATTGGTCCACCTCAATGGCCATCCAATAGGATTTGAATGCACTTTGGGGGCAAATGGGCTAGGAACCTGACATGTGTCCACTATGCCCTTTGTCTAAAGGGAACCCTTAAGTGTGTGTGTGTGTGTGTGTGTGTGTGTGTGTGTGTGTGTGTGTGTGTGTGTGTGTGTGTGTGTGTTCTCTTGTTAACCACTAGCATCCACTTCTAGTAGTCATGGGCCGGGCTTGTCGATCCAATAGGAAAAGGCTTATTGTCGATGAGAGGCGCACTCTAACAGGAACATTCAAGGGTTAGTTGGCTAAGTATGGGCACCCAAGTGTGAATGGGGCGAGCTCATATAAGTCACCTAAACCTAAAAATCATTCATTCTTTCATTTGTGGAATTGAAAGTGCTCTTGCTCCATCTCCATCTTCTTCTTCTTCATCTTCTTGTGTATGTGTGTGTGAGAGAGAGAGGGGGGGGGGGGGGGGAGAGAGTGATCGAGCATTGTGACGACAGCACGGCGGCGACGAAGCAGTTGAGCGCAGTACATCGGCAGCTCCTTCTTCTTCGCGGCAAGGAATCCTCCATGACAGCAAGCGTAGAGCGGTGAGTGACATACCATCGTCATCTTTGAGCTTACTAGTTTAGACTATTTGCATGCTTGGAGCCATCTTTGGCTCGCACATAGTGCTAGGCAAGGCCCTTGCTTCGATACGTGCGGCAAAAGCCCACATTTTTGGCGCCGTTGCCGGGGACTCGCCCTGCACTAAGCTTGAGAGGCACTCTGTGCTTCTTCTATGAGTGTTTGTGTTAGGAAGGAAGAGGAAGAAGAAGAAGTTATTTTCTGCAAGCTTTAATTTCGTGCATAATCTTTGTTTTCTGCCAAACTCTACTTTTACACAGTTTTTTATAATTTGCACAGTTAGTAGGTAGTAATGAATGAGTGTTTTTGCCAATGTCTGCTTGCACACAGTCTTTACATAGTTAGTGAATAGCTTGTTTTCTGTCAATGTCTGCTTTTACATGGTTTTTTATTTGCACAGCTAGTAGTTAGTGTGTTACGTAGTGAAAGAGTAAGCAATTAGTAGAGTAGGAAGGTGTACTGTGAGTTAGTAGTTAGCAGAGTAGATAAGCTTAGTTAGCAGAGTAGTTAGCTGCAGAAGAGATAAGGTTAGGTTAATTAGGTGAGCAGGCAAAAAGATTTGTGTGTGTGTGTGGTCCAAAAAGGCCATCGAAACCGCACGCGACGATTGGTCGGTAATTTATTACAACAAAACCAAAAATATTTAAGCGTGAGCTGTGAGCGTGCTCTACCAAAATTTTGGATCGGGATCGGGATAGTTTCCCCAAGCCCAGGCCCAAAAGCCCAGGCCCAGGCCTAGGCCTCGGTCTTATGATATATAATAGACTCACTCTTATATATATACCCTATCCCCACAAGAGGGAATGAGGTCATGTGGGACAAGTTCCTCAAGTCCTCTACCATCCCTTTCACACTCACCCTTTGGACTTACTAATTCTAGCCCTCTCCCCACCTAGGAAAAGACTAGTTTTAGGATTCCGAGGGCTGTACGTAACCGAAACGGGGGCTGTAAAGCACGGCACGTCCCTCTAGCCAGGATGCTTGTTTTGAGCTATCGTACGCCATATTCTGTGGCTCGGTTAAAAAAAGGGACCAAAAATACAAAAAATTGGGTTATAAACACCTAAAAAACTAGGTGAGCGGACTTTATGGGCACTCACCAACACCTCTACAGTGTCTAGGTCACATGCACCTATGCTCTGGTCGTGTGCTAGAGGACGAGCACATCGAGAGTGTCTCCGTTTACACCCGGCACTCATTATTCCTCTACCTTAGGCTCTAGGCCCTCAGCGGGAACCCAAGGTAGTACCACTCAGAACCCGCATATAGCATCTAGTGATTCTTCCTCTGACTACGACGTCATGGAGGGTTACCCAATGCCTAATCCTGATAGCTCAAGCCAAGACATGCATACCATGGGCCCACGGTCCGGGCCGAGCGTGCTTAGCCGCTTGAAGGAAACCTTTAGTAGAGCCACTTGCTCCGAACATGGAGCTAATGATGTAAATGAGGGGGGTGGGGAAGTAAATTCGCCATTCATGACCAACATAGACCCTATGCCCTTAGAGAATGTGCACGTGAATACTCCATTTAGTGCACCCCCTCACTCTTCAGAGCTATTTTCCTCCGAGGTTATATTACAGATGGTAGCAGCCTTGCCGAAGTGCAAGAGTTTTAGCTATATATCATTGCGGCTAGGGAAAAGGAAATCGAGAGCTTACGCAAGGCGGAGCAACGAAGAGAGTTAAAAGCAAAAGCCCCTATATGTCAATATCTTTGCTAGGAGAGCAATCGAATTCTCCTGAATTAGCGACCACTAAGGGTCAACCCATAGAGATCCACATTGCATCTAGTTCAAAAGACACCCCTAGCAGCTCAAGCCTAGATGGAGCGTATTTAAATGAGAACTGGGAGTACGAACTACAAACGAAAACTCTAACTGACCTATACACAGGTCACACCTACCACGTGGGTTGGTTAGATGTCCTACAGTCCACAACGGGTGCTACTAGTGTGGAGGATCAACAACAAAGAGTTTGTGAGGTCATCCATAGGGCTATTGAGCTAGAGAGACAGAACAAGGGGATCCACATGCCTTCAACGGGTCTCATGAGATTCTTGGATACAGGGAAGGCTAAACAACCAACCTTATCGCAAATGGAGTCTCCCTCGGTAAGCTCGATTGATCCTCCATATGTTGTTTTGCCAGGGATCTCAGTGCAATCTGAGCCCACAATTGACACCTTTACTTTTCCAAGTCTAGCTCATCTTTCCCTCGATGACACCACGGCTACCATACCTACCCCAATGATGGGCATGCCAAGAAACGCACCATGGATCCCATTTGTTAGTAAAGCACCACTACATCGTAGCTCAATGAATGCAATAGTATCTACAAGTGTGTACCAATCGTATACACCTATGGGTCCTCGTACTCATGTAGTCCCTACCCCTCCCATTGTTTCAACAACCTATGCTCCACAACCACGACACCCAAGTTCTTATTTCCATGGGACCACCGGCTAGCATTAGCATGTCACATCCGACATCTACTATGCCTAGGGCCACACATATGAACTTTGGGTTGCCACATGGCACAACAGTGTACCAAACGTGGAACCCAAGGGCTTCCTACGCGCCAAGCCCAATGCCAATACCTACTCCACATGCAGTCTCATCTTCCCCATGTCAAGGGATTGGAGCCCAAAAGGTACCATTAAACATTGCCAAATTGATGGATTTCATGTCTTCAAAAGTTAGAACCACCATCATGTCCAAACTATATAAAGACCCTGAGCTAGTCTCAGCTCTTTGGGCCTTTCTCAATGGAGAACTAAAGTTTGGGCTACCACAATTTGCACAGATGGATGGATCTGGGGAGATGCCAATAGAGGAGGAACACTTAGATCCACAACTTAGATAAGAACCTTGTCATAGAAATACTTGTTAAACAAGTTGGGACAATACTTTGAGAGTGATGAATCCAATGCAACCATACCAATCACTGCTAAGGGATCAACTGTGAAGGGAATCCTTGATGGTGACACTAGGGTTAGCATTGTGACTAAAAATTGATGGAAAACTATGGGAAGACCTCACCTTGCGACCACAACCATAGTAGTGAAGATGGCCAATGGGTCTATTGTTAAACGTATTGGGATGCTAGAAGATCTCAAGATCAAGGTCTTTGGACATAAAATAAGAATTACCTTCATTGTTATGGATTTCTCCAAGCACACTATGGCATCAAAGATGATCTTAGGACGTCCTTTCATGAGGGAAGCAAAAATGGTGCATGACTGGTCTAAAAACCATGTCTATTTGTAGTTCCAAGATTCTGTCATTCGAGTGGATCTTGTAACTGGTCGAGCACATCCCCTAGGAAACAAGTTTATAATTGATCATAGACCTGACACCACAATTCACTCGGCCCCATTGCAGTATTGTTACAGGTGTAAAGCGGACACTGATGTTGGGGAAGATTCTCCTTATATGGATGTATTATCCGGGATGACTAAGTTGGAAAATGTGGATTGGGTCCACCTAGCAGCAACCATAGACACTTGGGAAAAAAAGGGGAAAACCTGGGTAACACCTGAGGGGGATGAAATGTTACCACTCGTGCTCTATTAACCCTCGCGCACATTCTTGTCACCTACGACAGATGTCGTATTATTTATTTGGTAGAGTCAAGTACCCGGCTTGTCGGTCCAATAGGAAAAGGGTAAGAGTGATCGCCAATGAGAGGTGCACTCTAACATGAACATTCAAGGGTTAGTTGGCTAAGTATAGGCACCCTAGTGTGAATGGGACGAGCTCATATAAAAGTCACCTAAACCTAAAAATCATTCATTCTTTCATTTGTGCAATTGAAGAGTGCTCTTGCCCCATCTCCATCTTCTTCTTCTTCATCTCCTTGTGTGTGTGTGTATGCATGAGGGAGAGAGAGAGAGAGAGAGAGAGTGTGGGTGATCGAGCATTACGACAACGGCATGGTAGCGGTGAAGCGGTTGAGCGCGGCGCAGCGACGGCGGCTCCTTCTTTGCGGTGAGGAATCCTCCACGAAGGCGAGTGTAGGGCGGTGAGTGGCACACCCTTGCTCTCTTGAGATTGCTAGATTAGTCTAGTTGTGTGCTTGGAGCCATTTGTGGCTCGCACATAGTGTATCGGCAAGTCCCTTGCATTGACACGTGCAACAGACGTGCATATTTTTGGCGCCGTTGCCAGGGAATGCTTTGCATTAAGCTTGAGTAGCACTCTATGCTACTTTGTGGTGCACTTTGAATTGTAGGAAAGGTAGAGAATTAGTGTGTGTGTGTGTTGAGAAGGAGTTTGTTTTGCTAATGTGTATTGTTTTGTTTAAGGTACTGTGTTTTTTTTGTTAATAAGGTGTTGAAAGGTACTGTTTTCTATGTGATAAGGTGTTAGGATTAAAGTAGTAGATCCATAATGTTAGTTCTATGTAAAGTATAGTAAGTAGTTTTGTTAGCTAAGGAGTTGTTGTAGTAGTGTGTTATTGTGTAACAGTAGCTGTATTAGTTGTAAATAGGTAGGTTAGGTGTGTGTGTGCTCGCCCGCACAGCACGGCCGCAGCGACCTTATCCCAAAAAGAAAATAAAAAATAAAAATTAAAGGTAGGATCGGGATCGGGAATATCCCCCAAACCCAAGCCCAAGCCCAAGCCTCAGTCCCCCTTTAAAATTATGTATTTTAGCCTCACGCGCAGGTAAAGATTGACCTTTTTGAGGACCAACGGAGCTTCACGTAACCGAACACTGTGCTGTAAAGCACACCACAATCCCCTGAGCGATACGCTTGTTTCAAGCTATCATACACTCTAATCCAAAACCGATCATTAAAAAACATAAAAAAAGGAGTGAAAACGGATGCCTAAAAAAGTAAGCGGTTAACCTTTGAGGTTATTCACCGATGCTTGTAGGGTGCCAAAGGCACATGCATCTGCGCTCTGGTCGTGTGCTAGAGGCCGAGCAACTAGAGAGCATTTCGACTTACACGAGTTCTCAATATCCCCCTACCTTAGGTTTCGGGCCCTCGGTGGGGACCCAAGGTAGTACAATCCAAGACCCAAACATAGTGGCTAGTGACTCTTCCTCTGACTACGACATCATGGAGGGTTACCCAATGCATACTCTTGATAGCTCAACCCAAGACATGTATGCCATGGATCCGCGGTCCAGGCTGAGCGTGCTTAGCCGCTTGAAGGAAACCTTTAGTAGAGCCACTGGCTTTGAACATGGAGCTAATGATGTAAATGAGGGGGGGGGGGGGGGGGGGGGGGGGGGGGGGGGAAGTAAATTCGCCATTCATGACCAACGTAGACCCTATGCCCTTAGAGATTGTGCACGTGAATACTCCATTCACTGCATCCCCTGACTCTTCAGAGTTATTTCCCTCCGAGGTTATATTACCTGATGGTAGAAGCCTTGCCAAAGTGCAAGAGGTTGAGCGATATATCATCGCGGCTAGGGAAAAGGAAATTGAGAGCTTACGCAAGGTGGAGCAACGAAGAGAGATAAAAGAGAAAGCCCCTATGTCAATATCTTTGCTAGGAGAGCAATCGAGTGCTCCTGAATTAGCGACCACTAAGGGTCAACCCATAGAGAGCCACATTGCATCTAGTTCAAAGGACACCCCTAGCACCTCAAGCTTAGATGGAGCGTTCCTAAATGAGAATTGGGAGTACGAACTACAAATGGAAACTCTATACACAGGTCACACCTATCACATGGGTTGGTTAAATGTCCTACAATCCACAATGGGTGCTACTAGTGTGGAGGATCAACAACAAAGAGTTTGTGAGGTCATCCATAGGGTTATTGAGCTAGAGAGATCCTATGCCCTTAGAGAATGTGCATGTGAATACTTCATTCACTGCACCTCCTGAATCTTCAGAGCTATTCCCCTCCAAGGTTATATTACCTGATGGTAGAAGCCTTACCGAAGTGCAAGAGGTTGAGAGATATATCCTTGCAGCAAGGGAAAAGGAAGTCGAGAGCTTACGCAAGGCGGAGCAACGAAGAGAGTTAAAATCAAAAGCTCCTATGTCAATATCTTTGCTAGGAGAGCAATCGAGTGCTCCTGACTTAGCAACCGCTAAGGGCCAACCCTTAGAAAGCAACATTGCATCTAGCTCAAAGGACACCCCTAGCACCTCAATCCTAGATGGAGCGTTCTTAAATGAGAATTGGGAGTACGAACTACAAACGGAAACTCTAACTGACCTATACACAGGTCACACCTATCACGTGGGTTGGTTAGATGTCCTACAATCCACAATGGGTGCTACTAGTATGGAGGATCAATAACAAAGAGTTTGTGAGGTCATCCATAGGGTGATTGAGTTAGAGAGACAGAACAAAGGGATGAACATGCCTTCAACGGGTCTCATGAGATTCTTGGATACAGGGAAGGCTAAACAACCGACCTTATCGCAAATGGAGACTCCCTCTGTAAGTCCGATGGATCCTCCATATGTTGTTTCTCCAGGGGTCTCGGTGCAATCTGAGCCCACAAGTGATAGCTTTACCTTTCCAAGTCTAGCTCATCTTTCCCTTGATGACACCACGGCTACCATGCCTACCCCAATGATGGGCATGCCGAGAAACATGCCATGGACCTCATTTGTTAGTAAAGCACCACTACATGGTAGCTCAATGCCTGCAACAGTCCCTACAAGTGTGTACCAATCGTATGCACCTATGGGTCATCGCACTCATGTAGTTCCTACCCCTCCCATTGTTTCAACTACCTATGCTCCACAACCGCAACACCCAAGTTCTTATTTCCATGGGAATGTACTGGCTAGCATTAGCATGTCACATCCGACGTCTGCTATGCCTAGGACTCGACATGTGAACTTTGGGCCACCACATGGCACAACATCATACCCAACATGGAACCCAAGGGCTTCCTATGCACCAAGCTCAATGCCAATACCTACTCCACATGTAGTCTTTGGAACACCTTCACCCACGGTTCCTGCTCACTTAGGTGACTTGGCAACATTTGCTCAAGCTATTGGTCAATCTATTGCTGAGAATATGTGTAACACGCCTGATAGAGAGCCTAGAAGTAAGGCAGTACAAATAGCCAAGCTCACACAAAAATTTAGTGGAGATGGGGATGTGAGAAATCATATCGAAGTGTTTGAACAAATATGCGATTCTCTAGGAGAACACAATGACTTGCATAAGAGTAGTGCTTTAAGTCTAACCTTAAGTGGGAAGGTTGGGGATTGGTATAGAACCCTAAGGGTAGAAGAAAAAAAACATTTACCCTTCTCTTAGGAGACTGTCCTTAAAAGAATACATACGAGAGGGAGTGCTTTGGGGTGTAGCCTCTCAGCTCCAGAAAGCCCAACGAGAGGAAGGAGAGTCGGTGAGAGACTTTATTAGTCGCTTGAAGCATTTGAATTCTCGTTGTAATCCAAATGAGTGCTTCAATAATAATCAATTTCTTGATAGATTCATTAGGGGATTACGACATGAGGATATCTACAATGGCCTAGTCATTGGAGGTATCACCACTTGGGAAGCAGTCACCACCAATACGATCCAATTGGAGGATAATTTAATGATTTAAGGAGAAAGAGTGTCTGTTGAGCCTAAAGCTATTATCTCGCAAGCATCCGGGCATCAGCCAATGACCCTAAAGCCTATTGCTAAGGAGCCAAAGATATCTAAGATGACTTTAGCAGATCTCACCAAGGCCATTCAAGAGAGTCTTAGAGACAATCGTGCTCCGCAAAACAATCATATGTATCGAAGAAAGGAGCAACAATGGTGCTCAGTATGCTATGGACCAATAGTACCAGTGAATACCCTACTTTTAGAGTAAAATTCAATGGGAACAGCAATGCCTATGGGAGGTATGGTCATCAAGCTAAGGATTGCATAGTATTTAAGCGTGCGATGGCCAATAGACCAACCTTAGCATGGACATACACACCTCGAGTGCCTGCATTGATGTCGGTCCCACCTCTTGAACAAACGTCACAACACATGGTCCCTAGGGCCGAAAATGTTGTGCAAACAACACCCTTACCACCTCCAATGCTAGGACCGCAACCACCACATCCAAGAATCACTTATGTGAATCAAGTGGGTTGTGAGTCATCCATTGCTTGTTTTGAAGGTTGTGAGGAAGATATAGACCCTAATATTGCCTATGGATGGATCCGCTTGAAGAGACCACCTCTTCAATGCTATGAGTGTAGAGGTCCACATCGTGTGGCCAAGTGTCCTATTAGGCTACAAAGGAACGCCACACTAATGCAAACCAATCAAGCAAGCACGTCTACAATGCCGATACTCATGTTTAATGAATGTGGCATAGATCATTTTATTGCCCAATGTCCAAATAATCCAAATGCACCGAAGATCACGCCATTAAACTTGATTGAGGTTACCGAGGAGCCATCACAAAGTACACCTATGGTACCAGTAAACGTACTCACATGATCGATGCTCCCAAAAAAAAAAAACTTGAGGAAAGAGACACGGCATCAATTGCCCAATCTCAGAAAAAGAAGAAAACAGGAAGGAAGAGATCGCAAAAAGCAGCGAAGCCAGACCCCAGTTCAAAAGGGTCTGGTGACGACCACGTATATATGAATGACGCTGAAGAGGATTCTGATTCAAGAGAAACCATGGAGACCAAAACGACCACTAAGATAGAAACCAACAAGGAAGATCTTCATGAGCCACAATGGCCAGGATCCAAGAAGAAGATAGGAACTGATGCAAACCCTACAGAGGAGATCAAGTGTGTCAAGCAATTAAGGAGTTTGGTAGAAGATACCCAAAGGGATCTAGAACCAGCACATAGGTAGATCTTCAGATTATAGACACTGTGTTCCCTACGCAACAACAACCTCACCAGGTCCATAGACCCTTAGCCATACCTAGTGTCATCCAAGAAGAAAGTGACTTAAAGTCATGGGAAAGTGGGCGTACTCACTTCTTGATGGAAAGAATGTTTATAGAGGGACTACCTAATCCTATCAAAGAAATGGAGATCCAATCTTCCCCATGTCAAGGGACTGAAGCCCAAAAGGTGCCGTTAAACATTGCCAAATTGATGGATTTCATGTCTTCAAAAGTTAGAACCACCATCATGTCCAAACTATATGAAGACCCTGAGCTAGTCTCAGCTCTTTGGGCCTTCCTCAATGGAGAACTAAAGTTTGGGCTACCACAATTTCCACAGATGGATGGATCTGGGGAGATGCCAATAGAGGAGGAACACTTAGATCCACAACTTAGATAAGAACCTTGTTATAGAAATACTTGTTAAACAAGTTGGGACAATACTTTGAGGGTGATGAATCCAATGCGACCATACCAATCACTACTAAGGGATCAACTGTGAAGAGAATCCTTGATGGTGGCACTGGGCTTAGCATTGTGACTAAAAATTGTTGGGAAACTATGGGAAGACCTCACCTTGCGACCACAACCATAGTAGTGAAGATGGTCAATGGGTCTATTGTTAAACCTGTTGGGATGCTAGAAGATTCAAGATCAAGGTCTTTGGACATAAAATAAGAATTACCTTCATTGTTATGGATTTCTCCAAGCACACTATGGCATCGGAGATGATCTTAGGACATCCTTTCATGAGGGAAGTAAAAATGGTGCATGACTAGACTAAAAACCATGTCTACTTGTAGATCCAAGATTGTGTCATTCGAGTGGACTTGTAACTGGTCGAGCACATCCCCTAGGAAACAGGTTTATTATTGATCATAGATCTGACACACAATTCACTCGGCCCCATTGCAGTACTATTACACGTGTAAAGCGGACACTATTGTTGGGGAAGATTCTCCGTATATGGATGTACTACCTGGGATGACTGAGTCGGACAATGTGGATTGGGTCCACCTAGCAGCAACCATAGACACTTGGGAAAACAAGGGGACAACCTGGGTAACACCTGACGGGGATGAAATGCTACCACTCGTACCTTTAAATATGCTAGAAGCAATGCATGTAGCTTCTGACAAGACTCATCCCAATATAACAAAGAAAACATACAAGTGAGTCCCTAAAGCTTCTTTAGAGACCATAGCTAGTGCTAAAAAATAGAAGCCTTGTAAGAAACGTCCCACTCACTCTAAGAAATGTAAGGAAACGTGGTGGTGGATTCCTAAACGACTATCGGAAGCCCAAGGCTACTATCAAGGAAATGATCAAATCTGGGTGCCAAAATTAGATTGTGTTTTTACTTGTCACCTGACCCATGTGAGCCCAATCCTATAGCTCCAAAACAAATTGACCATCGTGGAAAGAAAAAAATCATAGAACGCTACACATCCGCTCTAGAGTTAGTTTGGGTACCGAAGAAAGATTGGGTTCTGAGTCAGGTACATCTTCTTTTGCTGAATCGAATACAGAGAGTTCATTTGATGAGGAGGATAAGAAGAAGAAAAAGAGTCCTGCTAAGAAGAAGAAGGATAAGACAGGTGATGAGGTTGATTTGATTCAGCAACTAAAGAGTATCGGATATTTGGTTATAGCTCCTAAAGACAAAAGGTTATGTGAAACTTGTGAGAAGGATGGTCATACAACTGCTAAGTGTTGGTATAATCCAAAGCAGACAAACAAACCACTTTCAGGTACTGGTTGGGGTAGTGCTTCAGCAGAGGCAAATCAGGTGGCTCCATTTCAAGGAAGACCACCTGGACAGGGAAATCAGAGAGGACCTGGGAGAAACCAGGATAACTATGGGAATTAGGGTTGCAGAGAAACGCACACAGCTTGGACAAGATGAAGGAAGCTCAAGGCACACAACTGAGAGTATATTACTTAGTGTGCAATGGAAAGATAGATAGCCCTACAATGATGGGCGTATACACAATGCACGGGGAAAAAAACCTCCTAAAGAGGGAAAAAATGCCCCGGCGGTCCTAATGTGTTCACACACATCACTACCACATGTATATGGTAAAAAATACCCCCTAGAGTGATGCGATGAACGAGAGCTGGCACATGAGTAAAGGGAAGTGCCATACCCTGAGGACATGATCAGTCCACAAAGGGGAGCAACCCCAAAGCTTTGCGAAAAGCTTCAAGCTTCTCACAAGACAATGCCTTTGTGAAAAGATCTACAAGGTTGTCCTATGTTGGCACATAAGCCAAGTTGATCTCTCCTGCTAAGAGCCTCTCCCTAACATAGTGGTAATGCACCTCAATGTGCTTTGTGCGAGCATACAAAACTCGGTTCCTCGCAAACAACTGCCAATGCGCTCTGACTGTCAGTGTAGATAGTGTTGGCAGTAACCTGTCCAACACCCAAATCAGCCATAAGGCGTCTGAGCCATACACACTCAACCATAGCTGTGAAGACTGCCATGTACTCAGCCTCACAACTAGAAGTGGCCAGAGTTACTTCTTGCTCAACCATGATATACATGAACTGCCAAGCATGAAACAAAAACCACTAGTGGACACTCTCGTGTCAAAACAACCAGCCCAATCTGAGTCCAAAAAAGCATGTAAGTATGGGGACAATGACCCCCTTGCGATAAAACAAGCCAAGATGTAAAGTGCCACTAAGGTAACGGAAAATCCTCTTGACAATCTACCAATGCTTAGACCCTGGGCTATGCAAAAATTTGTTGATCTGTGAGACTGCAAACTAAATATCTCACCTCGTATTGCATACATAAATGAGGCAAACAACAACAGTTTTGTAAAGAGTGACATCAGCAGAATCACCAGCATCATGTAGACTCAACTTCAAACCTGTTTCCAGAGGAGTGGCAATAGGTTTGCAATCCTCAAGTCCAAACTTACATAGCAATGTCTCTATGTAACTTTTATCACACAAGGCAATACCACCATCACACTGCTTAAACTGTATACCCAAGTAATGATGCAACAGCCCCAAATCTTTTATCTTGAAAGTAGCATTCAAATCAGCCTTAAATTCAGAAATATGTCTCTCATTTGGTCCAGTGATCAACAAATCATCGACATAAAGAACCACGATGAGAAGTACATCACCCTCAGGCTTTACATACAATGTGCTTTCTGTTGGAATGTTAGAAAGCCTCGTTTGACCAAATGAGTGTCAACTTTCTCATACCAAGCACTAGGAGATTGCTTCAACCCATACAAAACCTTCTTACATATGCACATTTTTTCCTCTTGTCCTTTCTTGACAAAATCGTGAGGCTGCGTTACATAAACTTCCTCAAATATGTCACCATTGAAGAAAGCAGTAACAATGTCTCATTGATGTACATCCCAACCAAAATGAGCTTCCAATTCACATAGAAAATGCACAGTAGTCATACGACAAGTGGGAGCAAAAGTCTCTTCATAATCTATGCCTTTTTGCTGTGCCTAACCCTTTGCAACAAATCGAGCCTTATGGCGATCGATCTCACCTCCAGCTTGCGTTTCAACTTGTAAACCCACTTTCTACCAATGGCCTTTTTGCTAGGAGGCAAATCACATAAAGTCCATGTGTCATTTTCTATAAGTGCATCATATTCTGATTGCATGGTAGCCATGCAATTTTTTGAATTTTGTGTTTCATCAAAAGATAGAGGTTCCTCAACATCATGTAAGCTAGACACAGCCAAAGCATAGCAATCTGATGCATAAGATGCATGGCAAGAGCCTGAACGAGCACGGCTAGACACAGGTGCATCCAATTTACTGTCATGCAATGTATGCACCAGCCATTTTGGCATACCTCTAGACTACTCATTTTCAGCCCTTTCCTCAGCAAGTACATTATGTACGTCTGCATCAGTAATAGGCTGATCTATTTGCCTCATTGGAATTTACATTCGAACTTCCACCAATGAAAAGAGGCAACAAAGTGTCATAAGTGTCCTCTGAGTACATGACAGAAAGGGATAAACAAAATCTTCCACAAACACTACATCTCATGAAACCAGAATATGCTTTGTTTGCGGATGATACAACCTGTAACCTTTGCTTTCAACACTATAACCAACAAAAACACATTTGACAGTGTTATCATCCAATTTTTTGCGTTGTGTTTGTGGCACCAAAGCATATGCCAAACAACCAAAAACATGCATGTGCTCAATAGAAGGCTTTCTATCATGCCATTCTTCATATGGAGTAATAGACTGCAAAGCTTTTGTAGGACACCTTTAGTACATAAGTGGCACACATGATGGCGTCAAGCCAAAAAGAATGCGGCAAAGCTTGACTTTTGACCATACATCGTGCCATTTCCGTAAGTGACCTGTTTTTCCTCTCAGCAACACCATTTTGCTGAGGTGTATAAGGCACTGTACATTGGTGTTTTATCCCACGACTAGCCAAAATTGCATTAAATTCATGAGACATATACTCCCCCCTCGATCGGAACGAAGGGTGCCCATGTACATTTCGATACATTTTCAGCCATAGCCAGAAATTGTTTGAAGCACATAAAAACTTCGGACTTTGCTTTAAGCGAAAATACCCATGCATGTCTGGAGTAATCATCAATGAAAGTCACGAAGTAAAGGTAATTGCCCAAGGACGGAGTTTGCATGGGCCCACAAACATCACTATGCAGAAGTTGCAACTTGCATGTGGCCCTAATTGAACCATCCTTTGGAAACTTGGAATGCTGCATCTTACCCAAAATACAGCCTTCACAAACATGTTTGATAGGTGCTTCAAGAGGCAGCAAAGAAGCAACCATATCATATTTTTTCAAACGCAATAAACTCGCAAAATTCAGATGACCAAATCGTGCATGCCAAAGTTTTGCATCTAAAATAGCCCTTGAATCTGCAATTGCATTTGCAAAATTTTGTCCACACTTGTCATACAAAGTGAGCTTATACACCCATGGCACAAAAGCCAAGATGCAACAATTTCATCACCAAAACTACGATCATGAACTGTACATCTTTCATCCACAAATTTGACGACAAGTCCAAGTCTAGCAAGTGCAGATACAGACAAAAGCTTCTTCTTGATCCCAGGTACATAAAGTGCATCAACAAGTGTGAAAGAACTGCCATTTACAACAGTAAGCACAATCTTTCCAACTCCTCGAACCGGATAAGAGGTATTGTTGGCACAAGTGACTAAATTCCCATGAGGGACAAACTCGAGAGAGGTGAACAATTCACGATGTGAGGTAATGTGCTCTGTAGAACCACTGTCGAAATACCACACATGTGAATCTGCACCAACTGACATGCATGCATCATGAACAACAAGATTGTAAGTGCACTCTGCACTAAAAGCCCATTTTGCATCAACATCAGCTTCACAGTTTTCTTTCACATAAGACTCAACAATGGCTGCATTGGTAGTGGAACCAGCATTTGCAGTGGAACCACCCTCTTTCTTCTTAACCTCCTTGGCCTTCAACTTAGGACACTACTTGATCAAGTGATCATTAGCTTTACAATAATGGCAACCTATCTTCTTTTTGCCCTTATCACCAGAATCGCCAAACAAAGTGCTGCGAGCAGAAGCATTGGGAACAGAAGTTTTGCCACTCGCAACAGAACCATAAGAAGTGGTTGCATTGGTGAAACCACCCTTTCTTTGAGAAGCAATAAAAGCCTGTTCAATTGCACGCTGTCTAATCTTGTTTTTTTGGAAAGTGATTCTTGCAACAGCAATGTGCATAATGCATCAAACTTGACAACTTCAGGATTTCCTTGGGTCATAAGTCTCCAAGTACTAGCAAAAGTCTGGTAAGAATTTGGTAAGGCATTAAGAACAATCTGCACAAGGGAACTGTCTGAAATGACTTCACCTGCAGAAAATTTGCTCATTGATATCCTTGACACCAGCAAGGAAAGTGTCCATATCATCTTCCCCATGCATAATATTCGATTCCAGCTCTTTACACAGCAAAGCAATTTTAGCCTCATTGCGACTTGCATAAAGACCAACCAAAATATCCCAAGCTTGTTTTGTAGATTTTGCTGAGCGAATGTGAGGAAAAATGGTGTGCTTCACAGACAGCACAATCCATGCATGAGCCTGCACATCCTTTACATCCTAACAAGATTGTTATGCCGTAGGCAAAATAACTCTAATAGCAGCAATTCTTGCACAGCAAGACCTGCAACATCCTCAACATCGCATGCATCCTCAGAACTAGGACGTACATCAATGCCCTACACAATATTCCAGATGCCCTTCGACACAAGAACATGTTGCATCATGTAAGCCCATATAGGGTAATTGTCCCCATCCAATCTGTCCTCAGTAACAAACATCTTGAACACGTCTGTGTTGTTGTCAACCATGGTAAATGTTGCACCTGATGTGAAAGCTATCCGAAAAGAGGAGAAAAAAAGCGGGAACAACACATGCTATACAACACAAACCGTAGAAGACTATAAGGCACCTGTTATGGAGAAAACGGCACTGACATAAATTCTGCACAAAATGACGAAATAGCCTGTGGAGTACTGCTTGTAGTGGAAACGGAGGCCGAAATGAGCCCGAATCAGAAATCTGAGCAAATAGAGCTCTACAAGAAATCCCAAAATTTTTGTCGACCTACGAACGCTCGCCAAAGCTCACAGAAATCAGAGAAAGTTAGCACGCATGTGCTGGAGCTACTGACAACTGAGCCAGGGAGGACGCAACCTGCTCTGATACCAATTGTTAGAATTAGGGTTGTAGAGAAACGCACACATCTTGGAGAAGATGAAGGAAGCTCAAGGCACACAACTGAGAGTATATTACTTAGTGTGCAATGGAAAGATAGATATCCCTAGAGTGATGGGGGTATATATAATGCACGGGGGGAAAACCTCCTAAAGAGGGAAAAAATGCCCCGGCGGTCCTAATGTGTCCACACACATCACTACCACATGTATATGGTAACAATAACAATCAGAGAAGACCCCAAGGGGTAATTCCTTGCGTTTATTGTGGTGACCCTAATCATTGGGTTGGTCTCCGTTGTGCATTATGGGTAAAACATAGAGAAGAAAGAGGTATCCCAATTGTTCCTTTTAATCAGGAGAACCAGCAAGTAGGTCCTCCATAACCTCCTCAGAATCAACCACAGGCACAAGCAAATGTCATTATCATTGATATTCTGATTTATCAGGGACCAAATACTGGATCCGCAACAATAGTTCCGATAGAGGAGTATGAGGAGGAGGAAATAGATTGCAATAATCCAAAGTAGTTAGAACAGGAGATTGATGTGTTGGCTGTAACAAGGTCTAAGGCCAAAGGTCCTATGGACTGGGAGCAACAGAAAGGAGTACGAGATCAGGTGCATAAACATGTTCAGAAGGACCAGCAACATCAGGTTTTGGAGGATCATTCCAATTGTTTGGATGAATCACTACAACAACAAAAGAAGGTTGAGGTATCTGAACCTGATTGGTTTGAGGTACTCATTAATTCTCCTTTACATTTATCTTTGGATCAAATGCTCTATATAGTACCAGCCTTTAAGGAAAGGCTATTGCATAAATTGTTGGGTAAGCACTATGAAATTCCGACTCAGCAAAAGGGGGAAACTGGTGTTAACACAATTCATCCTTCTGATGTGGATTTTATGGTTCTAGTGATTAAAGTTACTTTACAAGGCAGGATATTTGATGAGGTATTGTTGGATGGAGGATCTGGAGTCAATATTCTACCTGAGTCAGTGTATCTTACAATGGGCTTAGGAAAGTTGGAACCAACATCTTTCCATGTCAAAATGGCAGATCAAAGAAGGGTCCAGCCAGTAGGAATTTTAAGGAACTCTTCCATTCAGATTGCAGGTATGCAGTTTCAAGTGAATTTTGTGGTACTCAGGATGAAGTAAGGAGATGCTTCTTATGAAATGTTATTGGGAAGGCCTTGGTTCATATTAGCCAAGGTAAAACAGGATTGGAGTGAGAATCTAGTGTTTCTTACCAAGGGTAAACAGGTAATCACTATTCCTATGTTGGGAAGAAAGCATGTTCCTGGCAAAGAAAGGCCATTGTTTGCTCAATCAATTAATCTTGCTGAAGAAGTAGAAGATGATGACAAGGAAGGATTTTTGCCGGCTAATCCAACGATTGTTCCAATTTTTGAGGTGGATATTGCAGGTATCTTGCAAAAAGAAGAGGAACCTGAAGAGATTGTTGATGAACCTGTCATGGGTCAGGAAATTCAGGGATCCGACATACTAAAGTTGATGGATCAGAGTGTCTCTTCTAGCACTGAAGAGGATGTTCAACAGGAGGAAAAGGATGCCAGAGACATGGTGGAGAAGATCTATAATAAAATGTTTGGTAGCTCTAAAAGATTTCAATAGGATGAATTAAAGGAGTTGAATATAGGGACTTAGGATGATCCAAAGATGTTCAATGTCAGTATTTATGTGGATGGAGAATTTCTACAGGATTTTTTGCAATTGTTGCTGGAATATAAGGATGTATTTTCTTGGGATTACTCAGATGTCAAAGGAATTGATCCAATGTTGCATCAACATCATATTAATCTGAGAGAAGATGCAATTCCGATTGTGCAGCAAAGATATAGGATGAACCCTAATTACCTTTTATGTAATCGGGTTATATTTCATGTTGACCATCAAGCGTTGTTATACCTTATCAAGAAGCCTTTACTTACAGGAAGGTTGGAAAGGTGGATGTTGATGTTACACGAGTTTGACTTTGTAATTGTTCATACACCAGGAAAAGAGCATGCCATAGCTGACTATCTAAGTCGGATTGAGACAGGAGAATAGCCTATAGGTGTTCAGGATGATCTTCCAGATGCAGAATTATTTGAAGTTCAGAGTTCTATTCCTGATTCATGGTATGACCAATGTTGATTTTCTTAACTGATGGCATCATGCCAACTAAGTTTTCTACAAAACAAAGGAGAAAATTTGCTCTTACTAGCAGACCTTTTTTGGTTATTGTTGGAGCCTTGTATAGAAAAGGAATTGATCAGGTAATTAGGAGATGTGTACCTGATTTTGAGCAATCAACTGTTTTACAAGAAGCTCATTTTGGGGTAGCAGGAGGTCATTTTTTAGGAGATATTACAGGTAAAAAGATTTTACAAGCTAGTTTATGGTGGCCTACTGTATTGAAGAATGCTCATTTCTATGCAAAAAGTTGTGTGGTATGTCAACAATTTGGTCAGCCTGTTTCTAGAGATAGGATGATAGATCATCCTATTTTACCATTGGAACCATTTCAGAAATGGGGTATGGACTTTGTTGGATCTGTAAAGCCTACAACTAGTAAGGGGTGCAAGTATGTTTTAGTTGGCACTGATTATTGTACTAAGTGGGTGGAAGCTGTGGCTTTAAAAGACAACAAGGCTCAGAGCGTAGCTAAGTTCCTGTATCACAACATTATGACCACGTTTGGTTGTTCTTTTGAGTTGGTAAGTGATAGAGGGACACATTTTTTGAATGAAGTAATTTTTGAGCTAACCAAAACCCACATGATTATGCACAAAAAATCTATAGCTTATCATCCACAGGCCAATGGACAAGCTAAAAGTACCAACAAAACACTCATTAAAATTTTGAAGAAGATTGTTCAGGAGAATAAGAAGGACTGGGATGAAAAGTTGGATTCTGCTTTGTGGTCTTTCAGAATAGCCTTTAAGGTAACAACATGTATGACTCCTTTTAGATTAGTATATGGTCTTGAGGCTATGGTCCCTATGAATATTCGGTTCCCTGAGAACATGACTCCAAGATTATCAGTTCAGCACAGAAGTAAGTATTTGCTCCAATTGGAGAAAGACAGGTTGGTCAGTTCCTATATTATAGAGGTAATTTAGAGAAGAAGGAAAGCTTGGGTAAGTATGAATGTCAAATTCAAAGTTTTCTAGGTGGGAGATTGGGTAATGCTTTACAACTCCAGATTGGGTCCTCATCCTGGAAAGCTGAATTTAAGATATAAAGGACCATATCAGATTGTGCAAGATTTAGGTCAGGAAACATTCATTGTGGCATGTATTTGGCACTAGAGTCGAAAAACCTGTCAATGGGTTCAGGTTGAAAAATTTTCAAGGAAAGCCACCTCATTTGGATTGTCTTAAACCTATTGTTGTAGATTCTACCTTCTGTGAAGTTGTTGGGTTCTTCCCTAATATTATGGAGCAGGTCAGTATTGAAACTTCATCACATAGTACTGGGTTGCTATTCAGATTTTGGATTGGATTTTACTGGCTTTACTGCCTTGGATTTTACTGGATTGAACTTTACTGCATCAGAGTCTGCTGGATTGGATTGTAGTTTATCGGATTTCTTAAAAAACGTTTGGATTTCAAATTAACCTTTGAAGCACGTGCAAATTATTCTCCACTAAGGGCTATCATGAGAGTAAGGGAGGGATCAATCAACTCACTCACTTTCAAACATTGTGGTTCTTGTGTGGCTAATCACGTCAACCGGTCTTGCATGAATACACTGTAGTTTTTCAAGCTTTCTTCACCCTCCACACCCACCATGCCTAAATCTAAAGCATCTCCAGCTATGAAGCCCTTGCCTGATGATGACCAAGGAGATTCATGCAAGCTGAGACCAAGGCGGAAGGGTGTCGTCTTGAGAGTCGATGTTTCTGATCCTGAGGATGACATCGAGGTGTTACCAGAAGAAGAAGCAGCCCCTTTATCTTCCAGCAAGATGCTGCAAAGCTTGATGGAGCCGTTTATTGATTTCAAGGTGGAAATCGAGTGCAAGCGGAGAGGAATGAAAAGTGGTTAAAATCTGTGGGTTTGTATGAGTTTTCCACTTTGCCTTGGAATCAATGGAAAGCTAATATCTATACAAAAACTCAAATGGAGCTGTTAAGGAAAACCAGGGGAGCAATCTCAGAGAAGGTCACTCTGAGTCCGGGAGTTATTGTAGAGGTATTTAAGTTACCTTTTACTTCTGTAACTACTATGCCTAAATGCTCTAACAAAGAGTTAAAGAAAGAATTTGGTCCAAGAGAGGGTGGTAGACAGTACTTCATGCTTAAGAATGTGGATTATTGTAGAAGGGAACAACTAAAGTGGTTTTTGGAAAGAGTATGTTTTCTTGCAAATATGATTATATGTCAAACATAATTGGGCACCTTTGTATTTTGCTGACAGTGGAGGAAAGGTCAATTGGGCTCATTGGGTCTATGATAGGATTCATGCAGAATCTTTAGTACTAATAAGAGGAAAACTCAATGTAGTAGCAATTTATCTGGATTTCTATCAGCTTTGTTTGCCTTTTCCCTAAAGGTGGATGCAGGAGAAGTTTCTGTACCTACTGTCACTCCCATGCTTGAGTCAAATTTGGTGCAGGATCAGGGTAAGATATATGAGAAATCAGATATGATCACAGGTGATTCAGAGAAGTTGAGGACTTTGCAGGATTTTTTAGAACCTGGTTATTCTGAACAAGAAGCAAAGCAAGTTTTGGTTAGCCCTGAGCATAAATTGATACTAGGTGACTTGTTAAAATCTGGATGTGGATGCTCAAACACCTAGCAGTGTAATTGGGAAGACTTTTAGCATGCCCAAGAAAAGGAAATTGGATGCTTCTATTCATGAAGTAGCCAAGTCATTGGATTTTTTTGTAGTTGGTCTAAGTTCTTCATCAAAACTTGAAATCAATATTTTTGATGTACCAACAGTTGTTAGAATGTTGCAAGCGTTACAGGGTTTTGTTACTCATCAGTAGCATCAAATGGAGAAACAGTTGCAAACTATAGCTGATTTTGGAGTGTCCAAGGTCATGTTGCAGCGGCAATCGGATTTGGTAGAAGCTTTGAAATTAGAGTTAGTGGAAATGAAAGAGAAACATCAACAAGATTTACAAGGTCAATTACAATTGCATCAACAAGAAGTGGCCAAGGTCAAGTTGTCCTTAGGGATGTTTCAAGATTGGACTCAGGATTTGGAAAGCACGGTTAATTTTGAGTTAGAGAAAATTTCTGTCAGAAATACAGAGCTGCAGGTACAAAATGAGATGTTACAATAGAGATTAAAGCCTTTGGAAGAACTGGACAAATAGGTGTTGGCTCAGGAAGATATTGATGTCAGAGGGGTGCTTATGGATGAAGGAGATTTGAATTTAGTGAGACAGCAGTTAGTGGAAGGAATGCAAATTGTTTGGAAAGCTATGAGGGAGAGATTAACTTCCATGGTCAAGTATCCTTACAAGCTTTCAAAGCTGGGTTTGTAAGTACCTATGAATCTGATTTGTTGCAGATTATAGAACAATTAAAGGAAGAGAAAGAACTTTGTCTAAAGCAGCTTACAGGATTACAAGGAAAAAGGGTTACACAAGGATGAAGAAATTTTATTGGGATTAGATTTTGAAAAGAAGGATTTGGTTGATAAGCTATCCAAACTGTGGAGATAGAGGTTCAAGTTCAGAAGTCAAATGTTGAAGAGCTTTCAGTGGAGGATGAACCTCAGCAGGAGTTTGCAGCTGTTGCAGATATTAGAGTTCAAGACATGATTGGTATATTGGAAAATAAAGCTATGTTGGAAATAATCCCTAAAGTTCTGGCTGAAGATGTTGTTAAAAATGATTCTACAGTTTAGGGTGATCCAAGCTCCACAATTTTGTCTATCCCTTTTTGATCAAGAGATATGTGGATTCGGGTCGGATTTCTCAAAAATCCACCATCGGGATGTGCCATGTGTTGACATCACATCAACATGTCAATTTAGTAGTAAGTTGGATATGTTTTGCTGATTAGTCACATATGTTCTGTCCGATTGTAATGAATTGGATTGTAGTCAGTCGGATTATAGTGAATCGGATATTTAGCAGTTAGTTTGTATCAAGACTGAGGTTGTTATACCAGTTTCTAGTGAAGTAGTTATAAGTGTGCTTTGCGCTCTGTGAAGGATCTGACTGTAAGGGGATGACTTTGTAGCTCTTTCCTTGATGAATGAAGCATTAATGAATTTTGTATTTGAGTTACTTCTTGTCTCATCTCATATCTCTTGTGTAATACTCCATTGTTTCTAAATGTAATTCTGAGTTATGTGAGGTTAAGGGTAGTATGATGATTCAGTTTTCTCTATGTTGATGAACCACAGTAGTCCTTATACTTCCGGATCTCTCAAAGCCATTTAAGGTCCAATGTGATGCTTGTGGAGATTTTCTTGGAGCAGTTTTGCTTCAAGAAGGGCATGCTATAGCCGAAGGCTCAACGCCGATGAACGAGTCTTGGGCATATACGAAAAAGAGTTTTTGATTGGTCTACATGCCCTAGACACATAGAAGCACTATCTATTAAAGTCTCAAGTACTTCATGATGCAAACCAAGCTTGACAAACAAATGAGGTGGGCAGATTTATTTTGCAATTTTATTTTCATATTGCTAACATAGCCGGCAAGCACAATCAAGTGGTCGATGCACTTTCACAACGACCAAGAGTCAATGCGGTGTCTATAGAAACTCACAATGATCTATCTTCTATGATATATGAGTATGGTATTGACCTTGACTTTAAAGACATAATGTCAATCCTTTCATTGGGGAAGAAAAAAGAACCATTCACCTTTCAGGATGGTTATCTTCTCCATGGAAATAGGCTATGTGTTACCCACTCCCTTCGTCATAAAGTCATGTACGAATCCCATGCTCCTCCCTATGCGGGGCATAGAGGTATTCAACCTACTCTTCAAGGAGTAGAGATGTACTTCTATTTTCCTACCATGAAAGTAGACATACAAGAGTATGTTTCAAAATGTGTGGTATGCCAAAATACCAAGTATGATCGAGGGAAGTAACCTGGATTACTCCAGCCATTGCCAATCGCTAATTTACCATGGGAGAGTATATCCATGGATTTTATCTTTGGATTACCCAAGTCTATCCATGGAAATACAATAATATGGACAATAGTCGACGGATTTAGAAAGCAAGCACACTTTATTCTTGTCAAAAAGACTATTAAGGCACACCAAATGGCAATCCTCTTCATATCTCAGATTTTCAAACACCATGGATTGCCAACATCCATTGTGACAGATAGAGATCCTAGAATGACCAGTAATTTTTGGAAAGGTCTCTTTGAAAATCTGGGTACAAGATTGAATTTGTCTTCGGCCTATCATCCACAAACAAATGGCCAAAGTGAGATAGCCAATCTTACGATTCTTAATCTACTAAAGATTTATGTTACAGAAGTAGATCAACGCTCACAATGGGAGAAGTACTTACCCCTTGTAGAGTATGCGTATAATAATATTATCCATACTACTACGGGAAAAGTCCTTTTGAGATCATAGAGGGAAGACCTAAAAGTCCCTTTGCTACTTAAAGTACATGGGAAGATCTTTACTGCTACTGATGAGTATAGTCGTGACCTACAAGAATCTTTCCAAAAGATTAAGGAGGCTATATCCATCTCTCAACAAAGGCAAAAGGTTGCTGCCTGATAATCACAGAAGGGCCTTAATATTCAAAGAAAATGACTGGTCTTACTCAAGTTTTCCAAGGCTCCATTAAGGCAAACGACAGGCAAAAATCCTACGGGCCATCAAAAGCATTATGGTAAACTAGCAAAAAGATATTGTGGTCCTTTTCAAATCTTGAAGCCAATCAATGACATGGCTTATCAACTCAAGTTGCCTAACCATTGGCTCATAGACAATGTTTTTCATGTGAGCCTACTTAAGCCCTACAAAGGACAGCCACCAAGAGAACCAATTATTGAAGACCCTCCAAAAATCAAAGACCAATAAGAGGTGCTACAACCCGAAGCTATCCTTCGGCATGAAGACAAGGTACTACAACATGGTAAGATTATCTGACAGTATCTTATTAAGTTCAAAAATTATCCTTTTGAAGATGCTAGATGGATGCAAGGAATACAACTTAACACTAGAATGGTAACAGGACACTTTTATGTCCTTGGACACTTTTGTGTCCTGTTAAGTGACCATTTTCCTTGAATTATTTGAAGAGTATGAAAATGAATTTCTAGGTTCTATATATCCACAAAGTTGCCTTATGAGCTGAAAAAAACTTAGCATTTTTTTTGGAGTATCGATCTCACCATTAACCTTACTCTTGTACAACATTTTTGAACCTAAACTGTGTGAAAAAACGGGTCCTTTTTTGGCGTTTATTAAATTTTTGGCAAATATACCACTCTAAACTTCATGTTTGTGAGGTTTAGATGGCTAGAGGTTAGGACTTCATAGTTCTCAACATGTTTTGATGCTTGTAGAGAGAGCTAAGTGTTAAAATTGAAAGTTATGACCAATTTGCAAGAATTGCATAATCCTGTTTTTTGGCCAAAATGAGCACTTTTATTATTTTTTTGGTGGCTTTCTTGATATCCAAATTCAATTTTGATTGTGTAAGTGTAATGTATAACATCAAGCTAATCTTCCTTGAGTTTTGGGGGACCTAATATGCTATATAGCATAGTATATGATGATGGTTGAGTTTTTTGATTGCTGAAGAATACGATACATTTTAGAGTAGCAAGTATAACTTTCTCAATATTGCTAGTTTCTTAGGTCAATTGTGTGTATTTTGTAGGTAGTAACCATATCTAATCATAGACTACAAACTTGGCTAGATATTGAGTAGCTTCTATGGGTTTCTAGAGGTCATAATGATAAACCCAGTTTTTTCATGTTTGCTGTATTTAGCACTTTATCATTGCCCCCAAGGTTCCAACTGTAAGAGATCCATTATCCTTTTGACATGCTCCATGGCTCCTTTTGAATCCAAAGGCCCAAAGGGAACTAAGAAAACATGTATATAGTATCTGTATTGAGCGTGACTATAGAAACTTTGATGATAGGTCTGCAGAATGGCAAAAATGCAACTTTTTTGTACCTATTTTTTTTTCCCAACAAAAAATTAGTGAGGTAAAAGCAACCATATATTTTGGTCACCAACCCATTGAAGTTAACGTGGCATTTTACCTCAGGTCCTACAAAAATCCCCACTCTTATTTATATGCAATCAACCGTAAGAAATTGTTGTTTTGGTCAAAATGCACTGGTCCATCAACTTTGGAGGCTTGTAGTGACCAAGGGATGAGAAAAATTACAAGTTTCTCATTTTTCCCATATGTAGTAGTTATTGAACTATAAGCTCATGAAAGGCTTTTTCAAAATGAGTGGATCTACTATGGGTTTGGAATTTTTTCCCAAAACACTGAAAGGACACTTTTATGTCTTGTTAGGTTACCATTCTAGTGTTAAGGATAGTATGAACCTTGTCAATGCTTACAATGATACATTAGAGGAAGCAAATGTACATGTTTCTTTTAAATGACCAATCTTATAAGACTAATTCTCTTTTTATTGTTCACACATTTAAATAGTATGCATGCTTAGAATCATGTTTGTGGATGACGACATCTCTCAAACACCAAGTAGAATTTGTCGCTCTACTTTGGGAGAACAAAATGGACTCAAGAGCAGACATGCTTGCAACAGCTAAGTTTCCCAAGCCCTAAATGGACTAGTCATCCATCTGGCAATGATGTTGTAGGGTTAAAAGGGATCCTTTACCCGCTAAGAAACATAGACTAATGACTAAGGCTTTATCTCTTCTACCTCATAGTCGAGGATGCCTATGATTTCAAGAGAGAGGCAATGTCCTAAAATCTAATATCTAACCAACCCAAATGATTTTCTTATATTAAACTGATCATATAATGTGGAAAAATATATGAGAACAAGGGTTACAATATACACATGTGCTTATGTATCTATCTTAACATGGGGCCAAGGTTTAAGGGGTCCAAATGAGAGATGGTATGTCAAAGAGCAAGGCTAGCTAATGGAGCTTAAAGACTTTAGGGTTAGCTTCATTAAAGACCTCCAAAGGTTAGTGTTGAACATCCTTTGACCTTAGGCAAGCTAGGACTGTGCTTGAGATGGGAACTTGACCCAAGCTTGAGGTGCTTGTCGTGCTTGCTGAATAAGGTGCTTCAGGTACTTAAGGGGTTCAAAGTGTTCCCAATAGTCAAACATGATCCCTACTCAAGGGGGGGGTGGGGGGGGGGGGGCGAGCCCTCATTGTAGGAGCATGAGAGAGAACATACACACCCTCACACAAGGCAAGCTTGGTCTAAAGAAGTATTAAGGACACTTGTCACATTCCTCTTCATGTTGTCCTCATGGTGTGCCTAAAGCCTATTGGTTGGCCTCTCAAGGGCTCCAATGATAATTTAGCTAATTTATTTAATTGATTATGCTTTTATTAAGTCCTCTCTCTCAAAGGGGAAAGGGGGACACTTGTCCCAAGGTTAGCATGGTTGCTTGATATGCACCATTCATGTGATTGGCTAGGCTTGTAGAGGTCCAATCATCTTCTAGCATGAGCTACAAGGGGGGGTCAACCAAGGAAGCCAAGGGCTAGCTTGAGGGGTATACTCTCCCACACACACACACACACACACACACACACACACACACACTCATTGTGTGAAGTGCAAAGTGCAAGAGCTCCATGTCCTTCTCCAAGCTTGTTGAGAAGTTGAAAGCCTACACCAACATTCTTGGCTATGGAATGCAAATCCAACCAAGAGCCATGCTTCAATGCTTAAGCTTGCCATCTTCTTCATCTTCATTACTATGCTACTATGCTATGCTAAGCAAGAAGAGTGATGATAAGCAAGGAACTATCTCTTTCTCCTATGAATGCTTCTTCTTCCTCTTCCCTACCCTCATTCCCCGCTAGCTCTCTCCACCTTTGAAGGTGTTTGAGGCCTTGGGACTGAGGCTATGGATGGTTAATGCTTTAGAAATTTTATGTTATGTTCATGATGCATGAAGATTTCCATCTTCATTGCATCACCTAGGTCACAAGGAACACAAAGGTTGTATTGTACCAAGTCTCTCTTGATGGGAGAATCTATAATACAAAAGCCTATTGGAGGGGGGACCGGATCCACATAAATTTGATCCTCAACTGTTGTTAATGTCTCTAACTCTCTCTCTTGCAAAAGTATTGTTCATGCCAAGTTAATTAAGTGTATGGTTAAGTTCTATCGCTAATTAAGTCCACCCTCTATAGTCTCTTGAAAATGCTTATTTTTATTCTCTTAATTCCGCTATTTTCAAAGTTCATAGGCCATTTCCATTACATCTTTTGTGCAATGATCCATTGCACATATCCCTTGGTGATTTTTGGAAGTGGCTGTTTCTCCTTTACTTTTTGTAGCTCAATATTAAGCCATTGATTACATCTCATGAAGAGAGATTCATAGATCTCATTTGTAATGTTATAATGAGACTTACATTCTTCCCATTGAGGTAATTGCTGCCGATGGATTTAGCTCTTTAAACACCATGAACATTTGAGCCACAAAAACCTTGGTCTCTTTTAAGTTCATTGCACATGCAGAGAGGTCGAGTATGTCTGCTTGATGTGGTTGCTTAAGTAAGCATATCTTCTCTTCTATCAGCTCCTGTTGAAGAAACTTGACAACACTATCTTCTAAACCTTTCAGGCATCTGAAGGTTGTTATGCATGGCGGTTTCCCATGAGGAGCAGGTGATTCTTGATACTTCTCCAAGATTCTTACCCATTGGTTGTAGATTTCATCATTATACATGACCATGTGTCCTTCTCTATTGGAAAATGATTGATGTGGTTGAACGTGATGTTTGCCACATTTACAAGGCCTTCAAAATAAACAAAAAAGAAAATAACTTTATTTCAAGACATATTTGTAAAGAAAATGAGCATAGGGAAGTGAAACTTACATCCCAAGGTGCTAGCATCACATGACCGATAGGAACTCCTGCCTTGGGTTTTGTTGGTTTAGAGTAGGCAATCCACTGACTACGACCATGCTTTAAGACCTCCACATATGGTTGGTACTTCAATGCTATTATTCCCTCCATATTCTCCATTTTGGATATTCAAACAACAACCTCTTTGGGAGCATCTACCACTATCCTTGCAGTTCTAACCTTGTAGAACTCTTGTTTGGAAGCATACTTAGAGCTCTTGTTGCACAAAAAAGCTCTCACTACTATGATGGAATGTTGGCTAGAGAGAATCCAATAGTGGTATGTAGCTAGCTTGTCTCCATGCACTTCGGTTGTTTGGAGATGCATTTTTGTAATTGGATTATATGGCATAAGGTCTGCTAGAGTGGAGACTGGTCTAGAGTATCCTACAACTGCTTCAAAAGGTATTTCACATACATATCTAACAAGGGTCTACATTTGTAGGCTTCTGTTGCAAGGTTGCATTGGTCAAATGGGATCAATTAGACAAATTGCACTCCAAATTTAAAATAGTGTGCAATTCCAACTTATCCATCCAGCTCACTCTTAGAAGTTTTTGCAACTTCTTTATCAAGATCTTTTTCTCTTGGTTGGACAATAGATTTTAGTACGACTGAGGAGGTTGAGTCCACGACCACTATCACAGAGGGGGTTTCAATTATGGGGGTCACATGTACACTAGCATGTCTTGCTTTTTGAGTCTCTAAGGGTATAATTGAAAGATCTTCTTAGGCCACATCTGTACTGTTTTCTCTAAGTGAGAGATTCTCACTTTCCTTGAAAGTCTTAGCTTGAATCATTACCTATATCGTCACTCTTCCGCTTCTTATTCTTCTTTGTGATGCTCAATTTATCCAAATACTGAGTGACTTTCTTAAAGCCCTCAATATATATGTCTATGAAGTTCTCACTTGGATTTTCCTCTGTAACATTTACCCACCCTGCTTTTGACATTGACAATCCATCACCTATAAACTTCACCAAGCCTTGAGCAAAGGCCACATGCTCCAACAAGTAGGAATCATCATTCAATAGCTTTACTCCAAGACATGGAGACACATCAAGATCTGAACAATATTTCTTTAGCTCCTTAACAACCCCACAATATTTGAAGGGCGATTTATCTTTATCTTGAAAGAATAAATGGACCCTCTCAACACTTCCACCATTTGGTAAGTGAAAATCTAGATACCAAGAACTCGATGTTGAGCCTCTTGCATCAACTGACTTTGACATTCTCTTAGGTGCCATTTTTTGTAAAAGTAACAACATATATTTTGTCAAGATGGATATTAATACACCCCTATGGACCTAGGGCTATAGAGTCTCCTGTATGTTATTGAGGAACCCTATGGCCCCAGGTCCAAAGGGTGCCAACAAAATGGTTCTCCACCCTATGGCCCTAGTATCATATGATCTCTTATGAAAATAGATAAGAGGAACCTTGTGGCCATAGGGTACCAAGGTAGTAGCCCTTGAATGGCTTAAATGCCCCTCTAGAGCCTCTACACCGATTGAGAGGCCCTAATAGATCTACCATTTAAAAAATAAAATAGTATACTCATCAATTAAACCTTAAATGCTATACTTAATAAGCCAAATGTTACCATTAAATGTGTAAAAGGAAATAATAAAAAACATTAGGATGTACAAGAAGTTCATTACATACGTTTCTCCATTTTCAAAAAAATCCTGCATTGACAAGGGAGATTGATGTTCTTTGTCTTCTAGAGGAATTTCAACTGCGAGAGGCACATTATAACCTGAATGTAAAGTGGATTTTTGGCTTAGAGGACCAATTGACCCATATTTCTACATCCTCATGGATCTTAGCCAAATCTAGAAGCCTAGCTGCCAATGTTTTTTCTCTCCACAAGCTTCTGATCTTCAAAGCAGAATGTATGAATGCAATGCTTCACTAAAACTCCCCTTTTGGATTCCAAATATTGCAAAACTGAGATGCCTTCCTCTACTATGGAAAATCAATCACCATGGGATATTGATCTTATCTCCTTCTTACTGCTTTAAATACATTGTCTTTTCCCAAGAAGACAATAATTCCTAGGAATTAAATTGCTATTTTGCAAGGTGCTAGTGGACAATGATGCAATGTGCTACAACAATGATAGCTCATATTATCTCCCATACTTTGAAAAGCATATTGCAATTTTGCAAGTTTAAGCAAGTCCAAAAATGTGAGAAAGACAAATCCAAAAATTGCTTAACCTCTAGCCTAGCCAAGATCCCATTCAAAGCATTACTAAATATCTCCTCGCTCCAGTGTAAACTGCCTTCATAATGCTTTGTCATATCTAAATTACATAGCCCAATAGGTATTTCATTATTAAATTGGTTCTAGAGATTTTCTTCCATGTGAAGGCTGACAACATATATTTACTATGTAAAATCTCAAATCAGTTGTCTTCTCTTGAAGGTGAATTACCCACTTTATATATTTTACTACCTCATATAAAATATCCACTTTTCAGACTACTTCTGAGCCATTCCTTGCATAAGATTAATACTGTGCTATAAATTTCATTGTTCAATGTTATATGTATTAACTACTTCCTCCCAATT
Organism: Adiantum capillus-veneris; assembly: GCF_014529385.1. Classification (NCBI taxonomy): domain Eukaryota; kingdom Viridiplantae; phylum Streptophyta; class Polypodiopsida; order Polypodiales; family Pteridaceae; genus Adiantum; species Adiantum capillus-veneris. Next base: position 28,365,574 of record NC_140940.1, on the reverse strand, counting down.
TTCACATGTTGATAACTCATTCAATGCATTGAAGCCTCAAGAATTGCATCGATTTGTTTTGCTTGAGTTTCTTAATGTGATTGTACATATTGATCACATCAATGTCCTTTCCACTCTTTGATAACACGATCTTCTCATCTATTATTTTTTCTTAAGTGGATTGCACCTCTGATTTCTCAAGACCACAAAGATATCTAGATGCAATTTTCAAGGGATTTTTATTCTCCTCATCAAGCTTTTCATAGATTTGTATCCCCAACGATTGTGTGATCATGTGTGTTTATTGTGCAATCCAACTTGCTCTTGTATTTGATTTTGTATATCGCAAAAAATCTCAAATTCAAATGAAAATCTAAAGATTATATGCTACTCACATGAATTAAACAAGTAGATTAAGTTAAAAAAATCATTTACATCTCATCTAGCATGAGATACGTTTTTCTCTACAACTCCACTTGTAGTCTATGGTGGCTATCTTGAGAAAATTCAATGACTTTGTAAACGTTTTAGTGTCTGGCTATATGGAAGCTTCACATACAATGCTTTAGCCTCTTCATTTGCAATGGTAGGTATAGCGGTAAACAAATGGAGAAGCATTCACAACAATACAAGCCTTGTTGAATCAATACACCTCAATTAGCCTTTGAATTGTCTCCTTTTTTCTTATTATAGAGCAAAACTTTTGTAGCATAAATTAAGTATTATCCATCAAGAATCCAATTGTGATAATCATTTAGTTTTCTCTCGTCTACCTATTCTACTCCCAAAGGAGTGCCTTCTTGTGACTTTGCATTTGGAACAAACATTTGGATCCACATTTCTAAGCTTTGAGCTTGAATCTACCACTGAAGACTCTAGAGTTGCGGTGTCTACATCCAAAATACAACCTCTCTTAGGAGTTGTTTATAATACTTTGGTTTGCTTGTTTGTTGTGAATCTTTTTCTTTTCCTTTTAGTTTAGCAATGATAGTTGCTTCTTCAATCTTCCATTGCTAAAAATACATTGTCTCTTCTTTATTGCTAAACATACTCTCACTCTCAAATACATATGCCCTTAAAGATAGCTCATATTATTGATTTCCCATTGCAAGAATGTCAATTCACTCCACCTCTGGGTGAATATCAATTGCAAAGACATATGCTTCAAGTATGTATTCAACGTCCAACATCTCCAATGTGTAGAGACACCTTATGGTATCATGCACCCTCTAAAGCATTTACGTCCAAATACTACTTTCTTAACTTGTTGCAAGTATTGTCAACTGATACAAAAACCCTTTCAAAGTTTCCTTTGGGAGCCATCTCTCACTAGAAAATGTAGCTACATCTAGCATTAGTAGAACATATTATTTTCTAGTATTGGATTAAACTTTTAAACAAAAGGTTAGCCACTTGATTGATACAGATATAATCAACGAGATATATTGAAGATTAAATACTTGTCAAAACTAGTTTATAGTAGATAATATAACTTATAGTCTCACAATTTCAAGGATGGATAGTTCAAGCATATAGAGAAGTAATGTCTACCATTTCTCTAGCTTAAGTTCCATTGAGACATAGAGAGAATCAAGATCCACCAATTATAATGGATTATTTGGTGTAAAGATCCATTGCATGTCCACCCTATAGTCCATTGTAATATGGACATAATTCATTGAAGCATGGAGAGCAGTGAGATTTTCATTTGTCCAAATAAGGCTTTATTGAAGCATGAATAGCCATAAGGTCCACCACTTGTCTAAACTAAGCTCCATTGAAGCATAGAAAGCATAGGTCCATTACTTATCCCAACTAAGCTCCATTGAAGCATAGAGAGCCACACAATCTAAGTTAGGCATGGATAATTGATACAGGGCCACCATAAGATAAGCTCCATTGAAGCATAAATAACCACAAGATCCACCACTTGTTGAGGATAAGCTCCATTGAAGCATAATAAATAACCACAAGCTCCACCACTTGTCCAAGCTAAGCTCCATTGAAGCATAGAGAACCACTTTGAATGGAAAATTGACACAAAGTTCACCCCTTGTCCAAGCTAAGCTCCATTGAAGCATAGAGAGCCACAAAGTTCACCACTTGTCCAAGCTAAACTCCATTGAAGCATAGAGAGCCTCATGGTGCACCACTTCTCTAAACTAAACTCCATTGAACATCTTAAGTGCATAAGTAAAGGTGAGTTTAGAATCTGAAAAGAGTTATGAAAGTGAAAAGTCAAATGTCCTAATAAAGTTATAAAGAGGTGGTTGAGTGCATATTGAGTCATTGATACATTTGTGTTTTTTCTAAAGCTTTATATTCCCTTCATTGTTTTTTTTTGTCTTTAGAGTGTCTTTGCCCTTGTGCACCATGCAAGTAGTGAATATGTATTTTTTGAAGCCATTAGAAAAACGTTACATTAGAAAATATATATATTAGATCTATACATTGAGTTATAGCATTAAGTACTAATATGAACATAATATTGTGGATCTTGACACATTATACCTTTAACAATTAGTAACTCTTTAGGGGCTCTTTAGATAGAACCTTACTTGCTTTAGAACCTACTTGAGATAACTCTTAGACTTTGGATCAATAGCCACTCAGTTGAGTACATTAAATCCTACCATGACATAATACCAGTTTCCTATGCATAGCTTGGACAAGTGGTGGATCTTGGTTCTTTCCATGTTTAAAATTGGTTTTAAATTGAAGGCTAGTGGAGTTTTCTTCTCAATCACAAAATAAAGCTCGAATTAGTGATAGATATTACATCAAAATTCATTATCAAAACTGTGATTTTCCATTTAGATCATATAGCTTGGACAAGTGGTGGATCTTCAAAATAACACTTTTCAATTTACCTTTTCTTCCTAAAATTAGAGTCCTTATAGGCATTTTGTAAGAGGCATTCTTAGTTTTCCATACAATAGAACCATTGTATTAAACAACATTCAAATTACTACTATATATTGAAATCATCTATATGCATGACATGTTTTTCAAAAACAAGTAGGTGTATTTCACACTACACTTGGCATGAAGATCCTCTTGAGATACCAACCTTTCCTATTTCCAAAGATGCAATTTTTCATATTGAGATTGCATTCGTTGATGTTTGACTTTTCATGTATTCAAGGATTTGATTATGGGCTATTTGTGCATGCAATCCATGAAAGTGGTCTTACTATTTTGAACTATGGAGGACACAAATATAGATTTAGAGATTGGAAAATATTATGCAAAATATTTCCAAGGGCCTCTAAATACACTATTTTTAAGGACCCAAAAGTAGAAAAGAGGAAGATCGAGTGTACATAGTTGGTTGCATACAAAAAGGAAATGTAATGGGATACATAAATAGTTCTTGATGTACTAGTGTCCAAGAAAACATTTGCTATACATTTAATCTAAATTTTTCACCGTGGAAAAAATGCACCTCTTCACGGATAAAGCATGAAGAATATGGCCATGTATGCATTGCAACTATTCATCATATTTAAGCACAAGAAGAGTTATTTGTTGACTATGACTTTACTTGACATTCTCAAGTATTGTACTTCAAAAAAATTGATTTTAAATGATTTTAAAGCTTAAAATACAATCATTGTGTGAGAAAGCATGATCCCAAGTATACATGTCAACTTTTATTTCATTTTTAATAGAGGAAAATCTCAAGTATGTGTATGATTTACATTTTTCTTTAGTTTATGTTTAGCTAGTCGAACTAAAGTGCTCTTATGATTAATTTTTTCTAAGTTATTTGATTGTTTTGGAATGAGGTTATTGATTCTACTGCATATTTGTTACAAAATTTGAATTCTAGGTTGGACAAGTGGTGGGACTTCTAACATCATTTTCTTCACTCAATACATTGTATCTTATACACAAAACATCCTTGCACCATTTTTTGTGCACTTTGTAGCTACTTTATACATTTGGTGGATCATGTATCATTATCTATGATTAATTGAGGAGACTTGGTCAAATGATTGGCCTTGTAGCACTTCTAATACTAGTGCATAACTCACTTCATGCTTAAACCGATCCCATCTTGAATGGTGGCCCTTGAATTGTGGGCTCCAATTCTTTGCATGTAGTCTAACTTGGACACATGACTGACCTTGTGCCCTTGCACTCCTCAAGAAAGTGTGGCTTTTAGTGTTCATCTTGAGTACTTAGCCTAATAGAGTGCAATTTGGACAAGTGTGGACCTGGTATCAATGCCTCATTAGTGTTTAGTTTAGCCGAGTAGTGGTGGACATATTTTACCAATTTTCTATACCTAGCATAGAATTTCTATCATGGAAACTACTGCCCATACTCTCGATACTTCAACATAACATAGGTTGGTCAAGTGGTGGTCCTTGTTGCTCTCTATGTTTCAATCAAACCTAGTTTGGAAAAGTGGCAGACCTTGCCACTCTTTTTTTTCAACAGATCCTAGCCTTGATTAGTAGTGTGCTTAGAATTTGCCATGCCATAACATATTATAGGTTGGAAAAACGGTCCTCCTTGAAAACTTTGCATTGGAAAAGTGTTAGACTTAGCCTGGATGAGTAGTGAAGTCTTCTCTTGTTGTGGACCTCAATTCAAAACTCCACTCCTAAATTGAAGAAGCGGTGACCTTAATTATCTCTATGATTTAATGCACCCTAACTTTGATGAATGGTGGACCTTGCTTCTCTCCATGCTCTAATAAAGTCAATATTACAACAATTTGACCTTAAAAGAAAATAGACATGCTAAAACATAACACATTGTACATTTGAGTGTATGTTGGTGGACAAGTGAAAAAGCTTGTATCCATTATCCAAGCCTAGATTGGAGAAGTGGTAAATCTTTCTTATTCAAGAATTTTAATGGAGCATATCGTGGACAACTGGTGGACCTTGATTCTCTCCAAGAATCAATGAAGTGGAGGTTGGACATGTGGTGGAACTTGTATTTATACCTAATGACTAGCTTGGAATTTTTTTGAATTGTACTTCTCTCAACTTCTCTGCATGCTTCAACAACATAGATGGCACAAGTGGTGAACCTTGCTTCAGTAGCTCACTCCTCGCTTGGGAAGTGGTGGACCTTGATTATGTCTATGTTTAAATGGATCTTAGCTTGGACAATTGGTGGAATTTTGTTCTATCCATATTTCATTGGCATCAAAACTACACAAGTGATAGAACTTAAAGCAATCTCCCCATGCTAAAACATAACACAATGTAGGTCAGAGCTTAGGTTGGACAAGTAGCGATTCATGAAGCTTGTATACATTTCATTACTAATATTAAGAATAGGTGCACTTTGCTTAACTAAACATCTCCATGGAGCATAGCTTGGGACAACGGTGAAATTTGATTGTCTCCAAGAATCAATGAAGTGGAGGTTTGACAATGAATTGATTTTTGTATAGTGTATGTTTTGTTTATGTTTAGCTAAAATCTAGAGTGCCATTACCAAAAAAGAAATTGTTTGATAATATTGGACCTAAGATCTTGACTCTAGGTCATATTTTTTACCCAATCCTTAATTTTAAGGAGAAAGAGTGGCCGAACTTCTAATATCACTTTCTTCAACATTACATTGTACCTTATACATGAAACACATGCTTGCATTATTTTTGGTGTGGTTTGGAGATATTGCAAATATATACTGGATTTTATGTCAATATTTATGTTGAATTAAGAACGTTTTGTCCATTTAATAGGCTTATAGCAATGCTACTAATATTGTATAACTATATCTATGCCTAAATTGAGCCTAACTGGAGAAAATGGTGGCCCATAAATCTCTCTATTTCTCAAGAGAATGTAGCTTGGACATATGGAGGATCTAATAACCAATGCCTCAATAGTATCATATCTAAAATGTATATACATGAACCTTGTCACACTTGTTTAAAAGTTTAATATTTTTGTCTTATGTTATATTGTTATATTATAATAATATAGTAACTAGCAAGCTTTTGGACAAATTTCCCATGGTTTTTGAATGTGATCCTATAAGAACAATGTGTATCAATGACCCTCCTTACAAAAGATATACTTCACCTGCCAAAAATTGCATTTTCCCACCATAGTTTGATGTTGAGAAAAGAGTTGACAATATGCTCTCAAAGGAACTTCTTCCCTATTTGTTTTAGCTTGATGAGAGTAGGGATGTAATTGCTTCTAAGAATTATGGAAAACTTGCAGTGACGAATGACAGTGAATATAAAGAAGTCATGGAATTTTTGAAGCCTAACAATGATGCTTGGTCATCTAAGGCATTCTTTACAAAAGAATACCACCTATAAAAAGTGACAGACGCAAATATATCCTTGAAGACAAACTCGATCAAACAAGTGATGCAAGCCACCAAGGTGAAGCAAAAAGAGCGGAAATGAAAAAAAATATTGGCAAAGGAATGTATACCCATTGAAAGCATGAAGACATCATCATTGGTTTCTTTAGCTAGAAAATTGGGTTGTACCACAAAATGAGCTTTGAAGCCAACCAATGCAAAGGCTTATATAAATAGGGTGCTGAATGAGAACAAGCTTCTCAAGATGGATAGAAAAAATCTCTAAGGTAGTACAAACGTGTTTTAAATTCCAACCCACATTCTTGAACATTCTTTCATATGGTATTTCATATACCACCCTTTTAATGGCTTCTTGTAAGACCTTCTCAAAGGATAGTGGTAGAAACAAATCAATCAATATAATTTTTGAGATTTAAGACCAATATAATGAAGTAGACAATGTCATTTTCTTGAGAGATTTTCCCTCAATTTTTAATTGCCAAATGAGAAACAAAATTACATTTCTGACTAGTGCATGATCTTTTGTCGTGCTCAAAGACTCCAATTGCAATTGTAAATTTATAAACACTAGAGTGTACTTGTTTACTTTCAAAAGTAATCATAGATTTGAAGCCTTTTGGTTTTATTAAATTTATTGTTCTTTCAACTATTAATCGTTAATTAAATGATCCCGTGTCTTGTTGTTTCCATGTCTCACAGTGGGGTTAGGTAGGACACATGGTGGACCTTGGAGCCCTAATTTCATCACTTGACAAAGTGCAAAGATATAAAGATTGCATATTATTACTCACTAGTGATTAACTCCATTGATACTATGCATAGTGTCTAACTCCATTAAGATAATGCTTGATGGATCTTAGCTTAGGCAAGTGGTGGATCTTGAGATCAAAATTCAATGGGCTTTATAGCTTTGTCAACAAAAGAATTGTACATAGCACTCAGCTAAAACCATTTAGCACAGTAGCAAGATTTGATACTATAGTACCAAATTTGGTGGCATATTACCACCAAAGATTGGTACTACATAACACAATAGTAACAAAAAATTTGGAAAGGTAGCAGATAGTACCAAAGGTGGGTAGTATAGAGTATCAAATTAAGTACTACAGTACTAAAGAGTATCAAATTTGGTATGGTAACATAGAGTATCAAATTTGGTACTACAACAGTCAGCTAAACACAAAAAAACATAGTACCAAAATTTAGTGCTATAGTAACTGGTTTCACAGGATGTTGTGTTTGTGGAAGATTCTGCTCAGCCCTTGTTGTCATGTACTAGAGATAGTAATGTAAGCTCACAGGACATTTATGACACTTTGTTGCCTCTTTTTAGTGGTGGAAATACGAATGTCGATTCCAATGAGGCAAATGTACAACATATGGGGGTTTCTGAAAATGTTACAGATCAGCCTAATGATTGATGCAGATGTACATGATGCACTCGATGAGGAAAGGCTGAAAATGAGCAGGCTAGAGGTATGCCAAAATGGCTGGTGCATACTTTGCTTGACAGTAAATTGGATGCACCTTTATCTAGTCGTACTCGTTCAGGTTCCGGCCATGCATCTTATGCATCAGATTGTTATGCTTCGGTTGTGTCTAGCCTACATGATGTTGAGAAACCTCTATCTTTTGATGAAGCACAGAATTCAAAAAATTGGATGGTTGCCATGCAATCAAAATATGATGCACTTATAGACAATGACACATGGACTTTATGTGATTTGCCTCCTGGCAAAAAGGCCATTGGTACAAAGTGGGTTTACGAGTTGAAACGCAAGCCGGATGGTGAGTTTTATCGCCATAAGGCTCGACTTGTTGCAAAAGGCTATGCGCAACAAAAAGGCATAGATTATGAAGAAACTTTTGCTTCCACTTATCGTATGACTACTGTTCATTTTTTATGTGCATTGGCATCTCATTTTGGTTGGGATGTACATCAATCAGACATTGTACTGCTTTCTTGAATGGTGACATATTTGAGAAAGTTTATGTAATGCAGCCTCATGATTTTGTCAAGAAAGGACAAGAGGAAAAAGTGTGCAGATGTAAGAAGGCTTTGTATGGGTTGAAGTAATCTCCTCGTGCTTGGTATGAGAATACTGACACTCATTTGGTCAAATGAGGCTTTCGTAACAGTCCAATAGAAAGCACATTGTATGTAAAGCATGAGGGCGATGTACTTCTCATTGTTGTTCTTTATGTGGATGATTTGTTGATAACTGGTCCCAATGAGGCACATATTGCTGAATTTAAGGCTGATTTGAATGCTACTTTCAAGATAAAAAATTTGGGGTTGTTGCATCATTACTTGGGCATACAATTTAAGCAGTGTGATGGTGGTATTACCTTGTGTCAGAAAATTTACATAGAGACATTGCTATGTAAGTTTGGACTTGAGGATTGCAAACCTATTGGCACTCCCATGGAAACAGATTTGAAGTTAAGTCTATGATGTTGGCGATCCTGTTGATGTCACTCTTTATTAAATTGTTGTTGACTGCCTCATTTATGTATGCAACATGAGGCCAGATATTCAGTTTGCAGTCTCACAGGTCAGCAGATTTATGCATAGCCCAAGGTCTAAGCATTGGCAGTCTATCAAGAGAAGTTTTCGCTACTTGAGTGGCACCTAACATCTTGGCTTGTTTTATCCCAAGGGGGAATCATTGCCACCAGACTTACATGCTTTTTCGGACTCAGATTGGGTTGGTTGTTTTGACATGTGAGTGTCCACAAGTGATTTTTGTTTCATGCTTGGCAGTTCATGCATATCATGGTTGAGCAAGAAGCAACCTACTGGCCACTTCTAGTTGTGAGGCTGAGTACAGGGCAGTCTTCACTGCTACGATTGAGTGTGTATGGATCAGACGCCTTATGGCTGATTTGGGTGTTGGATAGGACACTGCCAACACTATCTACATTGACAGTCATAGCGCATTGGCAACTGCAAGGAACCCAGTTTTTCATGCTCGCACAAAGCACATTGAGGTGCATTACCACTATGTCAGGGAGAGGCTATCAGCAGGAGAGATCAAGCTTGGCTTATGTGCTAACACAGGACAACCTTGCAGATCTTTTCACAAAGGCATTGTCGTGAGAAGTTCGAAGCTTTCCGCAAAGCTTTGGGCTTACTCCCCTTTGTGGACTGATCATGTCCTTAAGGCATGGCACTTCCCTTTACTCATGTGCCAGCTCTCATTCACTGCATCACTCTAGGGGGGATTTGTTACCATATACATGTGGTAGTGATGTGTGTGAACACACTTAGGACCGTCGGAGCATTTTTTCCCTCTTTAAGAGGTTTTTCCCCCGTACATTGTATATACGTCCATTCATTCTAGGGCTATCTATCTTTCCATTGCACACTAAGTAATATACTCTCAGTTGTGTGCCTTGAACTTCCTTTGTCTTCTCCACGCTGTGTGCATTTCTTTGCAACCCTAATTCCAATAACCTCTATCTCCGCAACCTCTTCTACTTATGCCTTAGGGCTAAGGGATACCCACCTAGCTTCCTCCTAAAAGTTATCAGCAAGGTCTCTTACCTCAATTGTACCTCTCTCCTCCTACTACCCGCGCACAAAATTTAAAAAAATCCACCCACCGTTTTCAAACTCCCCTTCACACCTACCACTAGAAAATTACTAACCTCTCAATGTATTAGCAATCCCGTTTTGAAAGCTTTCCAACTCGATACTAACCGCTTCCACCTTTCTAGACCAACTATTTGTTGGACTTTAGGGCCCAACATCCAAAGCCTTCTAGTGCATAGTTTGCACCCCCATATTCGGCATTTTTTGACCCCACACGCTTTCCCCTTGTAAATTCCCAAGCCACCTCCAAACCCCTCTTTTTTGAAAATCTATCCTATACATTCTTCTCTTTAAGTCCATGTTTTAACACCATACCATCTATAGCTCATTATTTGGAGAAACATTTTTTGCCTCCCGCCCCTTGATTTATCCATTGGACACTTCTTTACACTTTTACCAAAACCTTATTGAGCTTGCCTTTAACCTCTCCTTTTCCTTTCTTTTCATGATGACACTTCTCCCTCAAGTAGAGCCCCCCCCCCCCCCCCCCCCCCCAATTTCCCACTTCCACCCCAATCTTTCATTCCCAAAAAATGTACTCTAGAACCTTGTTTTTTTTAGCTTACATCCACACCCATAACTCACCTTAAATCCTCTCCCTGTATCCAAGTACTTGGCCTTTAATTCCACTCCTCCCAAAAAATAATGTCCCCCAAGACATGGTTTATTCTCAAAAAGAATCTTCCAAGCACCCTATATAAACCCCTACCTCCTCCTCTCTTAGAAACACATTTCACACACCACCACTTATGACCTCACAAGAGTGAAACGCATTTGGTGGTACCCTCTCTTTTGTAACACCCCATTCTTGGATTAACCCTTATTTTTAGCACCTATCATTTTTCTAATGTTACGGAGTCATTTTGCATGCTTGAGTACTTGATATTTTTTGGCAAGAAGTTGAGAGCCTACACCAACACTCTTAACTATGGAATGTCAAACCAACCAAGAGCCATGCTTCAGTGCTTAAGCTTGCCATATTCTTCGTCATCATTACTATGCTATTATGCTATGCTAAGCAACAAGAGTGATGATAAGTGAGGAACTATTTCTTTCTTGTAAGAATGTTTCTTCTTCCTCTTCCCTACCCTCATTCCCTGCTAGTTCTGTCCACCTTCGAAGGTGTTTGAGGTCTTGGGACTAAGGCCAGGGACAAGTTAAAGCTTTCATTTAGCTAAGTTACAGGCATAATTGTGGTACATGAAGCTCTCTATCTTCATTGCACCATCAAGGTTTCAAGGAACACAAAGCTTGTATTGTACCAAGTCTCTCTTCATGGGAGAAAATATAATACAAAAGCATTATGGAGGGGGACCGGCTCCACATAAATCTGGTCCTGAACTGTTGTCCAGTTCTCTAATTCTCTCTCTTGCAAAGTATTGTTCATGCCAAGTTAATTAAGTATAATGGTTATGTTGCTACCTCTAATCAAGTTCACCCTCTATTTTCTCAAAGTAGTCTCATAAAAATGCTCACTACAGTTTTCTTAATTCAGCTATTCTCAATGTTCACAGGCCATTTTCATTACATTGGTATTAGAGCTATTGGTTTCTCTTTTCTTGCTTAAGAAGAGAGGTCCTTTAGATGTCCATGAAAGGTTGGACATGTTCATTGCAAGAGGGTGAGTGGTACAGGGATCTATTATCCTTGTTGAAAAGGACTTAGTTCGAGATACACCGTTGGGAACTATAGACTTAATAATGGAGTCTCTTGGGGCTTGCCCTTGGCTTAACCATTATTGAGCTACTAGCAAGCTCAACAGGAACCATAACCAACCAGGCAATGTTAGACCCTCTCCACTATTCTTTTCAATCAACAATCTCTAAACCACGGGTGTGGTTGCTTGAGGACTAATTTTCAAAGGTAAAGAAGATAAGGTTTTTGAGGGTACCAAAGCACAAAGTAGCATACGCATAAGTTTAACCAGCATGGTTGACAATAATCAAGAGAGTAGAATGAATATTGACAACTTTGATTTTGCGCATGAAGGTGCTATTCGTGATGCCCCAATGTTTGTGAACTATCTTGTTACTAGGTTGCAACAAGCTATGAGCAACCCTGCATTGCAAGCCAAACTTATTGAGCAACTTCGTGCTTATGGGATTTCCCTTCCTCTCCAAGAAGAGAGAGAGCTTAGGAAGCCTCTTGTCGAGACTTCCAAAAGAAGACTCTCTCTAATAAGAGAAGATGAGGAATCCAATGAATGAGGCAGAAGTGAATTTCCAAATTCCTATGAAGATGTGGCTCCATGAAGACGGCGGTCTTGAAAATCCCCAACTCCTTCCAAGAGGAAAAGATCATCCTATAGTCCTTCCCCTCGTCACTCTGAAAGGGAAGAGAGGAAACAAAGGAAGAAAAAGCAAAGAAAGAGGTAGCCCTCTTCTCCTTCTTCTTCACCTTCCTCCTCTTCTGACGAAAGCAGTGGTTATTCTCCCAGAGAATACAAGAGGAGAGGACATTGCAAATCCTACCTTGCTTGGAAAAAGTCCCAAAAACTTAAGAAGCTCAAAGAGGGAGAAAAGAGTATCTATTTTCTCACCTATGATGGCACCTTTGGTGCTATTAACAAAGTTTTGGCCTTCATCCAACAATTCAATTCGGACTTTGGAGACGAGGGGTTCACAGAGTCCTCCAAGCTATACCATGTAGCTATGCACTTTAAAAAATCTACTCATCAATGGTGGGCTAGTCTCCATAGGAATGGCGAAGCCCCAAGAATATGGAGAACTCTACAAGTTTCCATACTAAAGCAATTCTTTGCAAGTGATGCCAAGAACAAAGTGCTTACTGAATGGAGAATCTTGAAGCTACTCTCCCCCCACGAGTCTATCCACAAATACGTAGACAAGTTTTGGGATTTACATCTCAAAGATAGACTTCACCGAACAAAAGCAACAATTTTGTGCCGGATTACATGAAGAAATGGCTGAGTATGTCAACTCCCAATGGCCTGGTTCTATCACCAAAGTCATCCACCACACTATGGTTGCATCTTGTATCAATTTTCAACAAGGGGCTAAAAGGAATGCCAAGCCCATGGAGAACAAAGATCAAAATGATACAAAGGGGAAGTACAATGCTCAAAGTTCTTTTGAAGGCAATTCCAACAACAACAACAACAACAAAACCAAGGAGAAAGGAGTTTACAAAGGTAAAAACAAACTCTCTCCTGAAGAGCTAGAAGCTTTTCGCAAAGATCACAAATGCTTTAAGTGTGGGGAGCAAGGACATGGCTATCGTTCTTGCCCCAAAAGAAATGTCCGCAATGAGACACCTAGAGCTTCCATGGTCAAAGCTCCAAAAGAGGATGCTCATTGCAAAGGATCATCCCTTTCCTATGCTTGGGGAAAGGTGAGGGAGCATGATGCATTCATCCTTTTTGATCCTGGCTCTACTCATAACTTCATATCAATGGAGTTGACCACTAAACTGGGCATTCAAGCTTCTCAGATGGGACATATTGTAACTTTTGATGGGGCTTTCAAGGGACAACAAGCCTCCATTACTCCCTTGATTTGGGAAGTTGAGGCTTCATGTCCAAAGCTACGTCGACAAAGAAGACTTTTCATCTCTCCTCTCCAAGATGAGGATATTATCCTAGGGGCACCATGGTTCAACCGCACGGCTACCAACATGAAGCTCCCTGAAAGGAGAATCTACTTCACCTACTACATGGAAAAGATCATGTCTATAGATGCTAATGAGTCCGATCGTACTATACCACTTGTTAATTCACTTGATTTTGATAAGTCAATGAAAATCTCAGTTTCCTCATATATGATTTTTGTCAAAGAGTCTCTAAATGATGCTAATGTTTTAACAGAACAAAGTGGTAGGAATCAAGAAGAATTAGACTTGTCTAATTTTCTAAATAGATTCCAAGATGTATTCATCGAAGACATCCCTATGGAGTTACCTCCAAAACAAGGGGATGATGACCATATGATAGAGCTTCCACCCGGGAGATCACTGCCTAATAAACCTCCTTATAGAGTTTCTCAGGCTCAACAAGAGGAGATTATGAGCCTAGCTCCTCTCCCTTTTGTTCTCCAGTGCTTTTAGTACAAAAGAAAGATGGTACATACCGCATGTGTGTGTACTCTCGAACACTAAATCGTATCACTATCAAAACTAGATTTTTCGTACCGTGGGTAGAAGATCTGTTTGATAAGCTACAAGGTTTGGCCTACTTCATTAGGATTGACCTTAAAAGTGGCTATCATCAAATAAGGATAGTGAATGAAGTGTTGGAATTAGGCTTGCAGAGAAACACACACAGCTTGGAGAAGATGGAGGAAGCTCAAGGCACACAATAGAGAGTGTATACTTAGTGTGCAATGGAAAGATAGATAGCCCTAGAATGAATGGGCGTATATACAATGCTTGGGGGAAAAAACCTCCTAAAGAGGGAAAAAATGCCCCGACGGTCCTAGTGTGTTCACACACATCACTACCACATGTATATGGTAACAAATCCCCCCTGGAGTGATGCGATGAAGAAGAGCTGGCACATGAGTAAAGGGAAGTGCCATGCCCTAAGGACATGATCAGTCCACAAAGGGGAGTAAGCCCAAAGCTTTGCGGAAAGCTTCAAGCTTCTCACAAGACAATGCCTTTGTGAAAATATCTGCAAGGTTGTCCTATGTTGGCACATAAGCCAAGCTGATCTCTCCTACTGAGAGCCTCTCCCTTACATAGTGGTAATGCACCTCAATGTGCTTTGTGCGAGCATGAAAAACTAGGTTCCTCGCAACTGCGAATGCGCTCTGACTGTCAGTGTAGATAGTGTTGGCAGTGTCCTGTCCAACACCCAAATCAGCCATAAGGCGTCTGAGCCATACACACTCAACCGTAGCTATGAAGACTGCCCTGTACTCAGCCTCACAACTCGAAGTGGCCACAGTAGGTTGCTTCTTGCTCAACCATGATATACATGAACTACCAAGCATGAAACAAAAACCACTTGTGGACACTCTCGTGTCAAAACAACCAGCCCAATCTGAGTCCGAAAAAGCATGTAAGTCTGGCGGCAATGATCCCCCCTTGGGATAAAACAAGCCAAGATGTAAAGTGCCACTAAGGTAGCGGAAAATCCTCTTGACAGCCTGCCATTGCTTAGACCCTGGGCTATGCATAAATCTGCTGACTTGTGAGACTGCAAACTGAATATCCGACCTCGTGCTGCATACATAAATGAGGCAGCCAACAGCAGTTTGATAAAGACTGACATCAGCAGGATCGCCAGCATCATGTAGACTCAACTTCAAACCTGTTTCCATGGGAGTGGCAATAGGTTTGCAATCCTCAAGTCCAAACTTACATAGCAATGTCTCTATGTAACTTTTCTGACACAAGGCAATACCACCATCACACTGCTTAAACTGTATACCCAAATAATGATGCAACAGCCCCAAATCTTTCATCTTGAAAGTAGCATTCAAATCAGCCTTAAATTCAGCAATATGTCTCTCATTTGGTCCAGTGATCAGCAAATCATCAACATAAAGAACCACAATGAGAAGTACATCATCCTCACGCTTTACATACAATGTGCTTTCTGTTGGACTGTTACGAAAGCCTCGTTTAACCAAATGAGTGTCAGCTTTCTCATACCAAGCACGAGGAGATTGCTTCAACCCATACAAAGCCTTCTTACATTTGCACACTTTGTCCTCTTGTCCTTTTATGACAAAACCGCGAGGTTGCATTACATAAACTTCCTCAAATATGTCACCATTCAAGAAAGCGGTACAATGTCGTATTGATGTACATCCCAACCAAAATGAGCTGCCAATGCAAATAGAAAACGCACAGTAGTCATACGACAAGTGGGAGCAAAAGTCTCTTCATAATCAATGCCTTTTTGTTGTGCATAACCGTTTGCAACAAGTCGAGCCTTATGGCGATCAATCTCACCATCCGGCTTGCGTTTTAACTTGTAAAGCCACTTCGTACCAATGGCCTTTTTGCCAGGAGGCAAATCACATAAAGTCCATGTGTCATTTTCTATAAGTGCATCATATTCTGATTGCATGGCAGCCATCCAATTTTATGAATTCTATGCTTCATCAAAAGACAGAGGCTCCTCAACATCATATAAGCTAGACACAGCCAAAGCATAACAATCTGATGCATAAGATACATGGCGAAAGCCTGAACAAGTACGACTAGACAAAGGTGCATCCAATTTATTGTCACGCAAAGTGTGCACCAGCCATTTTGGCATAGCTCTAACCTGCTCATTTTGAGCCCTTTCCTCATCAAGTACATCATGTACATTTGCATCAGTAATAGGCTGATCTAGAACATTTTCAGAAACCCCCATAGGCTATACATTTGCCTCATTGGAACTTACATTCGTATTTCCACCACTGAAAAGAGGCAACAAAGTGTCATAAATGTCCTGTGAGCTTACATTACTATCTCTAGTACATGACAGCAAGGGCTAAACAGAATCTTCCACAAACACTACATCCCGATAAACCAGAATACGTTTTGTTTGCGGATGATACAACCTGTAACCTTTGCTTTCAGCACTATAACCAACAAAAATACATTTGACAGCCTTATCATCCAATTTTCTACGCTGCATTTGTGGCACCAAAGCATATGCCAAACAGCCAAAAACACGCATGTGCTCAATAGAAGGCTTTCTATCATGCCATGCTTCATATGGAGTAATGGACTGCAAAGCTTTTGTAGGACACATGTTAAGTACATAAGTGGCACACATGATGGCCTCAAGCCAAAAAGAATGCGGCAAAGCTTGACTTTTGACCATACATCATGCCATTTCCGTAAGTGACCTGTTTTTCCTCTCAGCAACACCATTTGGCTGAGGTGTATAAGGCACTGTACATTGGTGTTTTATACCACGAGTAGTTAGAAATGCATTAAATTCATGAGACATATACTCCCCCCCTCGATCAGAACGGAGGGTGCCCATAGTACATTTCGAGACATTTTCAGCCATAGCCAGAAATTGTTTGAAGCACATAATCATCAATGAAAGTCACGAAGTACAGGTAATTTCCCAAGGACGGAGTTTGCATGGGCCCACAAACATCACTATGCACAAGCTGCAACCTGCATGTGGCTCGAATTGAACCATACTTTGGAAACTTAGAACGCTGCATCTTACCCAAAATACAGCCTTCACAAACATGTTTGACAGGTGCTTCAAGAGGCGGCAAAGAAGCAACCATATCAGATTTCTACAAACGAAGCAAACTGGCAAAATTCAGATGACCAAAACGTGCATGCCAAAGTTTTGCATCTAAATATCCCTTGAATCTACAACAGCATTTGCAAAATTTTGTCCACACTTGTCATACAAAGTGAGCTTATACAGCCCACGGCACAAAAGGTCAAATGCAACAATTTCATCACCAAAACTAAGATCATGAACTGTACATCTATCATCCACAAATTTGACTACAAGTCCAAGTCTAGCAAGTGCAGATACAGACAAGAGATTCTTCTTGATCCCAGGTACATAAAGTACATCAACAAGCGTGAAAGAACTGCCATTAGCAGCAGTAAGCACAATCTTTCCAACTCCCTGAACTGGATAAGAGGCATTGTTGGCACAAGTGACTGAATTCCCATGAGGGACAAACTCGAGAGAGGTAAACAATTCACGATGTGAGATAATGTGCTTAGTAGCACCACTGTCGAAATACCACACATGTGAATCTGCAGCAACTGACAAGCATGCATCATGGACAGCAGGATTGTAAGCCTTACTCTGCGCTAAAAGCCCATTCTGCATCAACATCAGCATCACAGTCTCCTTTCACAGAAGACTCAACAATGGCCGCATTTGTAGTGGAACTAGCATTTGCAGTGGAACCACCCTCGTTCTTCTTAGCCTCTTTGGCCTTCAATTAGGACACGACTTGATCAAGTGATCATTAGCTTTACAGTAATGGCCACGCATCTTCTTTTTGCCCTTATCACCAGAATTGCCAGACGAAGTGCTGCCAACAGAAGCATTAGGAACAGAAATTTTGCCACTCGCAGCAGAACCATAAGAAGTGGCTGCATTACTGTTACCACCCTTTCTTTGAGAAGCAATAAAAGCATGTTCAACTGCATGCTGCCTAGTCCTGTTTTTCCTAGAAAGTGACTCTTGCAATAGCAATGTGCATAATGCATCAAACTTGAGAACTTCAGGATTTCCTTGGGTCATCAGTCTCCAAGTACTAGCAAAAGTCTGGTAGGAATCTGGTAAGGCATCAAGAACAGTCTGCACAAGGGAACTGTCGCAAATGACTTCACCTGCAGAAATGAGCTGCTCATTGATATCCTTGACACTAGCAAGGAAAGTGTCCATATCATCTTCCTCATGCATAATCTTCGACTCCAGCTCTTTACGCAGCAAAGCAATTTTAGCCTCATTGCGACTTGCATAAAGACCAGCCAAAATATCCCAAGCCTTTTTTGTAGATTTTGTTGAACGGATGTGAGGAACAATGGTGCGCTTCACAGACAACGCAATCAATGCATAAGCCTGCGCATCCTTAACATCCTAACGAGCTTGTTCTACCGTAGGCAAAACAACTCTAACAGCATCAATCCTTGCAACAAGACCTGCAACATCCTCAACATTGCCTACATCCTCAGAACCAGGATGTACATCAATGCCCTACACAATGTTCCAGACGCCCTTTGACACAAGAACATGTTGCATCATATAAGCCCACATAGGGTAGTTGTCCCCATCCAACCTATCCTCAACAGCAAACATCTTGACACATCTATGTTGTTGTTGTCAGCCATGGTAAATGATGCACCTGATGTGAAAACTGCCCAAAAATAGGAGAAACGGAGCGGGAACAACACGTGCTATATAGCACAAACCGTAGAAGACTATAAGGCACCGTTATGTAGAAAACGGCACTGACAGAAATTCTGCACAAAATGACGAAATAGCCTGTGCAGTACTGCCTGTAGTGGAAACGGAGGCCGAAATGAGCCCAAATCAAAAATCACGCTCGCGAAAGCTCACTGAAATTGGAGAAAGTGAGCAGGCGTGTACTGGAGCAGTTGGCTACTAAGCCCGGGAGGACGCAACCTACTCTGATACCAATTGTTGAAATTAGGGTTGCAGAGAAACACACACAGCTTGGAGAAGATGAAGGAAGCTCAAGGCACACAATAGAGAGTGTATTACTTAGTGTGCAATGGAAAGATAGATAGCCCTAGAGTGATGGGCGTATATACAATGCTCGGGGGGAAAAACCTCCTAAAGAGGGAAAAAATGCCCCGGCGGTCCTAGTGTGTTCACACACATCACTACCACATGTATATGGTAACATGAAGATATTGTAAAAACTACTTTCCATACAACGTTCGGTCTTTATGAATATCTTGTCATGCCTTTTGGTTTGACAAATGCTCCAGCCACGTTCAATCGTTTAATAGAGGAAATTTTAAGACCCCACCGCAAGTTTATTAAGTGTTCTTTGATAATATCATCATCTACTCCAAGTCCTTGGAGGAGCACAAGCAGCATCTCCAAGTAATTTTTCAAGCTTTGAGGGAGAACAATCTTTTTATCAATCAAAAGAAGAGTGAATTTTTCCTTCAAGAGATTGCCTTAGGTCATATTATCTCTCAAGATGGTATCCATATGGATCCATCAAAGTTGGAGGTAATAAAAGCATGGCCTAATCCAAGGAGTCTACATGAGCTACGAAGCTTTATTGGTAGGTGTGCATACTATAGACGCTTCATAGAAAAATTCTCTTAAATAGCACGACCATTACATGACTTAACAAAGAAGAACGCTAAGTACTCATGGACTGCTAAAGAACAAAATGCTTTTGACAAGCTCAAAGAGAAGCTTACCTCCCAACCAATGCTTTTGCTTTCGGATCTCTCAAAGGCATTTGAGGTCAAATGTGATGCTTGTGGTGATTGCCTTGGAGCAGTATCGCTTCAAGAAGGGCATGCCATAGCATATGAGAGCCGAAAGGCTCAATGCCGATGAACGAGTCTTGGGCATATATGAAAAAGAGATTTTAGCTGTTCTACATGCCCTAGACACATGGAGGCACTATCTATTGGAAACTCCATTTATTTTGTGAACGGACCACCAAAGTCTCAAGTACTTCATGACCAATAATTTTTTGAAAGGTCTCTTTAAAAATCTAGGCACAAGGTTAAATTTCTCTTTGGCCTATCACCCACAAACGGATGGCCAAAGTGAGATAGCTAACCTTACGATTCTCGATCTACTAAAGACTTATGTTACAGAAGTAGATCAATGCTCACAATGGGAGAAGTACTTACCCCTTGTAAAGTATGTGTAATACTATCCATACTACTACGGGAAACGCACCTTTTGAAATCATAGACGGAAGACCAAAAAGTCCCTTAAAGTACATGGGAAGATCTTCGCTGCCGATGAGTATGGCCATGACCTACAAGAATCTTTCCAAAAGATTAAGGAGGCTATATCCATCTCTTAAAAAAGGCAAAAAGTTGTTGTTGATAAGCACAGAAGGGCCTTAACGTTCAAAGAAAATGATTGGGTCTTACTCAAGTTTCCCAAGGCTCAATTGAGGCAAACGATGGGCAGAAATACTACGGGCCATCAAAAGTATTATGCTAAACTAGCAAAAAAATACTATGGTCCCTTTCAAATCTTGAAGCCAATCAATGACATGGCTTATATCAACTCAAGTTGCCCAACCATTGGCTCATACACAATTCTTTTCATGTGAGCCTACCCAATTATTGAATCCCCCCAAAAAATCAAAGATCAAGAAGAGGTGCTACTACCCAAAGCTATCCTTCGACATGAGCACAAGGTACTATGACATGGTAAGATTATCCGACGGTATCTTTAAAGTTCAAAAATTATCCTTTTGAAGATACTAGATGGATGCAAGGAATACAGCTTAAGGATAGTATGAACCTTGTCAATGCTTACAATGCTACATTAGAGTAAGCAAATGTAAATGTTTCTTTTAAATGATCAATGTTTTTGTCTTATAAGACTAATTATTCTCTTTTTATTGTGCACAAATTTAAGTAGTATGCATGCTTAGAATCATGTTTGTGTTGACGACGTCTCTCAAACACCAAGTAGAAATTGTCACTCTACCTTGGAACTACGATATGGACTAAAGAGCAGACATGCTTGCGGCAGCTAGGTCTCCCAAGCCCCAAATGGACTAGTCATCCATCTTGGAATGATATCGTAGGGTAAAAAGGGATCCTCTATGTCATAATAATCAATATCTAATTCTCCTAAATGATTTTCTCATATTAAACTGATCATTTAATGTGGGGAAGTGCCAAGGGAGAAAAAGCTAGAATATTGGTTAAGTTAGCAGACCGGCCACAGTAGGGATCCAAAGGAGGGAAAATAGGGATCCAAAGGGGGGGCCATCTGCAAAAGAGCCATGTGAAACAACGGGCTAAAAAGACCCTAAGGTTCAGCCCATTAAGACTTCCAAAATGCTAAGGTTCCAAAATTCAAAGGTTGTGTCCAAAGGTCAACCTTAGGGAAAATTGGATGCTTAGTGTGTGCCCAAAAAGTCTTTCTACATCCCTACATGGGAGGGGGCGAGCCCCAAAGCTAGGGGATGAGAGAGAAAGCCACACACACACACACAGGCTCCCTTTACACAAAGGGAATGAGGGACACATGTCAGCTCCCTAGGCCAGATGCCCACAAGGTATGCCCAATTCCTATTGGAAGACCCTTGAAGTGGACCAATGAGAATTAGGCTAGAGTAAATCTAGTTTAATTAATTTAAAAACATTTAATAAAAGAAACCAATAAGAATTAAGTGTCCTAGAAGACTATTGGGCAGTCTCCCAAGGGGTCCAATGAGCATTCAGGAGCCCCATGGCTTGCCTGATTCCTATTGGCCAGGAGGCAAAGGGGTCCAATGAGAGTTTAGTTTAATTATTTAATTATCTAAAGCTCTCACAAAAGGGGAAAGGGGGACACATGTCAGAAGGCTATCACTTATGCTGCTTAATCCCTATTGGCTTGACCTGGGGAGGTCCAATGAGGCAAAAGCCAGACTAACTTAGCAGCTAGGGCTCGCCCAAGAGAGAGAGGGGGCTGATTTTTGCTTGGCATTGACACACACACACTCTCACACTTGACCATGTGTGAAGGGAAAATACTCTATCTCCTCCCAAGCTTTAATGGAGAGCTCATCACCTACTCCAAGCTTGTGAGATAGAAGCCTACATCAACACTCTCTTGGCATGTGGATGCAAATCCAACCAAGAGCCAAGCTTCAATGCATGCTCATCTTCTCTACCAAGCTAATTACTAAGCTAAGCTATGCTAATATGAGTGATTATGTGAGGAGATGTACTTCTTTCTCGTAAGATACTTCTTTTTCCTCTCAATCTACTCTCATACCCTGCTAGCTCTCACCATCTTCGAAGGTGTGTGAGGTCTTGGGTCTGAGAACGGGGATAATTCAAGTTGTGTTTGATTAAGTGTTTTGCTTGGTGTATGAAGCTTCCATCTTCATTGCACTAGCTCGTCTTGAAGGAACACAAAGAATTGTATTGTACAATGTCTCTCTTGATGGGAGAAACCATAATACAAAGCCTTTTGGAGGGGGGACCGGCTCCATGCAAATCCGGTCCTCAACTGTTGTCAATAGCTTAATTGCTCTCTCTTTTGAAAGTATTGTCGATGCTATCTAACTAGGTGTTATGCTTTTTGTTGCTCTCTCCACCCAAGCACTCTTGTAATTTTCATTAGGAATCAACTCTAATGAAATGCTCACTATGTTCATGCTAATTTCCGCTACACATAAGATTTTAGGCCATTAAATGTTACACTCTACCCGCTAAGAAACATACACTAATGACTAAGGCTTTATCTCCTCTACCTCATAGTTGAGGACGACTATGATTTCAAGAGAGAGGTAATGTCATAAAATCTAATATCTAACTAGCCCAAATGATTTTCTCATATTAAATTGATCATTTAATGTGGGAGAATAAATGGGAACAAGAGTTAGAATATAGACATGTGCTTATGGATCTAACGCAACACGGGACCAAAGTCAATGGGTCCAAATTAGAGACAATATGTCAAAGAGCAATGCTAGATAATGGAGCTTGAAAGACCTTAGGGTTAGCTTCATTAAAGACCTCCAAAGGTTAGTGTTAAAGTCCTTAGACGTAGGACCTTAGGCAAGCTAGGGCTGAGCTAGCTTCAGGTGCTTGTTGTGCTTGCTGACTAAGGTGCTTGAGGTGCTTGTCATGCTTGCTGACTAAGGTGCTTAAGGTGCTTGATGATTAAGGAGTTTGAAATTCTTAAGTTACTTGGGGGCTAGGGTGCCTTAGGTACTTGAAGTAAAAGCAAGGTCTACAAAGGTGGGGGCTAGCCATCAGAGTAGGGGATGGGGTTGAGTGACCACTCCCTCATCCAAAGGGCACCCCTTGCTCAAAGAGGCAAAAGGGACACATGTCAAGCCCCTCGCTAGGTTTCCCTCATGGTGTTCCTAAAGCTTATTGGTTGACCCTTAGAGAGGTCCAATGAGAATTTAACCAATTAAATTAATTGTTTAAGCATTTATCAAGTCCTCTCTCTCTCTCTCAAAGGGGAAAGGAGGACGCTTGTCCAAAGGCTACCTCTATTGCTAGTTGTGACCAAGGCTTGTGATTGGCTAGGCTTGAGAGAGCCAATGGGCCACAGGCATGAGCTGGAAGAGGGGATCGACCATGCAAGTAGAGGGCTAGCTTGAGGGGTATACTCTCTCCCACACACACACACACACACACACACACACACACTCATTGTGTGAATAGCTAAGTGCAAGAACTTTATCTCCTTCTCCAGGGTTGTTGAGAAGTTGAGAGCCTACACCAACACTCTTAGCTATGGAATGCAAATCCAACCAAGAGCCATGCTTCAATGCTTAATCTTGCCATCTTCTTTATCATCATTACTATGCTATTATGCTATGCTAAGCAACAAGAGTGATGATAAGTGAGGAACTAGCTCTGTCCACCTTCTAAGGCGTTTGAGGTCTTGGGATTGAGACCGAGGACAAGTTAAAGCTTTTATTTAGCTAAGTTACGGGCATAATTGTGATGCATGAAGCTCTCTATCTTCATTGCACCATCAAGGTTTCAAGGAACACAAAGTTTGTATTGTACCAAGTCTCTCTTTATGGGAGAAAATATAATATAAAAGCCTTTTGGAGGGGGGACCGGCTCCACATAAATCTGACCCTCAACTATTGTCAAGTTCTCTAATTTTCTCTCTTGCAAAGTATTGTTCATGCCAATTTAATTAAGTATAATGGTTATGTTGCTACCTTTAATCAAGTTCACCCTCTATTTTCTTCAGAGTAGCCTCATAAAAATGCTCACTACAGTTTTCTTAATTCCACTATTCTCAATGTTCATAGGCCATTTCCATTACATGTGCATACTACAGATGCTTCATAGGAAAATTATCGCAAATAGCAGGACCATTACATGACTTAACAAAAAAGAACATTAAGTATACATGGACTGCAAAAGAGCAAAATGTTTTTTAGAATCTCAAAGAGAAGCTTGACTCTCAACATGTGCTTACACTATCGGATCTCTCAAAACCATTTGAGGTCCAATGTGAGTGGATATTGCCTTGGAGCAGTCTTGCTTCAAGAAGGGCATGCCATAGCATATGAGAGTCGAAGACTCAATTCCAATGAGCGAGTGTTGGGCATATACGAAAAATAGCTACTAGCTATTCTACATGCCCTTGACAAACATAAGCATTATCTTTTGGGGACTCCATTCATCCTATGAACGGATCACCAAAGTCTTGAGTACTTCATGATGTAAACCAAGCTTTTCAACAAAAAAATGAGGTGGAAAAAATTTCTTTTGCAATTTAACTTTCATATTGCTCACATTGCTAGCAAGCACAATCAAGTGGCTTATGGATTATCACGACGACAAAGGGCAAATGTAGTGACTATAGCAACTCACAATGATCTATCTTTCATGATAGATGAGTATGCTACTGACCCCGATTTCAAGGATGTCACTTTAGCCCTTGCCCTAGGGAAGAAAGAGGAACCATTCACCTTGCAGAATGGTTACCTTCTCTATCTCGATAGGCTATGTGTTCTAACTCACTTTTTGAGAATGTAATTTACAAATCCCATGCTCCTCCTTATGCAAGGCATAGAGGGATTCAACCTACTCTTTGAGGAGTAGATATTAGAGACCTACTTCTATTGGCCCACTAAGAAAGTAGACACACAAGAGTATGTTTCAAAATGTGTAGTGGGACGAAGTATGATAGAGGGAAGCAACCTGGATTGCTTCAGCCATTGCCAATTCCTAATTCACCATGGGAGAGCATATCCATGGATTTTATCTTTGGATTTCCCAAGTCTATCCATGGACAATAGTTGACAGGTTTAGCAAACAAGCACATTTTATACATGTCAAAAAGACTATTAAGGCACATCAAATGGCAACTCTCTTCATATCTCAGATTTTCAAGTACCATGGCTAACCAACATCCATAGTGTCATACAGAGATTCTAGAATGACTAGTAATTTTTGGAAGGGTCTCTTTGAGAATCTAGGTACAAGGTTAAATTTCTCCTCGGCCTATCACCCACAAACGGATGGCCAAAGTGAAATAACAAACCTTACGATTCTAGATCTACTAAAAATCTATGTTAGGAAAGTAGATCAATGCTCAAAATGGGAGACGTACCTACCCTTGTGGAGTGTGTGTACAAAAACATTGTACATAATTATACTGGAAAGGCATCTTTCGAGGTCATAGAGGGAAGATCTAAAAGTCCCTTGCTACTTAAAGTACATGGGAAGATCTTCGCTGCTCATAAGTATAACTGAGATTTGAAAGAATCTTTTGGAAAGATTAAAGAGGCTATATCCATCGCACATCAAAGGCAAAAGGCAGCTGCTGTGACAAGCACCTAAGAGCCTTAGCCTTTAAGGAAAATGTTCGGGTCTTGCTAAAATTCCCCAAGGCTCGTCTAAGACAAACTATGAGCAAAAATCCTACGGGCCACCAAAAGTATTATGCAAAGCTAGCTAAAAGATACCATGGTCTTTTTCAAATCCTTAAACCAATCAATGAGACTGCCTATCAATTAAAGTTTCCCAATCATTGGCTCATACACAATGCTTTTCATGTGAGCCTACTTAAGCCTTGAAAAGGAGAGCCACCAAGAGAACCAATAATTGAGGACCTGCCGAAGATTGAAGATAAAGAAGAGGTGCTCCAACCCGAAACCATCCTTCGACATGAAGACAAGCTACTAAGACATGGTAAGATTATCCACAAATATCTTATTTTCAAAAATTATCCATTTGAAGGTGCTAGATGGATGGAAGGAGCACAACTTAAGGATAATATGAACCTTGTCAATGCTTACAATGCTACATTAGAGTAAGCAAATGTAAATGCCTCCTAAATAAACAATGTTTTTGTCTTATAAGACTAGTTCTCTTTTTATTGTGCAAAAATTTAAACAGTATGTATGCTTAGAATCATGTTTGTGATGACGACGTCTCCCAAACACCAAGTAGAATTTGTCACTCTACTCGGGGAGTATGATATGTACTAAAGAGCAGACATGCCTGCGGCAGCCAAGTCTCTCAAGCACCAGATGGACTAGTCATCCATTCTAGAATGACGTTGTAGGAGTAAAAAGGGATCCTCTACTTGCTAAGAAACATAGACTAATGACTAAGGCTTTATCTTTTCTACCTCATAGTTGAGGACAACTATGGTTTCAAGAGAGAGATAATGTCATGAAATCTAATATCCACCTATCCCAAATGATTTTCTCATATTAAACTAATAATTTAATGTGAAAAAATGAATGGAAACAAGAGTTAGAATATAGATATGTGCTTTTAGACCTATCTCAGCACGCGACCATAGGGAGAGAAGGCTACAACTCATTGAGGGTCCAAAAAGAAGATAGTC
This sequence comes from Adiantum capillus-veneris, assembly GCF_014529385.1. Classification (NCBI taxonomy): domain Eukaryota; kingdom Viridiplantae; phylum Streptophyta; class Polypodiopsida; order Polypodiales; family Pteridaceae; genus Adiantum; species Adiantum capillus-veneris. The sequence goes on along the minus strand of NC_140940.1, from coordinate 28,338,734 downwards.
TACCAAAAAGCAATGAGCAGATAAGGGAGCTTAAAAGAACTTAGGGTTAGCTTCATTAAAGACCTCCAAAGGTTAGTGCTAAGAGTCCTTAGACCCAGGACCTTTAGGTACTTTAGGCATGTGCTTGAGGTGATTGAGCTGACTAAGGTGCTTGAGATTCTTGAGCCAAAAAGTCAAGCCAAGCCTTACAAAGGAGGGGGCGATCCCTAAAGGTAGGGGATGAGAGCGCACACACACACACACACACACACACACACACACACACACACACACACACACACACACACACACACACACACACACACACACACTCAAGGCATGCCCAAGACTCAAGAGGCATAAAGGACACATGTCAAGCCCCTAGCCATGTTGCCCACATAGTGTGCCTGAATCTTATCGGATGGCCTTTAGGGAGGTTTAATGAAAATTTATATTCAATTAAATAATTAATTACGCTCTCTATCTCTCTCAAATGGGGAAAGGAGAACACTTGTCCAAATGTTACCTCTACTGCTAGTTATGACCAAAGCCTTTGATTGGCTAGGCCGTGGCATGGACCAATGGGGTGCAAGCTAGTGCTAGGAGGGAGAGGGGTCGACCAACGCAAGGGAAAGCTCTCACTTTTGGGAATACTCTCCCCCATACTCAACACATTCTCTCATGTGTTGAGCGATAACTCCATCTCCTTCTCCAAGCTTGAGAAGTAGAGAGCCTACACCAACACCTCTTGGCTATGGAATTCAAATCCAACCAAGAGTCAAAGCTTCAAAGCAATGCTTATCATCTTCTTCATCTCCATTACTATGCTACGCTATGCTCTAAGAGTAATGATATGTGAGGAGATTGATTCTTTCTCGAAAGAATACATCTTCTTCTCTTCCCTTCCCTCACTCCCTGCTAGCTCTCTTCACCTTTGAAGGTGTTTGAGGTCTTGGGATTGAGGTCAAGGACAAGTTCATGTTATTGCAAGTTAATAACGGGCATAATATTGGTGCATGAAGCTTACCATCTTCATAGCATCAACAAGGTCTCAAGGAATACAAAGAATGTATTGTACCAAGTCTCTCTTTATGGGAGAATCTACAATACAAAGGCCTTTTGGAGGGGGGGCGGGATCCAAGTAAATTCGATCCTCAATTGTTGTCAATTTCTGACAGGGCCACTAAACTTGGGAGATCCAGACCCCCACGATTGCGAGGGTCATTGAGACATTGGTGGAAGCTGCATCAGAGGGTCGATACTACTCTGGCCAGACATGGGGGATGCCCAATCAGAGTCCTCGCTGAGGAGGACATCGATGAGCTTCGCCAAAAACCGATGCTGGATATCATAAGATAGGATCTTGATCCCATCATCTCAGCCTTTCATCTCATTTCATTTCATTCCATTCCTTTTCGTTCCATTTCACTTTAGCTCAGTTCAGTTTCAGTTTTTTAGTTTTTTAGTTTGTCAGTTTGTTTTGTTTTGTCAGTCTTTTACATAGATATTGTATCAAATTCACCATTTGTAAACTCTTTTGTCTCATAGGTCAATTTGGCCTTTTGAAGATGTCAATATATCATTTCATTTCTCTCTAACAGAATATGGCTACTAACATTGATTGTAGCGGAATTAAAGTGACAGTAGTGAGCATTTCCTTAAGATAATTCTTAATGAGCATAGGAGAGTACTTGATTGAAGATAGCAAAATAAACATTATACCTAGTTAGCTTGGCATGAACAATACTTGCAAAAGACCAAGGCATGTCTGATCTTGATATCTCATAACTTTGACCAATGGTCCAAACCCTCCAGCAAATACTGGAAAGGGGGTAGTCTATCTATGTCAAAACCATGCAGCTTGAACCAAGCTGTCATCTGTGCATACCAATAAGAGGTGTCTCCTTGAGAGAGAGAGAGAGAGAGAGAGAGAGAGAGAGCTGCTGTCGTCGAAGGCGGCACTTGCATGCTCGTCATAAAAAAATGGCTCACTATGTATCAGCCAATGGCAAAAAATAAAATTCTTATTTTTAGTTAGAATTGAAAAAAAGGGTGGGTCGCACGAAGTACTAGTGGAGCATTGCCAGGAAAATTTAAATAACGGTCTCACTGTTCACACAAAGAAAAAAAGAGAACAACAAGATTCTCCACAAAAATAAAACTCCAGGATTTTGGAGCGCCAGGATTGGCTCAAGGAGCCTGCAACCCTCGAATTTCAGTGTGCTAAGCAGAGCTATGAGCAAGCTTCGATTTTTCGAAGCCAGACATGACTCTACCCAAATTGGTAATTAATTCTCCCCACTATTCCTACTAGCCCCGAGTGCGACTCGGCTCAAAGGCTATGGTCACGCGAGGTAGTTATCAGTTATTTGAACAAATACTAAGCCTCAATCTTGGTCACACGCAAAAGGAGCATTAAATGGATAACTATGCCCATCCTTTTGTAACTATGAGGTTTTTGGCATACTTGTGAAGTTCAAGGCTTAGTCGAGAGGATGAATGAATAACTAAGCCTCGTGTGACCATGCAAGAGGCTTAGTTATTCATTTAATGCTCTGCCCGGGCATAGTTGGCTTAGTTATCTATAACTGATAAGGGCATGGCATGGTCACGCGAGGCTTGGTTACAACTAAGCCCCGATAGTCTCTGACAGGAGCTAAACACGTCCACTGTCGCGACAGCAGGTGGAGAGAGGAAGAGCAAGGTGCAAGCAAGAAAGAGAAAGCTGGATCTGATCGGTTGTGGGCAGGCATAGTTTTGTGACTATGTCTTTTTAGGCATAGTTAGAGAGCTAAGCTGGTGATGAAACTGGAGAAAGCTGCACGCGTCGGACCTGGTCGGCTGCTCTAACGGAAAACTAAGCTTCGTGTGACCACAGCCTAATAACTAAGCCTGGCGTGACCATAGCTATCTGCCACAGACTCCCATGCCCTTTCAACATGCCAAAAATTATAATATCGTTGAAATTTGACAGATAGATCGATGGAAAAGGGGCCTCGAAATCGATTCAACGATTGCTGTCAATCCGCTTTTAGAATTCAGGAGGGAACCGGATGCCTGAGGAGGACTCAAATTATCCGACACGGGCGAATTGAATGACTCAAAATAGTCTGCTTTATGGGTACGCGTAGATATAGGCCACCTGGACTCTGCGCTCTGCAGGATGGTGCCATGGTGGGCTCGTCTCTCTTTCTCACTCAAATCACACACACAGTGTCACTCACTCACTGTCCCGAGGTCCTTTCTTCCCTTGTGTGTCGTGATACACTTTCTCCTCTCCCGCGGAAAAGACAGAGAGAATTGTTGCTCTCTCCTTGTCTCAGCTAGGCTCTAGCCTCCCCTGTTGTGCCCTCAGCCCCCCTCACGGAGCTTGCTGGAGCTTCACGTACCTCTCCTTTAAGCTTTTCACACCTCTCCCAAGAAATAAGGCTTCAAAATTCAAACTTTTCTTTGCTCGGAAGATTCTCTAGCGCCTTCTCTTTTGTTGGCGATGGCGGGCTTTGCGCAGAAGTGCAAGCTGCATTGCTCTCCACTTGCATATTTTGAGAAATTCTGATACCCAAGAGCAGAAAGAGAGGTCGCTTTTCATGGCTGTCTTGTGCTGGGTACTCTTCTTGCTCCTCAAACTGTGTTCTTTTAGCTATGGAAGCTTCTTGCCAGACACAGAGAGGGTCGCTCTGCTCCAGCTGAAGGGCATTTTGGAGAATCCCAGTTCCTTAGCAAAATGGAGTACGCAGACGGACTTTTGTGCCCTTCCGCCGACACCTGCACTCGCGGTGACTTGTGAAGGTGGTTACGTAACACATTTACAAATAGTAGGGAGCAGGGCAAGCTCTAGAGGCAAGAACAGGAATGGAATGCTGTCTTCAAGCTTCTCCCTAGAGTCTCTAGTTGTTCACGTCTCTAGTTTCAGTAGGTTGAAAGTACTTCAGTTGAGCTTTCTCGGATTATGGGGGCCTCTTCCCAGCAAGCTCGGACGGCTTTCCTACTTGGAATCACTCAACATGAGCTCTAATTTTATTTGGGGGGTACTTCCCAACAGGCTTATGTCCCTACAGAGTTTGCAAGTGCTTGCTTTGGATGATAACATGCTCAATGGTTCTCTTCCTCAGAAATGGAGTTCTCTTCCCAAGCTTGCCTCTCTTAGCCTGGCAAGCAACAAGATTCAAGGTCAGATATCATCATCTTTCTTCTCTCAGCTGCCATATCTGCAAAGGGTCAATCTTGATGAAAATCTTCTCTCTGGCCGAGTTCCGATTTCCCTGAGCAATGCCACCAATCTGCAATCGCTCTCTCTTTCCGGGAATCAGCTTTCCGGAAATTTACCTGATCTAAGCGGCCTTCACAACTTGATGGCATTGAATTTACAAGATAACCAATTAGGACCGGCCTTTCCTTTGCTCTCTCCTCAGCTACTCTACTTGGCTCTCGGAAAGAACAAGCTACAAGGCCCCATTCCAAGCTCCATGATTCGTTTACGCCACCTACAGCAGCTAGACTTATCTTCCAACCTTCTTTCTGGAGTGCTCCCACCTACATTCTTCTCCCTTGCAAGCATCAAGTATCTAAATGTAGCAAGAAACCGCCTAAGTGGCAGCTTGCCTTTAAATTTGACACTTGCTAGCAGTGTAAAAATGATAGACTTGTCATTCAATTTACTTACGGGTCGATTGCCAGCACAGATGGCGGCATTAATGGAAAGGGATGCCATACGGATTCAATGGAACTGCTTTTCTACAAGTTTGCAGCCTCAAAATCCTTTTACATTTTGCCAGAATGCGGCATTGGCATCAGGCATTGATCCACAAATCACAGCACCACAGAAAGATGGGTCCGGGGGTAGCCGAATTGGTATCTTGGCAGGCATCACAGGGGGTGTACTTGCCATAGCACTCACTTCCTTATTTCTGCTCTTCCTCCTCATTTACAGGAAGCGTTCTCGGAGTGGAACATCTCCAAAGTCTATGGGAGGAGGTACTTGTATGGGGAACAAGTCTGTCTGTGTTTCATCAGAGCTTCTAGCTAATGCAAGTGAGTTTTCTTCCACTTTGTTGTCTTGTAAATCGTGGATTTCTGCAACCCATTTGGGTATTTTACTGGATTCTTTTGTGCTATAAATTTTGTAGACTTTTCATTTCTTAGCAATGTTAATTACTGTCTACCAGGATATATCTCAAAAACCTTGAAGCTTGGGACACTTGGTCTTCCGCAGTTTCGAATGTTCTCAATGGATGAGCTGTACAAGGCTACTGATTACTTTCGTGATTCCTCTTTGATTGGAGAAGGTAGTAGAGGCAAGGTACATCACTGATCTCTAATGCTTTTATAATGGACATTCGCACATTTGAGGAGACATTGATTCGTTGCCCCCGTACATGCTTTGCTTATCGATGCCAGCTTGAATAGACTGGTTCCTTTGTCATTCAGGTATACAAAGGCCAGCTAGATGATGGGTCGTTAGTTGCCATCAATTGTCTAAGAAAGGAAAAAGTCCACAGTGTGAAGAAGGTGAAGGCTCGGATTGAGCGCCTTGCAAAGTTTAGACATCAACATTTGGTTAGCCTTCTTGGTTACAACCTTGTGTTTGAAAGCATTGGTGCGAACCAAGAGGGAGATGTCCAAGTGTACCTCGTCTACGAGTATGTGAGTAACAGGACATTGCAGGCAAGGCTTGCTGGTAAGTCATGCTTTAATGCTTACAAGAAAAAGCTTCAAGCATATAAAAATAAACAAATGGGTGTGTGGGCACGTTAAGGGCTATCAACCTCCTGTTGAAAGAGTGTGTGGACTATGCCTTTTAACATTGTCTTACTCCTAGGCAAGGGAGCAGATGGATTTGGCTGGTTGCAAAGGCTTCGAACAATTATTGGAGCTGCTAAGGGCATCCATTACCTCCACTCTGGTTTGGTACCGGGCATTTTCGATAACGATATCAAGATAAGCAACATTCTTTTGGATCAGAACTTGGTTGCAAAAGTTAGTGATTTTGGGCTGGCTTTTCCACTTGATGCAGCAGGAGATGTGGATGTATGTATTTTCCATGAAACCGCTCATTTTTTATTTTCTCACTTCACGTGATTCCCTTTTCCCCTTGTTCTACATGAAGGGGATGTGTGGGCACACAATCACCTCTCCATTCATGGGCAAAAGCTGAAGGGCTGTTAGTAATGTTGAATGCAGGGAAGGTCCCAGATAACAAACAGCTTGTCCCCAGCAGAAAGTTACAGGTATGATTGGGTTTGGCTATACACAGAGTATATAGCTGATGGGTACCTTGCTGGCTAATTGTCATGTAAAGGCGGTATGTTAATGTGTTGTTCATTAACTCTTAACAGGAAAAAGCTGTTGGACAAGAAAGATGTTTACAACTTTGGTGTAGTGTTGTTGGAAGTCCTTGTGGGAAGGCCTCTCACGTCGCGCAGTGATGGTGGTAATGGTAAAACAAAGCTGATGGTGAGAACTGCATGCGGAACAAGGGACTTGATATTTTCTTCTTATCATGGCTTGTGAGCTTAAGGTTGTAGGTCTGTGTGCAGGAGTCTTTCATGGCAGAGCAAGGATCAAGGCTGGAAGCGATTGATCCAAAGATACTGGGGGGATGCAATATGGAATCACTCGAGACGGTCCTGGAAATAACAGTCAAGTGCTTGTCGGAAGACATGTTTGGAAGACCATCAATGGAGGATGTGCTGTGGAACCTTCAGTATGCTCTGCAAGTGCAGGACTCATCTAATGGAGGGTCACAGGAGGACTTTGGGGATGGGCTTTACCCATCAGATGTGCATGCTGTAAAGGGGAGGAAGAATCTAGCCAGTGTAGGCAAGATAGCCAATGAGGATGTGGGCAAGCCTTCCTCTCCAAATGCCGACTTTTTCCGTTAAGTCTCGCTACAAGTTTGCTTCATAAGAAGGCTGTGTTTACTCAGTGTGGGCATGCTCTCAATGTACATTTTGAATCAACTCGTAGGTAATGGAGGCTATTAGCTACTTTTTGGATGGCCTTCAGGAGCTTAGATATTAGAAAATTGGAAAGGTACTACCTCCTGTTGTGTGCATTGTGTAGGGAGCATGAGTGCATGAGGAAAGGCAAGCTTGCAGCCTGTGTGTAGTTGGGGGAGCTATGGCAATGTATGACTAATGATGTACAAAAGCGCCTATCAGAGTCTTTGCGGGAAATTACCCAAGTCATAATTTGTGTAAAAAGTGGTACGAACGCGCGCGCGCGCGCACACACACACACAGAGAGAGAGAGAGAGAGAGAGAGAGAGAGAGAGCTTTGGAGTTTTGTGTGTGCGTGTGTTTTTGTAGGGGGAAAGTCTGTGATGACCTTTCCAATAGATGAATAGGGCCGCCCACATATGACTTCTTCAATCTTCTTTATGCTTTTCGATGCAAAATCGACAATTGGTGATGTCCTCATCCCTATAATAAAGTAGCTCTTTCTTTCCTCTCTCCCAAACATTGGAAATGTCCTTGCCAATTTCCATCTCGAGACATGCATGCACTTGCATTGAGACTCTTACCTTTTTTTACTCTAGTGAGCCGGGGGCCGGGTACCTACTCTTGCAAGGTGAAGCCAGTGTTCGGGAAAAATTGTTTTCACAAACATCCAAAAATCCCTCCAAGACAAATCTGAACTGGAAATTTTGCAATACTAGCTAGTTTTTTTGCAAAATTACACTATTTTCCATGTATTTTAAGCGGAATTTTCTCCTTCTTGCCCTCCTCTCAATCGGCTACTTTGATTTTGCAACGGGCTCAAGGCTAAGTTGAGGCACTCTTTTCCCGAACACTGGGTGAAGCTTTTGTGATTTCAATCTCGACAGAGCTTCAACATTCAACAAAGCATAGATGCAATTTTTCTTAAAAACAATCCTCATCTGACCACTACAAGTCGAATCCATTTGGCAAGGGTTTTTTTTTTTTTTTTTTTGGGGTTTGCAATGTTTCTCTACATTGCATTTACTCTTTTTGGCACGTTTGAAAGACTCTAGAGAACAAAAGATTAAACAATATAGGCAAAGAGGGTTTGATCCCATGATATGAGGATAGTGTTTAACAATGGTGTGCATAAGCTTACCCTTGAGTTGGTTGAAAATCAAGATTAGCTGGTTGCAAAAAATGGCAAAGGAGAAAAACCCGACAAAATATACTAGAAAGTAGTTCAAACATCTTGTAAATTTGGAAATATTCATTAGTATTTTCAATTTACACTTGTATGAGGAAGAAACTCGTTGCTTAGGCAAAAAGAAAAAGATTTTCTCGAATATTGTTTGAGATATTGATAAGGAATCCTTTTATTTAAAGATTTTATAAAAAATTGTTTTATTATTTTCTATGTCTATCTTTTCTTATAAAACTAAGCGTTGAAATATTCTTTTTGTTTTAATTTTATTGTGTATTTTTTTAAAAAATTTATATTGTTTTAAAATGTTGATGAGCAATGTGCACTTTTTACCTTATTATTTAAATGGGGCTCTTTGTAATATATAAACCATCTGTGAGGAGGGGTATCGTTGAAAAGAAAATCAAAAAATGGTCCATTAGTGGAGATAACAAGAAGATGCATGAAGAGATTTAGAGGTAGAGGAGTGAGGCCGTGGAGGCAAGCCACGTGGAGGCCATGCCTCTCAATTAGGGAACTCTCTTTCTCTCTCTCTCTCTCTCCAGCTCTTGCGTCCTTCGATATAGGCATAGTGGAGATGACACGGGGGGGTTGCTCTGTAGGTGTAAGTCCCAAAATGGTAGGGAAAGCTTAGGTGCAAGCGCACGGGGGAAGGCGGATTTGTAGGTTCATAGAGATGCATCAAGAGGTAGGGAAGGGCAATAAGCACGCGGAGGAAGTTTTTGGTGACACAAGTAGTAGGTAAGGGTTAGGCGATGAGGACAAAGAGAATCTTGAAGGCATCTTTTCATTATTATATTTTATTTCAGACAAGCCATTAGATCTCTCCAATCTCAAAAAAAAAATAATTCTTTCAATACATATTAAGTGGATGAGTGAAGGGTGGGTTTAGGAAATGAGAAAACAGAGAAAAGTGAGTGAGGTGGAAAGTCAAAAGATCTTTTGTGTCCATATAAATAGGTGTTTCTTTGCTCTTGCATTTTTTCCTAAGTTCTCTTTAGCGTTTCTCTCTCTCTCTCTCTCTCTCTCTCTCGTGAGCGCGCAATGTTGTATTCATTTTTCTTAGGTAAAATCTATGTTCTTTGTCATTGCCTGTCGTTACGTGCTATAAATTAATGTATCGTTTTTTTTGGGTGGAATCTTTGAATTATCAGCACTTTCATAATTTTTTAAAAGCCGTTAGGAACACATTTTAATTTTTTTGAAGCCATTAGGAACACCAATAGGAATCACTTTTAAAAATAGATAATACAATTTAATATTAAAGCACAACAAAAACTCTATATGATTGTAAGCATTTATTTAAGCTTACTCTTCCTTGTCCCCCCTTAACTTAGCAGGCTTTTGTCAGGTACTTCTTCTTACATAATGTATAGCAGACAAGGAACCGACGTGTGTTTCAAGGAGGTCTTGAGGTGGTAAGCTTCGCAGAAATTATACAAGAAAGCAAAGTGCTAATTTGGATGCTCGGGCGCAAGCAACACTCGGAGGATTGGTCTAGAACTATTTGTGCCTTGTTGTCAGCAGAGGGTATGCTTAGGATGGGGAAAAATCTTGGCTATCGGTAACTAAAAGATCTCAAAAGAACATGATAATGGACCTTATGTATCAAGGATAAGGAGGTGAGTGGGTTGGCTTGATAGCCGATGTAATTATGGTCCCTGGATGATGTCATGGCTCAACACGAGCATGACAAGACCTTGTAATTATTTGGGTTGATTATGATTAATATGCCTCTTCACCTTGTTTAAAAAAATAGAGAATTACCTACAACTTTGAAATTACAACAAACCCCGTAGGTGAAGTGAGTCCGACTCTTAAGGTGAGTCTTTTGGTTGGATAAGGTTGGCATTTCCCATGTGCTTTGGCAAGTTACTTTTTGGCTTGGAACTCTTGGAAGTAATTGAGACCCTTGGATAAAGCTAATGATGGCAAAGCTACCTTTCCTTGTTTCTTTTAGGATGGGCATTAACTAAGTGTCGTCTTTTTTTTCCTCCAAAACTCACAATTGTGAGTGAATTATATTGATCAACCAAAAAATTACAATGTCTTGTCATGCTCGTGTTGAGCCATGACATCATCCAGGGACCATAATTACATCGGCAACGATCCCAACCAACTTGCCCCCTTATCCTTGATACAAAAGGTCCATTATCATGTTCTTCTGAGATCATTTAAATACCGATAGCCAAGATTTTTCCCCATCGTAGGCATACCCTCTGCTGACAACAAGGCACAAGTAGTCCTAGACCAATCCTTCGAGTGTTGCTTGCACCCGAGCGTCCAAATTAGCACTTTGCTTTCTTGTATAATTTCTGCGAAGCTTGCCACTTCAAGACCTCCTTCAAACACACAGCGGTTCCCTGTCTGCCATACATTATGCAAGAAGAAGTACCTGACGATTTGAGTGCTGATGAGGATGGTAGGACCACCTGAATTCTTCCCTCCAAGGAATAGATCAGTCTTGTGAAAACCAATTTTCCATGTTCTTTGGACCCATTTACATATTTTCCTTGCGAGGCCTTTAATAGTTGGGCAATCCATGAAGAGGTGGGCCAGATCTTCACTAGCCAACCTGCACCCCAAGCACCGATCTGACCCAATCCCTCTTTCCTGAATCTTCACCCCCGTCGGTAGAGCACCCCAAATTACCTTCCATAAAAATACCTTCATGTGCTGCGAAACCTTTGGCTTCCAGTTGTTCTCCATTACTTGCTCCCACTTTTCCTCCGATCATTGTTTTTTCCATATCTTGTTGAGGGGGCTAGACCAATTCTTCTTTTGCATCATTGTATGGTAAATGTCTTTCGGATGGGGTTTCCCTAAGAGACTGCTTCCGGGCCATTTCCAGGCGTTTCAGTCAAACTCCGAATCATAGATAGGCATCACTATATTGTCAAGCTCTTTCCTCACTTTGTGGACCAGCAAGACCTCCAAGCTATTCAGTTGGAATTGGGTAACCAGGAGATCAATGGTTTTCCAACTCTTGTTGTCACTATCCCAGAAGTGCCCCATTTGATTCAGACCCTTATTATTCAGCTTTCTGGCTGTCTCTATCCAATAGGGAGCTTGTGGCGGATCTACAACTTTGGAAAGCCAGGGGAACCAATGCAAGATGGAGTTCTTGAAGTATCTAGTTTTCCCCCCCCACTTTAAGACTCCTGCTGCTCTGTTGCATTTTCTTACCAATTCTCATGAGCTGCCCCCCAGTCTTAGGGTAGTCCACTTCGGGGCTAACAGCTTGTCATGAACCTCCACCCCTCTCCACTTTCCACCTTTCGAGCCAAGTTGAGCTGCTTCTATCATATCTTTGATCATGATAGCCCAAACTTGATCCTGTTTAGCCAAGGAAACAACAAATTTGGCACAACAAGCTTCTTCATGGGCTTCAGGGTTTAGAATTCCCAGGCCTCCTTGATTCCCCGCCAAGCAACTGATTCCCAACGGGCCCATTGCCATGGCCTAGAGGATTTCATGTTGTTTTTCCATAAAAACCTTTTCACTGGTTTTAAGAACTCTTTCTAGTGACACTTAGCCATCTTGAGAAGCGAGCTAGTGAAGGCAATATAAGGAAGCATAAAGGCATTTATCACTTTTATCCGACTTGGGAATGGGAGAAGAGCACACTTCCACCTACTCTTTTTTTTTTTGAGAGATGTGCAGTAGTCAGAGCAATAGTCAAATGCATCTGCAGCTCGCAGGCCAGGCATCTCGTTTGCTAGCATACTCAAGGGGCCTAACTATATGGATTCAGAAAAAGGCGCATCAAAAGGGGAGTGAAGGGGATATCAGAAAATTGCAGAATACAAGAGCTAGACTTCAGCAAGAGCTCATGGAAGTCAACAAAATGATTGAGGCCGGCCTTAGCAACAACAAAAGAACGTGCTCCCAAACAAACCACAGTGGGTTGGTGGAAGATGGGTTGGCAGATCGGGCCTATTCTGCTTTAGGAAAGTCCTTGCCACAATAGGTGGAGGTTGTCGAGGCTATTATTGTAGTGATTCCACCAACTCTTATAAAAAAACAGTTAGCCAGGCAAGCTCAACTAACGCTGGTTTTTGGGTTCATTGGAAGAATCCTGAACAAGTTTGAGATGATTCAATGGCTTCAGGGCCCTCAAATTCTTGGTGATGGAGGAGTAGTTGAAAGTACTTTTTACCTAGCTAAAGGGTTTTGTTCAATGAGATTCAAAAAGGCCTCTGATGTGGAAAAGATCCTCGACAAAGGGCCCCTAGTACTTAATAGGACTACGGTCTGTGTGGTGCCTTGGGAGCCAGTGTTCGACTCAGCTGAATCTCTACAAGGGTTCCATCCGGTCTGGGTGGAGTTTGTGGGACTGCCTAGCTGGCTGTGGGATAATCTCAGGATGCTCGCTAGTCAACTGGGCACTCCCTTATTTATACCTAGCAAGAGAGGGTTTGGCAGAACCTCAAACAGGGTTTGTATAGGATGGGATGTGGCTAAAACGCCACCTAAGAGCATGGTAATCAATGTCGGAGCTGGGCTTGTTACTATTCCGCTCAACTTTGGAACATACTTTGGAGCATGTTTTGAATGCAACAACTTTGGACACTTTGCCAAGGATTGCCCCTTGAAATCTAAGGGTACTGCAGTTCCGGCAGCACAGGCCACCAGTGTAATGGAAACCCAAAGCTGCCTCCTCTCTCCACGTGTCTCGGGTTTTCTTTTGCTTTGACTATTGCTCTTGCGGACTATCTTGGGCCCTTGTTTTGTTGCTCCAATTCTGAAAATGGTGCTACGTACACACATACCCTATGTCATTCTCCCATGTAGACTTTTCACCTTGCTTGAAATTGTTAACTTAGGGGACTTGGATTTTTGGCTTTCTAAAACAAGTCTTAGAGAAGAAGAGAGTTAAGTGTGCCCGCTCCTCAAGATGGCTAAGTGTCACTGGAAAGAGTTCTTAAAACCAGTTAAACTGTTCTTATGGCAAAGCAACACGAAATCCTCCAGGCCATGGCAATGGGCCCGGTGGGAATCAATTGCTCGACCGGTGAATCAAGGAGGCCTCGGAATTCTCAACCTTGTGCCCATGCAAAAGCTTGTTGCACCAAGTTTGTTGTTTCCTTGGCTAAACAGGATCAAGTTTGGGCTGTCATGGTTAGAGATATGATAGAAGCAGCTAAACCTGGCTCGGATGGTGGAAAGTGGAGAGGGGTGGAGGTTCATGACAAACTGTTAGCCCCGGAGTGGTCTACCTTAACACTGGGGGGTAGCTTGAGAGAATTGATAAGAAAATGTTGGAATTAGGGTTGCAGAGAAATACACACAGCTTGGAGAAGACGAAGGAAGCTCAAGGCACACAATAGAGAGTGTGTTACTTAGTGTGCAATGGAAAGATTGATAGCCCTAGAGTGATGGGCGTATATACAATGCACGGGGGAAAAAACCTCCTAAAGAGGGAAAAAATGCCCCGGCGTACCTAGTGTGTTCACACACATCACTACCACATGTATATGGTAACAAATCCCCCCTAGAGTGATGCGGTGAATGAGAGCTGGCACATGAGTAAAGGGAAGTGCCATGCCCTGAGGACAGGATCAGTCCACAAAGGGGAGTAAGCCCAAAGCTTTGCGAAAAGCTTCAAGATTCTCACGAGACAATGCCTTTGTGAAAAGATCTGCAAGGTTGTCCTATGTTGGCACATAAGCCAAGCTGATCTCTCCTGCTGAGAGCCTCTCCCTGACATAGTGGTAATGCACCTCAATGTGCTTTGTGCGAGCATGAAAAACTGGGTTCCTCACAACTGCCAATGCGCTCTAACTGTTAGTGTAGATAGTGTTGGCAGTGTCCTGTCCAGCACCCAAATCAACCATAAGGCGTCTCAGCCATACACACTCAATCGTAGCTGTGAAGATTGCCCTGTACTCAGCCTCACAACTCGAAGTGGCCACAGTAGGTTGCTTCTTGCTCAACCATGATATACATGAACTGCCAAGCATGAAACAAAAACCACTTGTGGACACTCGCGTGTCAAAACAACCAGCCCAATCTGAGTCCGAAAAAGCATGTAAGTCTGGCGGCAATGATTCCCCCTTGGGATAAAACAAGCCAAGATGTAAAGTGCCACTAAGGTAGCGGAAAATCCTCTTGACAGCGTGCCAATGCTTAGACCCTGGGCTATGCATAAATATGTTGACCTGTGAGACTACAAACTGAATATCTGGCCTCGTGTTGCATACATAAATGAGGCAGTCAACATCAGTTTGGTAAAGAGTGACATTCGCAGGATCGCCAACAACATGTAGACTCAACTTCAAACATGTTTCCATGGGAGTGGCAATAGGTTTGCAATCCTCAAGTCCAAACTTACATAGAAATGTCTCTATGTAACTTTTCTGACACAAGGCAATACCACCATCACACTGCTTAAACTGTATACCCAAGTAATGATGCAACAGTCCCAAATCTTTCATCTTGAAAGTAGCATTCAAATCAGCCTTAAATTCATCAATATGTCTCTCATTTGGTCCAGTGATCAGCAAATCATCAACATAAAGAACCACAATGAGAAATACATCATCCTCACGCTTTACATACAATGTGCTTTCTGTTGGACTGTTACAAAAGCCTCGTTTAACCAAATGAGTGTCAGCTTTCTCATACCAAGCACGAGGAGATTGCTTCAACCCATACAAAGCCTTCTTACATCTGCACACTTTGTCCTCTTGTCCTTTTATGACAAAACCGCGAGGTTGTGTTACATAAACTTCCTCAAATATGTCACCATTCAAGAAAGCGGTAACAATGTCTGGTTGATGTACATCCCAACCAAAATGAGCTGCCAATGAACATAGAAAATGCACAGTAGTCATACGACAAGTGGGAGCAAAAGTCTCTTCATAATCAATGCCTTTTTGTTGTGCATAACCCTTTGCAACAAGTCGAGCCTTATGGCGATCGATCTCACCATCCGGCTTGCGTTTCAACTTGTAAACCCACTTCGTACCAATGGCCTTTTTGCCAAGAGTCAAATCACATAAAGTCCATGTGTCATTTTCTATGAGTGCATCATATTCTGATTGCATGGCAGCCATCCAATTTTCTGAATTCTGTGCTTCATCAAAAGACAGAGGCTCCTCAACATCATGTAAACTAGACACAACCAAATCATAACAATCTGATGCACAAGATGCATGGCGAGAGCCTGAACGAGTACAACTAGACAAAGGTGCATCCAATTTACTGTTATGCAAAGTGTGCACCAGCCATGTTAACATACCTCTAGCCTGCTCATTTTCAGCCCTTTCCTCATCAAGTACATCATGTACATATGCATCAGTAATAGGCTGATCTAAAACATTTTCAGAAACCCCCATAGGCTGTACATTTGCCTCATTGGAACTTACATTCGTATTTCCGCCACTAAAAAGAGGCAACAAAGTGTCATAAATGTCCTGTGAGCTTACATTACTGTCTCTAGTACATGACAGCAAGGGCTAAACAGAATCTTCCACAAACACTACATCCCGAGAAACCAGAATACGTTTTGTTTGCGGATGATACAACCTGTAACCTTTTCTTTCAGCACTATAACCAACAAAAATAAATTTGACAGCCTTATCATCCAATTTTCTGCGCTGCACTTGTGGCACCAAAGCATATGCCAAACAGCCAAAAACACGCATGTGCTCAGTAGAAGGCTTTCTATCATGCCATGCTTCATATGGAGTAATAGACTGCAAAGCTTTCGTAGGACACCTGTTAAGTACATAAGTGACACACATGATGGCCTCAAGCCAAAAAGAATGCGGCAAAGCTTGCTTTTGACCATACATCGTGCCATTTCCGTAAGTGACATGTTTTTCCTCTCAGCAACACCATTTTTCTGAGGTGTATAAGGCACTGTACATTGGTGTTTTATCCCACGACTAGCCAGAAATGCATTAAATTCATGAGACATATACTCCCTCCCTCGATCGGAACGGAGGGTGCCCATAGTACATTTCGAGACATTTTCAGCCATAGCCAGAAATTGTTTGAGGCACATAAAAAATTCGGACTTCGCTTTAAGCGGAAATAACCATGCATGCCTGGAGTAATCATCAATGAAAGTCACGAAGTACAGGTAATTGCCCAAGGACGGAGTTTGGATGGGCCCACAAACATCACTATGCACAAGCTGCAATCTGCATGTGGCCCTAATTGAACCATCCTTTGGAAACTTAGAACGTTGCATTTTACCCAGAATACAGCCTTCACAAACATGTTTGGCAGGTGCTTCAAGAGGCGGCAAAGAAGCAACCATATGAGATTTTTGCAAACGCAGCAAACTGGTAAAATTCAGATGACCAAAACGTGCATGCCAAAGTTTTGCATTTGAAATAGCCCTTGAATCTGCAACAGCATTTGCAAAATTTTGTCCACACTTGTCATACAAAGTGAGCTTACAACCCACGGCACAAAAGCCCAGATGCAACAATTTCATCACCAAAACTGAGATCATGAACTGTACATCTGTCATCCACAAATTTGACTACAAGTCCAAGTCTAGCAAGCGTGGATACAGACAAGAGATTCTTCTTGATCCCAGGTACATAAAGTGCATCAACAAGTGTGAAGGAGCTGCCATTAGCAGCAATGAGCACAATCTTTCCAACTCCCTGAACTAGATAAGAGACGTTGTTGGCGCAAGTGGCTGAATTCCCATGAGGGACAAACTCGAGAGAGGTAAACAATTCACGATGTGAGGTAAAGTGCTTTGTAGCACCACTGTCGAAATACCACACATGTGAATCTGCAACTGACAAGTATGCATCATGGATAGTAGGATTGTAAGTGCACTCTGCGCTAAAAGCCCATTCTGCATCAACATCAACATTACAGTCTCCTTTCACAGAAGACTCAACAATGGCTGCATTTGTAGTGGAACCAGCATTTGCAGTGGAACCACCCTCTTTATTCTTAGCCTCTTTGGCCTTCAACTTAGGACACGACTTGATCAAGTGATCATGAGATTTACATTAATGGCAAGGCATCTTCTTTTTGCCCTTGTCACCAGAATTTCCAGACGAATTGCTGCCAGCAGAAGCATTAAGAACAAAATTTTTGCCACTCGTAGCAGAACCATAAGAAGTGGCTGCATTACTGTTACCGCCGTTTCTTTGAGAAGCAATAAAAGCCTGTTCAACTGCACGCTGCCTAGTCCTGTTTTTTATGGAATGTGACTCTTGCAACAGCAATGTGCATAATGCATCAAACTTGACAACTTCTGGATTTCCTTGGGTCATAAGTCTCCAAGTACTAGCAAAAGTCTGGTAAGAATCTGGTAAGGCATCAAGAACAGTCTGCACAAGGGAACTGTCTGAAATGACTTCTCCTGCAGAAATAAGTTGCTCATTGATATCCTTGACACTAGCAAGGAAAGTGTCCATATCATCTTCCTCATGCATAATCTTCGACTCCAGCTCTTTACGCAGCAAAGCAATTTTAGCCTCATTACGGCTTGCATAAAGACCTGCTAGAATATCCCAAGCCTGTTTTGCAGATTTTGATGAACGGATGTGAGGAACAATGGTGTGCTTCACAGACAACGCAATCAATGCATGAGCCTACGCATCCTTAACATCCCAACGAGCTTGTTCTGTCGTAGGCAAAACAACTCTAACAGCTGCGATCCTTGCAGCAAGACCTACAACATCCTCAACATCGCCTACATCCTTAGAACTAGGACGTAAGAAGTCAGATACTTCAAGAACTCCATTTTGCATTGGTCCCCCTGGTTGTCCAAAGTTATAGATCTGCCACAAACTCCCTATTGGATTGAGACAGCCAGGAACTGAATAACAAGGGTCTGAAGAAACTTGGGCACTTCTGGGACAGTGGCAACAAGAGTTGGAAAACCATTGACCTTTTGGTTACCTAGTACCAACTCAATAGCTTGGAGGTCTTGCTTGTCCACAAAGTGATGAAGGAGCTTGACAATTTAGTGATGCCAATCTGTGACTCGGAGTTTGACTGGAATGCCTAGAAATGGCTCGGAAGCAGTCTCTTATGGAAACCCCATCCTAAAAGCATATATCAGGCAATGATGCATAAGAAGAATTGGTCTAGCCCCCTTAACAAGATGTGGAAAAAGCAATGGCCGGAGGAAATGTGGGAGCAAGTAATGGAGAACATATGGAAGCCAAAGGTTACACAACACATGAAAGTCTTTCTATGGAAGGTAATTTGGGGTGCTCTACCGACGGGGGTGAAGATTCAGGAGTGAGGGATTGGATCAGATTGATGCTTGGGGTGCAGGATGGCTAGTGAAGATCTGGCCCACCTATTCATGCAGTGCCCAACTATCAAAGGCCTCGCAGGGAAAATATGCAAGTGGGTCGAAAAAAACATGGAAACTTAGTTTCTTCAAGACTGACCTTTTCCTGACAAAAAACCGAGCGATGGTGTAGGTAGGAGCATATGAGAACAATGCTCGCACAGCTCGCACCCAGTCAGGACCCACTTTGCCCTCAACTCTGAGCCAATGACCAACACGGCTCCCGTACAACCTTTCTACAATCCGCTACGACCCACCAACAGAGGGGAATGCCCTCAGCACATCTGCTTTCGGCCTGGTGCTACCTTGCCTTACTAGAATCTCTAGGGTGTCTAACGGTTTGTATCAGCTACATCTTCAAAAGACAGAAGGTAGAGCCATCGCCATCTTCATGTGATGGGCTTCACGCTCACAACTAAAAATCGCGCCTACAAGAACTAAAGTAAATAATCGCTTTTGCTAGTGCCCTTACTTTCTAAAGTAAGTAATCGCTTTTCAGCGTTTCTTCTCAAGCCTCCAATTTTGTTTACTTTTTGGCAAAGCAAAGGTGTTGCTTGTGTGGGCAACCTACTTTTTGTAATTTGGGTTAAGTTTGGAATAGAAGGGGGGGTGTCGATGAGGCCTTTGACCGCGCCATGGCGAGCTCATCTAAGCCGTCCTACGTCGAAGCAGTGGTGGTAGGCAAAGAGCAGCCCGATGCTCTGAAGGCTATCGTTCCCACAGGCGACTTTACGAAACTGAGCGCCGATGATAGCGATCAAAGCTCCCTTACTAATTTGAGTAAGGAGGAACTGAAACAAAGAAAGACGTAGGTGGAAAAAGACCTAGTGTCAATCCTTTGTGCACTATCATTGAACAAAAGGTCAGGCGAAGATTCGGCAACGCAGGAGGATGCTGCTGAAGTGGCCAAAGGGGACAGAGCTTTCCAACCACTCAAGAAGGCACTCCCGCAGCGTGTCGAGGTGGAAGATGCCGTTACGGTGGTTGTTCCCCCTGCCATTGTGAAAAGACAATTTGCGGAGGTTGCAAATTCCACTCTGGTCTTCGGGTTTATGGAGAGAGTTCCCAATAGAATTGAGCTCAGTACTGGCTCTGCAGTCCATTGGTTTTGAATCAGCACGGCTCGGTAATGTTCACCCAATATATAGCAAAAAGATTCGTGTCAGTTCAGTTTAACGACAATGCAATGGTTGAGAGGGTTTTGGCGAAAAGCCCACTGTGCCACCCTGTGGGGTAGCCTGTAATTTGCTTCTCTCTGTTGGGGTTAAGGCCTATGTGCCTTAACCGGTCGCCCAGGTCATGGGCGCCCGCCCACTGTTACCCTATACTTATAGTGAGTATACTGTATAGGGGGAGCTGCCACTTCACAGTCTCCCCACCCATATCTGTGTCGTGTGTCTCCTTCTCTCTCTCTCACTCTCTGTCTGTGGTGCTCCCCGATCCCCTTCAATTGGTATCAAAGTTATGGTGACCGCGGAGAGCACGACGGCTTTGAGAGCTTCGAGGCGATAGCTCGCTCGCTCTCGACGGTAGAGAGATCAAGAAAGCAGAAGACTTGCTGTGAGAATGCAATGGGAGCTCAGTTGAGAGTGATGTATGCTCTTGTGGAAGCTCAGAAAGGAGTGTGGAAGATTGTGTGTAAGTGAAGGTGCTGCCCTAAAAACTGTGTGCGCAGCAGCACTATTTTCAGATTCGTTTTTCTCCTTGTAGAATGCAGATATGAGAATTCTGTCGTTGGCGCCTATCCGTTTCGACGTGGTCTACAACTTTGCAGAAGAAACTTTTTGCAAATTCCTCACCGTTTTGCTGATATTCAGCTCAGACTGACTGTATACAGAAATTCCAGATTTTTTGTTGTCGCATTGTGTGAGAGTTTGATGCACTTTTGGAAGCACGGGAGATGCTTGATGTTGAGTGCATAAATTTTGAGCTGAAGATGCAATTGCAGCTTGTGTTAAGCTTGTGGTTTGAGGGTTTTTTGGTAGACTTGGGCAACGAAGTACGGAAACGTTTACACACCACCGAAGCGGTCTCTTGAGAGACGCAGTTTTTGGAGCACACAGGTGGAGCTTCTTTCACTGGTTTTCACTGGATACTTTGGCAGTGCTTTTGTGCTTGGATTCATGGTCTTTGTGGATGGTTTGCATATGGTTATGGCGCATGGTTGATGCCCATTATACATGCATTTTGGCGAGCACTTTCAAGTGCCGGTGAGCTCTCTTGAGAGCATTGTTTTCGCATTGATCAAGTTTCCGAATTGCAAATCTTTTGGCGCTTGCTTATGCGCGGTCACTCCGTTGATGTACGTTGAGTGCGGATTGCCATTGTATGTGAAAATGTGGAGCCATTTTGGCATTTCTACTCATTGGCATTGAGTAGTGTTATGGTTTATGGTAGAGATTGTACTTGAGTTGTTTGCTTAGTTTTCAGGGGAAATTCTATCGGATTTTTCCCAGATTCTCGCCATAGTTTGTGATCGAGTGTTTACTCTCACTTTGACAGGTTTTGTCAGTTTGGACACAGTTTTGTGTTTTTTGTATCCACTCTCGCAAGAGTGAGGAGTTGTGTATCTTTCTTTGCTTGCGACAGTGGTTTGCTCTCGGGTGGGAGAGTCTTGTGATCTCGAGCATTGTTTGCCATAGTTTTGCAGAGCTTATGCATGTATATTGAGTGTAGTTTGATGCGCATTGATTGCTCATTGTATTGAGCTTGCAGGACAATGGTTATTTTGTGTTGATAGCCATTGTGCGTCAAAACTCTGGCGAAATTTTCCCAGGAGTTTTATGCGTATCATTTATGCGATCTAGGTAGAGATTGCGGGTTGCACTCAGCATTTGCGTGCGGTGTTCTCTGCAGGTGGGAGATTTGTGCGTATGTATGCATCGATACCGCACAGTGTGGGCTTGGTGATTAGCTCACGGGTTTGACAGGCGTACAGTTATCTTGGCACACTCACAGGAGTGAGTATTGTGATGTATGCTTGTTTGGCTACGAGCTAGGTAGCCGGATTCGAGCACTAATGGCTTGAGGTTTTTCAGCAGGTTTACAAGTTTACAGGCAGGTTTGAGGGCTTATTTGGGCGCTGAATTTTCAGCCATTGTTTCCTCTTTGCAGGTGTCCATGTATGGCTCAGTTTGTAGGCTGATCTGGGACACGTTTGTGACTTGTTTATGCGGTTGTTTAAGAGCTGAATTTTGGGGCTGATTTGCAACCATATTTGCAGACTTTTGTTGATGCGATTCGAGCCAGTTTAGGGCTGATTTGGTTGACATTTGCTACTCATTGTTGGTTGCTCTTTTGCGAGCATTATGGCTGATTTTTCATTTGACTTCCAGCATTATGGTCTGACACAGTTTGATGGTATAGATTTTGTTGCTTGGAAGGAACATATGCTTGTTGCATTCACAGATTTGGGGCAGGATAAACCCTTGCATGGTTTATCGGCGAAGCCCAAGTCTATGCGTGATGATGATTGGCAGGATCTTGATGAGTTAGCAATGTCTACGATTCGTTTGCATCTGGTTGAGTCTGTTGACTGGTAGGTCTCAAGGGAGACTACAACTCATGCTTTATGGCAGAGTTTACATGCTATGTACGCGACATCCATGTCTACAGGGGAGTTTAGTCCCACTTCTATGTCCATGGGAGAGATTGGTCCCACACGCAAGTCTCAACGGCATAGAGACTTGACATGTTGGCATTGTGGACATAGAGGGCACATTAGGCGTCGATGTTTCAGGCGTTTGAGACAACGGAGGCGACAGATGCGTGATGCAGATTTGGGCATGACAGATGCTAGTGAGATCAGTACGGTGGTTACTGAGTATGCTTGTGACGGTGATGTCACATTTATATCTAGCTTGTCTTCAGACGATCTTATGTCTACGGATTGCATATCGGATTGCACATTGTCTTCACATTGGTTACTAGATTCAGATGCTACTTTCCATGTCACGTCGCATCGTGAGTGGTTTAGCACGTTTTCTAGTGGGAGACTTGGTTGTGTGCACATGGCTGATGGTGTTGTGTATGACATTGAGGGTGCAGGAGACGTATGTTTGTCCTTGCCCAGTGGTATGAGATTTACCCTGCGTCATGTGCGTTATGTGCCAGATCTGAGACGGGATTTGATCTCAGTCAGAAAGTTATGGGATAGTGGATGTCGGGTATCGCTGCTTGAGCGATCTTTTGCGTTGCATTTGGGTTTGCTAGTGATTGCGAGAGGTGCCAGGAGTGGTGCAGGTTACCCATTGCATGTGGATCACGCGAGAGACGGTGTTGTCTCTGTGATCACGCAGCCAAGTAGAGAGTGAGAGAGCAGGGGAGTCTCTTTTGCTTGTGGGTTGCAGGGTGCTTTGCATGGAGTGTAGAGCAGTGACCTTGTTGTGCAGGTTGCGTCTACGGATGCACAGGTAGAGCGGGACAGCTCTAGTGAGTCACAGCACGATGAGTCATCAGAGGTGATGACAGAGATGACTCACATGGATGCTGAGATGTCGGCTATTGTGGAGTCATTTCTTGATATGCTTATGCCAGAGCTTGATGCAGATTCAGGACAGATGGATACTCTTGGTACACATGTGATATGTGGTGGGCACGAGGAGTCACTCCAGAGCTCGGAGTCAGAGTGCCATGGTCTCTATGATGGGGGCAGGATTGCCATGAGTTGAGTTCTGAGTTGGAGGTGGCAAAGGTTGCTAGGGTTGCATCAACGTTCGGTGTCCTCATGTACGAGATGCTGATCTCGAGGCCCGACATAGCAGCTGCAGTGGGAGCATTTGCAACAGGGTTGATTAGTTGTTCGATGACTGATCTCGGCATAGAGCATAGGGGAGTTTTGCAGGTATTGGACCGATACTTGCAGGAGTGCATGAGCTCTTGTAGACTCTTTGCAGAGCTTGGAGCTAGCTCTGTGTGGCTTCCGCAGCGGGATGTTTATCTATCAGTAGAGCCGGATGCACTAGCTCATCGAGAGTCAGTGGGCATAGGTTGAGAGAATCTCTCACCTTCTATTAGTTGTACACTAGTAGATCTTGCTTAAAGGCACATTGGCCTTTAAGTGGGAGGTTGTTGGGGTTAAGGCCTATGTGCCTTGACCGGTCGCCCAGGTCATGGGCGCCCGCCCACTGTTACCCTATACTTATAGTGAGTATATTGTATAAGGGGGAGCTGCCACTTCACAGTCTCCCCACCCATATCTGTGTCGTGTGTCTCCTTCTCTCTCTCTCACTCTCTGTCTGTGGTGCTCCCCGATCCCCTTCACTCTCCATCACCTAGTCTGTAGGCTTTAGCCCCTCAGCAGGACACACCCTCACATAATGCCTGAATTTGTTGCATTTGAAGCATGCCCCGAAGAAGGTGTTAAAGTTCAGAGGAATGATCTTTAGTCCTGCCCCAACATTCACCACCAAGTTCTTTGGCTGTGGCTTCCGCAGATCCCACCAGATACAAACCTTGTTTGCTGCTACACCCAAGGCTCTGGCAGATGGCACAAAAAGTGGATCACCAAGCGAAGCTGCGAGGTCCTTCAAGTTCTTTCTAAGCCATACGGGGAGGTTGACAAACTCCACCCATACTGGGCAGAGATCCTTGAATGCTGCATTAGATTCAAACAGAGGGTCCCGAAGAGGAAGCAGACCGCATGGAAAAGACCTTCTCTGAGGAGGAATGCTCAGTAGCACTAAAAGCTCTTGGCAATGAAAAGTCCCCCACTTGGGATGGACTAACGACTGAATTCTTCAGGGAGTTTTGGGATGATCTCAAGAGTCCAGTCGCACGGATGGTCAATCAAGCTGTTTCGGAGGAGTCATTGGATGCAAGTGTTAAGAGAGGGCTTATCAAGCCCATCCCCAAACAGATCTGTTGCTCTCAACTTAAACATTAGCGTCCCATTACGAGATGTCAGTAGCATACAAAATTATTGCCAAGGTGATAGCTCTCAGAGACTTGCCCCCCTCCTAAGGCGGATCATCTCTCCCCATCAACACG
Source organism: Adiantum capillus-veneris (assembly GCF_014529385.1). Lineage (NCBI taxonomy): Eukaryota > Viridiplantae > Streptophyta > Polypodiopsida > Polypodiales > Pteridaceae > Adiantum > Adiantum capillus-veneris. Next base: position 28,314,361 of record NC_140940.1, on the reverse strand, counting down.
GGTTCATTAAAGGGACATCTATTTATGACAGTATATTGGCAGCAATGGTAGGAATAGAGTATGCATCCTTCTCCAAGCAAGAGTGCATCTTGCTGTAGCTGGACCTCGACAAATCCTATGATAGGATAGAATGGTCCTATATAAAAGAAGTCATGCCAGCTCTGGGCTTTGGGCCTCGCCTTTGTCGCCTCATACGCACACTAGGCGTTGGCAGCCAATCAGAGCTCCTGTTTAATGATAGAATTGTGGGCTCTTTTGAGGTTAAAAGATCTATTAAGCAAGGATGTCCCCTGGCCCCCTTGCTTTTCACCATCGGGTCACATCCTCTCATTACGATGCTCGAAGTGCTGCGCGGGGAGAGATTTAAGGTCTGGCATTATCGAGCAACGATAAGGGTACTGTCCAAAATATTTGCAGATGATTCTCTCCTATTCTTGAAGGCGTGCCCTCAAGTTGTCAGGAGATCTGTGGAGATTGTGCAAACATTTGCCGTGGCCTAGGGATCCAAGTGCAATATAGAGAAGTCAAGGCTTATCTCCCTATCGGAGAATGACTCTTTTGACCCTGCAGTCTAGACAGGAGAGATCATCTCAAAAGGGAGTGTATTCAGACACCTAGGAGCCCCCGTAGGGGTGGATGTAACCCACAAGCAAAGATTTCAATGGGTCCTTGAAAAGACAAGCTCAAAAAATGAGAAGATGGGAGTTTGTTATCCTCCCATTCCAAAGCCGGATTAGAGTGATTAATGCTTTTATGATCCCGTTTATTGCTTTCCTCAACCCCCAGCTCAAGATGGCTAAGTGTAACTAGAAAGAATCTTAAAACCAGTGAAAAGGTTTCTTTGGAAGAACAACACAAAAACCTCTCGGCCATGGCAGTGGGCTAGATGGGAGGTAGTTGCTCGCCCGGTAGACCAAGGAGGGCTCGGCATTCTTAACCCTGTATCCCATGCTGAGGCCCTTTATACCAAATTTATGGTTTCATTCGCTAAATAGGACCAAGCTTTGGCTATCATGACCAAGGAAATGCTTGATGTAGTAAAACTGGGATCGAAAGGGGGAAAGTGGAAGGAATTGTGATGCACGACAAACTTCTCGCCCCGAAGTGGTCTTATCTTAGATCTGGTGGACTCTCAGGGGAACTAATGAGGAAGTGCAAAAGAGCAGCTGAGGTTTTGGAATGGGGGGAAGCAACCAGATACTTTAAGAACTCCATTTTGCACTGGTCACCTTGGCTCTCTAAAATATTGGGGCCGCCGCAAAGCCCCTATTGGATAGAAATGGCAAGGAATGTGAATAATAAGGGGCTCGTTTGACTAGAGCAATTCTGGGATGGCAACAGGAAATGCTGGAAAACTGTTGACTCTTTAGCCATCCAATTTCAACTGAATGGCTTTGAGATCTTACTAGTCTACAGGGTGATGAAAGAGCTTGATAAGGTGGTGATGCCAATTTGTGAATCCAACTTTGAATGGGACGCTTGGAGATGGCCTGGGAGTAGCCACTTTTGGAAACCACATTCTAAAGGCATTTACCATGCATTAATGCACGAGGTTAATTGGCGTAGCCCCCTCAACAAATTATGGAAGAGGCACTGGACGGAAAAACGGTGGGAGGGAGTCATGGAGAACATCTGGAAGCCAAGGTGAAGATATTTTTGTGGAAAGTGATGTGGGGTGCTCTTCCGACGGGCGTAAAGATACAAGAAAGAGGAATCGGGTCCGATCGTTGCTCGGGGTGCAGAATAGCTAGTGAAGACCTAGCCCACCTTTTCATGGGATGCCAGGCAATCAGTGGCATGGCTGGGAAAATATGCAAGTGGATTCAAAGGACATGGCAAATTAAGTTCTTCAAGACTGGTCTGTTCTTTGGTAGTAACAGGTTGAGAAGTCCTGCTCTTCTTGTTTGCACTCAAATAATCAGTTACTACTTCTTTCACCATATTTTGCAAGCAAGGAACCACTGCGTGTTTGAGGGGGATGTGGCTGTGGCAAGCTTTTGTGAAATCATACAAAGAGCAAAGTGACGATCCATAGGATCGGAGGCAAAGAAGCCTCACATGACTGGTCTAGAACAATACATGTCATGATGACATCTTGTAATAAGTAAAGCCTAGGAGTAGTTGTGGTTTCTCTGTCAAAAGCAGAAAACTTGTAATCCTTTGACCCTCAAGGCTCGGTCTCGAGGTTGGTGTATATTTCTGATGTTCTTAATACTATCCACTCACAATTGTGAGTTTTGCAAAAAAAAAAAAAAAAAAAAGTTTCCCATGGGTCCTTTTCATTTCTTTGGGGCAACTAAAACTATAAAATTTAATTATTATCATATGAGATTTTATTCGTTACGATCGTTGTGATTTATTTGTTAGGTGGGCTTTAGATTGTTACCTCAATTTCCGCTCAAATTTGTAGAATTAAATAGAAACTTTTGCTGCCTTTTTAAAAAATATTTGCACTTGATTGATTTCATGCCTTTTGCTTTCAAAAGGTTAAGGGTGGGACATCATATATTGCAAAAACATGCAAATCATTACATCATATTACATGTAATATTTAATATTACATCATATTTTAATTTAATGTTCAAGAGAGAAAACGTGTAAAACTTCATCCGTTCTTCTTTTGTTGATTGGATCATTGGACCTACCTTTTCATATGATATAATGTAAAGTATTGAATTATTCCTTTGTTGGTCTTTTTTTTTTTAAATAGCAAAACTCACAATTGTGAGTGGATTATATTGAGCAGCCCAAAAAATTACAAGGTTTTGTCATGCTCATGTAAAGCCATGACAACATCCAGGGATCAAAATTACAACGGCTATCAGGGTAGCTACCCCTACCACCTCGCCTCCACATCCCGATCATAATTACAACGGCTATTAGGGCAGCCACTCCTACCGATGGCCAAGGTTTACCCCCGTCCCAGGTATTCCGTCTGCTGACAACAAGGCACAAGTAGTCCTACACCAATCCTCCGAGTGATGCTTGCGCCCGAGTGCCCATATTAGCACTTTGCTTTCCTGTATAATTTCTGCGAAGCTTGCCACCTCAAATCCTCCTTCAAAAACCCGACGGTTCCTTGTTTGCCATACATGATGCAAGAAGAAGTATCTGACAATCTGAGTGTTGACGAGGAGTGCAGGACTACCTGAGTTTTTACCTCCAAAGCATAGGTCAGTCTTGAAAAAACTAATTTTCCATGTTCTCTGGACCCACTTGCATACTTTCCCTGCGAGGCCTTTTATAGCTGGGCAGTCCATGAAAAGGTGGGCCATATCTTCCCTAGTCAACCTGCACCCCGAGCATCGATCTGACCCAATCCCTCTCTCCTGAATCTTCACCCCCGTCGGTAGAGCATCCCAAATAACCTTCCATAAGAAAGCCTTCATGTACTGTGGAACCTTTGGCTTCCATATGTTCTCCATTACATACTCCCACCTTTCCTCCGGCCATTGCTTTTTCCATAGCTTATTAAGGGGGCTAGACCAATTATTCTTTTGCGTCATTGTCTTATAAATGATTTTAGTATGGGGTTTCCACAAGAGACTGCTTCCTGGCCATTTCCAGGCTTTCCAGTCCAACTCCGAGTCACAGATTGGCATCACTAGATTGTCAAGTTCTTTCATCATTTTGTGAACAAGTAAGACCTCCAAGCTATTGAGTTGGTACTGGGCAATCATAAGGTCAATGGTTTTCCAACTCTTGTTGACACTGTCCCAAAAGTGCTCAAGTCGGATAAGACCCTTATTATTTAGCTTCCTTGCTGTCTCAATCCAATAGGGAGTTTGTGGCGGATCTACAACTCTGGAGAGCCAGGGGGACCAATGTAGGATGGAGTTCTTGAAGTATCTGGCTTCTTCCCGCCACTTTAAGACTCCTGCTACTCTATTGCATTTTCTTACCAATTCTCCTGAGCTGCCCCCCAGTCTTAAGGTAGACCACGCCGGGGTAAGTAGCTTGTCATGAAACTCCACTCCCCTCCACTTTCCTCCCTTTGAGCCAAGTTTAGTTGCTTCTATCATATCTCTGATCATAACTGCCCAAACTTGATCCTGTCTAGCCAAGGAAACAACAAATTTGGTGCAACAAGCTTCTGCATGGGTCATAGGGTTAAGAATCCCGAGGCCTCTTTGATTCCCCGGCCGAGCAACTGATTCCCAACTGGCCCATTGCCATGGCCTGGAAGATTTTGTGTTATTTTTCCATAAAAATGTTTCTATTGGTTCTAAGAACTCTTTCCAGTGACACTTAGCCATCTTGAGAAGCGGGCTAGTGAAGGCAATATAAGGAATCATGAAGGCATTCATCGCTTTTATCCGACTTGGGAATGGGAGAAGAGCATACTCCCACCTTCGCATTTTTGTTTTGATTTTTTCACGCACCCACTGGAATCTTTGCTTGTGAGTTACCTCCACCCCCAAGGGCGCTCCTAGATGTCTAAAGATCTTTCCTTTTGTGACAATCTCCCCTGACCATACAGAAGGATCATATGAGTCATTTTTTGATAGGGAGATCATTCTTGACTTCTCTATATTACACTGGGACCCCAAAGCTACTGAGAACATTTGTACAATCTCCAGAGCTTTTCTGATGACATGGGGGCACGCCTTCAAGAAGAGGAGACAATCATCTGCAAAAAGTTTTGCCAGGAGTTGCCTATTTCCTCGTAAAACAAGGCTTTGCACCTCCCCGCGTTCAACACTAGCTTCAAGAGTCGTATTAGAGGATGTGATCCTATGGCGAAAAGTAGGGGGGCAAGAGGGCATCCCTGTTTAATAGACCTTTTAACCTCAAAAGAGCCCACAATTCTACCGTAAATAGGAGCTCTGACTAGCTTCCAACCCCCATCACACATCTGACAGAGGCGCGGCCCAAAGCCAAGAGCTTCCATGATGGCTTCTATATATGTCCATGTTATTCTGTCATAGGCCTTGTCCAGGTCCAACTACAACAAAATGCACTCCTGCTTTGTTGGCCTTCTAAAACTAGTCTTACAGGACAAGGAGAGAGGGTAAATTTTTATATGTCTACATAAAAAGTCCTTGGTAAAGGGTTGGATTTTTATAAACCATTGGATAAAGCTTAGGGATTAGTGCCAAATGGCAAATTAATGATAATAAACTTTTCTATTAAATTATTTTGTTAGACCCTTGTAAGAGAGTGTTGACATTTGTGTACTTTTTAGGAGAATTAGTATTGTGTCAAATATTATTTTTTATATTTTTAAATTATATTATAATTTAAATAGTTTTTTATTATACTTTTTTTTAAACATAATATTTTATTGTGATACCACATGTTTTGAAATCTTAGTGTCGCTTCTATTTCTCTCTCACACAAAAAGAAGCCTTTTATTATGAAACTCTTCTCATTAGCCATATGTAGGCCATAGTAAATTTTCACCTTGTTTAACATTGTAAATGATAACTTGAGTGCAGATACTTCTTTGTACATAATGTATGGCAAACAAGGAACCGCCGTTGAAGGAGTTCCTGAAGTGGCAAGCTTCGTAGAAATTATACAAGAAAGCAGAGTGATAATATGGACGCTTGAGTGCAAGCAAAACTCTGATGATTGGTCTAGGGTTATATGTGCCTTGTTGTCAGCGAAATGCTTAGAAAAGGGGAAAATCTTGAAAACAGAAGATTTGTGAAGACCGTGATAATTAACCTTGTGTATGAAGGGCAAGGGGGCAGGTCGTTAGGGATGGCTCCCCAGATAGCCGATATAAGTATGGTCTTTGGATGATGTCATGGCTCGACAGAGCATGGCAAGTCCTTGTAATTTTTTTGAGATGGTCAATATAATTCACTCACAATTGTGAGTTTTGCTTTTTTTTTTTTAAACATTGTAAATGGGTCCTTACATTTGAAGACTCGTTAGACTTTCTTATCCTTTCTTTGCTTTATAGTGCTTTTACATTGTGGTCCCTTCCTTTAAAACCTCACTTGACTTCCTTTTGCTTTCTGTATTGGCTTGTTGAACAAGGTGAAGGATCTCCTTGGCATTCTAAAACAATTTCACACCAGGTCTGTAATTGGATGTTCACGTGTCCTAAGACACTTAAGTGTACTGTCTTCTCACGAGTTCTTTAGATTTAAATTATGTAGATAAAAATAAACTTTTGAGGTTTTGTTAATTATCTAATTAGTTAATGGCATTAAGAAATTTGAGGATTTTTTCTATGTCAAAATAAATCTTATACTAAGATAAAGATAATCATCTATAGCTTTTAATTATTTTTATATATTAATGAATCATTTCTAATAGGTAATAACAATTGAAAAAGAAAACATTATCCTCAAAGCGTAGCTTTTAATGCTTACTATATAACCCAAAAAATCAAAAATTTCAAACTGCTTACGAAGAGATATTTCATGGTTTTTCAAATATCATATCAAAGAATCAATGTGGTTTGAGTCCAAAACTGATTTTATAAGTTAAACCGATAACTACGTATATTTTTTGAATTCTAATATTACACAATCATACAAATTGATCCACATTTTGAAATTTTATCAAACAAAAATTTGTCAAAACATTAACTTTCTTGGAGTTCGGATTGTACGAATGCAAACACAGTTTGGAGATGGAGAGGAAGCTCGAGTACGCAATAGAGAATGTATCACTAAGTTTGTAAATACAATATAAAATTTCTCTAGAGTGATGGGTGTATATATAGAGCACGGGAAAAAAGAACTACCTAGTGAGGGAAAAAAGTACTCCAGTGGTACTAAGTGTGCTCACATACATCATTGATGTATACATGGTAACAAATCCCGTCTGAGGTAGCAATCAGTAATACCATCTAGCTTACATTTTAGCTTATAAACCCACTTTGTACCAATGGTCCATGTTCTTCACAAGTGTACCATATTCATTTTGCATAGTAGCCATCCACTTTTTTGAATTTTGTGCTTCATCAAACGTAAGGCGTTCCTCTTCGTGACACATACATGACACAACCAAAGCATAAGAATCAGATGCACAAGAAGCATGATGAGAACTTGTACGAGTACGATTAGGCAAAGGTGCATTCAATTATTGTCATGCAAAGAATGCACCAGCCATTTTGGCATACCTTTAACTTCCTCATTTTCAGCCATGTCCTCATCAAGTGTATAATTTATATCTATATCAGAAATAAGCTTACCTATGACATCACTTGAAGCCTGAATAGATTGAAAATTTATCTTAGTTGGACTTACATTTATATTCCCGCCATTGAAAAAAGGCAACAAGGTATCAAAAATATCATGTGAGCTTACACTTGTCTCTTTGTACATGACAACAAGGGCTGAGCTGCATCTTCCACAAAGACAATATCTCGAGAAGTAAAGATGCGTTTCAACTTCGGATGATTTAACTTGTAACCCTTCTCTTAGCATTACAACCAGCAAAGATACATTTGACAGCCTTACCATTCAATTTCTTGTTTTACGTTTGTAGCACTAGAGCATAAGTCAAGCAACCAAAAGCATGCAAGTGATCAATAAATGCCTTCTTATCATGCCATGCCTCATATGGAATTGTAGACTGCAAAGCTTTAGTGGGCCACTTGTTAAGTATGTAGGCAATACATGTTAAATACTATGGGTTCAAGGGAACTAAGGTCGGTAATGCCTAACCATAATGCATAACTGAGAGAGAGGAGTGTGAACAAATGATATGACTCAAGCAAATTAGGCTCCAAGATAGATTAGCTTGGACACATAAACACGATCTTGAGCTAAGTGCCAATGATCACAAGTTCATAAGAAGTGGGGGTGGTTATGGAGCGAGCTTTTTTTTTTTCCCAACCACCTCTACCTCCCATTGCCGCCCATTGCCACCCCTTACCACCCATGACAACCAACACCCTAGTCCACCACCGGAGGTTGGTGATGTTAGCCAACTACCACCATCTGCCACCCCTCCTCCTACCACCACCGCCCATTGCCGATGGTTCTCCTCCCACTCTTCCTTCTAGTGGGCTACTCAAGGACCTCCTCTCTCTCTCTCTCTCTCTCTCTCTCTCTCTCTCTCTCTCTCTCTCTCTCTCTCTCTTGCCCTCCCTCCCTCCCTCCCTCTCTCTCTCTCTCTCTCTCTCTCTCTCTCGCTACTCAAGGACCTCCTCTCTCTCTCTCTCTCTCTCTCTCTCTCATCACACACTTACTAATTGCATATCAAAAGACAACAATGATAGAATTCACTCTCTCTATCTCTCTTTCCTCTCTCTCTCTCTCTCTCTCTCTCTCTCTCTCTCTCTCTCTCTCTATCAATGTGTCTCTCTCTTTATTTTCTTGATTTAGTCTCTCTTTCTCTGTCACTTGTCTATCTCTACCCCCCCCCCCCCCCCCCCCCCCCCCCTCTCTCTCTCTCTCTCTCTCTCTCTCTCTCTCTCTCTCTCTCTCTCTCTCTCTCTGTCTAATTGCATATCAAAAGACAACAATGATAGAATTCATTTTGTTGAAAACTCAAAACAAATATCATCGTTTGCACAACTCAAGGTAAATCTGATAGCACAACAAATGCTACATTATTACAACAGTCTTTTTGCACTCAGTAAAGTTTTGAGCTCGTTATCAGCCAAACTAGACTGATGAATGAACATGTTGTTGTTTATGTCTATTCCAAACACTCTCAAGTAGATATAATGCAAGTGTTTGCAAGCCACATAGGTCATTCCTTCCCCTGACCTCCTTTCGAAGTCTCTGCAAGTACAACTAGGATTCCTAGCTACTGTGACTCGATATTTCTCACCACGTAACTTCGAGTTTGGTGTTACTGCTATGAAGACTTCATGCTTACCGATCTTTACCATTTCCACTTGTTCGATGACCATTTCTAGTCCTAAAGCACTGTCGATCCTTTTCGATGCCTCTTCAAAAACACCTGTCCTATACCTGCCTGCATGTCTTTGCCCTTGCACTTCCATAGTTTTTGTTGCGATATGAAACCCCGTTAGCTGCAAAGACTTTACTTCCAGCGTTGTTAAGTTCGTGCCCTGTGCCACTGGCCACTCAAGTGGAGGTCTTGGAGGTCGCATCACAATATATGGACATACATCCCACACATGTTTGACATCATCGCTACAAAACCATACCCATGTCTCATTGTTACGCCCCTCCCAGTTGCGTTTCCCACAAAAACTGGGTGCCGATGTTCCCTCTTTGCATAAATTCACCTTCTTCTTGCACTTTCCTCCTTTGATTTTTCCTTGGCAAGTGAACTTAGACCCCGGTTTGCACCTGCGGATTTCCCACATGGTGTCATTTATGTCAAACTCGATGGCCCTAATTGTCACCCCGTCATTCTCCTCGTCCATAGAGTGATCTTGGATTACCTGTGATGCATCTCCAAATGACAACTTTCGAGCCTTTCTTTGTCGAGCAACATTTTGAGTGACATACTCTGGCCTGTGTGAACTATTTGCCTCCTCGCCTATAACATTGCCGTATGTCTTGCGTCGCCTTGTCATTGTAACCCGATCTCCAAAAAACTCTGGCACCTTTGGAAGATTAGTTCCTCCAATTGCATCGTTCACAACACGGCTACTCTGTGATGGAGTAGATGTGTGAAATTGTCGTGAAGCTGCCTTGTCTCTCATCTTGCTTATGCTTGGTCCGCTTCCTATATACTTACCCTCTATATATGCCATTCTTTTGGATTGTTGAAGAAGAGTGTTCCCAATATCCGAAACTGTTGCATCTACAAAGAAATTTTAGGCTTGTGACCTTCACCTGCTAGCCATGAAGCGTGACGTGACTCTGAGAGATTTGTTCGAGGGACGACCTCGATGCAATAGTCATCCAAAGCCTTCAAAAAAATAAATTAATAATTTCATTAATATCATGAAGGGTCTAATTTAATGGACATCCTACAACCTATTCTAGAATAAATTTGAAAACTTAAACCAACAATTTCCTTCCTCCAATGAGGGTACCTCACATGCCACCAACTCAACCAGCACTCCATTGGGCCTAGATTCCCATCTTCCACCTTTCCTGTTGCCCACCAAGCTCGAATGAACCGATATTGGGCCTCTGCATCTTCACTGCTATGCGCACACCACCACATTCGACACAGTCGCTTGTACTCGTCTTGAAATGCATTGAGAACATATTTTGTGGTGTGGATCCCTAGACTTTGTTCCCAATGGAAAAGGCATGATCTCTCCCTACCTTTCATCAACATATATGGACCTCCATTGAAAATTGTGCGCACCGCATTCCAGTTTGCTTGGGCTTCACTGCCATAAAGCCAGAAAAATCTGGTGGGGGCACCCCATTGCGCTCTAGCACGTTGATCATTTGTTGCCAAAATATCATATGTGTTGTAGTGTCCTCTTCTTTCATCTCACATATGGCAATTGTCATTAATTCTTGGACACTGAACATCAACACAAAGCCACATGAAATTTTGAGTATGTGTCAATATGTGTTTAGTATTCTAGAATTTGTTCTATAATAGGTTGTAGGATGTATTGAACGTAAAATTAAAAGAATTAACTTAAAACTTGCCTTGGATCGTAAACATGGGCTGCCATGGTTGTCCATCCTTCTACCCGTCGAATGTGATCAAAGCAAAACCACGCTCTTTTTAGATCTCCGTTTCCATTTCTTCGCATTCTATTGACAAGGTCTATGCCTGAGCCAGGACCTGTTTGTCGACATCTTGAATACAAAACATCTATCCTCCTCTCTATTAGATTGACCTGGAAAAAGAATTCTGTGGATAAACACAAATGTCTAGCGTCTCTTTAAGTCAATTATCAATGAATCCTCTCCACAAGGACCCTCTAGACACCATTCTAGTAGATGAAAATCCTGAGAAGGCAATTGAAAACCCACCACATACGCTTGTCACAGTAAGGAGTTACGATGGAGCGAGCAACGACAATGTGCTCCTCATGAATTTACTCCCATATCTAGAAGGTCTTCATGCATATGTTGGGTTAGCAACGGATTATATCAAGAACACACCTTTCAAACAGGGTACGCAATGTGTGTCATAGGATTCATTTAATAGGTGATTGGTTTCAAATACTGTCTTCTACGACTTCTTAGTAAACTTTTAGTATTAATGTAGTCTTTGCTAAGAGCATTGTCCCTAACGAAAATTTGATTGTAGTTTCTGCAGCGCATGGTGGGAAAGTTGAGCACACGATGGATGCGACATGTGGTCTTGGAGGAGATGCGGTCATGGCACATCCTAAAATGTGATGAGGGAACAAGAACATTGTGTACACAGCAATGTTTAGCTGATGTGTTGTAACTGAACGTCATTAACTAAATAAAAATATTTGGGTCATTTTTTAGTCTCCTCTTTTTGTCTTTGTTTTAATCTATTTGGATTTAGATGTGTACATGTGATAAGGGACCAAGATAATTGTGTACACAACATTGTTTAGTTGTTAACGTCATCAAATAAATACAGTTATCTGGGTCACTTATTACTATCCACTCTCTATCTTTGTTTTAATCTATTTGGTTTTAGATATGTACAGAAGAGAGAGAGAGAGAGAGAGAGAGAGAGAGAGAGAGAGAGAGAGAGAGAGAGAGAGAGAATGGTTTAGAGAGAGAGAGAGAGAATGCAAATATTGTAGCCTAAATGATTTTAGCATGCGATAGCGTGAACATGCACCCAGGTCAGAGTAATTGTTTTCTTTTTTGTTAAATTGGATAAAAAACCACATGGCAATGTGGGGGGAGGGGTAGGGATTGGTGCGGTAGATGAGAATAGAGAGGGTAGTAGCAGATGGAGAGATGGAGAGAGAGAGGGGGGGGTATAGGGGTTAGAAAAACATATTGCAATGTGGGGGGCGGTATGCGGAATAGTGTGGAAAAAGAGAAGAGAGAAGGTCTGAGGAGAAGCACAGAGAGATAGATAGATAATTCTATTATCGTCCTGGGAGGTCAAATATGACCTATGGGACCAAATGAACATGTCACGTGGTGTGAGCAGAGTTCATAAGTGACTCTCGATGCTCAAAAATGGCTGAAATGAGCGTCGCAACAGAGAGTCCACATCGTGGTTGGGAGAGGAAGGTATGTAGGGAGAGATCATGGCTGAATATATGGGGAAAAGAGGACCTAATGTGGTCAAAAGCTGAGCACTCAAGTAGTGTGTGGTACTCACTCTCTCGCACTTGACGAGGGCATAAGGTGCAAAGTCGATGACACTCCTCGCCAGTGCCCCAACGTCCTGTCTCACAGCGTAGAATGGGAGCTAAGACGAATGGAGGCAATGGTGCGGATCGCACTCAACGGGATGGGCTCAAGGATGTAGGAATGGGTTTGGTAACCTCGTTCCGAGAAGAAGAGAGATTTGTAGTTTGGGGCAACGTGTGTGGTGTAATGGCTGAAGCGAGAACCTCTGGATTTCTCCCAAGCCGTGATACATTGGCGTTGTAAGAAGGCCTCATTAACTTGGGAGTCGATCGACGCATCCTTGACCAAGTGACATGCATCCCATCTTCCAAACCATTTCTTGATATCAAGCATCCACCCCGAACTTAGTATTTTGCTCTTGCATGTCTTTTGAACCATTTGACTTGCTTCATATGCGATTCTAGGAAGTCGATGCAAAGGGCTACGTTGTGTCTTACGCATGTACTCCACAACCCTTTGCATGCCCAAGACCTCAATGAGAAGCAATCCGGACTCAAGAAGTAAGAGCATGTAGGGTGTTTGTGTCTTGACTTGGAGAAAGTTGGTGAGAAAACGCTTTTGGACATTCTCAAACTCTTTCCAAGTAGACTTCCCGATGCTTCCACCCCACACCTCCACTCCATAAAGAAGCACCGGTGTCACCAATGTGTCAAAGAGGTACTTTTTGAGAGCCCAACACTTGATCTCTCCTGCATTGCACATGTTCTCAAATGCATAATAGGCCCTCTTTCCGGCTTCCAAGCGACGCATTGTACAATCCTTCCATTTATGATTGGATGGAACCTCAAGGCCAAGGTACTTGAAGTGATCTACCACTTCAAGTTTCTCATTGTTATATACAATGCATGGATTTTCATCATTGAGGGTCTTTACAAGCATAACCTTGATTTTGGATCCATTCATGATCAGCCCGCTATGTAGGCAAAATCGTTCCAAGACACTCATAAGCTTTTGTGCATCTTCTAAGGTATGTGCCAAGAGCACTACATCATCGGCATAAAGCAAAAGCATGATCACCGCATTTCCGATCTTAACCTCTTCTATGCCTTCTTGCTGCATAAAGTCAAGAACCATGCATTCCAATTCATCAATGAGTAGCCCAAAGAGGGTTGGGGAAAGTGGGCATCCTTGTTTGACACCAATAGTGCTTGCAAAAAATTCTGAAATTCCATCTCCCATACGTAATCGACGTATCACTTTTTGGTAGATGCGAAAAACTGCATGCATAAATTCTCTCGGCACTTGAAGGCTTTGCATACGTCTCCAAAGATTTCCTCGCGGTACCATGTCAAAAGCTTTCTTGAAATCCACAAAGCAACAATACAACTTTTTTCCTTTCAATCGAGACGCTTCCATAAGAACTCGAAGAGTGACAAGGTGATCAATAGTGCTATGATGCTTTCGAAAACCTGCTTGGCCAAGTTCACGTTTGCCATTCTTTTTAGCCCATTCACTTATCTTCATCTCCATGATACATCCAAATAACTTTGCCATTAAAGAACCAACCATTATAGTGCGATAGTTGTTCACATTATTTACATCTCCTCCTTTGTGCAAAGGTTTGATCCAATTTGCACTCCAATCATGAGGCATGCCATTCTGAAGTGCAAGGTTAAACAGCATATCCAATATCGTGTTTTCTTGCTTTTCCATTTAATCATTTCAGCCTTGACACCTTGAAGGTCACCTGCCTTGCGAGTAGCAAGTTTCTCAATCGCGCGGCATACATCTTCAATGGTAAAGAAGGGAGACATAAACGGAAGGGAGCTACAACACTCCATCTTATCAACATTGGGTTGCTCATAGAGGTTCTTACAATGCATATACATATCCTCAAGAGTTAAGTCACCAAAACTCTCAACGCGCTTGCCTTTTAGATTTTGCCAAAACTTGCCACATGCATGTGCTTTCTCTTGTGCTAAAAGAAGTTGTTTTTCGACTTCCCACCGTCTCCTCTTCTTTTGAACAAGTGCTTTGTATGTGTGTGAACATTCCAAGTAAACTTCCTTGTCTTTGATTGCATCCAATCTTAGCAAGTGTTTTCGGGCTTGACTACATTCCATGTCAAACCATTTCTTCTTGGTGCTACCCTTCTTAGACCTTTTGCAAGACATGTGTTTCACCGAAAAGCATTCCTTCGCACAAGAGAAAATTACTTCTTTGAAAACTTTCCACTTGCATTCTAATGTTGGGCTCTCTTGATGCTCTATCATGCTTAACATTTGGTCCACCATATCAGCATATATAAGTGCTCGTTTGAAGTCTAGACGTAGGTACAAATGATTCACATCATGATTGGAAGCTACATGCTCGGGCCGTTTACCACACTTGAGGTCAATACATAACATCCTATGATCCGATTCCGGATTCCATTCACCAAGAGAGAGAGAGAGAGAGAGAGAGAATATTCTAGCCTAAATGATTTTAGCATGCGATAGCGTGAACATGCACCCAAGTCAGAGTAGTTGTTTTCTTTTTGGTTCAATTAGATAAAAAAACATATTGCAATGTGGGTGGCAGTATGCGAAATAGTGTGGAAAAGGAGAAGAGTGAAGGTCTGAGGAGGAGTAGAGATAGAGAGAGAGAGAGAGAGAGAGAGAGAGAGAGAGAGAGAGAGAGAGAGAGAGATGAGGTAGAGGAGAGGGAGAGGGAGAGGGAGAGAGAGAGATAGAGAGATGGGGTAGGCATGGAGAGAGAGAGAGAGAGAGAGAGAGAGAGAGAGAGAGAGAGAGAGAGAGAGATGAAAGAGGAGAGAGAGAGAGAGAGAGAGAGAGAGAGAGAGAGAGAGGAAAGAGAAAAGAGAGAGACGGAGAGAGAGAGAGAGAGAGAGAGAAAAGAGAGGGAGGAATGAGGTAGAAGAGAGGGATGAGTAAGGAGGAAGAGGATGGCGGCTAGAGGAGGTGATGGAGGAAGAAGGTGGAGGGGAGGGAGGATGTTGGAGGAGGAGAAGCAAGTGGAGGGGAGGAGGCACATGGGCGGCAAGAGGAGGAAGGAGAGCTAAGGAGGGCAGCAAAAAAAAAAAAAAAAAAAAAACTCATTCCTAAGCTCGCTCAAAGACCTAACTCATAAGAAGCTTTGCACCTCATGTACACAAGCTTGGATGATTTTCATTGAAAAATGGGCCTCTTTTATACGAGGCCATACATTGTTAAATTGCATGTGGGTTTTGTGCCCTTCACTCTGCACCAAACTTACCACAATCCTCAACACCCCCTCTCAAAGATACAATCTGTGCACTTTCCTAATCCCTTTACTCCACAATGAGTAGCCCAAAAAAGATGCTCCAGACTTCTATCATCTAGCCCGTATTTCCCATCCCTATAGATTAGCCCAGGTCTTGACATGTGCATACATACATCATGGGGACTTACAACATATTCTAAAATAGATTCTCAACCATCCTTGTAGTCCCTTCCCATGTTGGTGCCTCTTCTTCTCCTTCCTCTTCTCTTCTTCCAATGAAACTTGCCTCTTGTTTGGGACCATCTCTAGCAAAATGTCATGGTTGTCCACATCTATGACAGATAATTGTCCTCTTTTTTCACCTCGTCTCGTCCTCTTTCTCTTGTCATGGTTGCTCTTCCTCCTTTGAATCCACCTTGATTGAAGAACACTTGATCTCTTGGTACTTCTGCTAGACCTGCACCGTCTGGCTCAGTCTTGTGCTTTGAATCAAATATATTCCAAGGGTGCCGCAATTACTTCATCGAGCTTCTTTTCCATATTTTGCAAAGTTGACACAAGAATGTCAAGTGGTGCTTTGTCAATACTGTTAAGTAGAATTGTTGTGGCCTCATCATCAGTGATGGGCACTAGCGCGAAGTGTGCGTGTATGGAAGCATGCAAGAGAGAGAAGGAGAAAGGGGGAAGGGGATGAAGGAGAAGCTGCACAGGGAGTTGGGTTAGTGGAGAGGGTTGGATTAGTGGAGAGGAAAGTGAGAGAGTGGTCAACTCTCTCACTTTCTCTCCCTATATTGATTAGGAAAAGAAAAGGTAAGGGTGATTTCCCATGGCCACCTGGCCTACACCCCAACAACCTCCCATTTGAAGGTCATGGTGGCCAATATGAAGTTCTACGCTGTTATAGAATTGATATTTATCCATTTACTGCAATTGACAGGTGGAAAAAGCATTAGCAGATAATGGATTGTGCAAAGGATATTATATTTTATGTATATTTGATTATTCAAGTACTCTTTATGAGATTTGGCCATTTATGACCGGCCGGCCAGTTTGTACTCATTTTTGGGCATTCAAAAAATCTATAAATAAATACGTGCAAGAGGGAAATGCTCACTCTTGCACTGGGGGAGATTGCACCCAGTGCTTGTGTATATTCTTCTCTCCTCCCCTCTCTTCTCTCTCGCCGTGCCAGGCGTAGCACTCCGCTCTCGGAGGTGCGCTTGCGCATGTTCTCTTCCTCTCTCTCGCACTCTGTCTCTCTCTGTTCGTGTATCTCGCGATTATGCGTCTATGTGGTTGCCAGGTATGTCGATTAGTCTTTTCTATGGTTTGTAGTATGCTATTTCGGGTATTTTGCAGGGAACTCCACGCCTCCGGCTGTAGTAGTGGTATCAGAGCATAGGTAACGCTCTTGGTAACAAGCAGTCATCGAAGACCTGAATTTGGTATCCAAAAAAGGTGCACAATTTTCTTTCTAAAAATGTAGATCTTTGCAGTCAAGTACCATAGATAAGTGCAATTATACAACTCTAATTAGCTTCATGCGATTTTATCTTGATTGACATGTTTTTGGAAAAATCTTTGAAATTTCTGGGGAGGTCAAGGGAGCCCAATATGATCATGGCAAAATAGGATATAGGATTTTCTCGTATGTAGCGCTAAAACAAGTAGAAGAAGTCTCTGTAGTTTGGAAAATAGAGGTGTCTGTGTACAAATCTTGAAGTGGAAGAGAGGAAGTTGATGAGGCAATGATTGTGTTGATCATTGATCATTGAAACTAATCATTGGAGCTAGATGTGAGTTTTTATTTCTTTCTTTTGAATCGGTGAGTCTGCAAAGAAGTCTGGAATGAGGTAAAGCTTTGGAAAGAGAGCATTCTCTATGTATGGAAGTTTTGCACAAGGGAAGCAGGGATCAGCTGGCCCGATCTCGATTCCATCAAGCCATGAAGGCACCATCTTTTTCGGGATAATTGAGTGCTATAAACTGTTCGGGGGCTGACTCATGGCATGCCATAACAGAAGGAGGCTCAATAGGTGGCTACCCAAGCTACACACACACACACACAACCCACAATGCTAAATTCGAGGCTGATTTTGAGCTGATTTAGCACAGATAAAGAGCATTGCACAACAGGTGGATCAAAAGAGCTCTGAGCTATAAAAGGCAGAGCTTGAAGAGGAAAGGTAGAGAAGCGCCCTGGTGCAGAGTACCAAAGAGAATGACGGGCTGATCCATTTGCATGATTGTTGCTTGATCTAGTGAAGCTACCAGAGGCAGCGTGAGGCTCCATAGTGCACACACACCCTACAAGGCGCCCCCTCTTCCACACAACACCTCTCGACCATTTCAATAGAGAGCTCAAATGCTACACAGAGCCAGTGAAATCAGCCTGCCTCTCGCTCCTTTTCCTTACCTGACAACCACATGCACACCCTTTCGATTGCATGGTATGCGTGCCAACCACGTCAACGTACGTTATCAGTTCTCTCTAATGGGTTGCATGTAGGTCAGCATGAAGTCGCCCAAGCCACCTACTAATGCATGACCACTGGTATCTCACTCTCTCTTTCTCTCTTATCTTGCGTTTGCAACACATATGCACACAGACTCTCTCTCTCGTCAACCATGCAGCCACACGACCCACAACCAGCTGTCGTCCAGCCACTCTCTCTTTTTCATCACCTAACAGTCAAAAACACACACACGCAAATTTCCCTCTTGGCACCGCCCTTGCTTTCTCCCTTCTCCTCCCACCCTTAATGCATGCAGTGCAACAAAAGCTTCACCCTCTAGGCCCGCTATACAGTACCTTTTGAAGCGGTAACTGACAAGGGTTTCCAACTTGTCCTTCCCTGCGTGTGCGTCGGCAGCTGAAAAGCAAGCAGTGCAGTAGTCGATGATGCACCCGATTGTACTGTTAGAGATGCGTGCCACGACGCTACATGCAGAAGCCCTCCAGTCCACAGAGGAGATGGCAGATGTGCCGAGGGAGCTCTCTCTTGCGACCGAAGACTCGCCATTGCTGTCAAGCTTCAAGCTGGGTACAAGCCTCTTCCAAGGGCCACCGTGCTCTCCGGCTCTTGCTCAGTGGGTGCAGGGAAACCCTTGCGCGTGCCTCAGACATGCTCGAACACCTTGAGGTAGGCGGCGGCTTTCGCTCGTTCTACGGAGTGAAGCAGTTGATCCTGGCATGCATATGGTGGCGATAAGCGAGTGCTATAGATGGTGGCACTTTCAAGAGACGAAGAAGAGAGCAGAAACCTCTAACCAGCAATACGCCTTGAACCTCTCTCTCTCTCTCTCTCTCTCTCTCTCTCTCTCTCTCGTTCATGGGAGTTCTCTGGTCAGTGCAGGTGGCAAGCTCTCCAGCAAGGATGGGCCCTATAGCGTACTGTGAAGCCACATTGATTAGGCTCTCAGCAGATCTATTCGAAGCAGCTTGTGGGCGTTGCAGGAGCTCTCACCACCGATGCTCACTGCTTGGACTGCGTCCTCTTCGAACTAGGCTTTTCAAGTCCACAAATGACTTTCTCGATGAAAGGGAGTATGCAGAGTGGGAGACCTTCGAAATCGGGCAAACATGCCTGTAGGCATATGTTGGAGCTGTTAGCCCCTGAGGGCGGCAGGTCTAATTGCAAGCCCCCTGGCTAATTCGCCTCCGGCTCTGCTGCCCTCTACCCCCGCCTCACCTCGGCCTTGGCTTCCCCAGCAGATGCACAGGCTGCAGCCCAAGCACGAGCATGGGACGGCAACTGGCGTCTGGCGTGCACCAATGGTTTGTGCATGCAAATTACCGGACATGAACCCCAACAGTACTTCGGCCCCAGCTTTTCAACCATCAACCCTTCGACACGCCACATTCCTCTCTGGCACACACCAGTTTCTCTCCATCCGTCACTTCGGCCCCAGCTTTTCAACCATCAACCCTTCGACACGCCACATTCCTCTCTGGCACACACCAGTTTCTCTCCATCCGTCAGTCACGACCACCTCTATCTTGAGCCCGACACACACACGCACACCCAAGAACAACAACAACAACAAAAATAACACGTTATATTAATTGTCTTCACAAGGCCAAAATGTCATTCCAGATCACATTAGTGATACAATCTTGCAAGATCTAATACAATGTCTCAAGACACAATCAAATTAAGTAAAATACAGGCTAAAATTGAACATCAGTGTCTAGGGATGGCTGGAATCGAGCGCTATCCGAGGCTGTATTGCATTAGGCACTTGTGACCAGAAACACGAACGACGAGCCGACGCGTGAAGATGGTGTTGAAAGCATTAATTTATGTGTCCCTAGCTACAGTTCAACTGCAAGGGTTGTTTTCAACCTATCGAGAGGGCACTACTTTAGGGGAGGTGTTTTATACGAAATCTGACACAGTATTGAATTTTATTAGAATTATGTGGAGCGAGTAGGAGAGCCACTGCATGTAGATTCTAGGTAATCATTTGGACCTGAAAGAATTCTAGAATCCTTCTTTCCCTACTAATGTTCGCTTTATTATTATTTATTTATTTTTTTATTGTCAAAGGTGGTGGGTGAAATCTCATGCTGCTTCTGTTAGGATTATAGTCGTATTGGTTATGTCGGTCTTTCCGGCATTGGTTTCAATCCACAAGGATTGTATTCGTTTGGTCTCACACGTAATTTTAGCAATTCTAAAAACGGTTAATATAACATTTCATTTCATTTTCTCTCTCTCCTTCCCCCCTCAACCAAAGTGCGGGCCCTACCTTTGTATTCGATTGTCCCCAACCTCGCAAGTCACTGACCTAGCCTCTTGCCCTCCACACACACTCATTCGTCAATTTGACACACACTCACACAAACACACACACACACACACACACACACACACACACACACACACACACACACACACATGACATACTATAAGTGTTCTATATGGTATTTCATAGCTTGAAGTTAATGTTCGTGGCTACGTGGTGTGGGATTTGTGTGTCTATATTTAAGGTGGCGATAAGCGCTGCTATGTCTCTTGGTAATTTAGTGTTTGTTGTATCCATTCAAAGATGACCATCCAAAGTAGTTCCTACGAAATTTTTCATGAGAAATTCTCTTTGAATCAGAGTACTCATAGCAATGTTTGTTGGTCGAGTTAGGGCTTGCCAAAAACAATTTTTCTAACTAAAGACCATAAGGGCACACCTAAAGCTGTTTTGTTTTTAGGTCAAAACTCAAAGGTTTTCAAGTATTCACACTAAAACTTATAAAACTTTGCCGATTTATGTGAAGGAAAGCATGGAATCTAGCCGATGTTTTGCTGTTTTAACTACTTTCAATAACACTGGTGAAATTTTACTAATTTTCTTGAGACAAAAATCAATGGTTTAAACACTTACTCACATATACAGTCCACCTCACCGATATCTGACATCCATCTGTACGACTTGAATTTTGGTTTGTTCTAATTTGCATAACATTACTCACATGATGAATTTTGTTGTTGACCTTTGTTTTCAAGAAATTGTTTAGCATTTGCTGATTTGAGTCACTTCTGCAAACCACCTCCAGGTACGTAATTTCTCGTTGTTTTCCATGTTATTTTAATTCTCCTTAATGAGTCCATTCCTATATATATCTACGGCTATCATATTTCTTAAGATCACATCACTTACGCAACATATCTCGTCTGCCTATACTGCAATGACATCCCTTAACATATTCCTACAATAATACTCACTTTCTCTACTTGCTTGGAAGTTTATATTGTTGGTGCATATATTTAAGGACACAACGTCAAGCAGTTTGCAATAAGTATAATACCATTGGACAATTTGAAAGCAAAAAGATCTTTTACTTCCTTGCATTTTCTTATGGCATATGAGATTAAAAATCCCTAAAGTTTTGGCTTGTGCTTCAATGCATGTAATTTCTACTGAGAGGATTTGGCATTAAGCTACGCAGCTACTCATATGAGTTGCGGTCTTTTGAGTTAGTGAAAAAAAATTTGTAAGTTCTCTGCTACTCAACTACACTCTAATGTGGTGTCACACAGATAGTACATGTTTTGTCTTTTTATGTCTTGTCTAGTCCATTGGTCACATGCACACAGATCCGCCGATTTAGGCAACACACTGAAAAATTACAGATTCATGATAGCGGAAAAAAGAGCAGTGCAATCGGGTGGCCTCTGTACTCGTGCACACTCCACAAACCACGCTTCATGCAAACAAGCAAAGAACAAAACAAAGGGGGCACCACCCTAAATTAAGAGATTTAGGGACCTCACACATAGTGCACATAGGCAAGTGAGACTTCTGGCATTATATATGATGGCATCAAAACATATGGCAAAACACATAGAAACGAAGCTTAGGGACCTTATGTAGCATATATATACACAAGACATCAGCTTAACAATACAACGGCATCTGATCATACATAACAAGGATATAGAGAAGCAAGCCAAGGATGGCATAATCCCTTGTCAAAAACAATCAACCCAGCAAGTAGGTATGATCCTACTAGTAACACATCAATACCTTAGAGAATGATGGCGAGGATGGTGGCCATGGAGCATGAGAGAAGACTCCTTATTTAGGTTTTAGGGCTAGTAGTGTAGCATACTAGAGGGAGAGAGAGAGAGGGAGAGAGATTAGAGCTCCATCCATAGCTCCTCGTTGTGAGCAATGTCGTCATAGCTTCGCTGCTTGGTGAAGTGAGTGAAGTGTTGGTTTTGAGTGAGAGAAGGCCTCCTTATATAGGTTTCTGAGAGGGTTTAGGATTAGGGATAAACATGCTTAAATCCGCTGATTGGGGTTACTTTTTGCTTAGGGTGGTCAACAGATTGAGGTCACCTGATATGTCACCATCAAGATATTCTCTAGAGTGATGTGAGAGGGGAGGATAAATGCTGATTTTTTCTGATTGTGACACATGGGGATAAGGCCTTGACCAGCATTTAAGAGCAGGTAAGGTGGCTGTTGAAACTGGAGGTTCTGCACATGTCAGGGGGGGACCTGCGGGGGGGGGGGGGGGGGGGGGGCAGTTGGGTCCTCCTGAATATCAAATTCTCAAAAAATCCTCAACCATGGCTTCTTTTGACATGTGTTCTTTGAAAAAATCAGCATGTCTCTTTTCAACTCAAAAGTCTTTATCCTGTTGACTCACCTTTACCATAAGATTTTCTCCTTTTCTCCTCCTGTAACTGCATTGTTGATGCCCAATCACTGCATCTAGTAACAGTGAACTATTACCTACCAAATACTTATGGTGCAGTAAAAAATATTTACCATGGGTAAAAAAAGTTACTGTAGGTAAAAAGTGATTTGTATTTACCATGTAGGTGAAAAATATTTACTGTAGGTAAAAAATATTTACTGTCGGTAAAAAAGTGAAAACGGAGTATGCTGTGCTGTGAGTCCACACGAACATCCTCGTGTAAATTTCACTAGAAATTCACACCTAGAATGGGCTATTCTGTAAGATATAGGTTGTAGGCATGCATAAGAGCTCGTTCCCACGTATCTTCTGTCCATGGCACTTTTTACTCTTTGGTGCTTGTGAAGTAGATTTTTCTTCTCTTTCGAGATCCCTTGGACTAGAGTATCTTCATCTCCCCAACAACTGACTGTGCCTTTATTCCATCTTCCGAAGGGGTCCTAAAAACCATGCATCATATAGCCCTCCCCCTTAAGCTAGAGGTATTTGATGCCTCTAGCTGTAGGTTGTGCTACAATAGGGTTCTCTTGAATACTTACCCACCTGGTACCAATTGAATTTGCCATGTTACTGCTTTCTTGGCTGATACACCTTGTTTAGTCCTTTCTGATGAATAATTGTATCCATCCATGACTAACAACTGGTCTCCTAGACCCTTGAAAGCCATACCCCATCCATTGTCAATATCCGCTTTCACTGGTAGCATTCTCTTTTTTCTTTTTTTCTTCTCTTTTTTTCCTTTTTTTTTTTTCTAAAACGACTATGTACATGATTGTTACCTTAGTTGGAGCTCGAATATGATGAGCTCTCCTCTGAACCATCCTTAGCATTGATTTCACCAGCATATGGCTGTGAAAGACGACATTGGTAGGCCTTCAATCGCCAACCATTTACCGGGGTCTGATATACCTTACCATCTAGGTCACCTAGTTGGTAACTACCATTTGAGAACCTCTATATCACTACAAAAGGGCCTTCCCACTTAAGCAAGAACTTACCATCCTTCCTGCGATCAAAGCGATTGTCGTATCTGAGCACTAAAGAACCTTCCTTGATACCTTTCTTGACAAGGTTGCGATTGAACTTCTTTCGTTTCTTCTCTACCTGGGCTGCATAGTACTTCACTGCTGACTCTCGATCTAGCCCTAACCTCTCCAAATCGATGATTCTTCCTTCCACCTGCTTCTCTTGACTATCCTCTTGATGTGCTTTTAGAACTCGGAGGCTCGCTAGCTCCACTTCTATAGGCAATAGTGCCTCTTGCCCGTAAACCAAGTGAAAAGGTGTATACCCCAAGGATGTTTTAAAGGATGTTCTGTAGGCCCAAAGTGCTGCATCTAGGTGTTTGTCCCATGCCTTAGGATGTAAATGCACTTGCTTAGTGATGATTTTACATATAAGACCATTTACCGTTTCCACAAGACCATTGCACTGAGGGTAGTATGGTGTAGAGTGCCTGCGCTTGATTTTTAACTTGCTCATCAATTGCCCGACTAAATCAGCTCGAAATCCAGGTCCCCTATCCGAGAGAATCTCCAAAGGTGTGCCAAAACGGAAACAAAGGCATTCAAAAATGAAATCACTCACGTCCTTGGCTGTGATGCGCTTTGTGGGACGAGCTTCTGCCCATCTGGTCATGTACTCCACCCCCATAATGATGTATTCCTTCCCTGATTGAGTGCAAGGTAGTGGCCCTATTGCATCTATCCCCCATTTTTCAAATGGCCCACAGGTTTTGATTGGATGCTGATTTTCATGGGTAAGACGCCTTGGTCCAGCTTTTTGGCAAACCTCACATGTGCGGCACCAATGTTGTACATCTCGATGGAGGCTTGGCCACGTGAACCCTGCTTGTAAAATCTTTCTGCTAGTAATCTCTTGTGCAAAGTGGCCACCACACACACCTTCATGACAACTTAAAAAAATATCCTTTATCTCTTGGGATGCAGGAACTCTCCTTAAGACAGCATCTTTCCCTCTACAATACAAGTCCTCATTCACTAAGCTATAGCTGGTAGCCTTTTTTGCCAACCACCTACGTTCACTTTTACTCATACCAGAGGGTGCTTCACAATGCTCAAGAAAGTAAAGTAAATCATGCAGCTCCTCCTTTCCCTGGTATAAAGGACTTTTCACAAGGATAGCACCTACTATGAGAGTTTGTAGTTCTTCACCTGCTAAGGCATCTGCTTCTCGATTTTGATCTCTAGGTACAAAGTGCACTCGAACTTCTTTAAAACCCTTCAACAAGGCCTTTGCTTCCCTCATCTTAACAGAAAATTTGTCATTTTTACAGGCCCATACACCAACCATTTGCTTAACAATCAACATGGAGTCACCAAAAACATTTAGCTTTGTGATGCCCTGAGAAAGACAACATTGCAACCCTAAAACAAGGGCATGGTACTCTGCTTCATTGTTAGAATGAACCTCTTTTAGATGAAACCCTTTTGCAAAGATCTTCTCCTTCTCTGGACCTAATATTACTATGCCTGCTGATGCCTTGTCTTTGGTCCTCTTGTAAGCCCCATCAAAATACAGACTGTGTGCTCCCAGTAGAACTTCAGGCTCCGGGATAGGCGGTACCTTACTAGGTGCCTCTTTCTTGGCCTTCTCATAACACCTTTGTGTGAGGATATCTGCCAAACAAGCACGGGTGGAATCCTCTACTTGTAGTGTGTAGTCAAACTCTTGAAGCTGCACCACCCACTTTGCTATTCTTTGAGACAATTCCATGTGTTGTAGGGCATATGGAAAAACCTCCTCAGTTGTGATCACCACAAATTGTCTCGGAAGTAAGTAAGCCCGAAACTTCTCCACTGCAAACTTAAGAGCTAGCACCAATTGCTCAGTTGCGCTGAAACCCTTTTCAGCAGCTATCATCACTCTACTAGAGAAGTAGACTGGTCTCATGAGAGATGTCTTTGGGTCTTTTTGCATCAAGACAGCTCCTAGAGCTTCTGGACCTACACTAGGATTTACATAGAATAATTCACCCCATGTGGGTTGTTGGACGACAGGCAATGAGCTCAAAATGGTTCTAACTTCTTGAAAGCACCTTTCACCCTCCTCACTCCATGTCAATGTAGTGTGTTTAGTGAGCTGCTACAAAGGATAGATTGCCTGAGAAAGGAGATGTATGAATCGTCCCATGTAGCGAACCTTTTGAATGAAGGAGACTAGTTGCTTCACGTTTGAAGGAGTAGGTAAAGCTAACAATGTCTTTACCTTTTCAGGGTCAGCCTCAATACCATCTTGAGACACAACATGGCCTAGTAGAGTGACCTTGCTCTCACCTATGTGGCCTCAATGTCTTTACCTTTTCAGGGTCAGCCTCAATACCATCTTGAGACACAACATGGCCTAGTAGAGTGACCTTGCTCTCACCTATGTGGCACTTGTCCTTATTCAATTGCCCACCCAATTGGGCCAGATGGGTGAAACCTTCATCAACCTTGGACAGATGTACTTCCCTAGAGCTGTAAATGCAAAAATCATCAATGAAGACTCGTATGGACTTACCAAAGTAAGGTTGAAACACCAAGTTCATAAACCTCTGGAAAGTAGCTGGGGCATTAGTTAAACCAAAAGGCATAACTCTATAAGCAAAACACCCCCAAGGTGTTATGAAGGTAGTCTTTCTTTGGTCTTCATCTGCAATTCTGATTTGGAAGTAGCCTGAGTACCCATCACACACTGTGTACCTTTCATGACCAGCCACTTCATTTAGTATTTCATCTTGAAAAGGCAAAGGAAAATGGTCCCTTTTTGTGGCTGCGTTTAGAGGCTTGTAATCCACACATACCCTCCACTTCCCATTTTTCTTTGGTGCTACCACAACTGGAGACACCCACTCAGAATCTTCCACTGGGTAGATAAATCCTGCCTTGAGTAATCTTTTTACTTCTTTTAAGAGTGCATCTTGTTGCACTAGCCCTAATCTCCTTAGCCTTTGTACCACCGGTTTGGCACCTTCCTTTAATTGGATATGGTGTTGGGTTACCGTCACTCCTTTAATGTGCTCGTAATCAGTTATAAAGAGGCCAGCATGCTTCTTTAGTACCTGCAAATAGGGTTCTCTCTCTTCTTCTAGTAGGTCCTTAGCTAGCATCTCCTCTAAGCCTGTGGCTTCTTCCTTGTTTAGAGAGTCTTGACCACCTTCTCCTTCTGGGTTTCACAGTATTATACCCATGACTTCCAAAGAGCTAGCATCCTCCTCAGATGACTCATCCTCAAATGAAGAGCAGCTGCTTGTGCTCCATTCATCCATAGAAGTCTCCATCTCTAGGTCTTGTTGTCTACCCTGCTTCATGTCATACACAATTTTTTGTTGCTTGCCACCTATCTTATGATTTGGTCGCAACTCAAGGGAACCTGTCTCCCAATCTTGCCTAGCTTTCATAGCCATAAGCCAAGGTCTTCCAAGGATTAGCGGATAGCCCTCCCCCTTAGTTGGGATCACATAAGCATCAATTGAGATTGCCACACCAAAAACTGAAACCTTCACTCCATTAACCTTTCCCACACAAGCCACCCTTACATTATTTGCCATCTTAGCTCGTAAGGAAGTTTGCCCGTTTACTTCCAAACCCAACCTGTGCATTAATTTCTCTGTCATAACACAAATCTCGGCTCCACCATCTACGTACACATTGGAGACTCGTTGACTCTTAATCTCTGCATCAATGACTGGCACGATATCCTTCATGCCTCTTGCACTAATAGACCCAACTAACTTTGCCTTAGCCCTCCTGGTGCTGACCATCTTAGACCAGGTTCTACGCATCTTTGGGGAAAGGTGGAGGAGTTGCTGCCATGAAATCTTTGGTCCTTGCTTACTCACATCTGCTACCAGGTCGTAAGGTATGGATCCTACCCCAAGTGGAAAGTCTTCTACTCCTATGTGCCTCCTTGACCTACTCTTCCTTTTCTTGTCTCCTATCACTTGGGAGGAACCCTCATTCCCTTTATCCGGCTCTGAAGCTTCCATTTCATCAGTTCTTTGTCTCCTAACTCTCTTTATTGGCATGGCAACAGCTTCCTCCATTTTTTCTTTCCCTTTATCCTTACCATTGTCAAGACTTATGACAGAGACAGCCCTGTCCTCCCCTCCCGATGGTAGTGGAGGGATCTTTGTTGGTGCTTGTGGTGGTGGAGGAGGGGGTCTCAATATTTGGATTGGTGGAGCCACGTGTGCATTTTGTCCATTTAGTCGTCTAGCTCGAGGAGGAGTGACTTGCTGGCGAGGAGGCCGTCTTTGATTACCATTTCCTTGATAGCGTCGTGGATGGGGGCAATAATACATGCCGTGACCTACCTCTCCACAGTTGTAGCAAATGTACTCACGTGCTTGCCTTTGTCCTTCTTGTCTATTTCGTTCATTTCCTGGCTGGGGAGCCCTTACACCTTGAACTAGATTGATGGACAGGCTCTCTAGTTGATTGGTGATTTGTTGAAGTAATTCTTGTTGAGAGGACTCTTGGTCTGTTGCTCCTGTCCCTGCTACTACCCTTGCCGTAGGTTGAGCTAGCGGTGGAGGCTCCATTCCCCCTTGTAGTTGAGCTTGGAATTTTAACTTCCTATCCTTCTCCCTTGCATAAGTCATAGCTTTATCAAAGGTATCTGGGAATTTACCTTTTACCTTTTCTCGAAGGATGGGGTAAAGCCCTGCCAGGAAACAGTCCTTCTTTAGGCATTCTGGCGCCTTTTCTCCTTCACCTAGTGATGCACACCATTTCTCCCACAGGTTGGAAAACTTTCCTTCATAGCTTCTATAGTCATTGGGTGATGTTTGGCGTAGCTCTAAGAGCTGTCTCCATATCTCCTCTGGAGGCTCATGACGGCGAAATTCTTCGATGAAGGCCATCTTTAAGGACTCCCAGTCCCTTCTTTCTTCAGGTGCCAAAGTTTGATACCATAATTTTGCACCTTCCCTCAAGACCAAAGGAAAGGCCCTTAACTTAGTAGCTTCGTCATCCCTTCCCGATACCAGAAAGGCCATTTCCAAATTATCCAAAAAGTCTGGAGCAACCTCCCCAGGCTTACCATAAAAATTAGGGAAGGCCATAAGTGAGAGAGTAAACAATTACACAAACAGCTCCAATTTATTTTAAAATAGAGTATGGTAATTACAATTTGGAGCTTTAGCATAACTTAGCTCAAAATAGAATGAAGATCGACACATCAAAGGAATGGTAATAGTCTAGTAAGGGTAGAATGACAGGATGAGGAGAGCGCAAGATTTCCCCAAGTCTCTCGGCTCCAAACAACAGGGCTATTCTTTGCTGATAAAAGATTTTTCTATCAATACAAATATTCACACGGATATGACACACAAAATGGAAAGGAAACATGCGGGGATCATCATTCTCATTATTGGCATCCATACTTACACACAAGAGCCTAGCTTAGTTGCACCACCTTGGGACCAATGAGCCTGATCAGCCACAGAAGGTCAGCACCTCGGATCACTTTGACTCTTCCTGATGCATCTGTGAAGACGTAAGGCGTGATGGCAACACTTTGTACAATGCTGAGCCTTTTAGCAAGCAACAATTGGATGCTATTACCATAATCAGCATGACGAATGAAAGTGACACCATTAATGTGCAGCACATCATCAACTAAGATAGTTTCCTTAGATTGAGATAACTTCTTGAAAATTAGCAGCAAAGGTAGGGCAGGGAGGCTTTTCGCCCGGTCTCCAAAGCACTTTGGACAATATCCAAAGTGATCTTCACGCGGACAGGAGGTTGGCTTGGGATTGGTGGTGTCTGGATTCACAAAGTGCACTAGGAGCACTCGCAGACGGGCGGCAATCTTGTAGGCAAGCCTTCGTCTCTTTGCTTCAGGAGGATTTAGGGGTGAGAGTCGTGGTTGCAAGTTGGAGGTTGAAGTTGGTTGCTCACTAGCCTTTTTCTTGCCTGTAGTGGTCATGTAATCCCTTATTAATGAGATTAAGCCAAATGTTACCTTACACTTGAGCACGCGCTGCGGCCTTGGGCCACTTAGGTGTAGAGGTGATCTTCCTCCTCTTAATCGGCTCCTCAGGAAAGAGAGGTCTGGTGATGCTTTCTCTTCCCTTAATGTGTGTCACAGTACCTTCATGTATGTTGATGTAGAATATTTCAAGCTCGTGTGCGTTGGAGGTTTCTGGAGCACTCATAGGTTGAGAGGAGAGGTATATCAAGCTCTTCTTCTCACTCTCCTTCGTTGGCGACGATCACGAACAAGGCATGTAGAAGAACTTACTTCTTGAATTTCAATGACACTGCAACCTGGTAACAAGACCTCGATGAAAGCTTTTAAGGCCTCTAAAGCCTCCTCTTCTTCTGTTCTCCAATTTGCAAACTCCTCACGCCATCCGTCCATGTTGTAGATTGCACATCTTCATTGCTTGTGGACTGAAGGTCTGTGTAGCCCTCCTCAGTGGGGGCACCAAAATGATAGCGGGAAAAAGAGCAGTGCAATCGGGTGGCCTCTATACTCGTGCACACTCCACAAACCACACCTCATGCAAACAAGCAAAGAACAAAACAAAGGGGGCACCACCCTAAATTAAGAGGTTTAGGGACCTCACACATAGTGCACAGAGGCAAGTGAGACTTCTGGCATTATGATGGCATCAAAACATATGGCAAAACACATAGAAACGAAGCTTAGGGACCTTATGCAGCATATATATACACAAGACATCAGCTTAACAATACAACGGCATCTGATCATACATAACAAGGATATAGAGAAGCAAGCTAAGGATGGCATAATCCCTTGTCAAAAACAATCAACCCAGCAAGTAGGTATGATCCTACTAGCAACACATCAATACCTTAGAGAATGATGGCGAGGATGGTGGCCATGGAGCATGAGAGAAGACTCCTTATTTAGGTTTTAGGGCTAGTAATGTAGCATACTAGAGGGAGAGAGAGGGAGGGAGAGAGATTAGAGCTCCATCCATAGCTCCTCGTTGTGAGCAATGTCGTCATAGCTTCGTTGCTTGGTGAAGTGAGTGAAGTGTTGGTTTTGAGTGAGAGAAGGCCTCCTTATATAGGTTTCTGAGAGGGTTTAGGATTAGGGATAAACATGCTTAAATCCGTTGATTGGGGTTACTTTTTGCTTAGGGTGGTCAACAGATTGAGGTCACCTGATATGTCACCATCAAGATATTCTCTAGAGTGATGTGAGAGGGGAGGATAAATGCTGATTTTTTCTGATTGTGACACATGGGGATAAGGCCTTGACCAGCATTTAAGAGCAGGTAAGGTGGCTGTTGAAACTGGAGGTTCTGCACATGTCAGGGGGGGACCTGCGAGGGGGGGGTGGCAGTTGGGTCCTCCTGAATATCAAATTCTCAAAAAATCCTCAACCATGGCTTCTTTTGACATGTGTTCTTTGAAAAAATCAGCATGTCTCTTTTCAACTCAAAAGTCTTTATCCCTGTTGACTCACCTTTACCATAAGATTTTCTCCTTTTCTCCTCCTGTAACTGCATTGTTGATGCCCAATCATTGCTTCTAGTAACAGTGAACTGTTACCTACCAAATACTTATGGTGCAGTAAAAAATATTTACCATGGGTAAAAAAAGTTACTATAGGTAAAAAGTGATTTGTATTTACCATGTAGGTGAAAAATATTTACTGTAGGTAAAAAAGTGAAAACGGAGTATGCTGTGCTGTGAGTCCACACGAACATCCTCGTGTAAATTTCATTAGAAATTCACACCTAGAATGGGCTATTCTGTAAGATATAGGTTGTAGGCATGCATAAGAGCTCGTTCCCACGTATCTTCTGTCCATGGCACTTTTTACTCTTTGGTGCTTGTGAAGTAGATTTTTCTTCTCTTTCGATTCGAGATCCCTTGGACTAGAGTATCTTCATCTCCCCAACAACTGAGTGTGCCTTTATTGCATCTTCCGAAGGGGTCCTAAAAACCATGCATCAATTCACAAGGGTAAATGCAGATTCACCGATTTACGCAGCATTAGTGCAGATTCGTCGATTTAGGTAGCACGTCTTATTGGTGTAGATTCGCCGATTTAGGCAACACCAATCATGAAATCATGCTGCAGTTGCTGGCCACCACTGCAACTGGTATGATTTTGTTACCCGGGTACATAATGAAAGTGATTTGGATTTGGTCTTATATTGTGGAATTGGAGTTGTATTGGGATTTGGTATCTGGTGATTATTACGCAGTGTTTATGTGATGAGACTTGACATTATGAGATTGATGATGAGTGTGACCAATGATATCCTGATTCATCAGGGTATGACATATACTGCTTATTCTAGTGGTATGGGACACTAGAATAGGTAGTATGTGGATGACGACAGGCATAAGCATTGTTGTCTAGTTTTATGGAGTTGTTACTATTTGATACAGATTTCTACTCATTGTTTTTGACAAGTATTGTTTGCAAATTTTTATCTTCGCAACTGAGGACAGTTGCTTTCCAACGGGGAGGTATGTTATAGAATTGATATTTATCCA
Source organism: Adiantum capillus-veneris (assembly GCF_014529385.1). Taxonomy (NCBI): domain Eukaryota; kingdom Viridiplantae; phylum Streptophyta; class Polypodiopsida; order Polypodiales; family Pteridaceae; genus Adiantum; species Adiantum capillus-veneris. The sequence continues at coordinate 28,282,331 of NC_140940.1, read as the reverse complement.
TTTATTGCAGCTGACAGGTGGCAAAAGCATTAGCAGGTAATGGATTGTGCAAAGAATATTATATTTTATGTATATTTGATTATTCAAGTACTCTTTATGAGATTTGTCCATTTATGACCGGTCGGCCAGTTTGTACTCATTTTTGGGCATTCAAAAAATCTATAAATAAATACGTGCAAGAGAGAAATGCTCACTCTTGCAGGGGGGGAGATTGCACCCAGTGCTCGTGTATATTCTTCTCTCCTCCCCTCTCTTCTCTCTCGTCGTGCCAGGCGTAGCACTCAGCTCTCAGAGGTGCGCCTTCTCGATTAGTCTGTTCTATGGTTTGTAGTATGCTATTTCGGGTATTTTGCAGGGAACTCCACTCCTCCGGCTGTAGCATACGCAATATGTAAATCGCTCTGAGGCTAGGCTCTTCGTGAGAGCATCTGTGGGGTTGTCGTCATTGTGAACTTTGACAAGCTCGATGCGCTTGCCAGCCAATGTATTTCGCATGACATGGTATCTGACCTCTATGTGTTTCAACTTTGAGTGAAACACCGGATTCTTTGCCAAAGCAATGGTACTCTGACTATCACAATGCAGTATTGGAACCTCGTGTATGCCCAAATCTCCCAGTAGACGAGCCAACCATATGACTTCCTTGCTTGCATCAGATGCAGCAACATATTCTGCCTCAGTGGTAGATGAAGATGTGCAGTCTTAGAGACACAATCTCCAAGAGATAGTTGCTCCTACAAACATGAACACATAGCTAGATGTGGATCTTCTATGATCCACACACTCCACATTATCCGCATCCGTGTAACCTACAATAGATGCATCACTATTTCCGAAGCGTAAACACTTGTTAGTTGTACCCTTTAAGTATCTGAGGATTTTCTTCACTGCTTTCCAATGCTTCTTGCTAGGGTTTTCCATGTACTTACTAACCACTCCCACTGCATGTGCAATGTCTGGTCTTCTCGCTAACATAGCCTACATCAAACTGCCAACTACTGAAGAATATGGCACTTTCACCATTTCCTCTTTCTCAACAATTTTCTTGGGAGAATCATCTTGCTAAGTTTGGAGTATGCTTGCAGGGGGTACTCAGTGACTTCCCCCCCTGCATACTAAAACGTTGCAAGACTTTGTGGATGTACTTTCCTTGAGATAATTCCATGTTGCTTGTCTCTCTTGATTTGCATACCAAGAAAGTGATTGGCATTTCCCAAATCTTTCATGGAAAAGTGAGTGCTTAGCATCTTTTTCAACTGATTGATCTCATCAATTGATTTGCCTGCGATAGGCATATCATATACATACAAGATCAAGATGATTAAAGAGACATCGTTCAACCTCTTTGTGTATAAGCAGTGATCCTCTTGACTTCTTATGTAACCATGAGACTGTATGAATTTGTCGAATTTTTGATACCACTACCTTGAACCTTGCTTGAGGCCATAGAGTGCCTTTTTAAGTCTACAAACCAATTCTGCCCTTGTTGACTTTTGGGTTTCACATACAAAGCCCTCTAGTTGTTTCATGTAGACATCTTCATCTAGATCCCCGTGAAGAAATATTGTGTTCACGTCCATTTGGACAAGTTCCGTGTCCTGGATAGCAACCAAGCCAAGTATGGTGCGAAGTGTAGTCATCTTGACTACTGGAGATAAAATCTCATCGAAATCCACACCTTTTTGCTGCTTGAAACCCTTGGCAACTAGACGAGCCTTGTACTTCGGCTCGAGATCTTCCATTTTATACTTCTTCTTGTATACCTGCTTGCAAGGTAAAGCATTTTTTCCTTTTGGTAATGCAACCAAATCCCATGTCTCATTAGCCACAATCAAATTGTATTTTGATTGCATATCCTTCTCCCACTCAATACTATCGTCCATTTGTATAGCTTCTTTGTACCAGGTTGGCTCTCCACTATCAGTGACCAAACCGTGGTGTATACCCGGCTCAAACCGCTCGGGCACACGTGATACTCTTACAGAGCGTCTCAGTGCCTGACTTCTGGACTCTGCTCTCTCCAGAGAAATAGTAGTATCTTGCACTTGAGGAGTAGGTGCAACACTACTGAACTGAGTTGGTTTGGAGGCTACATCCTCAAAAAAAATGCGTCTAAACTCAACATCCTTAATGGGCTTCTTGTGCATTTTTGATTCATTGAAAATCATGTGTGAGCTACGGATAACTTTGTTGGATTCTAGGTGCCAGAGACGATAGCCCATCTCTCCATTTGCACCATAGCTGATAAACATGCATTTGTGTGACCAAGGATCTAACTTGCGATGAAGTTCTTTGGGCACGTGTGCATATGCCTCTTATCCAAATACACATAAATGCTCATAGCTTGGCATTTTCCCATTCCATAATTTATCTAGAATTTGAAATTCAAAGGAGAACTAGGTGACATGTTGATGATGTACATTGTTGTCTGAACAGCTTTCCCCCAAAACTCTGGAGTAAGCTTTGCCTTAGACATCATAGAGATAACTCGCTCTTGAATTGTGTGATTCATTCTTTTAGCTATCCCATTTTGTGCAGGTGTGTATGGAGTAGTAAACTGCCGATGAATGCCTCTTCGATTGCAAAAATCCTTGAACTCCGTGGAGACGTATTCTCCACTATTGTCCCTTTGAAAAGCTTTGAGCTTCTTTCCTAATTGGTTCTCAACCATGGCGAGGAATTTTCAGAACGTAGAGAAGACCTCTTCCTTGCGTTTAATGAAATTGACCCACACCTTTCTAGTGGAATCATCTACGAAGGTGAGAAAGTAGTTTGCCCTCCCTAGAGTTTTATGTGACATTGGACCACACAAATCATTGTGCACTAAGTTTAGGGGTTCGCCTAGTTTCTTGTTCAATGGCAAAGATGTCAACCTAGTTTGTTTGCCGTATAGACAATGTTCACACAATGGAAAGTCCGTGTAATCTAACACAGGTAAGTAGCCAAAATGTTAAAGTTTCTTTATTCCCTTTTGGCTAATATGCCCTAGCCGGCTATGCCACAACTCAGTATACGACAACTCGGTAACATAGATAGAGTGGTCGTTGACACTTGAAACAAACATAGAGTACAACGATCCATTTTTACGACCTTTCATCATGATAAGGTTGTTCTTGCGGATCATCCAAGAACAATTACCAAAGACTATAGTGTAGCAAAGATCATCCAATTACCCTATAGAAAGCAAGATCTTGGTAAGCTTGGGCACATGTATGACATTATGCAACACAAAAGTAGTGTCATTATACATCTGAAGTTTCACATCACCAATGCCAATAATCTCAAGCTTATAGGAATCACCAAGCTTGATTGTGCCATGCATGGATGCATAAGAGGAAAACCACTCTCTATGTGGTGTGACATGAAAACTTGCACCAGAATCAAGAATCCAATTATGTGCATAATCCTCATCCTGTGCAACCAAAGCATCTGGAGTCAGATCTGAAGTGAAAATGAGAACATCTGAGGGATCTGATGTCACCTCTGCATGAATCTCTATTGGCATAATGATCATCATTGGAGGCGGAGCATCCTCTATTGCAGTGGTACGTATGGGAGATTCAACCACATTGAGATCCTCAATCTTTATCGTACTTTTGCCTTTGCCAGAATTATCTTTTTGCATGTTCTTTTGATCTCTTAAGAAACTGTAACAATCCTTTTTGTAACGGCCCTGCTTGTGGCAATAGTAACACTCGACATTTTTGGCAATACGGTCTCTACTTGAGTTCTTGTGTCTGCTAGGACTATAAGGATTTTTCTCTCTACTTCTGCTTTTGTATTTGTTCCTGTCACAGCCTCTTGTCTTCGTTGAACTGCCAGCCATATATGCATCTCCATGACCAGCACCATTGAGAGATTTATATCAAATTTCCTTGATGAGCAACACATCTGTGAGACAGCATTGAACACTAACTTTCCATTCGGAGCCAAATTGCTAATGGCTGTGGAAAAGATGTCCCATGAACTAGGTAGAGAGCATAGCAAGAATATAGACTTGAGTTTGTCGTCAAACTCAGCCTTGAAATTTCAACTGACTAAACAAGGAGTTGAACTCATTTAAGTGATCAAAAATTGTGCTACCTTCTTTCATGTTTTTCATGTTGAGCTTCATAAGCTTTTTCATGAGAAAAACTTTGTTGGATGCACTTTTGCTCTCCCATGCTGAACATAAGCTATCCCAAAGTTCCTTGGTTGTTGTCTTCCCTATGATAGTGAAGAACACTGACTCGGCTAGATATAGACGTATCGTAGCCATGGCTCTCACATCCAAAAGCCCCCACTGAGCTTGTGTATAGTCATCATCCTCTGCACGCTCTTTGAACGGTTTTTATAGGCCTTTCTTTGTCAAAACATCTTTCACGTGCTCTTTCCACATGGTGAAATTGTTGCCATTGAACTTTAATCCTCCTTTTCTGAAGAAGAAGAAGCCATCACTGACAAGAGGGTTTAAGAGGAGCCAAACTATGGTGAGAAGTTGCAGAAATTTGGGCAGATTAACCTTTGTACGAGGAGTCAAAACTCAACTCAAAATATGCATAAATGTGCCAACTGCACTAAGTGGGTGTGTACTGCACAAAACCATTGTTGTGTGACTACCAACTCTCGGTGTCAAGAGCACAAAAAACCGTCCAAATATATATCCTATGGCAAGGGTACTTTAAAGGGGAACTCCAGCTACCTGTATCACCGAAGGTGTGTCAACATTCGAGCACACCCAGCTCAAAGAAAACCTCATGCTATCGACCCTCCAAAGGCTAATGCAGACACAAATGGACTAGCCACAATCTCAGAAAGGGCTCTGCCGGTACGATTCTCAGCAACGGGCGGGGAAAACTACCAAAATAGCCAAAAATCGCTCCACATGTAGTACAGTGGTGGGCAATGCCCGCAACTCAATGTACATGAGTAAACCGTGCTCAAACATTAAGCACCAAGAACTGTTGCATGCAGTAAAAGTGATCCCTGCGGGGATATTTGCTCTAAAAAGAGCTCAATAGCACTAGGTGTGCTCACAACAAAATGCATCTATCAACGCATTTGTCCATAGAGAATCTGCTATCGATATGACTATTGCGAAATCGCATATGAAAGCGCTATGTCTGTTAATCTAGAGAATCTGTGTGTGAACAGGCTGAAAAACCCCGTGTAACCTGTAATCTGCATGTCAGTGTTGCTATGTGCCAATTTCTATCGCCTAGCAAAACCGCACTAGTCGAATAGCCGCCAAGGGTGTCTAGCCAAAAATCGTGTCGTATAGCGCAATCGGTGTGCTCGGTGCCGATGATGGGTGTCACTACTCTATGGTAGAGGTACCTCACCCGTGCGTGTGGCAAGCACAGTTGTCGATTGCAGGAAAAAGTCGTCCGTGTGAAACATTGTCGGGTCGGATATCTAGGATTCCGTTGCAATGATTAATAATGTCAAGCCAGTGCCTAGAAATGGTGTCGAAATCGATGTGCCAATGCGGAGCAATAAACCGCTGATGTCAGCGTCGTCTCCCGCCGCCGGATGGGAGTGGCTAGCCGAATAGCCATAGACGTCTATGCTCGAAGCCGGTGTCGTGCCGTATGGGCCGAGTCGGATCGATGTCAAAAATTGAATTCAGGCCGATGCCGCACCTGCACACGTCGATTTGTGTGCGCGTGAGCGCACGCCAAAGAACACTGGCTCTCTACTTCTCTCTCTTGAGACAAATCTCTCTTAAAATCTCCTTGTTATATGTCACTCTTCTGCAGGTCCGTTTAAGATGGTCGAGGGCTGGTCTCTTTACTCAAGTTTTGGAGTGTGTAAGTCTGTGTCGAAAGAGCCGGGATCGAAGGATCGAAGAGGTTTGTTGATGATTTTTTTTTTTTTGGTTGGTGGGATGCGACTCAAGGTGAAACGTATTTGAGGGTAAAAGCGAAGCAAGAGGTGGCTTCCATGCGTATAGGACACCCGCAAGGAAAAAGCCCAAGTAGAAAAAGTGGTTCATAACGGAAAACATATCCATTAATTTATTGGAAAAAAATAACCCATGCCAAAGACCATCTTCGAAAAACATCACAAACACATACAGAGTGCTTAATGAAACAAGAGCAGACTAGAAGGCTATAAGTTGTGACAAACACAGCTGCAAAGAGTGTCAGCGATAAAATTTATCGGTAACATTATTTAATCCGATTACAATTGCATTAAGCCTGTTAAGCTGCACCTTCAATGATGTAACCTCAGTGTACAAGCATTGTATCTGCTCTTGCAATTGGGAAATTTGTACTTCTGTTACATTCACTTCGTACTCGCTAATCATATTTTTTAAGTTATCTACAGAATTATGAATGAAAGTGCAGAGAGTAGTCAAGTCTTCGGGAGTGTCTTCACGCAGCTGCCGCCACATTTGTAGGAGCACCTCATGTAATCTGTTGAGCGTTGCATCATCGTCCAATGCTGGCGGCTCCGGTGTCTGTGTGTCTGCACTATCCCGAGGGCTAGACTGCTCCATCGACCTTGCAAAAAATCAAGAAATGTTTTAGAGGAAAACGCAACAACAGTAGCCGTCGGGAAAGTGATTCTAATATATTATATACATCATTTTAACTAGCAATAGTAGTGACTCCGCGTCTAGTGAGAAGTGAGATGAACTCTACGCCGAGAGCTACATCCTCTTCGTCCTCACTGTCGAGCACAACATTTTTTTCTTTGCCTTTTACAGTTGAATAGTTGCCGATGAATCCCTCGCAAGCATCTGCGCGAAGAGATGCATCCTCTTCCTCCTCACTGTCCAGCACAACAACTTTCTCTTTCCCTTTAAAAGTTGAAGGATTGCCGACTAGTCCTTCATGACCATCTGTTGGATAGGCAACTGCAGTTTTCCCTTCATCGCGCTGACAACATCGCGCTGACAACAGGTTGCAAATCATTAACAATGTTAGTAGTGACATTTACCATTACATCAGAATAAATGTTAACGGGAACAAATCAATCTACTTGTGGGTTTCGTGCCATCTTCTCAGGAACCAATCAATGCGAGGTTGCGCATTCGTGTAAGCCTCGTCAAGAACAAAAATATCAATCACATCCTGATATGTGGTAGAAGAAGGGAAAATCATGGTTTGTCATAATGCTTTGATCTTTTTCAACGGCATTCCACAGCCCTGAAAAGGTGTTATCCACGAGGAAGACGAATAGTACTTGCCAGACTTTAGCATATGGTGCAACGTTGATAAAAAGTTGTTAGCAATTGGGTGCTTCAAGTGGAATTTCCAATACATAAGTGCACGATCAAAAATATTCGCATGTGTCAGACAAACTCTATTTTTTAGCTCATCTGCACCATACTGTGTGTATAGTTCAATTCCCTTGTTGATGTCTTCACTGTTACATTATGCGAGAAGTTCTAATAATGTGGTTGATCCATATCTTTCATACAATACCTCAGCATACCATGAAAGGTGTGCATATTCTTTTGCTTGAGGGCACGACAGAGAATATTCACTCCGACGGGACTATGAATATCCCATCCTAGGTACTGCTTTAATCGAAGTCGCCATGATCCGAACAACCATCTGAAAGTGGAGGTGGAAGACGGTGCCGCCACGCTCGATCGAGCACATGCTGGCGACCGCCTCCTCCTCCACAAAGGCTTTCAACCTTGGAAAAAGAGCAACATCCACATCACTACCGCCTGTAGACACCGTTATGCTCAACTCGAGTATCTTCCTGGGTTTGCTGCCTTTGGTACGCGCCATTCTCTCTTCTTCCGAGAGCCTAGGCCTCCTTCGAGATCTCTTTGAACTAAAGGGTTGTACGTCTCCTCACCTCGCAAGATTCTTCATCCTTCCCATTTCACAACAATCCTAAAGATACAACCCACTAAACTACGACATGTAAATGTACACACACGGCGACAACGAAAGCTTACAAAGACCAATTCGATTTACCATTATAATAGACACACAACACTATACAGTATGCACATACCTGGGTCTCGTGATGCACTGTCAGGTTTGTGTCGTCTTCAACACCGCAGCAATCCACATTCAGCAACGTGATGCGGTCGTCGACAAAAATCTAATGCTCTCCTCAAACACTGCAGCGGAGCAGACTTTGCTGCTGTCGTCGTCCACAGCTGCAGCAAAAAAACGTGACAGGTCAGCACAGGCTGCTGCCGTCACTGCTTCTTTTATTAACAAGCCAAAGAAATGGCGACTGGACTGTTGAGGCCACGGGACACGCTGCTGGCCCGCCCTCTGCAGGCTGCTGCCGTCAGTGCTTTTTTTATTAACAAGCCAAAGAAATGGCGACTGGACTGTTGAGGCCACGGGACAGGCTGATTGGCCCGCCCTCTGCTCGCTGCAGTTGGGATGGCGAATGCAAACGAACGCCACGCCTCAGGACAGGCTGCTGGGTCGCCTCCGCTCTGTGCAAACGGGTCAGGACAGGCTGCTGGGTCGCCTCTGCTCTCTGCAAACGCGTCGGGACAGTCTGCTGTGCCGTCCCCTACTACCCCATACTCGCTGCAGGTGCGATGGCAGCTGCCTCGCAGTGGCGCGCTATCAGCAATTAAACCACGCAGCTAGCTATATGGTACTGCCACGACCACAGCATGCGACGGCAACTTCCAAAACTGGCACGGCACGTCTCCCTACCCTTCAAACACAGCATCGCAATAACAGATTCCATCTTTTGGGGATATTTTAGCATTTTTTACAGCTGGGTACCATACTTGCACACAAGGCATGAATTTTTTCTTTTTGAAATCGAATTCACTGTAGGATCTGCAGGTTTCACGGGAGGCCGAAAAAAAAGGGTGAGGTGTGTGTGTTCTGTATGTGTTGACGACTTGCCAGGCTACTTCTGTGCTTCTTTGCATCCATGGATGCCTGCAAGATGCTATGGCTTCCCTCGATGCTTCTCAAGATCCTAAAAGCTCCATGCTCATAGCTCCTTTGCAACCGGTCGACTCCCCCTGCAGACACAAGGAGCTTTTGACATGTTACCATATAGAAAAAAATATAAATTTGCTAGATGATTCATTAGTTTGAATACACACAACTAGTAAAAGTGCAAACTAGCAACTGTGAGACAGTTTCTAGTTGGTCAATCTAGTAAGTTTGTTACTATATGGCAAATGGTACTACCATATAGTAACTATGTTGCTAGATCTAACTAGAAACTCTTCACACTTGCTAGTTTGACCTTAGTGTGTCAAACTAATTAATCATCTAGCAAATCCAAACTAATAAGTCACCAAGTAAATCTAAACTAGTTAATGACCTAGAAAATTTAAACTAGGTAGACACATAGAAAATCTAAACTAGTAGAATGTATGCTAAGTCAAATCTTTAAGTGATTCAGGAAATGATTTAATCAACTTAACAAGAGAGGTACATGTAACCAAATATGAAAGTTCAATAAGATAATGTCACTTTCAAACACATAGAAGTTTCAAAGATACAAATCTCAATCTTCATTTGCCAACTCCACATCTTTGAGTGACAAAGCTCCTACCTTATCAAAATTGATACAAACTATGCTCTTCACTAAGAGCCAAGTCACTAAATCCTCACACATGGTAAAAGAATTGGTGTCACCCGTCTTCCTCTTGAAGAAGGAATGTGTTTTTTTGAGAGCAGTATAAGTAGGTTTTACAAGATGATAAATGTCTTCAACCTTCTTAGTACCAAGCCATTTCATTAGAATGGCTTCTTTATCACTTACACATAACTCTCGTGCCTACAAAAAAATAACAAAGAGTATCAGTCATCATCTAGTTAAACTCTATGTGTATTAGTCAAAGTATAGTGCAAGTAGTACACCTAACAAAATACACACCTTTTTTTCTAAAACAGAGCTTTCATCAATAATACTCTCTTCTCTGGATCCACTTGATAGTTCCTAAACATGAAAACAATATAGTTTTAATCCTAGTTACCAAGATTTCATTTATATAGCTTAACTTAACCAATTTACCTTTTTCTTTTTGTTATTGGAAACCTTTGAAGCTTTCTCCTTTTTTTTTAGAAGCTCCTGAAGCTTACTCGTAGCCTAAAAACACGACACACAACAACTTATAAAAGAAAGTAAAATCCAATATCGATCAAGCTACTCAACACAAATATATTACTAGCATACCTTTCTTTTTCGCACACTTTTTCTAGAGAGCAGATCTACGTTTGAATCGCAAAATTCACTTGAAGTGTTATCTTTCATTTTCTATATACCAAACAATCACAATAATCAAGCAATACAAAAAATGTATTTTATGCATCAAACAACATAACTTCAAACTCAAACCTTGTTCTCTACATGGTTATGATCAACACCATGTGAACTCTCATAAGATTTTTTTTCTTCCAAAGCAACCCCAAAGCTTCCATCTGATATAAATCTTTGATACTCCTAAATAAAAAATAATCATAATTTAAGTGAAATATAAATATATATATATATATATATATATATATATAGATAGATAGAGAGAGAGAGAGAGTACTTTTGAACATACCTCATAAGCATCATTTTCTTCATCATTATTTTGCCAAGGAATTTCTGGAATATATACTTCTACATCTTCCTAAGTTTTCATAAATAAACCATAAACAAATTTAAGTTTAAGAACACACATTTAGAAGCTCAAGATGTGTAGTAACCAATGACTCACATTAGCTGGTGCCTCCTTTTCCATCTTGTTTTCAATTACCACAATAGTATCCATGTCAGTAAGCTTTGCCAAAGCATTGTCATCGTGACCATTCTCTACCTATTGAAAATAAAATGTAGATGAAAAAAAGCATCAAATAAGCCACTAAGTATTCATGCTAACTATCTTACCATTTTCTTAGGAGAATCATCTTTATCCAAGTCATTGGATTCTCCATGTTGCATCCCAACATCCTTATCATGTAAATCATTATTTATGGCCTATATTTGCATTAAAAATATCTTGTAAGTATAAAACACACAAAAAACATATCTTTATTAATGCATTAAATAACCATACCGTAGATCCACTCGAGGAAGACGTTGATTGGTGGGCCTTTCGTTTGGTATACTTGCGCTTAGCGGCAAGAGACTTGATACACCATAAATAAATATCCTCCTCCTTCCAAGGATAAGACGCTCCATCTATGACAATGTCTTTGAGTTTGCCTATGTTGTCTCCAATGATGCTCATAACTTGACTCTTTCGTTCAAGATTGTTTCGAAGGTCACCAATAGAGTCAACTTTTGCAAACCATTTTCCCACCTCCCCATAGTTAGAGTATAACACTCTATATTGATCCGGATGATACTTCAAAAGAAAATTTCTACCATAAAGCTTCCCTCCATCTCTATGTGTGGGAGGTGGAGGTCTAAACACCTGGTCATATATCTCTGGATCATATTTAGTTGCACAAGGTGGATCCCCATGTGTAGTAATGCTAGTAGGATTTCCTAAAATTCTTTTGTTCCCAGCATAATTGGCTCTCCATACACTCAACTCTTTGAGAGCTTCATCATGAGGTTTCGAAAGCAATGCAGCTAAAATAGATTGCGGACAACTCATATTTACCCTAACAAAGTGAAACAAGAACACACATATAAAAATAGTTAACAACCACCAATTAAAAAAATTAAATCACTTTAAAAAAAAGAGACTTAAGTCAATATAGACATATCTAAGTAGTGGGTTACAAAATTAAATATAGACTTGACACATTGTATACATGCTCAAATAGTGGGGTACAAAATTAAATGTAAACTTGACACATTTTAGACATGTTCAAATAGTGAATTACAAAATATAATCATTCATTGGAGCGCCATATAATAGGTACCCAACGATCAAGCTCCCCTAGCTTAGTGATCTTCTTCTTCTTCACTACAACCCAACCTTCGAGCAGAAACAGACAACTATCCCAACTTCTCCATTCATTCTCCTCTATTTGAACTTTCCAAATATTGATTTGATGCATAGGAGGCTTTAGTATAGCAAGCTTTGCCATTTTTTCCTCACAGTTTATTTCCCTAACCACGGCATGCTTCAATTGTTCCACACCTCCATTTTCGATGCATACTTTTACTATATCATGCTCTAGGAGCCATAAAGGAACATTTCCACATTGTCCTTCCTCTAGCAATCTATCCCTTCTCTTTAAGTCTTTCACTTCATAAGCTATGAACTTATGTCCTCGCGATAATGGCATTGGAATAAACTTATGTAGCAAAGATGAGATTGGGCGAATACAATCCCAAGTGAAGTGCAACGGTATCTTTTCAAGGACACTCATTCCTGTAACTGTATCAATAAGTAATCGTTCTGAATGAGTATCACCTACAATGCATTGCTTATAGTATCTCCCTGCAAAGAAAAGCATGGACTTTCCTTGATGCTGCATAGAGAAAAAAGAAGTTATACAAGCTTTCCAATGGCCCCTTTCCTCTACTTGTTGATTTATATCATCAACCTTCACCACCACATCAGAGCTAACTTTGTATATTTCCCCTCTGAAGAGAACCTTGTCATACGCCTTAACTTCTGCAATAGGAATGCTAGCTTCAATGTTCCAAAAGCTCCTTAAAAAGGTAGACTCCTCACTTGTTGGATTCCGATAAACACATCGCTTCTTTGAAATTGCAATGCCTTTGAGAAGAAGGCTATCTATACATGAAGATCTTTGACCATGTTTCAACATGGTATTCCACAAAGATTTCGCTGCACCAATAGACGAAACAATTGCTAAACCATCCATATGTTGCAGTGGACACTCCTCTGAGTAGTCTTCTATAGCGGAGTTACAAAAAGTGCCACCCATAGAGGCATGCAAAGATCTTAAGAATCTTTGTTCCGGAAGAAGCCCATCATTGTCTGATTGCACAATCTGAAAAACTCTAGTAAAGAACTTCCTCAAATAATATTGGACAAATGATGCTTCATCCTGCATATTATTTGTCTTGATGGTGCTGTATATCTTTACAAGACGCTCAAAGATATAACACCAGTACCGATCATGTAGACCATGACGTATCACATCATCAAGAAGCTCACCACTTCCAGCAACATGTTCCAAGGGAGAAGAATTTGCTCCGAAGTATTCTTCTGTTTGAATTCTCCAAGATTGTAGAAGTGATTTTACCACTTGAATATCAACAATGGACCAGCCATGATCTCTAGAGTAATTGTAGAAACTATGAGCTATATCAATCAATAAATAGCCCAGAACTTTCATCTGTTCATCTATCCCATTGACTGTCCTTAGAATATAAGGAAGACACCACTGAATAAATTTTTGATTCTCCTCAGCCTTAAAAGAGTCACAATAGACACTTGGAGCATTTGGCCACCGTCCATATCGAATTGAGCTAGGCATCACCTTGGTGAGTTCTCTCACAGCTGCATCTATCTCCTTCTTTTGAGAAGCATCGGCCTTCTGAATTAGATGTGAAATATACTTCTTAAATATATTTAATGACATTGTATGCATCACATCGTACACGCAGTCAAGGGATACATCAAAACCATATAAGTCAGTAAGTCTCCACAGGATGGAGACCCCTGAGAGACCTGCTTTTTTCAAGGCTGCTTCCTTTTCAACTTGTGTACAGCATCGCCTGGCTTCCTCCAAAGCAGCTTTCATCTCACCAACTGTTCTATGTGGCGGTGGAAATCTACTTTGATAGCGATTTTCATTATAAACATATCGACCATCCAATTTTGTACCATCTTTCACTAGAGTTGCTTGTGCCTTGTCACGCCTGCAAAAGTCACTTCCTCCATTTTTAAACATGCCTATCTTGCACTGTGCAGGGTGGTCTCCAGTAACCATCATCACCATGGCACGTATCGTGCACAACTTTGAATAACCTTCAGGATCCTCAAAAACTTTTTCTACTGGATACTCATATATCACATCCACTCCATGAAGATATAACTTCTCTAGCTCATCCACTAAAGGAGTTAATCATGTTGCAAAAACATCGCCAGAGCTCTTTATACTCTTTTTACAACTTTGCGGGATAAACAATACTGGCAAGACCTCTATGGAGGAGTTGGGACCTGCATTAAGCAACAAAATCTCCACAGCACCACAACTTTTTTGAGTCGTCCGGGACGTCTGAAAACCGTCCCAATGAAGCAACAATTATGCTACATTACGGGGATCACCCTGACCACACCATCACACATATTAGCATTAAAGATGAGTGAAATAATGTCACAAAAATTATACATGGATAACTAACCCTTTGAAATTTCTTGTTGCATTGAATATCTTCCAAGCATTCGAGACACGTGAATTGATAAGCTCCTTTATCTGCATCCCATCCTCTTTGCAAGGCTTCATGTCGCTTAGAGCTTGGAAAAGTGGTGTAGATCTTTTTGCACACTAGATTAGAGCAAACCACTGGTAGCTCATATAAAACCATTGGATCCCAGAAATCTTTTACTTCTTGGAACTTCATTCCATTCCAGAAATCAACGATCCTTCTTTGTGCATCGTTTACAATTTCAGGAAGCCATTCTTGCTTATGGCGCCATACATTCAACATCTCATGACAAAATGTATTGCATTTAGTCAAAAGCTTTAATTGAGGTCCAATTGGTATATAGTCGAAAGATAGCATACACTTCCTTGGCTTTTCACAAACGGGGCATTTTTCACAACATTGAAGGTAATCTCGCTTTAGCTTTTTAGAGCGAGGTTCTCTAGAGCATAAACACTTTGGCATTTCTCCAATAAAATTATCTTCCGAACTTGGTTGAAGGAGTTGTGGCGGATGCCTTGCCCCTTGATATCCTATGCAGACACGATAACGTTGGGCAGAAATCATTCCGAGCCCTTTCAGCATTGTCTGTAGTTGGTCCCAACATGCAGGGACTCTAATACCACCAAGGTCTCCTTCCCATGTAGATGGGAGCTGAATTAGGAGTCTCGCTAAACTTTGCTTGGCGCTTGGACAACTGACCCTTGATCCCCCAAAATCGTCGAACATCAAGCGAAGCATTTTATCTTGTACACCTATTGGTAATCGATGTTCATCCCATAGAGATTGTAGTTCCACTACTCTCTCAATGAGCTCCATGTACAAAATAGAGAAATCATCTTCTAGAACATCATTGGTGTCCATGGGAGCCTCATTTTGGCTTTGATCATCCACTTCTGCCTCAAATGACATGTGTTCACGGTCACTTGAGTCTTGCACATGATCGTAGGCGAAGTTCTCGCTTGATAGCCCATGCTCAGCTAAGCCAAACTTATTTTTTAAGCTATCATATTTTTTTAAGAGATCTTGATGACGATAATAGGTCGAAGCATGAACTTGTCGACCGCCTCCGCAATACAGTGAGCAACGGCAGATAGTGTGTCTTTCACCCTTACTAACCCTTTCCACTCTATTAATTGGACCAATAGAGGGAGAAACTTGGGGTTCAAGAAGAGTTGACATAGTTGTAGGTGTAGATAGAGGTGTAACCAGAGCTGACGTGGAAGGGCAGTCTGACTCTAGCTGCACCCTTCTCCTTTTACTTACTGATGGGTGGACTTTTCCCAGTGCATCTTGTTGACGGTGATGATAGAAAGTCCTCTTTGTTACAAAAGCACACCCATTTGATAAGTGTTTGCAAAGGTAATCGCACGAGCACTTCCAAGATAGACTTTGACTCATGACTAATAAACACTCTATATTTCAGAAAGAATTCTTACGTCAATACAGATTTGAGATCATCATTAAGAAAGAAAACAAAGCAAGAATAGAAGTTTTGATCTTTTTTTAATGAAAGAAGATGACACTTTAAATAAGAACTTTCTTAATCACAAATTATAATCATAGCTTGGAGCATCTTCTACAACCAATGGAGGAAGAACACAACTCCAAATTTTCTTGTTGGGTATGAGGCTTAGTAAAAGCTTTAGCCTAGAGTGAATTACATCAATAGGCATACTTTGGAATCCTAGGGTAGAGATTTTGTAACCAAATACAAGCCCAAGACATGCTTTCAATGATAGCACACCCAATTTTACATGCCACCCTATAGAATCGTCTATAAAGATGGTTACTACACATGTGGGAGGCCCATCTTTGCCAAATAAATAATAGAAGGTCTCTGGCCAATGATCTATGTTGACTCCGTTTTCCTTCAAGCCATCAACAACGCTTTTCACGAGGTCAAAGCGAACCTTATAAGCGCTTGCTTTCATAACATTCCAAGGCAATTCTTGATCTTTTTCCATAACGACAATGTGATTACAAATACCTAATAAGTTTGAAGTGGTAATTATTAAAAAATCTCTCTCTCTCTCTCTCTCTCTCTCTCTCTCTCTCTCTCTCTCTCTAAATACACATCAAGTCTACGCACCCAATAATTAGATCTCTTTTTTACCCTAATTATTCAACAAATATAAGACATTTTAGCGTAGTTGCCGACAAAGGCTTCAAATTTAACCTACAAACAGGAGTGTTGTCCTTATTTTCTATGGTTAAGAAAAATGTTTTTGCAAGCCTACTCTCTCTCTCTCTCTCTCTCTCTCTCTCTCTCTCTCTCAATGCATATCATAAAATATATTTCATGAGCTTTGCTCAATAAACAATATCACTATGTTTAGGAAAAATGTGTCTCAACTTAATATCGTGCCATTTCTAGTTTCAAATTTAACCTAGAAATTAACGGGAGTCTTGTGCTTATTTTCTATGGTTAAAGAAACGGTTTTGGCAAGCCTACTCTCTCTCTCTCTCTCTCTCTCTCTCTCTCTCTCTCTCTCTCTCAATGCATATCATAAAATATATTTCAATAAATCTAGTTTTTTCGAGCTTGCTCAATTAAAAATATCACCATGTTTTCAACGTGTTGAATCAGTGTTTAGGAAAAATGTGTCTCAACTTAATATCTTTTATGCCATTTCTAGTTTCAAAAATGTTGGTTGAGGGCAAGAGGATAAGGAGAAATTCCACTGCAAAATAGAAAAAAACAGTGTAAAAACCCGAAAAATATCCAAATTTTTTAAAATTTCCTACTCAAGGAAAGGAGTTTTCTATGTTTCGAAAAATGATTCCTGAACAGGCTACTGTACTTTAATTTAACTATTAAATAGCTGTGTTAAATTAAAGCTATCAACGATTTAATTACCAAAGCTTACTTGGATATTGAGTTGCCGTCTGCTGTGGAGCTAGCAGTCCCGAATTCGTTGAGAAGGAATATTATTCAGCACGCACCAGCCGACGCGGTCTGTATAAGTAGAGCTAAGTTGAAGCTGCAGCAGTGGGAATTCGAAGACAGCGCTGATCGAGGCTCGTGGGTATCGCCAACCCTAGCCACTAAACAGTTAATTGATGAGCTGAGACGCAATATAATTGGGCCGGGGCGATGTCTGTAGAATTGAGAAGTACCTTAATTAATTCTATATAATTAGACGTGGTGTCACTCACTGTGATTCTTGGCAAGAGGAGCACATCATGATCTTCTTCATCGAAACGGATGTCGCCGGTGTCGCAGGGTCGAAACCGCACTCCACTTTTTGAGAGTTGCAAAGCTGTGGGTAAGGAAGCTGCAGGATATATCTGCTGCATCGATCATAGGAGACTTGATCGGTAAGCAGCCCTGATCATGATCTGAGTGAGGGGATATATTGTGTGAGGCAATCAGAAACAATATAATCATAGATCGAAATTAGAAGCTCTTTATAAATATTAGAGCAGCACCTTATATATATAATCTACAGTCGCGGCGCGCGTACGTCTGTATGTAGCGAAAAAGCTGCAGCACGTCGACCGGCACCGCGAGCAGAGCGCCGCTCCTGCGTGTATGTAGAGGAGCAGCAGTAGAGGAGAGCGTACGTCTGTATGTAGCGAAAAAGCTGCAGCACGTCGACCGGCACCGCGAGCAGAGCGCCGCTCCTGCGTGTATGTAGAGGAGCAGCAGTAGCTGTGTATGCGCGCGTGAGTATATCTCCGGCCAGCTAGAAGCTTAATGCTAATTAACTGTGTAGCAGAGCTTGCGAGCTAGGCTTTCTCCTTTTGGCTCGCGCTGAGCTGGGTTCCCGCCCATGCGCCATACCTCTTGGTTAATTTCAGGCGATAGGATAGCTGAGGTAGGTACACCTTTAATTTTAGTGGGCCCAAATCAATCAACCCCTTACCTACAAGGCTTAAAATTTGATCTACACAGACATACCCCTTACCTACAAAGCTTAAAATTTGAGATACAAATTTAGAGAAATATAGTGTAAAAGCAAGATCTCCAAAAAGATCTTGAGCACAAGGCTAAATTGACAGAAGAGGAGCAACACATAAGCAACAGTGACGACATAAGCAGCAGTGACGATACACATGATTAGAGAAGTGAATACCGCAGTGGAGATACAACAAAAGTCAATGAAGTGATGATGATGGAGATTGTAGTAGACATGATTACAATAGTAATGAATTGCAGTGAAAGAACTCACGATGATATTGCCAGCATGACTGTTGAAAAACAACATTACCCTTAGCACTACCTTGGTCGATATGTATGACAAATGTGGTAGGGCCAAGAAGCTTTGAGTTGTTTTCAAAAGGTGCAAAGTGAGCAATCACCACCTATCGTGGAGTGATGCAATCACCCCAATGGATGAAGGCAATAGGCCATCTATGCGATGATTGAACGGAGCCTTGCTGGGGGGGTGTTACTCCGACAATAGGCCGGTGTGACCAAAAATGCTATACAATGTAACTTTGAGGTGAAAACCCTCAAAGCAGGTGAGCCGGAAGGCACAATTTGTACGGATGAAAACAAGGTGATGGCTGTTTTTGTAGCTCTCAGACTTGGAATCTCTTTTTCAAGCATCTTGAAGGGGTCTGACGCTAAGAAGTGTGCTAAAGCCTCAATTGCTGAGGACTCAAGTGTTGTAGGCCATGAAAATCTGAAGAGTGTGAAGACTCGACTTTACAAGAGCTAATGGAAGTGAACAGGCAGCAGTTAGTGGCCCTAATGGTAACAAGAGAACTTGCTCACAGGGAGAAGACAATGGGTCATTCGAAGATGGGCTGGCGGATTGAGCCTTTAGTGCTCTAAAGAAGTCTCCGCCACAATAGTTTGAAGTGGCACATGCTATTTCTGTCACAATTCTGCCATCTCTCATCAAAAATTAGTTAGCTATGATACTAAGCTTACACTGTTTTTTGGCTTCAGTGAGAGAATCCCTAATAGATATGAGCTGATATAATGGATTCATGGGCTGCACATCCTCGAGCATGAGGGAACAATTGAAAATACTACTTACCTAGCCAAGGGTTTTTTCTCGGTTAGATTCAAGGAGGCATCCGACGTTTTAAAGATCCTTGACAAAGGTCCCCATACATTTAACAGGACTTCAGTCTGTGTTGTACCATGGGATCCAGCTCTGAACTACAAACCCTCGGATGGGCCCCGCAAAGAAAATCCGTTTGTTACTCTTGCATCGCACCTAAGTTTTGGACAATAACAACTGCATCGACTGTGAAAATTCTAGGACTTAAGAGGGTCAAAAGTGTGAAGGCAGTGGTGGCAAGAGAATCAATTTCACTCGAGGCTAATGGATATGTGAAAGGGATAGGCTTGACAGGTGCTATTGCTCTCACCAGGCAGATTGGATCCCGTCGCTACTTGAGATGAAAGGCTGCCAACAAAGAGCATGTTAGACCATCTACCGTTACAGCAATCACCACCTATGCTTGCATCTTGAAGACAAGTGGCAATGCAAGATGTTGAGATGAGAAAAAGAACTCACGATGATATAGTTTGTCAAGGAGATCCTAGCTCTTCAAAAGGGCATCAATGTAAGGTAACTTGAGCTGTAGAATTTCATCATGAGTCATGGATCTTGGCACAAAATAATCTCTCATGGTTACGTGATTGAACCATGCTCCTCATGAAGTTGTGTCACACTACAGGCAGACTCATGACGCCATGATAGTATTACAGACATCTTCGTAATCTTTCGTGATGTTTCAATTCCATGATATCATTATCATGCAGAGCTCTCGGTACTGCAAAACTCCTCGCTTATCTTCGTGAGGCTCTGATACCATGTTGAACCACCACGCACAGCTAGGGTTGCAATGGCTCAAGCCATATTCTCTCTCTCTCTCTCTCTCTCTCTCTCTCTCTCTCTCTCTCTCTCTCTCTCTCTCTCTCTCTCTCTCTCTCTCTCTCTCTCTCTCTCTCTCTCTCTCTCTCTCTCTCTCTCTCTCTCTCTCTCTCTCTCTCTCTCAGCATGCAGATAGCTTGCGGTCATGTCGCAGAAGCAAAATGCAGTAACAGAAAAATTATGAGTTGCAATGCAAAGGTACATTCAGGTGGTGGTATGCAGTCTAGCGGAACATATCTCCTCAATACAATGTCGTTCGATGGTCGATGCGAACTTGCTCTGCGGCCATAAAGCTATTATACAATTCCATCGACTAACCTCAGGATTGTGGTAGTCTTGCTCCTACCCTTGCTCTCATTAGCTGCCTTGTGGACAAAGCTGCAGTAGTACGTGTGCAAGGTGCCAAGTTGAGCAGCGTGTGAGCATTTGAAACCACCCATGTGCAATTCCCTTGCCCTGTTTCCACATATGCAAGTTGCCATGTGGTGCACCATGCAAGCCCTGTGGCCTCAAGAAACCATGCCTTAATTGTTGTGTGCATGAGCGTTGTGCCATACTTGTGAGAAACCTTGTGTCCCATGCTTGTGAGAAACCTTAATTGCCATGTCCTGGATGTGTGAACACTATTCTTGTAGTCTTCCTTGCAGTTCTATATGCACAAGGTCTCGATGTGACACACCTTGTGGCAAAGCTCTAAAATGTGGTCATCCTTGTATTGGGATGTGTGGTGAGCCGTGCCCCGCGAAGTGTCGGATATGTGACCCAAACACTCCTGAGATGTTCCCAAGCCAATAAATTGGGAAACTACCATCCTATACCCTCTTTGTGCAGCTTGTAGATTGCGGCCACATTTGCGTGGTGAGAAAGCTTGACAGCTACATTGATGGACCTAATCTGCAGAAGAATTCGTAGGTGTTTTATGGCTTTGAGATGACTAACAAACTTTGCATTTAATGAGTGCAGGCAACGGAGTGTGACAATGCTATTGCATACATGATATCTTCCTCCAGTGTCTGCATGGTGTAATTCCCATTTTGTATCTATACTTCTGTGGTCAAAAAATTACAGTTGATATTCATCTCATTTTGAATGTTTGGATATCAATCTGGCATGTCTTGGAATTATCCAATTCGCTAAAGTATGGTGATTGATCACACTTGAGAGAGAGAGAGAGAGAGAGAGAGAGAGAGAGAGAGATTGGCTTTACATTGGGGGTCACAAGAAAGGAAAGGAGGAATTGAAGCATCATGAATCGATAACCATATCGCCTTGTTGATGTAACTTGATGTATGTCAGCTCATTAGAAGAGCCTTTAAATAGGGTTGATTACATGAAAAGTTATTGAGTTTTGATGTAACATAGCCAAAGCCTAGAGGTTCATTTTTTTGCATGCTTCCAATTCTTGATAAAGTATTAACATTTGCAATTTAGAGAGAGAGAGAGAGAGAGAGAGAGAGCCCGGCATAGGATGCTTCTCCCGCTATTTTTGCATCCCTCGACGTAGGAAAAGATGTGTACCTTCCTGTGTCTTCACCTCATACCTTCCTCAATCTTCTCTTGTGCTTCATATGCCAAGCATCACACACACAAGATATCGGCACTTAGCTTCATCGTAGACACCTTCAATACAAGTTGATTGATGTCTCCTGCTTCAATGAACTAGACCACAACAGAAAGGCATGAGCTCCACATTGTGAGGTTACTTCCATTCTTAGCTCTCTCATCATGCTTTGATAAGCAATCATGAACAATCTCCCATTCTCACTACACCTTCACCTGATGTGAAACAACATATATATATATATATATATATATATATATATATATATATATATATATATATATATAGGAAAATTTACCAAAATACTCCTTTAATTTGTGGAAATTCCCATAATACGCAAATTTCAAAATTTCCCGACATACCCTTGTGCGTTATTTTCTAATTTTTATTCCTTTTTGACAAATGAGATCCGTTTTTGAGTGCTTGCCATTGCTAGGGATGTAGTTTTCCACAAATTACCTCCAAAAAAGGACAATTTATACCTAAAAATAATGAAGCAAATCATCTCCAAAGCCTACATAGTCAACTCAAATTCTAGATATGCATCTTGATTTGATAGACGATCATTGTTCTTATGAAAAGATACAATTTTTTATTTTTTATTGGAGAAATTTGATCTCACAACAAAGAGTATCTTCCTTGTAAAAAGCCCCCAATGTATGGACAAGCATCAAGTGGAGATGGAATTTATAAGCCTTAATATGGATCTTTGACATTTAAAGTTTTCAATATTCTATTGCCTCTTGTAGTAGGGAATACATTCTCCCGTTGAACTAGATATATATGCAATGAGTTTCAAGGAGTGTAGCACCATTTGCAGTACTTGTATCACCTCTAAGATACACTAATAAGTATTTTCATAATCACACCATAAAAAAGTAAGAGATGGCACCACAATCTCTCCTTTGAAAGTAGACACACTAAATAGGTCTTGCACAACTTTCCTTGGAAAAATCTCACCATACAATATACCTTCTAAAAAGACAAAAAAACTCTAAGATATGAGAAATGATATAGACAAGTGCCCAAACTTAGGTATTGATTTTTTCAAGGTCATGGAATATGAGAGTTATAATGCAGTCCAATGCTTCTTTGCAAAAATGAATTACGAGAAAAAATAAAAACATCACAAAATAGCTTAATAAAACATAGTATAAGTACCATAGTACATACATATATTAAAAGAATACGTATTATGATTAGTACTTAGTATAAAGTAATCACTATATTGCGATGTGGAAAGTCATGCTTAGTAAGTGGGCTGGACCAGCTAGAATTTGTTACTTATAACTAGTGACTACATAATTACTATATAGTAATCGCATTGAATTTAGGATTTGCTACTTCTAACTAGCAAGTAAACATAGTTACTATATAGTAATTGTGTGGAATTGGGTTTTACTACTTCCAACTAGCAACTCAACATAGTTGCTATATAGTAATTGCATTAGACCAAGGATTTACTACTTCTATGTAGCAACTCCACTTAGTACTATATAGGAAATCTAGAGGTACTTGAAAGTTTCTAGTTCCATCCAGCAATTATAGACCTATCATATAGTAACTTATGAATTTTCTAGTTCAATCTAGCAAAAAGCTCCTTACTTCCTACTTAGATCTAGGAAGTACATGGAACCCAAAACGAATTTCTATATGGTAACATGTCAAAAACTCCTTGTGAGAGCTCCCTGCTCACGGCTCCTTTGCAACCGGTCAAGTCACCTGCAGCCCCCCTATTCCAGCGCTGCCAATTGCAAGCTTAAGAGTGTGTGTGTGTGTGTGTGTGTGTGTGTGTGTGTGTGTGTGTGTGTGTGTGTGTGTGTGTGTGTGTGTTTAACTTCCCTGCTCACTTACAAAATTTTGCAGACTGACGAGATGCTACAGGTTCTGAGGGCTGTCAAAACAGAGTGTGTGTGAGCTTGTTCTGTTCATTTTCTTTCTCGCTATGCTTATTTTACCCACTCAATGGCTCGTGAGCTCCCAAATTTCCAAAGCACCAAGGCTTTAATTCCTTGCTGACGGGCAAGCAAGATGCCTTTGTTTTCGATTCACTGTCTCTCGACTCGCTTCCCTATTCGCTATACTAGCCTCAAGCTCCCAATTCCAAGCTTCTTGATTTCCTCTCTTGAGCTCGACTATACTCGGTTCTTACCATGCAAATTCTCAAGCTCTCAAAGGCTTCAAGGCTTCCCAATTCAAATTTACAGATCCCAACCTGCTGCCGCCCTTGCTTCATTGACTACCTTGCAAAGCGACTTATGCTTCCCAAGATTCCCTTATTTGGGGGGCAGCTGGACATGCAGGTAGGGGAGTGGGGGATGCTGGGGCTCGGGATCCTGCTCTTGAGCTCTGATACCAATTGATGGACGCTAGTGCGGAGTGTGCGTGTATGGAAGCATGCAACAGAGAGAAGGAGAAAGGGCGAAGGGAGAAGCTGCCACTACAAGAGGTTGTGTGCTCTTGTGACGCTGTTAGCGACGGAAATACACTGGGTTTTTATAACCCCCGGCGTCGCTAAAACCGTCGCTAATAGCGTCGCTATAACCGTCGCTATGAGCGTCTCTATATAGCGACGCTCATAGAGACGGTTATAGCGACGTTTACACAGAAGTCTATAGCGACGCTCATAACGACGCTACAGAGCCATAAATAGCGACGGTTATAGCGACGCCCGAGAGAAAAAAAAATTGGTGACAGGGCATTGAATGCCCTGCCACCCATCAAGCATATTGTACTTCATTCACTTTTTAAAAAAAGTGTAAGGGTAGATAATAGACCCAAAATAGTCACCCACAAGACGCATTGTTTGCAAAATTGACAAGCATAAAATTGACAATTGTACACATCATAAGCAAAATGAATTGATTGGAAAATGTAATAATGACAATTGTACAACATCATAGGCATAAAGAATTGATTGGCAAAATGAACTGCGGTGACAAATGTAATAATATACATGGTTCAAAAAGACGTATAAAATCCGTCTCATGATACATAAGCTATGAGAAACCCTAAACTAATGCTATCTAGCTACGGCTAAACTGACGTCGTCTAGTCAGACGTCTCATCGCGTCCAAGCGGCGTATCTGTCGGATTCTGCAAAAAAAGACAATAAAACAGCTTTCAGTAAGTATAAACATATAACGACATTTATAAAACAATACAAAAAATAGAAAAGAGTAAACCCTAATACTAACCATGCCGCCGCGAGAACTGAGAATGTCCATCAGGGCGTTTAAGCCCTTCTTGCCTGCGTACTCGCGCTCGTACGGTGTGGGATCACGTCCTGTCATCGACCAATGTCAAAACATACAAAGATTTCATTATGTTAGAATTAAAAAACTCATAAACCCTAAACTATCGAACATAAAGAGCAATGCGAAAACACTTACAAAATCGGCCTCAAATGATGCCCATCCACCGCTCCCCAAGTGGTGCGAGCTCCCTGCCTCTACTCGCGCTCTGGCTGCATCCTTTTGTTGCTTCCACGGGATTCTCGCGCGCTGCTTTCTTCGCATTCTTCCAATCTTCTTTGGCCAGCCAATCTGGCCTGTTCCACCCATGCTTGATTGCTTTTTGCACTTCGGAACGCTTGTGTTTGCAATATTCGCGCATTCGAATCTTCATCAGGTCTTCATTGAAGCACTGATGCCGTGTTGGAACGGGAAACTCATCATGAAGTATGCTGATGACTCTGTTTTTTAAATCACTTGGTACTTCACTCCATTTGTTTAGTATGTAGTGTCTAAACAGCTGAGAGCAAAGACCACGCATGCGCGACATCACCTTCTTGCCGTCATCATCCATGATGATGCCGCCGCTGAAGTCGATGGAGTAAGGCAAGCCCTCTGGCCAGTGACACGTGAACCTGGGTGTCCCGGCAGGGGTCTCTAGCGGCGTGTCGATGGGGGTACCGACGTCAGGTGTCTCCACCGGCGTCTGGGCCCCGAAGCGAGGAGTGTCGAGTGGGGTGGCTCCTGGCGGAGTAGGTAGAGGTGTGTAGCTGCTAGGAACAGTCAGCCGCGCAAAACCGGGCATAGATGGCGATGCTGTGGCTGGTGTGGGGGCGGGCAAAGAAGGGGAGGGTAAAGAGCCTCGTCGAACACGAGGCGGTGTGGAGGCATCGGCGGCGGAATCCCCACAACAACCGCCACCGCCACCACTAGAGCGCCGGTGTCTAGACGAGTGTGAAGCTCGTCTCGTCGACGTCGAAGCTTCGGAGCGCGCCGAATGCTCCGAAAGAGAGGGATATGCGGATGGAGTAGGAACGCGCGATGATGCGCCAGAGCGATGACGCTCCACGTACCACGCTCCATGTAGTTTCCTACGACCTTAAAACTCTCTTCTTCTTGTGTGTGTGTATGTGTGTGTGTGTGTGTGTGTGTGTGTAAACCTAAATAAACCTAAGTCTAATCTAATATAACATAAATCTAAATCTAACATAAATTATGTTATATTAAAAACAAAGAACTAAACTAACAGGGATTATGAGAACCTTAAAACTGATTTAACACATAATTTTTCACATAACTCGGCAAGAGTTGGCATTCTCATCACTAAAGATGTGAGAGTTAACTTCCGGCGGTGACGCTGCCTCATCTCCATCCACATCTGACGACAGCAATTGGCCCTTTGGACCGTTCTTGCTCTTGTTACTAACTTTGAAGTTGCTGTTGAATGACTAGAGGTTGTCTAGATGGTCATTGTGTCGGGGATGTAGTGACTCTTGCCGCCCTGAAGATCCACCTTATTCTTCCCTATCTTCTGAAGACATTTCACCAGTACTTTTGGATCGACAGAGCCCACCATGAGTGAAGGCAGCAATACCCTATATTCCATTGAGGGCTTTCTTCACCCGCTTCATGCAGGCATCACAGTCTATGGAGACCTAAATCTAATCTAATATAACGTAAATCTAAATCTAGCGTAAATAAACGTAAATCTAATTAAAAATAAACCTAAATCTAATCTAATTTAACTTAAATAAACCTAAATCTAATTTAACGTAAGTCTACATCTAACCTAATCTTTAACGTCTTTTAGGATAGTTTCCTACGACGTTATAACTCTCTTCTTCTTGTGTGTGTGCGCGTGTGTGGATGTGTGTGCCAATAAAAAGAGATAAATGGTATAACCTTTCTATCACCCATGCCAAGTATGATAGATTGGTTATGCCATTTCCCTCTTGAATAATAGGTCTTGAGTTCAACTCCTCGTCGGCTAGATCTTTAGGTCTTTTAATTTTAATTAGTTTCCTACGACGTTAAATTAGTTTCTCTCTCTTTCTCTCTCAATGTGTGTGCGTTTTTTTGTTTATGCATGTTTTCTCTCTCTTTTCCTCTCTCAATGTGTGCGTTTTTTGTTTATGCATGTTCTCTCTCTCTTTTCCTCTCTCAATGTGTGCGTTTTTTGTTTATGCATGCTCTCTCTCTCTCTTTTCCTCTCTCAATGTGTGTGTGCATTCTTTGTTTATGTATGTGTGTGTGCGTTTTTGTTTATGTTTGTACTCTCTCTCTCTCTCTCTCTCTCTCTCTCTCTCTCTCTCTCAAAAACACTATGTGTGTGTGTGTGTGTGAGAGAGAGAGAGAGGGAGAGAGAAAGAGGGGAAGGGAACATGAGAGTGAGGAGAGGGAAGGAGCATACCTAGCTCTCCTTCCTCTCCTCATGTGTGTGTGTGTGTGTGTGTGTGTGTGTGGAGAAGAAAGAGAGAGAGAGAGAGAGAGAGAGAGGGAGAGCGTTACCTGCTCCTTGCTTGAGGGCGCCGAAAAACTCAGATCTGAGATCTGAGTTTTTGGGCGCTCTCTGTTATTTTTTTAGCCCAACCGGCGTCGCTACGAGCGTCGCAAATTTACAAGTAAATTTGCGACGCTCATAGCGACGTCGGGAAATTTTTTTTTTAGCGTCCACTAGAAGAGGCTATTCATATTAGCTACGCTCACACAGCAACGCTCAAAAAAAAAAAATCTCGGCGTCGCTATGAGCGTCGCAAATTTCTTTGTGAATTTGCGACGCTCATAGCGACGTCGGCTGGGCTAAAAAAATAACCGAGCGCGCCCAAAAACTCAGATCTCAGATCTGAGTTTTTCAGCGCCCTCAAGCAAGGAGTAGGTAACGCTCTCCCTCACTCTCTCTCTATCTCTCTTTTTCTTCTCCACACACACACACACACACACACACACACACGAGGAGAGGAAGGAGAGCCAGGTATGCTCCTTCCCTCTCCTCATTCTCATGTTCCCTTCCCCTCTTTCTCTCTCCCTCTCTCTCTCTCTCTCACACACACACATACACACACACACACATAGTGTTTTTGAGAGAGAGTACAAACAAAAACAAAAACGCACACACACATACATAAACAAAGAATGCACACACACATTGAGAGAGAAAAAGAGAGAGAGAGCATGCATAAACAAAAAATGCACGCATTGAGAGAGGAAAAGAGAGAGAGAACATGCATAAACAAAAAACGCACACATTGAGAGAGGAAAAGAGAGAGAAAACATGCATACGATCCAAAAAAACGCACACACATTGAGAGAGAAAGAGAGAGAAACTAATTTAACGTCGTAGGAAACTAATTAAAATTAAAAGACCTAAAGATCTAGCCGACGAGGAGTTGAACTCAAGACCTATTATTCAAAAGGGAAATGGCATAATCAATCTATCATACTTGGCATGGGTGATAGAAAGGTTATACCATTTATCTCTTTTTATTGGCACACACATTCACACACGCGTACACACACAAGAAGAAGAGAGTTATAACGTCGTAGGAAACTATCTTAAAAGACGTTAAAGATTAAGTTATATGTAGACTTACATTAAATTAGATTTAGGTTTATTTTTAACTAGATTTACGTTTATTTACGCTAGATTTAGATTTAAGTTATATTAGATTAGATTTAGGTCTCCATAGACTGCGATGCCTGCATGAAGCGGGTGAAGAAAGCCCTCAATGGAATATAGGGTATTGCTGCCTTCACTCATGGTGGGCTCCGTCGATCCAAAAGTACTGGTGAAATGTCTTCAGAAGATAGGGAAGAAGGTGGATCTTCAGGGCGGCAAGAGTCACTACATCCCCGACACAATGACCATCTAGACAACCTCTAGTCATTCAACAGCAACTTCAAAGTTAGTAACAAGAGCAAGAACGGTCTAAAGGGCCAATTGCTGTCGTCAAATGTGGATGGAGATGAGGCAGCGTCATCGCCGGAAGTTAACTCTCACATCTTTAGTGATGAGAATGCCAACTCTTGCCGAGTTATGTGAAAAATTATGTGTTAAATCAGTTTTAAGGTTCTTATAATCCCTGTTAGTTTAGTTCTTTGTTTTTAATATAACATAATTTACGTTAGATTTAGATTTATGTTATATTAGATTAGACTTAGGTTTATTTAGGTTTACCCACACACACACACACACACACACACACAAGAAGAAGAGAGTTTTAACGTCGTAGGAAACTATCCCAAAAGACGTTAAAGATTAGGTTAGATGTAGACTTACGTTAAATTAGATTTAGGTTTATTTTTAGTTAGATTTACGCTTATTTACGTTAGATCGAGTCCACGCAAGAATTACTTACGGTTTAGGGTTTAGAGTTAGACGAACAGTGAAAAGATCTACTGTGAAAAGATGTTAAGATGCTGTGAAGTGCTACAGCTAGAGAAGAGGCAAAGGGGTTTTGTCCACTACATGCAGTATCATGTAGACGTGGGTATGTAGATTTCTTGTACCCACAAATATAGGTATTTACCAATAAAGACGAGATTATAACCCGGTGGTTCTGATCTCCGTGCACCTCTAGACCGAGGTGTGCGGGGATTGGACATGACTAGAGAATGTGAGGTAAAGAGAGAGAGAGAGAGAGAGAGAGAGAGAGAGAGAGAGAGAGAGAGACACAGAGAGAGAGAGAGAGATAAGACGAAGAATGCCAATAGAATATTAAATTTGTTGTCCAGGTTATAAGTTTTTTATCCTCATTATGAGTAGCGACGAGGATGTGGGACCGTCCAACCGAAACACCTATCTCTCAACGAGGGTCTTATGTCCTTGTAATCAATGCAAGCATGATGTGCGACGGACAAGACGTGTTTCTTTGCAGCACGTTCACGAATTTGGCGAGTTCGATCCATCTATTATAGATCGAGTTGTTGCCAATTATAACTTGTCGGACTCTGACGCTGGCCAACAAGCAGCAATCTTGCAACCCAATAGACGTGTTCGCAGGCGCTTTGGTCAAGCAGCATATGTGAGGCCACAAGATGTAGCCTCTGACAGCTCGGGGGATGATCATGCAGAGCACATTCCCAACGAGGCAATGTTTGAGCCCGAGATTGATGAAATGATCGAGACGATCATGGATTCAGAAAGGCTTATCTATGATGATATGAAAAGTGAAGCCGATACGCCATTGTATAATGGAGCACGTATGTCTAGATTGAAAGCACTCCTGGTTCTTCTCAACATGCAAGCAAAGTTTGGATGGAGTGACACTAGTGTCACAGCGCTTTTCAGGTGATCTATTACAATTAGTTTACTTTAATAAAACTCTAAATGTATAATGATCTAATAGATTTTTACACGACTGTATCATATTTTTATGTTGTGTAGATTGCTGAAAGAGCACATACTACCAGCTGACAATGTGATGCCAGATTCCCGAGATGAACCAAGAAAGATTTTGCGAAACTTGGGGATGGATTACAATTCTATCCACGCTTGTCCTAATGACTGCATTCTTTTCAGAGGGGAATACATAGACATGGAGAAGTGTCCGAAATGTGATTCCGAAAGATATCGAGTAGATCTCCACGGGACAAAAATTCCACAAAAGGTTTTGCGACATTTCCCTATGCTTCCTCGCATCAAGCATTTCTTCGAATGTAAGTCCATGGCCGCCCTAGCATCATGGCATGAGGAGAATAAATCTTCGGATGGTGTGCTACGAATTCCTGCAGATTGCGTAGCGTGGAAACATATAGATGGAACATGGTCGGATTTTGCCAGGGAAGCTCGAAATTTGCGCTTAGGCCTGGCTATGGATGGCGTAAATCCATTTGGTCAAAGATCAACATCTTACAGTGTATGGCCCGTTGTCATCGTCAACTACAACATTCCCCCGTGGTTGACTACGAAGAAGGGGCACCTATGGCTAAGCTTGATTGTGCCAGGGCGATATAAAGTGGGGAATATGGATGTGTATCTTCGTCCACTATTGGAAGAGCTACAACAATTGTGGATTGGCATAGAGGT
The DNA here is from genome assembly GCF_014529385.1 of Adiantum capillus-veneris. Lineage (NCBI taxonomy): Eukaryota > Viridiplantae > Streptophyta > Polypodiopsida > Polypodiales > Pteridaceae > Adiantum > Adiantum capillus-veneris. Next base: position 28,251,452 of record NC_140940.1, on the reverse strand, counting down.
GGTGGATATGAGCCGACACACAGGACGACGGAATGCTTTGATCAGAGGCATTCTAATGTGGACCATGCATGACTATCCCGGGCTAACAGAATGCTCAGGTGATCTATTGACACTCCTCACTCAGACACTGTAAATCTTGTTTTTTCCCATAGTTGATCTATTATCATGTGTATACATGCAGGGCTTCAAACAAGCGGATACAGAGCATGTGTCACATGTGGACCTAGACTGAATGCACGAAGGGCACCCTCACTGAAGAAGCAAATCTACGAAGGTCATCAAGCGTATCTTCCAGAGAATCATGTGTTACGCGACGGATTTTTGGGAAGAGAGCCACCAAGGATGTCTGCACAAGCATGGTTAGAGCAGAAGGAGATGTGCGATGACGGATTGCCTCCAGGGATAAAGAGACTATCTCTATGGTAAGAGTTACCATACTGGCCCCGACTCATGATCAATCACTTGCTCGATCCAATGCACATATTCAAGAATGTGGGTAATCTACTATGGGACCATCTGACCGGCAAGAAAGATACTTTGGGAGCCAGAGTTGACCTTAGAAATGTGGATCGTATGGAGCAATATTGGCCGCAAACAGCGCCTGATGGATCGATAAAACTCCCTAAAGCACCATGGATTTTCACAGGAGCCCAAGAACGCAAAGTAAAAGAGACCATTCGATCTTTGCGGACCCCCACTGGTGTAATGCACTCGCTCCGAACGTGTTTTACTAAAGAAGGAAAGCTTACCGGTTTGAAGTCACACGATTGGCATAAAATGTGTCAGGTACGTTCATAGTGGACTTTAATATCATTGCATAAAATGTGGACTTTAATATCATTGTTGCACATACTTTACAGTTTATTTTACCGGTTGCCATTGAGGGATGTTTGTCTCTCGACATCCGTAACACAATCTACAAACTTGCAAAGCTGGTGCAATGGATCTCACAAAAGGAGATCAACGTAGACTCCATACCATTCGCCAAACTAAATGCTGCGGAGCTTGTGTGCATGTTTGAGAAACATTTTCCTACTACAATGCTAACCATTCAGGTGCATCTTCTTGTTCACATAGTTGATGAGGTGGAAATAGCTGGCACAGTTCATTCCAGATGGATGTTCTTCTTAGAGCGTTTCACGAAAACGCTTAAGGGATATGTGCGTCAAAAGGCACGTCCGGAGGGTAGCATGGCAGAAGGTTGGTTGGTATCGGAGTCCCTAGTGTACATTGGAGAGTGGCTAGATGGATTTGATAAATCCCGGGACACGCTATGGCGAACCATAGATGATGAGCGCATATCTGGGATTGTCATGTGCAATCTCGGTGTTGAGAAGAAGATGACGGAAGATCTAGAGGCTAAAATCAACCGATTTTGCATGCTTCACAATCCAGTGATGCAAAAGTGGATTTCACAATATGAGGATGCAAAGCAAGAGTGACAAAGGGCACGAATCGAGTGGAGACGGCGAAGACGACCACCGATGCACTATCCAGTGGTTCTGGAGAGCCTACCAACCTTCATGAGCTTAAGATGGTTGCACAACCAATTGAAAAGCGCACAACAATGCGGTGACGAAGTGACTGAAGAAGAGTGGGAGTACTCTCGGGGTTGCGCGACCAAGGTAAGTTTGCAATGTACGACTAGCAAGTGACTTTATTTATAAACGTTTGAACGGCCACTCATAATCTTTGTTCGTTGTAGTATAAGTCATACACAGCAGCATGGTGTAAAGGTCGACATTTTAGGGTGGAACGAATTGACAAAAAGCGTTTTACTCAAGATTGTGGAATCATGGCAAAATTTGAACAGTCTAGTCGACGACGTTCCTCTGATGCAGATCCTGTGGTGGCGGAACTCACTTACTTCGGCACGCTGCAAGAGATTTTGAGGATCGATTACAGAGGATTTTTTGTCGACTTGTTCGACGTGCAATGGTTCAAGATAATCATGGAGGGTCGCAACGCTACTGTGCGTAGAGGAGAGTCTGGTTTTCTTGAGGTGGATTCTACTAAGAAATGGACTGACCTAAGAGACACTTTCGTACTACCCGAGCATTGTGAACAAGTAAGTATGTAAATAGTTAACATCCCCCTTATACAAGTTATGTGCTTGAAAGCTCTCATGTAGGTTATGTGGCTCTGGCAGGTAATATTTCATCCTACAAAGTCTACATCAAACTGGTGGTACGTCATAGAGGTAGCCCCTCGTAGTGCAAGGACGTATGAAGGCTACCATGTGCCAATCACAACGACATCAATGGAGGAGATCAGAGAAGATGCTCAATCAGAAGCCACTGCGGTGGTGCCAGACGAGCATCAAGATGCTACTACTCTATATGGGGTGCATGCAGAGGAGCTACAAAATGAAACAGAGGATATGTGTTTAAACGGAGAGCTCTATATAGATATAGGAAGTTATGCTGAGTTATGCGAGGATGAGAGAGAGATCTCTTAAAGCCACAAATATTGTATTTGAACAATTTTGCTCCGTGTTGTAAAAGCTCTAGCTCTCTAAGTACCTTCCATGGTGTATAACGCTCTTTTCTACTCGCGCTCACATCTTTTGATTGAAAATTCTGAGTTTTCGACTTGCCTCTTCTATCACTCAATTCATTGCGTCATTACGTCATTGTATTTAATGGTCTTTGCGTCATTGTCTACTCTATTCATTCAATATTAAGTTTAAATATTCGTGTGTTTAATGCAGGTATGGATGATGAGGAGTTTCTTTCTTCTTTGTCACCGCAGCAGAGACAGTGGTACGTGGAGCGTCATCGCTCTGGCGCATCATCGCGCGTTCCTACTCCATCCGCATCTCCCTCTCTTTCGGAGCATTCGGCGCGCTCCGAAGCTTCGGCGTCGACGAGACGAGCTTCACACTCGTCTAGACACCGGCGCTCTAGTGGTGGCGGTGGCGGTTGTTGTGGGGATTCCGCCATCGATGCCTCCACACCGCCTCGTGTTCGACGAGGCTCTTTACCCTCCCCTTCTTTGCCCGCCCCCACACCAACCACAGCATCGCCATCTACGCCAGGTTTTGCACCGCTGACTGTTCCTAGAAGCTACACACCTCTACCTACTCCGCCAGGAGCCACCCCACTCGACACTCCTCGCTTCGGGGCCTAGACGCCGGTGGAGACACCTGACGTCGGTACCCCCATCGACACGCCGCTAGAGACCCCTGCCGGGACACCCAGGTTCACGCGTCACCGGCCAGAGGGCTTGCCTTACTCCGTCGACATCAGCGGCGGCATCATCATGGATGATGACGGCAAGAAGGTGATCTCGCACATGCGTGGTCTTTGCTCTCAGCTGTTTAGACACTACATACTAAACAAATGGAGTGAAGTACCAAGTGATTTAAAAAACAGAGTCATCAGCATACTTCATGATGAGTTTCCCGTTCCAACACGGGATCAGCGCTTCAATGAAGACCTGATGAAGATTCGAATGCGCGAATACTGCAAACACAAGCGTTCCGAAGTGCAAAAAGCAATCAAGAATGGGTGGAACAGGCCAGATTGGCTGGCCAAAGAAGATTGGAAGAATGCGAAGAAAGTAGCGCGCGAGAATCCCGACAAGTGGAAGCAACAAAAGGATGCAGCCAGAGCGCGAGTAGAGGCAAGGAGCTCGCACCACTTGGGGAGCGGTGGATGGACATCATTTGAGGCCGATTTTGTAAGTGTTTTCACATTGCTCTTTATGTTCGATAGTTTAGGGTTTATGAGTTTTTTAATTCTAACATAATGAAATCTTTGTATGTTTTGACATTGGTCGATGACAGGACGTGATCCCACACCGTACGAGCGCGAGTACACAGGCAGGAAGGGCTTAAACGCCCTGATGGACATTCTCCGTTCTCGCGGCGGCATGGTTAGTATTAGGGTTTACTCTTTTTTATTTTTTGTATTGTTTTATAAATGTCGTTATATGTTTATACTTACTGAAAGCTATCTTATTGTCTTTTTTTGCAGAATCCGACAGATACGCCGCTTGGACGCGATGAGACGTCTGACTAGACGACGTCAGTTTAGCTGTACCTAGATAGCATTAGTTTAGGGTTTCTCATAGCTTATGTATCATGAGACGGATTTTATACGTCTTTTTGAACCATGTATATTATTACATTTGTCACCGCAGTTCCTTTTGCCAATCAATTCTTTATGCCTATGATGTTGTACAATTCTCATTATTACATTTGCCAATCAATTCATTTTGCCTATGATGTGTACAATTGTCAATTTTGCAAACAATGCGTCTTGTGGGTGACTATTTTGGGTCTATTATCTATCCTTGCACTTTTTTTAAAAAGTGAATCAAGTACAATATGGTTGATGGGTGGCAGGGCATTCAATGCCCTGCCACCAAAAAAAAAATCTCTCGGGCGTCGCTATAAGCGTCGCTATAGTCTTCTGTGTAAACGTCGCTATACGCGTCGCTATGAGCGTCTCTATATAACGACGCTTATAGCGACGCATATAGAGACGCCTATAGCGACGCATATAGCGACGCTCTCGTAGCGACGCTCGTAGCGACGGTTTTAGCGACGCCGAGGGTTATAAAAACCCAGTGTATTTCCGTCGCTAACAGCGTCACAAGAGCACACAACCTCTTGTAGTGGTCGTTGTGTGAGCGTCGCTAATATGAATAGCCTCTTGTAGTGTGCACAGGGAGTTGGATTAGGCTTGTGTCACACTGAGGCGGGTGTCCCAGTGATCTTTTTGCTGGCGACTCTCCTCTCATGTCACACTGGGGCGGGAGCGAAAACTAGACCATAATTGTGGCAGCGAATCAGAGCGAATCAGGTATGCGCTTCTGTTGACAGCCAAGGCTCAACACCAACGGCGTGCAGTCCCGCCATGCTTTTTGCAGATGGCCTCCGGGCTTAAAAGTTGGCCGAGGGGTTGAAGCCGTCCCTCTGACACGCTCGCAAGACCAAGAAACCTTTTTGCTGCAGCGAATGGCTGGCTGCCACCTTGGCATGGCCAGCCCTTGAGTGCCCAGTGTGACACGGGCCTTAGTGGAGAGAAAGTGAGAAAGTGGTCAACTCTCTCACTTTCTCTCCCTATATTGATTAGGAAAAGAAAAGGTAACTTGGGTGGTTTCCGACGACCACCTGGCCTACACCCCAACAATCAAGAATCTTCTTTTGTACTCTCAGCAATTGTTGCTTCAATGCTTTGAACTTGTTAAGGTGAGCCACAAAAGTGACTCATCATCCTTCTTCTTCAATTTGTAGAACTGCATCAACAAAATTATTTTTGAGCTCTATGATGCAATGCCAAATTCCTGGTTGAGAGCATCCCAAGCCTCCATGATCCCATCAATATGTGAGATGAAATCATCTCCTAATGATTGGGCCAATTAGACCAAGGGACTTTTTATTGGATGCAATTGTTTCTTAGCTTGACGTTTCATCATTTGTCTCTATTAAATGCCATAAAGCTTTGCACATTGTTAAGTATATGGTTTTGCTTTGCCATGTAAAGAAATTTTTTCCATTAAATGTAGCCACACATGCTATCTTGTGCTCCATGCGGTGATCTTACTTGGTCACCTTCGACTCAAGTAGTATCTATAGACCTGTTTCGCACACATTCATGATCGTAAGTGATAAATACAAGGGTCATGCGTTTACAATACACGGCTCAGAATATGGCCTTACCATAGGTTTATAACTCGTTAATCAACAATAGAGTTCAAGTCTTTTGGGTTTGCACACAATATTTAACCAACTCTGTGGGAATTTATGCCTTGCCAAGATCAAGAAAATGAATTTAACCAGTCCTTTAGGAGTCGGTACCTTTAACGCTTCCAAGATCAAAAAGGTATAAGGTAGCTGAATAATGAAATTCGCTCGCCTATCGGGGATGAAAGGGACTTGAGCCCCGTGCAATGCAACGACTCCTCTCTTAGCCCTAGTAGCGGATCTATAATGCATTAGCTTCTTTTAGCCCTAGTGGCGTATTTACTTTTGCAAGTTTCTGCATACAACCTCGTAACTCCCCGAAATTTTATGCTCGATAGAGTTTGGCAAGGAAGTCAATAGCGAGGTTAGAGGGAGAAAAACGCCTTGTGCTACAACCCCGTGGTCACAAGAGAATTGGAATCGCACAATCAAATTCCTGTGCTCTATAAAATGGTTGCCTTGGGTCATTAAATAACTTTCGGATCTTCAAGTGGCTTGATGTCACGCTTCAAATGAAGGCTTGTGCTAGGCATTCTCCTCATACACTCCTATTGAGAGTTAAAAGAGCTTTCTTAAAGGTAAATAGAGTGAAAATATAAGCTTTACACGTACTTAATGGAAACATTCTCGATGCTCTAATTCAGATCTCCTTCCACTAAGCACCTATGTTTATAAGAGCGCTACTCAACCCTAGCTACCATGGCTCTGATACCATGTTACGTACTATGGGTTCAAGGGAACTAGGGTGAGTGATGCCTAACCATAATGCATAAGTGAGAGAGATGAGTGTGAACAAATGATATGACTCAAGTGAATTAGGTTCCAAGATAGATTAGCTTATACTCATTAACACGATCATGATTTAAGTGCCAGTGATCACAAGTTCATAAGAACCATTTCACCTCATGTACACAAATTTGGATGATTTTTCATTGAGAAATGGGCCTCTTTTATACCATGCCATACATTGTTACATTGCATGTGCGTTTTGTGCCCTTCATTCTCCACCAAACTTCCCACAATCCTCAACAACACACATGATAGTCTTTAGCCAGAAAGCATGTAACAAAGCTTGGCTTTCGATCATACATTGTGCCATCTCCATTAGTGGCTTGTTTTTTCTCCTAGCAATATTATTTTACTAAGGTATAAAAAGCACTTTACATTGGTGTTTTATCCCATGACCAACCAGAATTGCTTCAAATTTTTTTGACATGTACTCCCCCCTCGATCAGAATGCAAGGTGCCCACATTACAACCAAACACATTCTCACTCGACAACAAAAACTATTTGGAGTACATAAACACTTCAGACGTAGTCTTAAGCGGATATACCCATGCATGCCATGAGTTGCACATAAACACTTTAGACGTAGTCTTAAGCGGATATATACATGCATGCCATGAGTAATTATCAATGAAAGTCATGAAGTACAAATGATTACCAAAAGGAGTGTGCATGGCGTAGCAAACATCACTGTGAACAAGCTGTAACTTACTAGGAGCCTGCAATGAACCATCTTTTGGAAAACTAGAATGCTGCATTTTCTCCCAAATACAACCTTTACAAATATGCTTAAAGGGTGCCTCTAAAGGGGAAAATATCAATCTTTTGGAAATGCATCAAATTGAAAAATTTAGATGCTCAAAAAGTGCATGCCATAGTTTATGTGAAACAACTTTAGAATCCATATTGCATTTATAAAGTCTTTTAGACACTTGTCATAAGAGTTGAGTTTTTATACCGACGAACCAAGATACCTAACGCTTAATAGTATCACCTGGACTAAGATTGTGAATAGTGTATCCACAAAATTTAAAAAAGGACCAAGTCTTGCCAATGTAAAGACAAACAATTGATTCTTTTTTATCCCATGCACAAAAAGTACATCGGACAGAGTGAAGGACCTGCTAGTGCGCTCAATCTTTTCAACTCTCGAATTTGGATAAGAGTCATTGTTAGCACAAGTGATAGTATGCCCATTAGGGACAACATCAAGAAAAGTGAACAAGTGGCATGATGATATGTAATGTGCTTTATGGCACCACTATCAATATAATGCTAACATAATGGCCAAGTGGTCGACCAGATAACCCAGTAACCTATCTATTAGCCCCTATTCATATTTATCCTAAATAGAATAAGGGAATGTAGAACATTGCTACGTACTCCACCCACTCTGTGTCTCTTCCTTCTCCACAGCATGCACTACGCACTCTCCTCAATCTTGAACTCTCACAACCGGTATTGGAGTTAAGGGAAGAGATGGTTTCATCCACTTTGTGTGCATGAGCGCTACACATCAAGGTAAATCTTAGAGCCTTAGGTACAAGAAAAAGTCAGCAGGGGATTGATTCTATAATTTTTGGAGTTCTATGAGTTCTACACAGTGAACAATACACTGCGAGCAAGTGTTGGATCTTTGAGACCTTTGGAATGTATAGAATTCTACATCGAGCACACACAACACGCGCATGTACGGGTAGCCCATCATGCCCGAGAGCAACCTATAGCAGCAATATGGGCTCGCAGACTATTAGACGAGCTGATGGATCATTCAAAACAGTCAACAAGAGGGAAATTCACCCTGGCTGCAATCAGCATCCCATGTGGACCATTGCAGATAACTTGGAGAGAGACTTTATAAGAGCGCAGAGGCACACGTGGCGCTCGGAGGATTCAAATCTAGTCACACGCAGATGGAGATTCAGACCCAAATTTTGGCACTAAAAGCAAGCAATTTTGGTCGATGTTTTGGACCCGGCTAAGAAGAGATATTTTTGGCATCAACATACAGTAGGAGTAGGAGTGTACCGGGGAGGGCACATCCAACCTCCACAAACAAGCACGCACACACACACACACACACACACACAGGGATAGAGGTACATATACATACAAAAATAGAGGATTGCCTATTTAGAATTATGCTTTTCTCTACACTTAGAGATCATTGTTATAACCATGTGCTTTCAGTTTGATATATGCTTAAGTGGATTGGGAGACTAAGTCTCTTGTGATTGCATTTAGCCACAGATTGGCTTGTGGCTTGCTTTTATAGGTCTACAAGGATAGGTTATAAGATTTTTTACAGTTTGCAATTCATTTCATGTCTTTTGTGAGAGGTTTATGTGTATGGTTATGCGTTTGCAGTCTACATTCGAGCTCTTTTAAGAGCATTTATCTCTATAGGGATTATTTTGCTTAAATGTAATGTAAGAAATGTAGAACTAAATAGGATTCTTAGCCAGAAGAGTAGACAGAGACATGATGCAATGTAGATTGGTGGCAAAAATTTAGATTAGCACTATTACAAAGTGATGGTGTCATCCACCTATGCGCTCTCAAGGTAGAGCTTAGATGGAGACATAGACAACTAGAGCTAGTAGGCAAGAATACACAAGGCTAGTCATCCTTCAATATAGGATGCCATGGTTCATGGAGATGGCCGCTTTAAATGCTTCATGGTCCTATGCACTCTCAAGGTAGAGCTTAGATGTCGATATAGACAGAGCTAGTAGGCAAGAATACAAGGGGCTAGTCATCCTTCAATATAGGTACCGTACATGCCACACATACACATATCTACCACCCACCCATAGCACTATGTAAGGAGGCCATCTCCATGGTTCGCACATGCCACACGCACACACACATATCGATCTACCATCCACCCATAGCACTAGGTAAGGAGGCCATCTCCATGAACCATGGCATCCCACCCATAGCACTATTTAAGGAGGCCATCTCTATGAAGCATGGTGATATAGGCAACTAGAGCTAGTAGGCAAGAATAAAAGGGGCTAGTCATCCTTCAATATAGGTACCGCACATGCCACACACACACATATCTACCACCCACCCATAGCACTATGTAAGGAGGCCATCTCCGTGGTTCATGGAGATGGCCTCCTTACATAGTGCTATGGGTGGGTGGTAGATCTCTGTGTGTGTGGCATGTGCGGTATCAAGTATGCCAACCCACTGTCTGCGCCCACCGACCACTCACCATCGACCATTGGTCACCAACCACCACCATCAAATACAAGGGGCTAGTCATCCTTCAATATAGGATGCCATGGTTCATGGAGCTGGCCTCCTTACATAGGGCTTGGGTGGGTCGTAGATAAGTGTGTGTGTGGAATGTGTGGTATTAACTATTTCAACCCACTGTCTGCGCCGCCAGCCACTCTCCATTGACCACCGGCCGCCAACCACTATCCATAGTACTAATGGCATGTACATATGGCCTTGTATTGCAAGAAATATTCAAGAAATATTCCCTCAAAAATCTAGGGCTGATCATCGTGCCCTGGACCCCAAGGTTGGGCTCCCAAATTAGCTTCATACCATCCACGATCATAAATAAGGGCCTCATCAATGTGAAAGCTAGAATCCACCAAATATATGTGCACTATTGGCTTCTCCTCGTAAAGGGACCTTACAAATTGTGCAACATACATTGCAAATAGGAGGGCAAAAGAGAGAGGAGGGCATTGCAGATATACTAATAGTTTCTTGGTGCTTATTTATGTGTAGATCCAATCCTGACCTTAGTCTCAAGTCTTTACTGAGCCTTTAGAGGACTATGGTGAGATTTTATTGAGTTGGGAGATTCTCAAATTTTGAGATTCTTTTGGTGATACGGATTGTTGGAGTAACCTTATACAAAGCCTCACCATAGGATATATATATAGAGAGAGAGAGGAATAGGTGATATTGATGTTGTGTTGGCAACCGTTTATGGTCAGAATTGATCACTTATATACACTTTTAGTTAGTGATTACTCTTTATGTGTATGTTCAATGTTTTGATCACTTTTATGCTCACTTCCATTTAAGATTTTGCTCATTTTTTCAAGAAAACTCTACCAAAATTTTCCCATAGTTTGGATACTTGGCAATTACTGTTTCTAATTTTGAGAAGGACAACGATGACATCCGCAAGTTTGATGGCACAAAATTTAGCATTTAAAAGGAGTAGATTCAGGATGTTTTGATTTAGAAGGTCAATTAGAGCCATTGTTTGAACGCCAAGGAGGTAATGGTTACATGAATTTCCAATGGAAATCACTTGATGCTAAAGCCAAGTCTACTATTTACTTACATCTTGGAAAAATAGTGTATTTCACTATTGTTGGTGAAGCTACTTCTCATACCTTATAAGATGAGTTAACAACATATGAGAGCAAGAGTGCAAGTAATAAACTTTAATTGATGAAGAAGTTATTTGAGCTTTGTATAATAGAAGGCAGCACCATTTTTGGACACTTGAATCAACTCAATGTTATCTTCACTCAGTTGACGTCGCAAGGACTCAATTTTGATGAAGAGATTCAATCTATCTTCTTGTTATGCTCTCTACATGCCTCATCATTAGGGAAATTTTGAACTCAAATTTAGTCCTTTTAACACTAGAGAGAGAATGTTGCACGACCAATGGATGGATGGCTACTGTAACGGTAGCTCGGATTTTTCTTATTTTCTATCTCAAATTTTTGCAATTTCAAAAAACAATTCTTAGTTGCTGAAAAACCCTTCATAGTTTTATACATTGTGATTCACTTAAATCTTTCTGACCGAATACATGACAAATGTATCATAAGTTGCACTCAATGGAGTTGTGGCACACTTTTTCAATAGATTTCATAGTTCTCCTGCTCGCTCCCATTACTTTGTGCTCTACTAACTATTATGCTTACATTCCACTACATGCTCTTTGCACAAAGCAACTCTCTAACTCTCTCTCTCTCTCTCTCTCTCTCTCTCTCTCTCTCTCTCTCTCTCTCTCTCTCTCTCTCTCTCTCTCTCTCTCTCTCTCTCTCTCTCTCTCTCTCTCTCTCTCTCTCTCTCTCTCGTGTTATGCAAATTGAGGTCGTAGAAGAAGTGTGACTAATGGAGAACACAAGACCTCGATGATTGTCTGCAAGCATCAAATCAGTGGAAGTATTCAACAGCTTTGATCTGGACAATGGTCGATGGATTTCTATCTCCATCACTATTGGAAGCTAGGTTCTCCTGCAGACAAGGAAGAGAAAGAACAAGGAAAATGATTTTGAACAACTACAAAATTAGGATAAAAGACTTTTTCTTATCAAAAACGGGAAAAGCAGTCAAGGAGATGCTTGTTGAACACGCATATATGCACTCTAAGCTACATTTACGAGCACCATCGATGACCAAACTATGTGTTTTCTTAACTCCACAAGAGGTTTTCCTATTCATTCATGTATTGTGTGATTAACTTTATTTTTGCAAGATTATATCCCTTTGACAATGAAGACTAGCAATCAATGGAATGCATTATGGAGATCTTTGATGCATTGCATTGATGCATTCCATGCATCGGTGAATGAGCTTCTCTACAAAACTAGCACTAGAAGAGTGCTAATTGAAAGGGGGTATTTTTCTACGATCACTTTTACCTCATTCTACGCTTGGCTTTGGTACGCTCCAACATCTTGCACTTCCTCCAAAGAAAAGTCCAAAGTGGCAAGTCTCTAGCTTTGAAACCTCTGAGTGCTTCATACTAAAGCTCCATTAGGAGATACAAAAGTGCTTAATAAGACGAATGTTACAAGTCGCGTGGTATGTATCTCCATCTTCATGCCCATGCATGTGTTTATTGACTTCTTCCATGACAAGGAGCTCAAGAAAACTACTACCATGTTTATCTACAAGTCAGAGAAATGCCTTGATTGTTTAGATGGTTGTTGAGATGTCCATGATATGATGGCATCTTGGGCAAGGTGGATAAGAAGTCTATTGTGTATAAGTACATGATAGCCTCTCCAAACTTCATAGCTTCCTTCCACTACATAAGATGTCATCAAGTGCATGGTCAATTGGTAGCTATGGACCAGGATTATCTGAGGACATGAACAATCGCGTGAAAATACTTGAGGTGGGGTGTGGACATGACTTGGTGATAGTTCTTAGCATTCAAGGCAATATCACACTACAATAAATGCACGAGGACTTGGAGAAAAAAATTGACCTCAATCGGCCTCCAAAATCTATTTTCCGGTGCAACATGCGAAAGGTAGTTTGTTTTGCAAGTACACATTACTGTTGCATGTATTTCTTCCCCATACGTCATTGTCACAATATTTTGGTATAATCTATATGTTGGATTAACTCTGTCGTATAAGTCCCTTAGAGAAAGGAGAAGAAGATAGTTTGTGGAGAGATAAGAGATGATCGTGTGTTTGTGTTGTAGTGCAACTCCTAATTCGAGGCATGATCTTGATAAAAAGCACTATGATGCTCTAACCTACAATTTTGTAACAAAGCTGTACACAGAAACTCTGTAATCATTATACATACATCAATGCAAAAACGCTTTTCTTGCAAACACAATTTGAGCAGAATTATTTTTCCAATTTTGACTCAACTTTTCTTTACATTGCATATAATCATGTACATGGTATTGTTTGATTAAATAAATTGAGTTTGAACTCTCGTTTACAATAATGGGGAGATCTTTTCCAAGCTTGATAAATCATCAATAGCATGTAAAGGCTCACTCTAGGGAGGTATAGAAGGATAGTTAGGTGGGATGAAAGGTGAGTGAGCAGGTGAAGGAGCAGCCTCGACAGCATAAGCGACTGAGGATGCTAGGTCATGCTGAGGAGATGGCTAAGGTATTGGTAGATGGGCTAAGGGTTGAGGAAAGGATTGTGCAGTTGGCTTCCTCATCCTCTGAAAAAGCGGGTATAATAAAAAGCTCTTGATGTGTTAATTGAGGCACCTCTTCATACCTTTGAGATGGAGGCCACGGTTGTGGCCTCAATCGTGGGCGGGACAAAGTCATCGGGGGCTCCTTTAGCATGCATCTCCACAAGATTTATAATACTTTGGACCAGAGTCATCTTAAAGACCTCGACATGAACATTAAAATAATCTTTCAGGTTTTGAGCCTACAAATGATTTCACCCTCAGTAATTGTAAGAGAAGATCATTTGTCTAAGGATTACCCATACAAATAGATTAAACTTACTCTTCTACGCTCCTCAACATAAATGCAGTCTAGGCAAAATTCTACATTGGCAAGAACTTTTCATCCACAAGAATATTCGCCATTTTTTTTAGCACTTTGCAACTTAAAATTGACATGCCCTCCCAGATTTGTCTAAGGATTACCCATACAAATAGATTAAACTTACTCTTCTACGCTCCTCAACATAAATGCAGTCTAGCAAAAACTCTACATTGGCAAGAACTTTTCATCCACAAGAATGTTCGCCATTTTTTTTAGCACTTTGCAACTTAAAATTGACATGCCCTCCCAGATTTCATCTAAATTCAACACTTCCAGGGAAGCCACAAGTTTCTTATACCTATAGGATAAGGCAAAGGGTGATGACATATGCTATGAAAATTGAAAAATTAAATAATAAACAGTTACCTCCAAACAATCTCGTGGAATCAGTGCACTCAACTTACAAGGTAGAAATGCTTGCGCTCAATCTTTGATCCAACAATGCTCCAAGGAGAACTATTTGCATTGAAAATTGAATTTAGATGCTATTCATAATAGACACAATATTTGCCAACTGTAACATTTAATGGCCTAGTAACTTGTGTGTAGTGGAAAATAGCATGAACATAGTGAGCATTTCATTAGAATAGATTCCTAATGAGAATAACAAGAGTGCTTGGGTGGAGAGAGCAACAAAAAGTATAACACCTAGTTAGATAGCATCAACGATACTTCAAAAGAGAGAGAAATTAAGCTATCAACAACAATTGAGGACCGGATTTACATGGAGAAGGTCCCCCCTCCAAAAGGCTTTGTATTATGGTTTGTCCCATCAAGAGAGACATTTTACAATACAATCCTTTGTGTTCCTTCAATACTACCTAGTGCAAAGAAGATGGAAGCTTCAAGCACTAAGCAAAACACTTATAAAACACAACATCAATTCTTCACGGTCTCAGACCCAAGACCTCACACACCTTCGAAGATGGTGAGAGCTAGCAAGGTACGAGAGTAGATTGAGAGGAAGAAGGAGTAGTCTTACGAGAAAGATGTACATCTCCTCACATAATCACTCATATTAGCATAGCATAGCTTAGTAATTAGCATGGTAGAGGAGATGAGCATGCATTGAAGCTTGGCTCTTGGTTGGATTTGCATCTCAAAACCAAGAGTTGTTGGTGTAGGCCTCCCTTGTCACAAGGTTGGAGTAGGTGATAAGCTTTCCATTAAAGCTTGAGAATGAGAGAGAGAGAGAGAGTCTTCTTGCTTCACACATGAGTTGTGTGTGTGTGTGTGTATATGAAATAATGCCTTGAGAAAATCATCCCCCTCTCTCTCTTGGTCGACCCCTCTTGCTATTTGCTCATGCTCACACCCTATTGGACCTCTCCAGGCTCAGCCAATGGAACTTCAAGAGCATAAGTGATAGCCTTCTGACATGTGTCCCCCTTTCCCCTTTTGTGAGAGCTTTAGGTAATTAATTAATGCAACTAAACTCTCATTGGACCCCTTTGTCTCCTGGCCAATAGGAATCAGGCAAGCCATTGGGCTGTTGAATGCTCATTGGACCCCTTGGGAGACTGTCCAATAGTCTTCTAGAGAGCTTAATTCTTATTGGTTCTTTTATTAAGTGTTTTTAAATTAATTAAACTATATTTACTCTAGCCTAATTCTCATTGGTCCACCTCCATGGCCATCCAATAGGATTTGAGTACACCTTGTGGGCATCTGGGCTAGGGAGCTGACATGTGTCCCTCTTTCCCCTTGTGTAAAGGAAGCTTGTGAGTGTGTGTGTGTGTGTGTGTGTGTGTGTGTGTGTGTGTGTGTGTATTTTTCTCTCTCATCCCCTACTTCCAGTGCTCGGCCCCTCCTAAGTAGGACGCTTTGAAGACTTTTTGACACACACACTAATCATCCAATTCCCCTAGTGATTGACCTTTGAAGTTTGGAACCTTAGCATTTTGGAGTCTTAAAAGGATGAACCTTAGGGTCTTTTAAGCCCATTGTTTCACCTTTTTCTTTTGCAAATGGCCCCCCCTTTGGATCCCTATTTTCCCTCCTTTTGGATCCCTACTGTGGCCGCGGTCTGCCAGCTAACCAATATTCTAGCTTTTTCTCCCCTCGCACTTCCCCATGTTAAATGATCAGTTTAACATGAGAAAATCATTTAGGAGAATTAGATATTAGTTATTATGACATTACCTCTCTCTTGAAATCATAGTCGTCCTCAACTATGGGATAGAGAGGATAAAGCATATTCAGTAGTCCTTTTTCTAGCGGGTAGAGGATCCCTATGTTACCCTGCAACATCATTCCAGAATGGATGACTAGTCCATTTGGCGCTTGAGAGCCTAAGCTGTCGCAAGAATGTCTGCACATTAGTCCTATCAATCTTCCATAGTAGAGTGACAAGCTCTACTTGGTGTTTGGGAGACGTCGTCTCCGCAAACTTGATCTAAGCATGCATACTACGTCACATTTGTGCACAAATAAGAAAAAAAGGGTCTTATAAGACAAAAACTTTGTTAATGTTAAACATTTGTACATTTACTTACTCTAGGGAAGCATTGTAAGCATTGACAAGGTTTAGGTTATCCTTTAATTGTATGCCTTGCATCCATCTAGGATCTTCAAAAGGATAATTCTTAAACTTGATAAGATATCGTCAAATAGTCTTACCGCCTCTTAGTACCTTGTCTTCATGTCAGAGAATGGACTCGGGCTGCAGCACCTCTTCTTGGTCCTTGATCTCCGGTGGGTCTTCAACAGTTGGTTCTTGAGGTGGCTCTCCTTTGTAAGGCTTTAGTAGGCTCACATTAAAATCATTGTGTATGAGCCAATGGCTGGGCAACTTGAGTTGGTAGGCCATCTCATTGATTGGCCTAAGAATCTGGAAGGGACCATAGTACCTTTTTGCTAACTTAGCATAGTACTTTTGGTGTCCCGTAGGATGCTTGCCGGTCGTGTGTCTTTATCGAGCCTTGGGAAATTTGAGTAAGACCCAATCATTTTCTTTAAAGGCTTGGGCTCTTTTGTGCTTGTCAGCAGCAGCCTTTTGCCTTTGTTGTGAGATAGAGATAGCATCCTTAATATTTTGGGATGATTCTTGTAGGTATCGGCTATACTCATCTGCAGCGAAGATCTTCCCGTGTACCTTAAGTAGCATGGGACTTTTTGATCTTCCCTCAATTACCTCAACATGTGCTTTTCTCATGGAAGTATATACAGTGTTATTATAGGCATACTCCACTAAGGGTAAGTACTTCTCCCATTGGGACCTTTGATCTACTTCCGTTACATAGGCTTTTAGTAGATCAAGAATTATTAGTTTAGCTATTTTACTTTGGCCATCCATTTGCAGGTGATAGGCCAAAGAGAAATTTAGCCTTGCCCCTAAATTCTCAAAGAGACCCTTCTATAAATTATTGGTCATTGTAGGATCTCTATCCGACACTATGGACATTGGCAAGCCATGGTACTTGAAGATTTGTGAAATGAAGAGGGTTGCCATTTGATGGGCTTTGATAGTCTTTTTGACAGGTATAAAATGAGCTTGTTTACTAAACTTGTCTACTATCGTCCATATTCCCGCATTCCCATGGATAGACTTAGGCAATCCAAAGATAAAATCCATGGATATGCTCTCCCATGGTGAATTAGGGATTGGCAAAAGTTGAAGCAATCCAGGTTGCTTCCCTCTATCAAACTTCATCTTTTGGCATACCACACATTTAGAAACATACTCTTGTATGTTTGCTTTCATGGTAGGCCAATAGAAATATGTTTCAATCCCTTTTAGGGTAGACTGAATCCCTCTATGCCCTGCATAAGGAGGAGCATGAGATTCATACATTACTTTCTCACGGAGTGAGTTAGTAATGCATATTCTATTGCCATAGAGAAGATAACCATCTTGTAAAGTAAATGGTTCCTCTTTCTTCCCTAGTGCAAGGGCTGAAATCACATCTCTAAAATCGGGATCAATAGCATACTCATCTATCATAGAAGATAGATCATTGTGAGTTGCTATGGAAACTGCATTCACTCTTGGTCGTCTTGAGAGTGCATCGGCTACTTGATTATGCTTGCCATCAATGTGAGCAATATGAAAATGAAATTGCAAAAGGAAATTTGCCCACCTCATTTGTTTGTCGGAGAGCTTGGTCTGCGTCATGAAGTACTTAAGACTTTGGTGATCCGTTCGCAGAATGAATGGAATCCCCAATAAATAGTGCTTTCATGAGTCTAAGGCATGTAGAACTATGAGGAGTTCCTTTTCATATATGCCTAGAGCTTGCTCAACAAGGTCAAGCCTTCGACTTTCATAGTCTATGGCATGCCCTTCTTGGAGCAAAACAGCTCCAAGGCAATCACCACAAGCGTCACATTGGACCTCAAATGGCTTTGAGAGTTCCGATAGTGTAAGCACTATTGGTTCTTTTATTAAGTGTTTTTAAATTAATTAAACTAGATTTACTCTAGTCTAATTCTCATTGGTCCACCTCCATGGCCATCCAATAGGATTTGAGTACACCTTGTGGGTATCTGGGCTAGGGAGCTGACATGTGTCCCTCTTTCCCCTTATGTAAAGGAAGCTTGTGAGTGTGTGTGTGTGTGTGTGTGTGTGTGTGTGTGTGTGTGTGTGTGTGTGTGTGTGTGTGTGTGTGTGTGTGTGTGTGTGTGTGTGTGTGTGTGTGTGTTTCTCTCTCATCCCCTACTTCCAGGGCTCGCCCCCTCCTAAGTAGGACTCTTTGAAGACTTTTTGGCACACACACTAAGCATCCAATTTTCCTAGTGATTGACCTTTGGACACAACCTTTGAATTTTGGAACCTTAGCATTTTGGAAGTCTTAATGGGCTGAACCTTAGGGTCTTTTAAGCCCATCATTGCACATTGCTATTTTGCAAATGGCCCCTCTTTGGATCCCTATTTTCCCTCCTTTGGATCCCTACTGTGGCCGATCTGCCAGCTTAACCAATATTCTAGATTTTTCTCCCTTGGCACTTCCCCATATTAAATGATCAGTTTAACATGAGAAAATCATTTTGGAGAATTAGATATTAGTTATTATGACACCATCAAAATACCAAAAAGACAACACTTACTTTTCATTGTAAGCTAAAAGTAAAACCTTGACCGTGTCCATGTTGACGGATTGAAACCAATCAACAACATCAACAATCAAGGAGGTAGCCTCTGAGGTGGACACAATTGACAGTTGTGCATCTAGCAAAACAACCTCGGATTAATGATTCCATGAGAGATTAGAGACCATTATCTTGTGAGTAGACAAAAAATAATGAGATGACTAAACATGTTTGAATCAAAAACCATTCTTTGCAAAATGAATTTCACATACCATAAACCGAAGTTTATAAATTGGTATGTCAGCTACGTGCCACCATGTTGTAGTATGTAATCTCCTGAGGCCCAAAGGGAAAGTACAAAGTACGTCCCATACAAAAAAGGGAAACATCCAAAAGGGAACTAAGGAAGAGCATGGCTTCTTTGTTGACTTGATTAATAGCCAACGCTATCTTTCCCACATATGAGTCAGCATCAGGCTCTTCATCTTCTAGTTCTTAGACCCGTTCCACATTTAGATGCATACCATAAGTGTGTTGGATGGTACTCACTTTTGTTATCCTCACTTTACTAAGTGAGGATAACATTTAGATGCATACCATAAGTGTGTTGGATGGTACTCACTTTTGTTATCCTCACTTTACTAAGTGACGTGATTGTCAAAATGTTGTCCATTTTTCTATTGAAAGTCAACACTAGCACAAGTGTCTTGTTATACCTAGACCGCAAGAGCCTTAGGGAATTGATATCTCGGGGCATTAGTGTCAGTCTATGGGAATGGATTGTAAACACTTAACTATTTTGAAAAGGCTCAATTAAAAAGCATTTGGTTGCCTCGTAAAGGCCACCCATTGTGCTTCTCGCCCACCTAAAATTGAGGTTGGCTCGTTCGCAGATCTCACGCATAACCCTCTAAAAAGGCAGCTTTGGGATAACGAGTGAAATGTCCCTCTGGAGTTTGCGGAGCTCAAGTAGATGTTATTGTATACATGTGGTAGTGATGTGTGTGAACACACTTAGGATTGTCGATGCATTTTTTCCCTCACTAGGAGATTTTTTCTCCGTGCATCACGCTAGGGCTATCTCATATTTCCATTGCACACTAAGTAATACTACTCTCTGTTGTGTGCCTTGAGCTTCCTTCGTCTTCTCCAAGCTATGTGTTTTTAACTGCAACCTTATTTCCAACAATTGATATCAGAGCAAGTTGCCTCCTCTCTGGCTTAGTTGCCAGCAATCCCAGCACGTACACACCTGCTCGCTTTCTCCAATTTTTGTGAGCATCAGCTCTAGCACACGTCTGCTTAGATTTTTTATTCGGACATTTCGGCCACCGTTTGCACTACAAGCAGTGCTACGCAAGCAAATTTGTCATTTTTTGCAAAAATTTTATTAGTGACGTTTTTTGCATTACATGTCCCTTACAATCTTCTGCGGGTTGTGCTATATAGCATGTGCAGGTCCCGCTTTGTTTCTCCTCTTTTTAGGCAGTTTTCACATCAGGTGTAAGGGTTGACAACAACACACATGTGTTCAAGATTTTTGCTATGAGGATAGATTGGATGGGGACAATTACCCTATGTGGGCTTACATGATGCAACATGTCCTTGTGTAAAAGGAATATTGTGCAAGGCATTGATGTACGTCATGGTTCTGAGGATGTAGGCGATGTTGAGGATGTTGTAGGTTTTGATGCAAGGTTGCTGCTATTGGACCTGTTTTTCCTACGCCTAAGCAATCTCCTTGGGATGTAAGATGCGGAGGCTCATGCATTGATTATCTTGTTTGTGAAGCACACTATTACTCCTCACATTCTTTCAGCAAAATTGCCCAAGGATGGAGTTTGCATGGACCCACAAACATCACTATACACAAGCTACAACTTGCATGTATCCCTAACTGAACCATCCTTTGGAAACTTCGAACGTTGCATCTTACCCAAAATAGAGCCTTTACAAACATGTTTGACAGGTGCTTCAAGAGGTGGCAAAGAAGCAACCATATCAAATTTTTGCAAACGTAGCAAACTAGTAAAATTCATATGCCCAAAACATGCATGCCAAGGTTTTGTATCTCAAACAGCCTTTGAGTCCATAACTGCATTTGCAAAGTTCTTCCCACACTTGTCATACAAAGTGAGCTTATACAGCCCACGGCATAAAATGCCAGATACAACAAGTTCATCACCAAAATTGAGATCATGAACTGTACATTTGTCATCCACAAATTTCACAGCAACACCAAGTCTAGCAAGTGCAAATGCAGACAAAAGGTTCTTCTTGGTCCCAAGTACATAAAGTGCATCAACAAGTGTAAAATAATTGTCATTCGCAGTAGTCAGCACAATCTTTCCAACTCCCTTGATCGGATAAGAGGCATTGTTGGCACGTGACTGAATTCCCATGAGGGACATCCTTGAGAGAGGTAAACAAATCATGATGAGAGGTAATGTGATTTGTAGCATCACTTACCCAAGTACCACACATGAGCATCTGTAGCAACCGACATACATGCATCATGGACAAAAGCATCATAAGTGCACTTTGCACTAAAAGCCCATTCTGCATCTACATCAGCATCACAACCTTCTTTCACAAAAGACTCAACAATAGCTACACTTGTAGTGGAACCAACCTCTTTCCTCTTAGCCTCTTTTGCCTTGAACTTAGGCCACTGCCTTTAGAATAATGGCAACGCATCTTCTTTTTGCCCTTCTCACTAGAATTCTCATACGAATTGCTAACAGCAAAAGCATTAGGAACATGTGAGTTACCATGAGAAGTGGCTACATTGCTAATTTCCACCTTTTCTTTGAGCAACAATAAAGGCATGTTCAATTGCACGTTGTTTAGCTCTTTTTTTTTTAAGTGACTCTTGCAACAACAATGTGTATAATGCATCAAACTTGACAACTTCTAGATTTCCTTGGGTTATAAGTCTCCAAGTACTAGCAGAACTCTGGTAAGAATCTGGCAAAGCATCAAGAACAGTTTGCACAAGGGAACTGTTAGAAATGACTTTGCTTGCAGAAATAATTTTCTCATTAATATCATTGACAGTAGCAAGGAAACTGTCCATCTCATCTTCCTTGCGCATAATCTTCGACTCCAGCTCTTTACACAACAATGCAATTTTAGCCTCATTGCGACTTGTATAAAGACCAACTAGAATATCCCAAGCCAAGAGCGCACAGGAGGAAATTGGGAGTGGGTTGGGGGGGGGGGGGAGCTGACAAAGCAGAGCCTAGTTTTGAAAAATGCAGAGAATTGAGATATTTGGGATTGAATTCTTAGCCTAACTTGATTACTTTTGGGGTTTTATTATAAACGTACCTTGTAATGAGGGTCATATTTGGATTTTAGGAAAACATGTATAAAAACGGAGACAACAGATTTTCCATTATATCTCTCTACGATGACATGTCATTTCTTACAAGGTCCAAATTTGAGGCCAAAACTTTTCTAATGGAGATATTTTTTAAACAGCCATACGTAGCTCCGTGATGATGTAATCGATAGTTTCCTCACCAACGACATTTGTGTAGAATATCTTGAGCCTACCAAGAGTAGTGATGCTTATGTTGCACAGTTTCACAAAGAGAGAGATAGCACTTATAAGGATCCCAAGACCTCTTGTAGTAAGTTTGTGGTTCCATGTGTAATGTTGAGTGCTATGATTGCCATAACCAAAGACATATGAAAAAGGATTATCGTTTTGCATAAAGAGACAAGAAGTCTCAAGAGACTAATAGGTAGAGTGATGCAAAGGGCAAGGCTAAGCTTCAAGAAATCAACATTGTAGAGTACCCTAAGACTTATGATGTTTGTGAGACGACTCATATCTCAAACATCTTGGTTTTCACTTCAAATTTCACTGAAGATGCCCTTATCACACAAGAAGCTAGTTTATGCATAGAATTAAATGATAAATTCTAGTGCAAATTTCCACGTTACATTGCATAGAGAATGGATTTCCTCCATCAAGATAAAGTCAAATCGGGTGATTCTCATGTTCTTAAAATTTCCGGAATGGAGACATAAAGCTAGTATTTTCAAGTGGCATGAAATTTATGCTAACGAATGTCAAACATGTTCGTGAGTTAGCTAAGAGTGTGATCTCTATTGAAAAACTAAATGACTTGGGATACACACTTTGTAATGGAAATGGCCTATGAACTTTGAGAATAGCGAAATTAAGAGAATTAGAGTGAGCTTTTTTGTGAGATCACTTTGAGAACATAGAGGATAAACTTAATTGATGGTAGCAACATAAACATAGTACTTAGTTAACTTGGCATGAACAATACTTTTGCAAGAGAGAGAGTATTAAAGAACATAACAATAGTTGAGGACCGGATTTACTTGGAGTTGGTCCTCCAAAAGGCATTTGTGATGGAAAGCTTCATGCATCACGAGCATAACATAAACTTTGCAAAAAGCATTAACTATCCCAAGCCTCAGTCTCAAGGCCCCAAACACCTTTGAGGTGGAGAGAGCTAGCGGGGAATGAGGGTAGCGAAGAGGAAGAAGAATAATTCATAGGAAAAAGAAATAGTTCCTCACTTATCATCACTCTTCTTGCTTAGCATAGCATAATAGCATAGTAATGAAGATGAAGAAGATGGCAACATTAAGCATCGAATCATGGCTCTTGGTTGGATTTGCATTCCATAGCCAAGAGTGTTGGTGAAGGCTCTCCACTTCTCAACAAGCTTGGAGAAGGAGATAAAGCTCTTTCACTTTGCACTCCACACAATGAGAGCATGTGTGTGTGTGTGGGAGAGTATACCCCCCTCCCATGCTTGGTCCACACCTCTCTCTCTCTCTCTCTCTCTCTCTCTCTCTCTCTCTCTCTCTCTCTCTTATTATTTAATTATTTAATTTGGACATGTGTCCTCACACATACTCTTTGAAAGAAAGAACTTAATTATTTATTTGTGTGCATCTAAATTTTCATTGGACCCCTTTAAAACCTATCGAATAGGATTCAAGCACCTCATGAGGGCCACATGTGGAGGATCATTTGACATGTGTCTTTTATGCTTTTTAAGTCATTTGGTTTGAATTGAATACTTCAAGCACTTAGTCAATCAAGCATGGAAACGTGTTATGCCTCTTGAGAGTTTATCTTTGAATCGAACACTTCAAGAACCTTACTCATTTTAAGCATAAAAATCACCTCAAGCTTTGGGCAAGGTTCCCACAAACGTTTTAAGCACTTTAGTTAGCAAGCCGACAAGCACCTCATGCTTGGGTAGGATTCCCACCTCGAGGTTAGCCCTAGCTTGCGTAAGGTCGAAGGACTTTTTAACACTAACTTTTGGAGGTCTTTAATGAAGCTAACCCTAAGGTCTTTTAAGCTCCATTAGATGCACGTCGCTCTTTGATAGACTACCTCCTTTTGGACCCCTATTGAGATGTAACCATCTCTCCTCTTGGTCCCTTGCTGAGGTAAATCTAGAAGCACTTTTTGTACATTTTTCTTTGGTAGACCGTCTCCTTTTGGACCCCTATTGAGATGCAACCATTTCTCCTTTTGGTCCCCTGTTGAGATAGGTCTAGAAGCACATATCTATGTCCTAACTCTTGTTCCCCTTTTATCTTCCCATATTAAATAATTAGTTTAATATTAGAAAATCAAATGTTAATTGTATTTTAATTATATCAAATGATTTTCGAATATTAAACTGGTCACTTAATATGGGAAGATAAAAGGGGAACAAGAGTTAGGACATAGATATGTGCTTCTAGACCTATCTCAACAGGGGACCAAAAGGAGAAATGGTTCCATCTTAATAGGGGTCCAAAAGGAGGTAGTCTATCAAAGAGCAACATGCATCTAATGGAGCTTGAAAAACCTTAGGGTTAGCTTCATTAAAGACCTCCAAAAGTTAGTGTTAAAAAGTCCTTTGACCTTAGGCAAGCTAGGGCTAACCTTGAGGTGGGAATCATACCCAAGCATGAAATGATTTTTACGCTTAAATGACTAAGGTTCTTGAAGTGTTCAATTCAAAGATAAACTCTCAAGAGGCATAAAACATTTCCATGTTTGATTGACTAAGTGGTTGAAGTATTCAATTCAAACTAAATGACTTAATAAGCATAAAAGACACATGTTCAAATGATCCTCCACATGTGGCCCTCATAATGTGCTTGGATCCTATTGGATAGGTTTTGAAGGGGTTCAATGAGAATTTAGATACATAAAAATAAATAAATTAAGTGCTTTCTCTCAAAGAGGAAAAAGAGGACACATGTCCAAATGAAATAATTAAATAATATAAGAGAGAGAGAGAGAGAGAGAGGTGTGGAGCAAGCATGAGAGGGGGGTATACTCTCCCACAAACACACACACATTCTCTCATTGTGTGGAGTGCAAAGTGCAAGAGCTCCATCTCCTTCTCCAATCTTGTTGAGAAGTGGAGAGCTTACACCAACACTCTTGGCTATGGAACGCAAATCCAACCAAGAGCCATGCTTCAATGCTTAATCGTGCCATCTTCTTCATCTTCATTACTATGCTATTATGCTATGCTAAGCAAGAAGAGTGATGATAAGTGACGAACTATTTCTTTCTCCTATGAGTGATTCTTCTTCCTATTCCCCGCTAGCTCTCTCCAGCTTTGAACGTGTTTAAGGCCTTGAGACTAAGGCTTGGGATAGTTAATGCTTTTTGCAAAGTTTATGGTATGCTTGTGATGCATGAAGCTTTCCATCTTCATAGCATCACGAAGATCACAAGGAACACAAAGATTGTATTGTACCAAGTCTCTCTTGATGGGAGAATCTATAATACAAACGCCTTTTGGAGGGGGGACCGGCTCCAAGTAAATCCTGTCCTCAACTATTGTCCTGTTCTCTAATACTCTTTCTCTTGCAAAAGTCTTATTCATGCCAAATTAATTAAGGACTACGTTTATGTTGCTACCATCAATTAAGTTCACCCTCTATGTTCTCAAAGTAATCTCACAAAAATGCTCGCTCAAATTCTCTTAATTCGGCTATTCTCAAAGCTCATAAATTGTGAAAGAAAATTTACCCGCCTCATTTGTTTGTCGGAGATCTTGGTTTGCGTCATGAGTTTCTTGAGGCTTTGTGATCCATTCAAAGGATGAATGGAGCCCCCAAGAGATAGTGCTTCCATGTGTCTAGGGCATGTTAACAGCTAAAAGCTCTTTTTTGTATATGCCCAAGACCCATTCATCGGCATTGAGCCTTCGGCTCTCATATGCTATTACATGCCCTTCTTGATGCACTACTACATTGGACCTCAAACGGCTTTGAGAGATCCGGAAACATGAGGACTGGTTGAGAGGTAAGCTTCTCTTTGAGCTTGTCAAAAGAATTTTGTTCTTTAGCAGTCCGTGAATACTTAACGTTCTTCTTTGTTAAGTCATGCAATGGTCCTGCTATTTGAGAGAATTTTGCTATGAAGCGTCTATAGTATGCAGACATACCAATAAATCTTCTTAGTTCATGTAGATTCCTTGGATTAGGCCATGCTTTTATTACCTCCAACTTTGATGGATCCATACGGATACCATCTTGAGAGATAATGTGACCTAAATATTGAATCTCTTGTAGAAAAAATTCACTTTTCTTTTGATTAATGAGAAGCTTATTCTCTCTCACAACTTGAAAGATTATCTGGAGGTGTCACTTGTACTCCTCAAGAGAATTTGAGTGGCTTGAAGATTTTTGTCCATCGTGAGTTTGAATGCGGCTGGAGCATTTGTCAGGCCAAAACTTGTAGCTTATCAAATAGTTCTCCTACGGCGCGGCACGGGAAATCTTTTTCTTTAATAGTGATCCTATTTAGTGCTCTATAGTCGACACACATGTGATCTGTGCCATCTTCCTTTTGCGGTAAAAGTACTGGTGAACAGAATGGAGAGGAGCTAGGCCTCACCATCCCTTTTTCCACCAATTCATGCACTTGCCTCATGATCTCCTCTTGTTGAGCTTGTGAAACTCAATAAGGATGTTTATTAGGCGGTGAGCTTCCTAGTAGAAGCTCTATTGCATGGTCATCATCCCCTCGTTTTGGAGGTAGCTCACTAGGGATGTCATCAATGAAAACATCTTGGAATACATTTAGGAAATTAGAAAACTCTAATTACTCTTGATTTCCTTTATTGCTACTTGTGAAAACATTAGAATCATTTACAGATTCTCTAACAAAAATAATATACGCAAAAAATAGAGCTTTTCATTGACTTATCAAAGGCAAGCATATTTACCAGGGATATGGTGTTCCCCAAATCATTAGCATCTAAGTACATGCTCTTTTCTTTGTAGGTGAAATAGATTCTCCTTTCAAGGAACTTCATGTTGACACCCATGCGGTTGAACCATGGTGCCCCTAGGATAACATCCTCATGTTGGAGAGGAGAGATTAAAAAAAGTCTTCTTTGTCAACGTAGCTTTGGACATGAAACCTCAACCGCCCAATCAAGGGAATAACGGAGGCTTGCTATCCCTTAAAAGATCCATTGGTAGTTACAGTATCTCCCATCTCAAAAGCTTGAATGACCAACTTAGTGGCCAACTCCATTGATATGAAGTTGTGAGTAGAGCCAAGGTCAAAGAGAATAAGGGCATCATGCTCCCTTACTTTTTCCCAAGCATAGGAGAGTGATGAGCCTTTGCAATGAGTATCCTCTTTTGGAGCTTCAACCATGGAAGCTCTAGGAGTGTCATTGAGTACATTTCTTTTGGGGCAAGAACAATAACCATGTCCTTGCTCCCCACACTTAAAGCATTTATGGTCTTTACGAAAGGCCTCTAATTCTTTGGGAGAGAGCTTATTTTTACCTTTGTAAGATCCTTTCTCCTTGGCCTTGTTGTTGTTGGTGTTGGTGTTGGTATTGCCTTGGGAAGATTTTTGAGCATTGCTCTTCCCTTTAGCTTCATTTCACCCCTTGATTTCCATGGGCTTGAAATTTCATCTCACCCCTTGTTGGCAATTGATCCTTGAAGCAACCATAGTGTGGTGGATGGCTTCAATGATAGTGCTAGGCCATTGTGAGTTGACGTACTCGGCCATTTCTTCAGGTAATACCGCACAAAATTGTTGCTTTTATTCGGAGAAGTCTATCCTTTGAAAGACTGTAGCTTTGAGATGTAAATCCCAAAACTTGTCTACATATTTGTGAATAGACTCGTTGAAGAGCGGCTTCAAGCTTTTCCATTTGGTGAGCACTTTGTCCTTGGCATCGCTTGCAAGGAATTGCTTCATTATGGAAACTTGTAGAGTTTTCCATGTCTTTGGGGCTTCGTCGTTGCCATGAAGGCTAGCCCACCATTGACGAGCAGATTTCTAAAAGTGCATAGCTACATGGTGTGGCTTAGAGGACTCTGTGAATCCCTCGTCTCCAAAGGCCGCATCAAATTGTTGGATGAAGGCCTTTGTTGGTGGCACCAAAGGTACCATCGTAGGTGAGAAAAGAGATACTCTTTCCTCCCTCTTTGAATTTCTTGAGCTTTTGGGACCTTCGCCATGCATGGTAAGTTTTTCGATGTCCTCTCCTCTTGTATTCTCTAGGAGAATAACTATAGCTTTCGTCGGAAGAGGAGGAAGGTGAAGAAAAAGGAGAAGAGGGTGACCTTTTTGTTGCCTTTTTCTTCCTTTGTTTCCTCTTTTCCCTTTCGGACTGACGAGGAGAATGACTATGGGTTTGACCGTTTCCTCTTGGGAGGAGTTGGCGATAGTCTAGACCGCCGTCTTTATGGAGCCATATCTTTAGAGGAACTTAGGGATTCATTCTTTCTCGTTCTTTGGATTCCTCCGCTCTTATGGGAGAGAGTTTTCTTTCGGGAGTCTCATCAAGAGGCCTCCTAAACTCTCTCTCCTCTTGGGAGAGAAAGGAAAATCCGATAAGCACGAAGTTGTTGAGTAACTTTGGCTTGCAAGGTACGGTTGCCCATAGCTTGATGCAATGGGGGCATCATCGTTAGCACCTTATGTGCAAAATCAAAGTTGTCAATGCTCATTCTACTCTCTTGGTTATTGTCATCCATGCTAATTATACTTATGTGTTCACTTAGTGTATTCTTTGGCAATTCAAGACCTTAGTTACTACTCCTCTTAGCCTTTGAAAATAAGCACTTAAGTATCTATACCCATGGCTCGAATTACTTAATTATATTTGGGTAAGTGGGATTGGGATCTATTATTGGTTTTGTTGAGCCCACTATGTGGGATATGGTGCACACCTCGGGAGCTTTGGTCTTTATAATGGGGTCTTTTTAGACTTGCCTACAGCTTTACCATTATTGAGCCATAAGAAGTCAGAAAGGAGCTATCCCTCAACAATTCTACTATGTTAGACCCACCCATTGCCCTAATATAATTAAAAAAATCAACCATTAATAGGCTACTTAAGGACCTCTCTTCTTAAGCAAGAAAAGAGAAACCAAACGCTCGAATACCAATGTAATAGAAATGGCCTATGAACTTTGAGAATAGCATAATTAAAAGAATTAGAGTAAGCATTTTTGTGAGATCACTTTGAGAACATAGAGAGTGAACTTAATTGATGGTAGCAACATAAACAAGGACTTAGTTAAGTTGGCATGAATAATACTTTTGCAAGAGAGAGAGTATTAGAGAACATGACAATAGTTGAGGACCAAATTTACTTTGAGCTGGCGGTCCACCAAAAGGCATTTGTATTATGGATTCTCTCATTAAGAGAGACTTGGTACAATACAATCTTTGGGTTCCTTGTGACCTTGGTGATACCATAAACTTTGCAAAAAGCGTTAACTATCCCAAGCCTCAGTCCCAAGGCCTCAAACACCTTCGACGGTGGAGAAAGCTAGCGGGGAATGAGGGTAGGGAAGAGGAAGAAGAATCATTCATAGGAGAAAGAAATAGTTCCTCACTTATCATCACTCTTCTTGCTTAGCATAGCATAATAGCATAGTAATGAAGATGAAGAAGATAGCAAGCTTAAGCATTGAAGCATGGCTCTTGTTTGGATTTCCATTCCATAGCCAAGAGTGTTGGTGTAGGCTCTCCACTTCTCAACAAGCTCTCTTGCACTTTGCACTCCACACAATGAAAGAATGTGTGTGTGTGTGTGTGTGGGGGAGAGTATCTCTCTCTCTCTCTCTCTCTCTCTCTCTCTCTCTCTCTCTCTCTCTCTCTCCACACAATGAAAGAATGTGTGTGTGTGTGTGTGTGGGGGGGAGAGAGTATACCTCTCTCTCTCTCTCTCTCTCTCTCTCTCTCTCTCTCTCTCTCTCTCTCTCTCTCTCTCATATTATTTAATTATTTCATTTGGATATGTATCCTCACACATGCTCTTTGAGAGAAAGAACTTAATTATTTATTTTTATATCTAAATTCTCATTGGACCCCTTTAAAACCTATCCAATAAGATTCAAGCACCTCATGAGAGCCACATGTGGAGGATCATTTTAACATGTGTCTTTTATGCTTCTTAAATCATTTGGTTTGAATTGAATACTTCAAACACATTAGTCAATCAAGCATGGAAACGTGTTATGTCTCTTGAGAGTTTATCTTTGAATTGAACACTTCAAGAACCTTGGTCATTTTAAGCATAAAAATCACTTCAAGCTTTGGGCAAGGTTCCCACAAACATTTTAAGCACTTTAGTTAGCAAGCCGACAAGCACCTCATGCTTAGGTAGGATTCCCACCTCAAGGTCAGCCCTAGCTTGCCTAAGGTCAAAGGACCTTTTGACACTAACTTTTGGAGGTCTTTAATGAAGCTAACCCTAAGGTGTTTTAAGCTCCATTAGATGCACGTTGCTCTTTGATAGACTACCTTCTTTTGGACCCCTATTGAGATGTAACCATCTCTCCTCTTGGTCCCTTGCTGAGGTAAATCTAGAAGCACTTATTGTACATTGTTCTTTGGTAGACCGTCTCCTTTTGGACCCCTATTGAGATGCAACCATTCCTCCTTTTGATCCCCTGTTGAGATAGGTTTAGAAGCACATATCTATATCATAACTCTTGTTCCCCTTTTATCTTCCCATATTAAATGATCAGTTTAATATGAGAAAATCATTTGGTGAAGTTAGATATTATATTTTATGACAAGTTCATGGATTGTCAAGAAGGGAAGTTTGTAGTTCTCAAAGATTAAAAAAAATACAATACTTTGTATTGCATGAATGTATCTTCTATAGAAAATTATTTTATTTCTATATACGAGCTATTGTCTACTGAGTTGTGGCATAGCCAGCTAGGCCACGTGAGCTAAAAGGAAATGAAAACTCTAGCACGTTTCAGCAATGTTTCTATGTGTGAATATTGTGTTTATGGAAAGCAAATTAAGACTGTTCATTTGCCATTGAATAGAAGGCGTGTTGTACATAGTGACGTATGTGGTCCTATGCCAACCAAGTCTCTAAAGGGGACTAGTTCTTTTGTAGCATTTATAGATTACTGTACTCAAATTGTGTAGGTTTACTCTTTGAAACATAAGGATGAGGTATTCTCTCCGTTTTCAAAGTTCCTTGCACTCATTTAGAATCAATAAAGTAAAAATCTTAAGGAATTGAGAAGTGATAGCAATGGGGAATATGTGTTTCGAAAGACATGATAGAATTCTGTGCAAAGGTAGAAACTTAGTGACAATTTAGTGCATATGCACACTTGACCAAAATGGAGTAACTGGGCATTTGAATCGCATTATTCAAGAGTGTGCTATAACTATGCTTATTATGGCAAATTGATACCAAGTAAGCTAAAGTTATTTTGACAACAGCTCACATTATCAACAAATCTCTTTTAGTACCACATTAAATTACAAGATTCCATAGGAGTTGTGGTCATGCAAAAAATCATACTATGATCATTTACGTGTCTTTGGTTGCGAGAGATATGCTCATGCGCCAAAGGAGCTTAGCAAGAATCTTGATACAAAGTTACATAGATGCATGTTTGCTAAATATGGTGAAGATGGAAAGATGGCTATCATCTCTGGCACTCAAAATCTCATAATATTATTTGTTGTTCACAAGCAATATTTAATGAATCAAAGATGCATAAGAGACCTATCAAAGAGGTTTACAAAAGAGTCACATTTGAGGGTGTAGTCTCAAACTTGACAACAACTCAAAAGTCTAGTGAGGAGCCTTCCACTAGCAATGCTCCAGTGAGAGCAAAGAGCAGTAGTCAAGGATTGGGATGCTCTAGTAGAGCCTCATATATCCACCTGAGCGATTTCAACGAGGCATAGATTCTGTTATGCAAATTGACTGCAAAAAATATGCAAATGGATGATAAGCTACAATGGGGGCAAGCTATGTAATTAGAATATGATTCAATTGTAAAAAATGAGACATGGGAATTAATCAAATTGCCTAAGCTTTACGTTGCAAATAGGTTTACAAGAAGACGTTTACATCGAGAGAATCGAAGCTTAAGGAGAAGGTGAGATTAGTTGCTAGGGTTTCAAACAACAGAAAGATATAGATTTTGATGAAATCTTTTTAGCTGTGATCGAGATGATTACTTTACATATGGTGCTTGGACTAGTAGCTACTGAGGACTTGGAGTTGGTCCACATGGATGTAAAGACAATTTCTCTTCATGTTCACAAGACATAGTCCTTTGTAAATATTGGTTCCAAGTGTTCATATTCTATGCATGCCACTATTAGTAACCATTTCATTGCCATTCGATGCTAAAATAAACCCTGCTAAGTCAACTATATTCTTATCCAACAAAAGTCGATACCAAAACACTAACACTTTCTCGAAACACTAGTGTTATAGGTTTTGTCATATCAAAATGAAGAGTGCATGTGTGCGGATGTGAAAGTGTGCATGCATGGTGCGCGTGCAGAAAGGAAGAGAGAGAGTAGACTGTTGTGTGGATAGAGACAACCTCTAAGTGAGGAGGTCCTTAATCTTGGTATATGTACAAGAATAAGGTGAGCAGTGGGCTAACACCCATAGCCTAGGCGATCGAGCAAGACACAGACGCACAATCTCCCACTTAAAGGCAAATGTGCCCTTAAGTGGGTCATACTAGCTAAACTACTATTATGTACATGAAAATAGGTGAGAGACTCTCTCAACCTATACCCACTGGTTCACTCAATCGATCTACATGCAATTGCATCGGCTCTAGTGATAGGCAACATGCGTATCCAAGCTAGAGCCTGCATATAAATCTCGCAGGTTGCTCTATATGGTCTACAAAACTCCACTATGCATCATGTTAGTGTCAACCACCATACGACTGGCAATCCCTACTACAGATGCTCACTGCAATTGCTAGGTCGAGCCACGACACTAGTAGGTCATACATGAGACGCCCAGACGCTAACGAAATCTACGCAAACCTAGATGTACTCGCCTCCTTTGTGCTATCTGTAATCATTGCATCATCAAGACTATCCATCGCGTATGGATGCGCCAATGCCGACATTTGGATGACTTCATCTCACCCATAGGCGGAATTGTGCGTCCTAGCATCAACTCATAAGCCTTTAGCAAGAGCATATCAAAGAACTCCATGTCTGTCATCCATGTCTATGTCTGTAGAAAACAGACCCGCTCTACATCTGCTTGCAATATCAAACGTCGAACCATCGACCAAGTGCACACAACCAAAGCTCTCACGAGAGTAGGTGCTAAACCAGTCACAATGTGGTGTAACGTGAAAAACTGCATCCTCATCTAACAACCAACGAGAAGTGTCACCTCTCTAATAGACACATAAACAAAAGGAATAGTAGAGAGAAACGTGACATCATCGTCACTGGCATATAAAGCCACCGCTCTAGTATATGTCAAAACCTGATTTGCATCTCGTATACATCTCCGCTATTGTCTCATACATTTAAAACGACAACTAACGTGCTCTGTGTGACCACAATGCCATCGCATATATCGTCAAGAGAACAAGACCGCCGTCCCTCATGAGTCATCACTGTAGACTCTAAAGTGTCACACATGTCTGCAATCATAAGTGAATGTCCAAAAACTATGGCAAGAAAATCTAGGAGAAATTTGACACAATCTCCCCTATTAAGTGAGCATAAAACTCAAGCAAAATCTCAATTATAGACCATGTCAAATTGGTATCAAAGTGGGAGATCGCTCGACTACTACACAATCATAAAA
The DNA here is from genome assembly GCF_014529385.1 of Adiantum capillus-veneris. Lineage (NCBI taxonomy): Eukaryota > Viridiplantae > Streptophyta > Polypodiopsida > Polypodiales > Pteridaceae > Adiantum > Adiantum capillus-veneris. The sequence goes on along the minus strand of NC_140940.1, from coordinate 28,217,580 downwards.
AAAACCCTAAAAACCACGATCAACTGCATCAAAATCGATGCTCACATATGCATGAAATCAACTCATAATCTGTTCTTTCCGCAAGCATACAATCTGGGACAAACAGCTCGATAGAGCGTAAAGCACATAACGATATACGCAAGTAGTGAGCAAATTAGCTCAAAATGCATCCCACAAGAGAAATTGCTTGCTAAATTTTGGAAAAAAACTTGTGAAACCTGTAATTGATAAAGTTTATATCCACATGAGCATATACAATCCCCACTCCTGCGAGAGTGGATACAAGAACACTAAACAGTATCCAAACTGACAAAACCTATCAAAGTGAGAATCAAACTCGACCACTAAACCATCAGAGAGCAAATCTGCAAATACACATAAAACATGGCGAGAATCTAAAAAAAAATCCGATAAAATTTCATCTCAAAACTGAGTGAAAACTCAAAAAAATCTCAGCAATACTGCATAAAGCATAGACAAACACTCAACAATGTCTTAGTAAACAGATCCACAAATGATATATATGCACTACCAAAACCCTGAAAAACTAACTTACTCCGAAACGAGTGGCTCTATGGATTTGTATCTATCTAAAAAAAATTGTAAACCTGTGAACATGCTATCTGCACGCTATACCTAGCTCAAACTATATCCACAAATGCATACATAGCATGAGACTGCACAAAACCGTGATAAAAGCTACTCTTTGGAATGTCCCACACAATCATACATAAGCATTATCAGTGCTTCAAAAAGAACATCCAACCTGTGAGCAAAAATACCAAAAAAACTAGTGCACACTATGTCGTCGATCAATAAGCACGTCGATCAAAAACCAAGCACAAAGCACAACAAGCTGCTTGTGGTCGAAATTGCCATAATAGTGCAGCACTCATGACAAAAACTGCTCCCAAATGGTTCGTCAAAGCCGTTATGTGTTAGTGTGTGTTGTGGAAACTGAAAAATGGAGATCATCGAAGCCAAAATGCTAGATCAAAGCCAGGATGCCATGGTTCGTCAAAGCCACTATGTGTTAGTGTGTGCCGTCAAAGCTGAAAAATGGAGATCATCGAAGCCAAAATGCTAGATCAAAGCCAGGATGCCGATGAATGTCCGTTGGAGCAAATCCAGTCTGAAATGGGCTCATAAGGGAAGTTACTAAAAGCTACGCTAAAGGAGAACCCATCTGCTCTCTCGCTCTCGCTATGTCAAAGCCAAGAAAAAGTCGATGTCGCCTTCTACAGTCAGACGGAAGCGCTCGCCAAGGTCGTAGCTGCCAATGTCGAGTTGCCAATGAAGAACGCCAAAAATTTGAGAAATTGTGGTCAACGCTTGAAGTCGATGCCGTATGCACGCCGGAGAGGCGATGCCCTCTCTACGGGCCATCAAAGAGGGAGAAGAGCAACACAAAGAGATGACGAGTTCTTGGGTAGATATTATTACAGAGACTCAACAGAAGGCGGATGAAGCCGAGAAATGGATCGAGGTTGCCAAGAAAGGAAAAGGCAAGGAAATAACGTCTACGTCCACACCCACTATTATTAATTTGACACTAGAGGAGGAGCAAAAAAGATGTGTGCGCGCTTTACATGTGAGAATTTGTGGCCTTAAAGACAAAGATAATGTGGACGAAGACGTAAAAGAACTCATGGCTTTGATGGGGGTTCATGAGCCGATGCACACAAGAGCTTGGAGAGTGGGCAACAAGAAAAATGGAAGCAATGGGGAAACCTCGAAAGAAAGGGCGTCCATCCTACGTTCTCCCTCCATGGAAGTGAAGGTCTTTTTGAAGAAAAGGCCAACTCTTAAAGAGACGGGTATCTTTCTCGCGGACGATCTTACCCTCTCGCAGATCGCTCATATGCAGGAGGTAATACCGGAGATTAGAGCGGCAAGGGAAAAAGGCAAGATTGCCTTTTACCAAGATGGAAGAGTGAAAATACTAGAGCGACGCTCCACATGACGGCACGAGACTTATGGGACCACACTCAAAGTTGCCGCCTGGAATTGTAATGGATCTATGCGTCTTGATGTGGGTGCTTTTGAGGATAGTTTTATTGAAAGAGACATCATCTTCTACTCTGAGACACATCAAGCCCCTGGGCAATCTATGCCTCACATTGGTATACAGATGGGAGACAGCTTACAGACAGGAGACACGATCAGAGCTCAAAGGACGGGGCTCAAGGGGAGTGGCAGTGTTATTTAGAGAGGAGTTGCAGTCATTGATACATATAGCCCGCAGGGATGAGCAGGCTAGGTACATGTGGGTGAGATTGAGAGCAGAGACAGGCAGATACCTTTACATTGCTATTTGCTACTTTCCCTCGAGTACGTCAGTCTATGCATCACCGAGAGGGCAGTCCCCCTTTTCTATTTTGGATGATGACATATGGGAGTTCTCTAGAGATGGTGACATTATCATTCTAGGGGACTTTAATGCTAGGACTAGCCATCACCAAACATTATTTTATGATACTTCATAGGAGATGCTGAGAGCTAGATGTTGTAGAGACGGGCCTGTCCAGACTATCACAGGAGTGGAATATACTAAGGATGGGCGACACTTGATAGACATGGGCACTACACATGGACTGGCCATCTTGAATGGCCTACAGAGATTTCCCATTGCGGGAGGTTTCACATGCTTTCCACACAAACATGGAGCCAGCACAGAGGATTATGTCATGGCACAGCCGAGTCTCATCTCTAGTATCCAGGATCTCACAGTTGGGCCCAGACTGGTTGGGGTGGAAGTGGATCAAGCTCTTATGTCGTTGACCATCTCCTTCCAGTTCAGTGTAGCACATAGGCCACGGGTAGCAACCCCTACTCGCTACACCTTCACACGAGAGACGGATTCTGTATACATAGACGGGATCTATAAACGCCAATGCACTGAGGAGCAAGGGCGACCTCTGGAGGAGCTTACTACTATACTGACACAAACATTACATCATGCATGAGCAGAGGCATGCCCACACGCCCAGCATGAGCAGAGACGCCGTTCAGGGAGCATGCCTCAACAGCTGGTATGATGAGGAATGCTGCCATACTAGAGCTAGACTTCAGAGGGAGGTGCTTTTGGGGGACATCACTCACATACAGTCACAGATTGACTTCCGAGGCCTAGTGTGACGAAAGAAGAGGGCATTTTTGGCTCGACTAGAGCAGGATCTATACCAGCTATTCTTGAGTCAGGACTCGCCGTGAGGCGTGGCAGCTCTTTCATGAGCACTCTCCCCCCTCCCCCCCTACAATTACCTCTACAAAGACCTGGGGTCAATACGTGTCATCTTTGTACACAGTACCTAGACAACTGCCCCTTCTCGACCCCCCCGATCCATGCCCATACACGTGCTTTTTTCACCGTTGAGATGGTGAAGAAAGACCATTGACAGGATGAGGATTGGGAGAGCATATGATCATGATAGCTTAGTGGCAGAGCATTTCATGCATGCCAAAGATCTACTAGCAGAGCTTCTAGCAGTTATGTTTAACCGTGCCACGTGTGAGGGCTTGCCTAATACTTGGAGCCTATCTATGATTTTTCCTATCTTCAAGTCAGGAGACCTTATGGAGCCTGGGAATTATCGCACTATCATGATTAGACACACACTGGCACGGTTGTAGGTATCCATTCTTGAGTTGAGTAGATGGGTAGAGAGGGAAGGAATGCGTGCAAATGGGCAGGCAAGATTCAAGAGAGGCTTTTCTACTCTTGACCATATCTTGACACTCAGGGCTATCTCCTGGGAGACGGATCTATCGTAGCTTTGTGGACTTCCATAAAGCCTTTAACACAGTACCCAAAGCTAGATTGATGCGTAGATTACAAGAGATGGGAGTACCCACAAAGCTCATTTGGGGGATCATGACATTGTACAGATCAATAGTAGGACATGTACGCACCTCTGAGGGTCTATCTACACCGGTTCACTCCACTATTGGGGTGAAGCAGGGCTACCCACTCTCTCCTACTCTATTCGGTATGTATGTGGATAAGGTTTCTGACTACATTGAGAGCGATGGTGATAGAGGTGCACAGCTGGCAAAAACATGGATTCCACTATTGTTATATGCTGATGATATTGTGTTTGATCTCCGACTCTCTGGAGGGGATGCAATGTCACTTGGATGCTTTGCATAGGAGGTAAGCACCTACATTCACATACGACCAAGAGACTGTGGAGTATACAGATGCTCACACTTACCTTGAAGTGGTTTTTAGCGGACCTACATTTTCACTGAGAGCAACAGAGACAAGATTGACTAGAGTCCATGCAACATTGGGTAGATTAGAGAGGATGTGTTCGCAGGTTCAATTTTAGGAGCCTCGAACGAAGCTCTGGCTCATTGACACTTTGGTGGCTTCTGCATTGCTCTATGGAGCTGAGATATGGGGACCTTCATTGGATCATCACGAGAGGTCGGGTCGCAATGATGGATGGGGAAGCATGGAGAAACCTTTGGTCTCACACTAGAGGCACACTGATCGACCGAGCGATTGAGCTGGGGAGATGTAGGCACCCATGATTGCGGAGCACTACACAGCATCGATGGAGGCTACATCAAAAGATGCGGATCACTCTGGCCAAGCATGCACAACGCCCAATCAAACTATTGACCATCCGCCAACGACCGATGCTAGATCTCCTGTGATTTAACTATTTAGCTATCCGAACCAACTCCTCACTTTGCTTAGTTCACATCAAGCAACGTAGGATTCCATAGTATTTTTGTTTTGTTATTTTCTTACTCAGACTTTGTATCAAATCACCACATTGTAACTTTTTGGTCTCATTGATCACTTTGGCCTTTTTAAGTTGTTTATATAACATTTCATTTCTCCCTCCCTTGCTCTATGCCAAAAGTCACCAGAGGGTGACGAGCTAATGTCAAGTGATGCATGGACATACTCTCCCTTGTGCTAGCTGAAAATAACACCACGATCTTGCTCTCATGTGCACACCCAAGAGCGTAGTTGGTTCATGAAATTGAATTCTTCAATGTAACCCAAACCTCATGGCTAGTGCCAATAGCCTTTAATATGATTCATTTTAGAATTTTCAAAGACTCCAAAGTGTGGTTCTCATACTTCAATTGTGTTTGAGATTTCAATTGGATAAAAGACTACTGAAATGAAAGCTGAACATTTTGTTTGTCTTGTGCGTTGAGCAAGGCGGGGGTAGAACAAACTCTGCCAGAGTTGAGAGAGAAAAGCTTCAATGCTGATGTTTGTTGGGCGGGGGTAGCACCCCCCCATGCAAAAACGCTCTTAAATAATAAAGAAAGAAAGAGGTGCAAGACTCACGTGTTGTTCTCCAGCTATTGGGAAGCATTCTGAAAGAGGGCACGCTTGTCTTGTGAAGTAATACATAATAGACTATTTGGTAGCGTTTTGCATCCAAGCAAAACTGGAGCACCTATTTCTCTCCCCCAAATAGCCAAAAGGGGACGCCAGGGCCCCAAAATTAGCCCTTGTCGAGGCATAACAATGAGGGCACAATGAGGGCCAAAAAATCAGCATAAGTTAGCCTGTATACACGACGAGCATATCTACACTATACACCCTGAGGTCGGGCTCATATCAGGGGATACCCTGCTTAGGAACAACTCTTTGGGCCAAAAACCCATGCAGGGTTTGCTGCTTGCTAGCTTCTTTGTGCTTCTTATTGCTCAACAGAGGTGCTTCACTGAATGTCTTCCGTTTCGCTGAATTTAGCTCCAGCAATGTCTCTCTTTGATTTGCTCTCTCTAGTACAAAATCCTTATGACTCACATTTTCTGTTGAGGGCCCTTTCTTCTCCCTTCTCTGTTTCAGCTCCACCAATGGCTCCCTCCAATTTTCTCTTTCCAGTGCAAAATCCTTATAACTCGCAGTTGATGTTGAAGGCCATTTCTTCTCCCTACTCTGTTTCAGCTCCAGCAATGGCTCTCTTTGATTTGTTCTATCAAGTGCATAATCCACATGACTCTTGGTGGATGTTGCCGGCCACTTCTTCCCCCTACTCTGTTAGACATAACAACTCTACTTGTCAGACAATGTGTGTTTTAGGAAAGTCAAGCTCCAATGACAGAAATTACCTCTTGTTGAGAGGAAATATCAGATCCTGAGAGTAGTATTGGCTTTGCATTTTGCTCTTTGTGGAGAGGTGTAGAACCAATCTCAGACCTTGTGATGGACACATTGCCAGGCCCCTGGCCTCCCTGAAACCATTCAAATAACAACATCGACTTTAGAGTTTCTGATTAACAGATGAAAGCAAATAGCCAGCAACGAAGATTGACCTTATATGGTTTATCAAGTCGAGATGCACCACCCATGTTAGTAGCCCATTGCCTATCAACAATCTGTGCTGCCTTTGAATTGTTATTGTATTGTCGTTGAAACTCATCCCCACTGCCCTCAGAGCTTGTATTTGGAACGTCTAAGACTTCTCTGCAGTGAAGATTCTCCTTTCCCCTTGATTTATGATCACGGAAGGTTTTAGACTTGATAATGGGTAGGGCATGAGGGGGTTTGGTCTTGATAATGGGCAATGGACCAACAGCTGTGACTGACTTTTGTGGTTCAGCATTGGGAGAGAGTGCAACAATATTGCGGCCACAGAGCTCCATACTTGGTTGCCGTAATGAAGCAGACGCAGAAAGAAGTCCCTGCGGAGGCATGGATTCATAGCGTGGATGCATTTTTGAGACTAAGGCAATTGCTCTCCCTCTGCAAGTACTATTCAAACTTAAATTTGGAAGAGGAAGACATTCTACAAACTTTCAGTTATCAAGTTCTTTAATCTACCTTTCATCAACGGAAGACTTTGGAGCGGTTTCTTCTAGTACTTTGCCTTTGTGTCTGTCTTGTAAAGGCAAAGGAGTCCGTAATGCTTGGATAAGTTGTCTTAGCCTCATTGCAAGCACACCATCTTGCGGCCATACTTCTTGATCCGGGCATGGAAAAGGTTCAATTGGTGGATTATCAGTGATGACAACGTTAGAAGCAACTTGTTGATTTTCAGCAATGATAGTGTTGAAAGCAGCATCCTGCAAGAGTTTGATGCATTATAAATCACTAAAAGCAGGGTGAGCTCAAAACCAATACCATACATTGGTTGTTTACAAAGTAGGGACTAGGGCCATAAATTGATGAACTGCACCTGACATGGTGGATCTTCCCTTTTCTGATTGCCAGAATTGAGCAACTCTAGTTTTGATGAAAAGCATAAAGACTTGTCCTCCCTGTGAAATAAGCACATCAGTCATGAGAGCTAAGCATGTAATAAACACAATGTACCATGCCTTTGCAACAGTGATAACACCTTATTTTATAAAAACTGCGATGGCCATGCTTATGTGCACCCCGCAATAAATCTGCATCCTCAGCATCATTCCACCATATAGGTAACCTTTTCAATCTGCTAGCAATGGCCAGATAAGCAGTCATGGATGAAGATAACTGACTTCTGCATACAACTGATCATGGTTTAAAAGCTTAATCAAGAAGCCAAGAAATGTCTGACCTCTTCACATATGGAGGAAGTATAGTTCCTTCACAGAGCGCTCGGGCCAATGTTTCTCGCTCCTGTAGCACCTGCAGGTACCTGTTGACATTATACAATCATTAGAGACCCAAAGCAAACAGCTTGACATGATGCCAAGGGTGCATAAAGCACATGGAAATCATAAATGGCCTATGCTTGGGATGTCTGCAGAAGGATGTCTAAAGATGTTTGGAAATCCAAAACAGAGCATAACAACAAGGGCACACTAGAAACATGACAAACGTACATTATTTATCCTTTGGATGCCCAGAGATATCTGGCCATCCCACAGCATGCTTTACATAGGCAGAACATAATTACAAGGGCTTGATAAAAACATGAAAAACATACGCAAATTATCCTTTGGATGTCCAAAGTTGTCTGGCCATCCCACAGCAAACTCTACTTCAGCAGAACAACATTACAAGGGTGCATGACTCATCCTTCCACCATGGATAGGTGTTAAACCAGTTTCACACACAAACTAGTATTGGGCACTGATTAGCAAAAGCATCCCCATTGATTAGCAATCATCTCAAAAAGCAGGAACATGTTGACAATCAGGCTTCCATAGCCAACAACCACAGGATTTCTAGCTTCCTTTGTTCAAAAAATTTCATAAAAGCTTTCTAATACCTTGCAGCCCTCTTTTCGAGCCGTTTTGTGAAAACTTGGGAACGGAGTGCTTTTTGAGCATATGGGGGAATTGTTGGAAACACAATCCCTTCAATAACCGGATGCATGACGACATTGGGAGACTCAGGCTTCTCCTCTCCATCGATCTTCATGTCCTTATTGTCTTGTTGAAAATGTGCATCAACAGAGGCAGGCCCTTCACCAGGCATGTCACTAAAAGTGCTGGCCTTCCAGCTTTGTGTTTGGTTTGTACAACAATTATTGCCATTTGGAGCCAATTGGTCCTTCACAAAAGATTGATCTGGTGCAGCTTGCACATCCAGAGGCTTAGCATGCGAACTGTTGGTGGCTATTGCACTCCTGGCTTGAAAATAGTGGCATAACCGGAACAGCACATCCATAAGCTGCTGTACTTCTTGGATGCCATGATGTTGCAATCCAGCTTCCGCCATTATTTCCTCTGCCAACATAGAAACACAATGTTAAGTGGCAACCTTTAGAAACCACACATTCATGAAATACTCTTTTAGTGGAATGACCTGCACGGTTTGCACCGAGCTCAAGTAGTGAATTCTCAAGCTGCTTGAGCTCCTTTTCTGACCACTGTTTGATATCACCATTGGCTCCTAGTTCTTCTGAATTTTTCTTCCTCGCACGATGACGTCTACTTTTTGAAATTCCATGCCCTTCATCCGATGATTCTGTCTCTGAAATTCCTCGACCTTCTCGATAATTGACTACCTGTCGTTTACGTGGGCCACAGGATGTAACCATTGGGGTCTTGTCATCATTCAGGGCAGCATTACAAGCTTCAGGAAGCAACTCTTGCCAAAACTGCTGAGGGTCCCCATCAGAAGCAGGCTCCTCATCAAGCACTGAGTCAACAGCAGGGTTGCTGATAAACGTGGCAACTGAAAATGTATTTTGGCCGCGCCTGCAAAGTGGAGAAGAGCAAAACTTTAATTTGAGAAACTTGTCCACAAGCATGGCAAACAAGTAGAAATTATTTCATATTGACAGAGAAAATGGGACAGAGAAAACACCCAGAGGAAAGGTGGTGGAGGCTTTTTCACTGTTTAAAACCCAGGAATGAGGACATAGAAGGAGAAAATTTGGCCCAAAGATTTCAGATGTCTAGCCAGTGTAAGCTCCGACTTTATCATTTCTATTTCCTGATTCATTTGAAGTTTTGTTAAGCTTAATTCAACATCAACCTTTTCGTTCATAGTTACAGTGATCTTTTAGTTCCTTGCATCAGACCTTTCAGAGCTGGAATGTCCAGACAAAGGGAACAAAGAAAGGAACACCCAGAACAACCATAATCACAACTATATAGTCGAATTTTGTCCACAGAATAGGTTTGAACACCTTGCCAGTAAGGGTCCAGATGAATGAAAGTAATGGTCACTAGTGAGTGCAACCAAAAACAAATTGCTTAGTGGCAATATGGCAACTGATATAGGCTTCTTAAAAAGAAACTGCCTTTGTTGACTTACAATTCCTTTGATACAATACTTGGCCTTGTATGCCATAAACCAAGCTCCATGGGAGTGATGAATACTATGTTTGAAGTAATGAGACATATGGAATTGATGGTTCAAGCGAGGGTTCAAGGTTTATATTCATCAAAGTGCGCTACAGGCTTACACTACCTGCCTTGTCAATAATCCTATAGTGATTAAAAGCAAGTGCCACCACCCAATTATGATTGCACTAATGCTTCATTACGGGAATTGATTAGTATTTAGAATACCCATTGCCCAAGGCTACTCCAAGGGCTACTCATACATCATCTTCACCAGGTTATGAAACATGACCTCTGTACAATTGGCAACTATGATTCACGTTTTTATCACTTAGGCTAGTGGAATGGCTGACAAGCAACAAATAGCCAGGTAATTGTACTAACCCGCCAACTAGCCGCTTCTCTGTTCTGCTTTCAAGAATTTGCTCAATATTTTGAGCGTGAAATGCAGCAGCTTCAGCCTCCCCATCTTCCTGCATTCATAGTACAGATCCCATTCTCACTTCGCAAACTTTGAGGACCAGGAAAATCTCGAACAGGAGGTAAAACTTACCCTTAGTATGCTATAAGCTCCTTTCTTTAGCAAGTTTTCAATGTTTTCATTGTACTCATTGTCAGTAATTGCTCCTTGCATGCCACCCAGAATGGCCTCATCAAGGCCATACTTGCGAGAAGAACACTCAAAGAGGTGTTGTTCATAAGTGTCTTTTGTGATAAGCCTATATATTCTAACATCCTTCTTCTGTCCAATCCTGGAGCAGACATCAGCAGCTATAATAAGGGCAATGACAATTAAATTCTACAAGAAAATATTACTGAACATTTCCACATAAAATCCATTCAGTATTAGCTATCAGTGCTGTATCAAAAATTGTTTTCTGTAGAGATTAGGCCAATAGAGCATGTTTCCAAGGGACTGTAGATAACGCATACACCCTCGTATCAGAACTGACATTATTAGATTTTAGAAATTTCACCTGTGACACCGAGCCATAGCTTGAAGATCATTTTGCGGATTCCAATCAGAATCATAAATAATGCATGTATCTGCCTGCAATTTTGTTTAGACCAACATTTCAAATTGAGAAATTCAAAAAATGGTTACAAAAGCAATTCCAAAGCATGTAAATCAGTACAGCAGTTAATGTAATCCCAAGTCCTCCAGCACGAGTACTTAGCAAGAACAGGAAAGTGTCACTGTCTTTTGAGGAATATCGATCAATTGCAGCCTGTTGTTTGCATCAACAAATAAAATGGACAAATTACTCTGAAAGCAAAAATGTTACGTCTTAAAACTTGCATCAAAAAAACTAACCTGGCGTTCAGAACCACGAACAGAGCCATCAATGCGCTCGTATGTGTAACTTTTGGAGATAAGGTAGTCCTCCAAGAGATCCAGCATGATTGCAAACTGCTTGATTGCAGAAACTTACTGGGAATTTCATTGGCAAGTTTGATCAAAGACATCAAGAGCACATAATCACCTGAGAAAATAGTAACACCCTATGTCCTGCATTCTTGAGCATAGGCAAAAGCTTGTCCAGTAACATCATCTTTCCAGAAGACACAGATAGGGCTGCAGAAGTTTTATCAACTTCCTGATACAGCAAGAATCTACCGTTTAAATGAACTTGTCAAATCTTTAGTGGCCAAAAGGGTTTTATCAGAAAACTTCCGTAATTAGGTCACTAACTTGCAATTTTAGCTTGGAAACTATGTCCTCCTGCAACCCATTACAAAGGAAAGGATGGTTGCAAAGCTTCCTGAGCTCCATTGCCTATCATCATTGCATCAAGTAGCTGCTGAGTCAAAGGAACTCAAAATGAAAGTGTACACAAGAAATTAGAGCAAAAAAAACATACCACATTCCTAAGGTTTGGAATGTTATTAGATTGAGATCCTTTCAGCAAGTCTGAAATCCTGTTCTCAAGAATTGCTCTATAATAGCATCGCTGCTCTTTGGTAAGCTCCACCCAAATGATAGTCTGATTATATTGGGATGTGTTATGATTGCATTATGAATTTGCACACTAACGAGGAAAAGAGACAAGTTACAAGTCACCAAACCTCTTCCTTCAAAGGGATACTCTTTTCCACATCTTCCTTTAGTCGTCGAAGCAACCGGGGCCTCAACACATTGTCCTGCAGGTCCTTGACCTGATAACCAAAATTTAAGTTTTAAACTTGCAGGTTTCAAAAGCAGTAAGGAGGTTGTACTTTCTGCCGCCCTTATATTCAGCTATATACACACCTGCTCAGCTTTCTTGAGATCTCCATACTTGAGAAGAAATTCTTCCTCTGAGCTAAATTGTTGAGGATCCAGTATGTTAAGAAGACTACTGCTCAGCCCATTAAAAACATGACACACATTTGACAGTGTTAGATAATTATATTTCCATGACAGTCATAGTTCTCATTTCCAGTAAGTTTGATCTAGCTAAGGGCATACAAGACTTCTTTTGTGTTGTTTTGAATCGGAGTTCCTGTCAAGAGCAGCAACCCTCCTCTTCGAATAGATAGTTGTTTTAGACAGCATGTGGTTTTGGAACACTTGGATTTCAACCTGCAATTCCTATCAGTTGGTAGCAGCAAGTAGAATAATTTGTCTTATAAACCTGAGCTATCAGAGTTTGTAGTACCTGTGTGCTTCATCCACAACAACATACTGCCACTCGTGCTTGGAAAGAAATCCTTGATCTTTCATCAGTATCTCAAAACTTGTCAGAAGAACCTGGAGGGGAAGGATTTAAACCAGGAGCTTAATACAGAGAATGATTTCAAGCTTTGATCTTGAACAGTATATCAGTAAGCTCTTCTTACATTGAACTTAATATACTGAGATTTGGCATAGAAAAACTCATAATTCTTAATTATTCTTCGATCTTCTGCGCTGCCAGAGAATAAGACACAATTCATGTTTGTCAAGGATTCCACTTCCCTTTGCCAATGCCCCAAGGTCGATACAGGAGCTATGACCAAGAAAGGCCCTTTACATTTCCTCTTTACACGAAGGTTTTCGAGCATGGAGACAGCCTACAACAAATACTCAATTACTTCCAAAGTTGAATTCAGCAGCCGTCATAAGGAATAAAAAACAAACACCTTCTAAAATGCTGTCAAGTGTCAAGCATTCCCTATTACCTGCATTGTCTTACCAAGACCCATTTCATCAGCAAGTATACAGTTCACATGAATTTGGAAGTTGTGGTCCATCCAAGCTAATCCTTTCTCTTGGTAGTCCCGGAGCTCTCTGCCGTCCTTGAAGAGCAACTTACCATTATTGGTTAATGGCACATTTAAGGAAGTTCTCGAGTTTATTTGGAAATATCGAGCAATAGCAGCCTGGTCCTCTTTGAAGATAAGATCTGCTTCTAGTTCCCATGTAGATTCTGTGTAAGGTAGCCCACCCCATTTAACCAAGTAGTACCTTCTGCCACCCCTGCGCTCCTCTAGGCAGATAACTCTCTCTACCTGCAGGTACAAATAATTGAAAGCAGGTGCGTCCTCTCTGTCTCCTGGATTTCCATTTAGTCGCTCCAACTCGTCCATCCTCTTGAGAAAGTTTCTCAAAAGCTGAGGACACTTGGATTTTAACAAAGCTTCTTTAACAGCACAAACACTTCGGTAGCTTCTACCACATTCCTTGATGCAATACACCACTGAATTGGTTCCCTGATTCTGAACTGCTAAAATTTTTTCTATCTGCCCTGTACACTTCACCATTTTACATGCACTTGCACCCTCCAAGGTGCAAAGCCCATAGGCATCAACATGAAGATCCAGAGCCATAGGTTCCTGGGCATCTTCAACATCTGTAACAGAAGGACTAATGTTTGCTTCTGTTTTGGTGGAGTCCTGCTCTGTAATAGAAGTACATGCTTTTTTTGGCAACACTCTCTTAGGTCTGCACAGTTTCGATGCTTCTGCATCTGAATGTGCATTTGTGTCATCCTCAGAGACTTCACAAGGGCTCTGTTCAATAGCTTTGGGTGAGGCAACAGCTTTCACCAATCTTCGTTGACCAGACACAAGGACCTTCTGCACTTCATCTCGCCCCAGCCCCTTTTTAAATTCAAAACTAGACAAATCAGGAGCATCATTTGCTGCAGGTTTATTTTGTTCGACATCTTCTTCTCCACTTGAACTGACCTCTTTGTAGCTCTTCCTAACAGAGCGGCCACTGATATTCCTCTTTGCTTGAGGAGAGCCTCCACCTTTCCTACTAACTTGAGAAGTAGTGCGCTTCCTCTGAGACACTCTTGCCTCCATAAAATCTTCGTCACTATCATCCACCACAATCGATAACTCCGGCAATGGAGGCAAGTCTGCGCTTGTATTTTTGACATTAGGTTGTGCAAATCGCAGCAGAGAGCCCGAGACCCCATTATCAGAAAAGCTCAGGTTAGAAGCGGCCTTCACTTTGCGCCTCCTTTGATTCATCACCACCACGTTCTGATCAGAGGCAATGGAACTGTCGTCTTCTTCACTGTCGGAAGCATATTTGATGCTTTCTGTTCTCTGGCGAAGCTTCATTATTTGAGGAAGCAGGTAAAATGGACTATAAGCGAATGGGGGAAGAGAGGGGATGGGGCACAAAGACTTCTGAATCCTCCCTACGAGGATGTAGCGGGTTGCAGAGGAAGGCGCCAACGAGCATTTCTCAAATTTCACTTCGACAAATTTTGCCGCCAAATCATAAATAATGATAATTGTGACTTGTCAGAAGTGGAGAGACACTGTCTCACAGTGGAGTCTGGACACTAGGCCAGGCCCCAAAAGAGAGACCTTCTAACTCCCAATTAAAAAAGTTGTCTGCATAACAAAAACGAACTCACGCGATCCGCCTCTAGCGGGTCTCGTTCGCGCTTACCAAGGGGTCATTCTTATACAATTTTTCAAGCTTAGACATATGAGCATGCGTGTATGTACCTAAGTGTGTATATAAATGTGTGTGGGGCTATTTCTATATATCTCCATAGGACACACATCTCTCTCTCTCTCTCTCTCTCTCTCTCTCTCTCTCTCTCTCTCTCACACACACACACAGTGGCCTCCACACACACACACACAGTTGGGTAGCATTTTAAATTTTCTTATGGATGTACCAATGATTAATTTCTCTTGCTAAATTCTACTCCAAATTGTGGCAACATGGGTGACATACATCCTATCAAAAGAGCACATATCAAATCACTTTTGTTAAATATGCACTATTTCACCCTTCTCGCCCAATGCTTGGTATCTTTAATGCATTCTGCAAGATCACCCATATGTATATCCCAAGAAAGGAGGGTATGAAGCCCCTAACCTCTCTATGTATGCACACGATTCCCTCATCCTTGCCCATCATCTTTTTGGGCCGTAGGTGAAGACAATGAGAGTTATCACATGGGATACAAACTTTGCCGTCTCTCTTAGATTCTTGCAAGAAATGCGTTGACATTAACATGTAGACTTGGGCATTGGAATAGGTAGGAGAGGTAGATGAATTCCATGGGGTAGCTAATGTTTTCATAACCAAAAGTTGTAGAGTAGTTTCCAAGCTAGGGAGGGAGGGATAGAAAAAGAGAGCTCAATAGAGATAGAGAAAGAGAGCCTTGCAAGCTAATATGCACTTGGCATGTTAGAGAGAGAGAGAGAGAGAGAGAGAGATCCTAGTTGAAATCCCCTAAGCCTCCTTCAATAGCACCACCTCAATCCTTG
This sequence comes from Adiantum capillus-veneris, assembly GCF_014529385.1. NCBI lineage: Eukaryota > Viridiplantae > Streptophyta > Polypodiopsida > Polypodiales > Pteridaceae > Adiantum > Adiantum capillus-veneris. The sequence goes on along the minus strand of NC_140940.1, from coordinate 28,202,178 downwards.
AGGCCATCACGAGCAGCTTTGTCTTTGCCTCAACACCAATATTAGCTTGCAAATCTGAACGTGTGTAATTCTCTTGTCAACGATTACTTTTCATCAAGCACTATTGGCGTCGTGTATGAAGATGTCGCCAACAATCAGCTTGTCTTTGTTGCAATTTTGAACACATAGTCACTTGCCTTGTTGAAGTTGGTTTAACTTGTCCGCAACTGAAACCAAGCTATACTTTATTGTACTTCTCAAACCAAGCTCCAAGCTCGTGGGCAAGGAGTTGTAAACTGCTCCTGGAAAGGCTAACTCATAGACATGCTTCAGATGTGGCATGTCTATGTTGAGAGAGAGAGAGTTGTGGCAGACATGGTAAACACTGCCTCTTTCATGTAACAATGCAAGAGCCTGCCTCACCTCTCTCTCTCTCTCTCTCTCTCTCTCTCTCTCTCTCAGCATTGGGTAGATTGTAGAAGATGTGTTTGTAGGTTCAGTTTCAGTAGCCCCGGACGAAGCTCTAGCTCTTTGACACTTTGGTGGCTTCAACATTGCGCTATTGAGCTGAGATATGGGGACCTTCATTGGATCACCACGGGAGGCCGGGTCGCACAGATGGATGGAGGAACATGGAGAAACCTCTCGTCTCTATGATCTCGCGGCTCATTAGAGCCAAGGCATCAGTACCACGGGCCATTATTCGAGCAGAGCTAGCGGCCCCCCCACTAGTGGTTGAGGCGCTCACCAGATCAATCTCCTTCATAAACCGCACATGGGAACTTCCTAGAGACAGATATGCTCGCATTGCACTTGAGTCCTCTCGACAGTTAGCCATGCAAGGAGATACAACATGCTGGGATGGGGAGATGGCATCATGGTTTCAGGCGCATGGGTTCAGCATAGACAAGCTGCCACCGTTCTAGTACTCATTGGATGCACCATCTCTCACTCTTACACAGTTAGAGATCACCAAGCTCATCCACCAAGACCTGACCGAGTTCGGTTTTCGAGCAAGCTCAACGGAGCGAGCTTTTTTTTTTGTTTGGAGTGCCGCCCTCTCTACCTACCCTTCCTCCTCTCGCCGCCCATGTGCTTCCTCCTCTTCCCTTCCTCCTCCTCCTCGAAAATCTTTCCTATCCTCCACCTCCTCTCTCCATCTACTCCTCTAACCACCTTCCCTTCCTCCAACTCCTCCTTTAGAAACCACCATCCCTTCCCTAAAGTCCTCCTATCTCCTACTCCCTTCTTCCTCTCTCTTTTCTTAGTCGCTCTATAACCCCTCTCCTTATCCCTCCCTCCCTCTCTCTCTCTCTCTCTCTCTCTCTCTCTCTCTCTCTCTCTCTCTCTCCTCCACCCCTCTCTTGTGCTGTCTTCCCTCTATGCATGTGTCTCTCTCTCGCCCGCCACCCCTCTCTCTGGTTGTCTCTCCCTCCCACCCCCCCTACCCCCCCCCCCCCCCTCTCTCTCTCCCACCCCCTACCCCCCCCCCCCCCCCTCTCTCTCTCTCTCTCTCTCTCTCTCTCTCTCTCTCTCTCTCTCACACACACACACACACACGGAAGAGAGGGAAGGGTGGCAAGGGTAGACTCTCTCTCTCACACACACACACACTAGGACGAGAGGGAAGGGTGGCAAGGGTAGAGAGAGAGAGAGAGGGGGTGCAGAGAGCTATTTAAAAAAACAAAAGCAATAGCAGTATCTCTAGTGCCTCCCTTTTTTTGTAAAAGAGAGAGAAGGGGAGAGAAAGAGAGAGTGATAGCGGGAGGGGAAGAGAGAGGCGGGGCATTGGGAGGGAGAGAGAGATCAAGAGAAGAGGGGTGGCAGGTGGAGAGAGAGTAGGAGATTGGGAGGGAGAAAGAAAGGGAGCGCAGGGGGGGGGACGAGGGGGGAGGGGTTGTACAGGGTGAGCCCGTCCTTCTTTTAAAAAAAAAAACAATACACTTCACCTCTCTCTCTCTCTCTCTCTCTCTCTCTCTCTCTCTCTCCCCCCCCCCCCCCCCCCGCCCCCCTTATCGATCTCTCTCCCACTCCATCTTCCTTTTTTCTTTCTCTACCTCCTGTCACATTGTTGCTTTTTGAGTCCCTCCAATCATAATGACAAATGAAATGAAATGCTATGTTAACTGTCATCAAAAGGCCAAAATGACCCATGCGACCAAAATGATAGATTCTTGGTGGATCTAATACAATGTCTGGGTACAAAATAAAATGAGAAAGAAGGGAGAGAGAGAGAGAGAGAGAGAGAGAGAGAGAGAGAGAGAGAGGAGAGGGTGGAGAGGGGTATGCAAGGGAAGGGAAGGCTTGGGCACATGGGGAGAGAGAGGAGTGCTTAGGCCCCCCAAAAAAAATTTTAAAAAACCATCCAAAGCAATAGCGATATTGCTTTGGGGGGGGCCTAAGCACTCCTCTCTCTTCCTTTCTTTCCCTTTTCTTTTATTGAAAAAAAACTACACTCCACTCCCCCCCTCTCACAGTCTCTCCCCTCCCCCCCCCCCCCCCCCCCCCCCCCCCCCCCCCCCCCTCTCTCTCTCTCTCTCATTGCAAGTTTGAGAGTCTGAGTACCACACACTTCTAGAGTGCTCAGCTTTTGGTCACATGTAAAATTACTTCCTTCACATTTTTAGCCATGACCTAGACCTACACACTTTCCTCTCCCAGCCATAGTGTGGGCTCTCCATTGCGACTCTCATCACCACAATTTTGGACCATCAAGAATCACTCATTAACGACACAAATACTACATCACATGTAACTTTGGTCCCATATGTAATATCCCATATGTCCCATGTAACTTTGGTCCCATATGTCATACGATAAACAAATATATCTATCTACCTCTCCCTCCCCCGCTGGCCCCTCCCTTCCCTCTCTCTCTCTCTCTCTCCCCTCCCCCCTCTTTCTCTCTCATTTTCCTTTGTACCCATGCATTGTATTATATCCACCAACACTGTATCAGTTTGGTCTCATATGTCATTTTTACCTCATGAAAATTCTTAATACAGCATTTCATTCCATTTCGTTTCATTTCTCTCTAGGGTTGGAGGGACTCGAGGGGTGGTGTGGTGGGAGTAAAGAGAGAGAAAAGGAATAGGGAGTTGGGAGAGAGGTGGCAAGTGGAGGGGGACAGAGAGAGAGAGAGAGAGGGATAGGGAGAGCAAGATAGGAGGACACACACACACACACATATATATATATATAGAGAGAGAGAGGGGAAGGGGGGGGGGGGGGGGGGGGGAAGGATCGGAGATAGGGAAGAGGCTGGATGTAGAGCAAGAGGTGGGGGCCAGAGAGAGAGAGAGAGAGGTGGGGGCCAGAGAGAGGAAAGAGGTGGGCTGGAGAGAGAGAGAGAGGAATGGGTTGGAGGGATCATGAGAGGGAGAGAAGGAGAGCGGTGAGAGGGTCTGATTTTATAAAAAAAACCAAAGGCACTAGCAAAATCGCTAATGTTTTAGGTTTTTTTAGAGAGACTGAGAGAAAGAGAGGATAATTTTAACGTTATAGAAAAGTGTGTATATATATATATATATACACACACACACACACACACACACACACATGGGAGAGAGAGAGAGAGAGAGAGGGGGGGGGGGGGTAGGGGGTGGGAGGGGGAGACGACAAGAGAGAGGGGTGGCGGGCAAGAGAGAGACACGTGCACAGAGGGAAGACAGCATGAGAGAGAGAGAGAGGAGGTCCTTGGCTACTCCACTGGAGAGAGGGGCGGCAATGGGCGGTGGTGGTAGGAGTAGGGGCGGCACATGGTGGTGGTAAGTTAGCACCACTAACCACCAGTGGTGGGCTAGGGTGGTGATGGTTGCTAAGGGGCGGCAATGGGAGGTAGTAGTGGTGGGATGAAAAAAAAAAAACTCGCTCCTTAACCGTCCCCGACCTGACCCAGCTAGACACTAGGAGGACATGGATACAGCCAACACAGGAATTGGGCACGAAGATGGCTTTCTACACAGACCACCTTCTCCAGCTTACGAAGGATGGTTTTGTGACGAGACCCAAATACATGGACACCCACTTGTCTCATGGGATACGATGTGCTATTGGCCAGTTACGCACATCTTCTCACCAGCTGCGGATTGAGACTGGGAGATATAGCGGAGTACCAACAGAGGCTAGGACATGCCCCTTGAGTGACATGGAGCCTGAGACAGAGTTGCATTATACATGCCGCTGCCCCGTCTACTACGAGATACGAGGCCGCTTCCATTGCTTGTTCATAGAGGGTTTTGGACCACTCTCAAGAGTCATGGGATATGAGGATCAGAGATGCCTGGGTTTGTTCTTGCTCAAGCTGCGCAGACAGAGAGATAGCCTGATGAGTGGCGAGGCTAGCCAATCTCAAAGACGGATCACAGACTTCTTCAGAGCAGACACGGGACAACCGCAAGAGCCACTCCCACAGCAGAGCTCCCCCCTGTCTCACACCAAGGCACACTGATTGACCGAGCGATTGAACTGGGGAAATCCAGGCGCCCACGACTGCGGAGGACTACACAACATCGACGGAGGCTACGTCAGAAGATTCGGAGCACTATGGCCAGACATGCACGACACCCGGTCAAACTACTAACCATGGAGGAGATTGATGAGATCCGCCAACGACTGATGCTAGATCTCCTGTGATTCAGCTATCCCAGCAAGCCGCCCATTTTTGCTTAGTTCGCATCGACCAATCTAGGATCCCATAGTATATATCTTTGTTTTGTACTGTTGTTATTTTGTTACTCTGACTTTGTATCAGATCCACCACCTTATAACCTTCTGGTCTCATAGGTCACATGGCCTTTTGAAGACGTTAATATAACATTTCATTTCTCTCTCTCTCTCTCTCTCTCTCTCTCTCTCTCTCTCTCTCTCTCTCTCTCTCTCTCTCTCTCTCTCTCTCTCTCTCAGCTGCGGCGTAGGGGAAGGGCCCAATGTGCAATTGTAACTCAGGTTATGAGAGCGGAAAAGTTCTCTAAGATGTCAGGATCAGGAGCTTGCAAAAGATCAAAAAGGAGATGCATCATTTCCAACACATGGTCTACAGTATCTCCCCGTCCCTTTTCCAAGCCCAACTCCTGCAACCTACAATACACCAATTACATATCCTAAGTCACAGTGTTGGCTTTCTGCATCTATGCTTTCACGTGCACTCACAAAGTAGCTATACATAGCACCTTCCTTGTTTAAGTCCACAGGGAAGAAATGTGGTTGACAGTAACCAGATAATTAAGACCAGAAAAGAGTGGGCTTGTGAGAGGGATAACCTCTGTCCAAATTTCTCCTACGGACTCTCCCCTAGAAGCAGATGCAGATGCTCCTGTGCTTTGAGAAGTGCTGCACAAAGCTTTTGTAGGTTTGGTATTCTGCCATTCACCACGAGTGTTTGAAGTGGCATGGTGAAGTCTTTGCCAGAATATACAACATTAGAAAAAAATACCTCTCTCTCTCTCTCTCTCTCTCTCTCTCTCTCTCTCCACATATATATATATATATATATATATAAGCCTCCTCCAAGCTCTCGGATCTTGGCACTCTTGTGACATCTTCGGCTTACGTTCTCCACCAGCCACGTGTCCTGCCTGAATTATGTATGTATACATAACTGAACAACCGCCCATATGTGTATGTCTATGTAGCACTGGTCTATTTATTGCTTCTTCCAACTTCTTCTTGAGCCAAGGTAGGATTGGCATGGCGGGGTTCTACCCCAGCCTATCCACCCCGGTCCCACCCTGCCAAATGCTACCGCAAGCAAAAGGTTGGCCTTCGCGCGCTGCCTGTGGTTGCGTGTGCTCACTGCCACGTGCAAGGATGCAAGGGAATGAGAATAAACACACACACACACACACACACACACACAATGGCCTCTAGGTCTCAAAACTCGAACGGCCATCTCTTCACTCTCTCTCTCTCTCTCTCTCTCTCTCTCTCTCTCTCTCTAGATATATATATAAGCACAAATCGAATATAATTTTGAAGTCTGTGCCAATCATTCGAATTAGTGGCTGTAGTTGGGGCTTGCTTCTAGATCTGGGAATGAATATCTCTATCTCTCTCTCTAAAATTGTTGCAACGGTTCAACTTCAGCACTAGCAACTCTCTCTCTCTCTCTCTCTCTCTCTCTCTCTCTCTCTCTCTCTCTCTCTCTCTCTCTCTCTCTCTCTCCCCGATGCAACGCCTGTTTGTTTACCTCATATGTGCACGCAGGCTATTGGCAATGATATTTCCGTTAAGGCCCAAGCCCACTAACTAGAATGATTGGTCGTGAGCTGAAGGAGGTGAACAACAACCAAGGAGAGAGAGAGAGAGAGAGAGAGAGAGAGAGGTGTCCCTATGGAGTGGAGGCCTCGGCAACTCCTCGCACTGCCTTCGAGCCTTGCCGGATGTAGGATGCATTGCCACCTGGCAGCCGAAATCCGCTCCCCCCCCTCGTAATAGAGTAGTATAGATAACAAGGATGGAGCAGCTGATGTAGAAGGCATGAGGATGGTCGACCGCCGAAGGCGACCTCTCTCTCTCTCTCTCTCTCTCTCTCTCTCTCTCTCTCTCTCTCTCTCTCTCTCTCTCTTTCGCTCCCCCTCTTTATCGCGTGCACATGGGCTTCTCTCGCTTTTGGCATTTAGCCTTCATCTCACTGACTTTGACACATGTAAAGGGCACTCCCCTCCGCCATATTATGTTAAGCAGATGACATGCATAGCAATGATTGGCCAGTTCCTTGGTTCAAACCCCATGCATGGGCATCTCATTTCTCGCGCATGGCCAACATCGCTTACTGAATCCTTTTTTCTTACATAAGACAAAAAGATTGCATCGTTAAGCATCTCTACTGCATCGGAGTTAAACCGTCTCATCTACAAATAGCCCTGCTTTGGAGCTTTCAATTCCACTTCTCAACGCTCAAAATTATCCACCACAGTTCGTGATTGAAATGCTCCAATCTCGTAGTCTCTATATTAGCACTTCTACCCTATTGTGCACTACAAGAGATCAATGGATTACTGACGCTAGATTATCGAAGTCACTGGTAGGCATTGGTATATGCATTGGTGAAACTGTAGGGAGTATCAAATTGAAAAAAAATAAATTAGAATATTGTCATCTTTATCGACGTTTATTCTGTAGGTATATCAACACTCATGCCGATGGTTATACCGACGCTCTCCTGTAAAATAGAACCAGCGGGTTTCGTGTTTTGCCCTCTTTTATCTCCTCTTCTCTTTTATGTTTCTCCTCCATGCTTCTCCATACTTGCAGATCTACCGGTTTTGCTTCACCCAACCTTGTATTGACATTCACACACCCTCTAGGAGAATAAAGGTATGTTTTTTTCGGATTTATCTATAGTGAAAGTGTGTGCGTGCGCGGGGGGGGGGGGGGGGGGGGGGGGGGTTCGGGTCTTAACAAATTGTGTGTTTGTTGTTTTTTTGCAAGTTTTGCTCCAATCCTAAAGGCTTTTTGTGCTCACATTGTTCAAATGTGAGTGCTCTTTTTTTTTTCGTCTGCGCACACACACACACACATAATCACACATGCATGCGCATAATCACACACACACACACACACACATTTGCACAAAAATTGTTATAATTAATATAAAAAATTTAAATTAAATTCCTCATTTGTTAATTTTGACCAAAAAGTTTACTTAAACAAAGTATTTGAAACTTGTTTAACATGAATATTTACTTTTTAAAAAAATTATTGATTTGTCTATGTTTAGATTCAATTACTTTACATTTAATTTTATTGTAAGTTTAAGTTTGATCGAGTAGATATATCTTGAAGATTTATCTTAACCAAATGTTAGTGTTAGTGTTAAGATGCTTTAATTAGAGATAGAGTTTAAGGTTTGATTGTTACTAGTCTACTCAGAGCTTGTTGCTTAGGGTTTGCTAGTTGTTTCAATTAGCTTAAAGATAGCCGCTATGGTTTATAGTTTTAGGTTACAATGTTAATAGTCCGTTTAGAACTTGCCGCTTAGGATTGATCGTGTAAAGATGCTTAGGTTTGGCTGCTCTAAATTGGGTTAGGGTGGCGTTTGAGCATTTCAATCTGCTTAGGATTGGTGGCTTTTGATTTGGCTACTAGGAGTTTTAGGTTAGAGTGTCATGGTTTGGGCATCTAATTAACTTGTCGTTTAGGATTGGCCAGTTGGTTCAATCGATTTAGAGCTAACTGCTTAATCCGTTTGACCATCCTCAGGGTTAACGGTTTTAGGTTTGGCCGCTAGGATTTTGTCAGGTAAAACTACTTAGGGTTGACAGCTTATGGTTGGCCATTTCAGTCTGCTTAGGGCTAGTCGATTAGGATTAGCATCTTATGTTTTGGTTGCTATACGAGATGGTTGTGTAAAGCCGCTTAGGGTTGGCTGCTCTAAATTGGGTTAGGGTAGCATTTGGCCATTTTATATCCGTGCTTAGGGTTAGCGGCTTTGGTTTGGTCGAGTAGAGCTGGATAGGATTGGTAGCTTATGGTTGGCCATTTCAGTTTGCTCAGGGCTAGTCACCTAGGATTAGCAGCTTATGGTTTGGTCACTAGGAGGTGGATGTGTAAAGCTGCTTAGGTTTGGTCGCTCTAAGTCGGGTTAGGGTAGCCTTTGGCCCTTTCAATCTGCTTTAGGGTTAGCGGCTTTTGGTTTAGCCGCTAATAGTTGGCTATGTTTGGCCACTCTAAAATAGCTTTTGATTGGCCACTAGGATCTGGTGAGGTAAAGCTGCTTAGGGTTAGCCATGTAAATTCGCTTAAGGTTGGCCAACTTAGGATCTGTACGCTTTGTCGTACGTATCGAAGGCTGGGAACTTGCCTGTGCACTGGGTGCGAGCTTCGAAAGGCTACAAACACACAGCTAGAGAATCCTAGCAAGCTAAAAGAACAATGGTGTGTCACTCACCTCTCAATGCTTCCATCATGAAGGATCCTGTGCTACAAAGAAGAAGGAGCTTCCGTTGATGCCACGCTCTACTGCCTCGCAGCGGCCGATGTCGTCGTAATGCTCGATCACTCTCTCTCTCTCTCTCTCTCTCTCTCTCTAACATACACACACACATACACGAAGGAGAAGGAGATAGAGATGGAGCAAGAGCACTTCTTAGTTTACACCTCAGAGAATTAGGATTTTTAGGTCAAATGGACCTTTTATAAGAGTTTGGCCCATTCACACATGGGCGTCCACATGGTCGGTCGTTGCAAAGCTACTGTAAAAATAAGATAAGCGTTGCGCCTCTCATCGACGATCACCTACACACCTATTGGATTGACAAGCCCAGTCCATGACTCAATCAAATAAATAATGTGCGTCCGTAAAAGGTGATAGGGTGTCTATGAGGTTTAACATGCCCCCCTTCCTGATGTAGATTCCGTCCTTGGAAGCTATTGCAATGAAGCCCGTTCGTAGAGGTGGAAGAGAATCCGAGATTGAATGTCCTTTACCTTTCGCTGCAAAATCGACCAAAATTGGCACAGTAATTGCATTCTCGTATAGAATTAAAAAGCATATACAGTTGTAGGCAGACAAATTGATAAGGTGGAAGAATATTAAACAATTTGTCAGCAATAAACATTAAACTGTAAAATAATCAAACTCATAAGCAGTTGTAAAGGTAAAGAACTAAACAAGTTTGGGGTCGCTAATTTAACGATCGAAACGTACTAGAGGTCAACTATTAATACCATGGGCAGGCTTTATAATTTTCTTTGGTCAATTAAGTTGTTTAATTGCGAGAGCCAAGTATTTCATGTCCGAGGGCTGACTAGAGGCTATACCTAGAAGACCTTGTAGTTAAGCTACGATAAAAGGAATTGCTCATGAAATCATTGCCTGACTTATTTCCTTTTCTTTGACCCCCCAAAGTCTTTTCACATTGATTCAATTCTCATGTTTCTGCTTATTTTGTATGCCTTGGGTTTTTTACTTTCCAAGGAAAAGCGCCCACATTGGGAACCTCTAGGGCTCTAGTACCATAGGCGATACATGAGAGTGAAGTATCAAATCCAGTTGGGATTTCTCTTCCAGCTTAAGATTTTACATTGTGACACTTTTGATTTTTATTTTTTTTTCGTTTTCAACATTTTAATTTTGTAACTTTGGGTGGTCATATAACATTGTTACCCTCCCCAGGCTCATCACACTAGTAAACTCCCTTTATAATACTTAAGCTAAAGGTCAATAGAGACTAAGCCCACTATAAAGCCCTAGTACACTGCACATAATGCTTCTTAAATCGGATTAAGAACCTAACGTAACCATTGATTATTGGGAAGGCATTCCCCATGGTATTAAAAGAAAATCTCTAACTCCTAACTTGGTCAAAAACTAGCTTAGTCACATTGCTTGCTTTTGAAACCTAGATAAGGGATTATGATAAAAAATTATATAGAATCTAATGTTTAATATAAGGAAATGTCTGGAATATTGTGCTACCAATCACATTTAAAGCAGACACTGCATGGATGCAAAAACAAATACAAGGGGCAATGCTAATGGTCAAGAAACACCTATTTGTGTTGATGATCGCGCTTGATTTGAAGAGTGAATGAGAGAAAGATTCCATGAAGGTCCAAATCCTAACAACAACAACACGTTCCTGTACATACTAGAAAACACAAAGAATACCTCTAGGAGGCACATCAGTGGGAAGAGACACCAACCCTTATTGAACACAATTAAACATCATAAGGAACCCTGACCTAATTATTTGCACTCCCCCTAGAGAGTCAAGGGAATAAAATATTGTAGAGATGGGGGGAAACCCTAAGGCTAAACCCCTATCCTCGTCATCATCAAGAAAAACAAAGTCATCATCCATGAGATCATATGTGCCATTCATGTAATCATGTAACTCTTCCTCATCATTAGAGGCACAAATGCTCACTAAGAACATCACTAGACATCTATAGTAATCTTGGTCAAGAGAGTAAGTTTGTGCAATCGGAGAGACGTCCTCTACTAAGTATGGATCAATCGTGGTCAAGAGACATGTCAACCATTCTAACTCCTCGAAATTCCTCTTACACGCTAGCGTATCTACCAAATCCCATTCACATGCAAGCACCGGGTAGACTATGTGAAACACTTGTGCAAAGTAAAAAGGGTACCTCTCACCCAAGGTAGGAGTGGATGAATCTATCGTACTAGCCATATTTGTACACACAGACAGATGATGGTTAGAGTGCAAATATTATAAGGTTCGTGTCAAAAGGTCGTGTCTTTGTGCATAATGTGTTTTTTATGATTTTGTGTTATGTATGGAACTTGTAGGTTTCCAGATTTTTGTTTGGTGGCTCTTGCTCTTTTACTTTTTTATCTTTGTTTTTTGTGAGTATAAGGCTTTATATATACACTCCCTACGATTGGGAGATTGAGAGGTAAGGAAGGAAGGTTGAGAGGGAAGTGAGTGAATGATGACTGTCACCAAACACTCCCCGCTTCCTTGGGTAGATCATACCTTTTGGAATGATGTCGTCACCTTTTGAAACCAATTGTTCCAAGTTGTTATGGGTGAAGGTTTTAACCAATAGTTTTCGACCTCCCTATGCATTTCATCTAGTTGCAAGGGTGGTAAGGTACTCTCCCATGATTTTATTTACAACTTTGTTGTAGATGGTGAACTTACAACGAAAGTGCAAACTCTTTCTTGTTTGTATGGATATGTACAATGGTAGGTGGAGGTTGTGTCAAAGCTTCTATTTCCGTACAGGAACTACATGAAGAGCAAGAAGCTTCGTTTGACTTTCCTGTTCCTAATCTAGGTGGAACAAATCGTTCTTTCTTCGATACCCAAACTAGCTCAGGAGTGGGTGTGTACCATTCCATGATTTTTTCCTTTTCACAATCTTCAATTCTTTTTGGAGCTATAGGATTGGGCTCACATGGGTCAGGTGATAGGTAAGAGCACAATTTATGTTTTGGTACCCAGATTTGATCATTTCCTTCATAGTAGCCTTGGGCTTCCAATAGTTTTTTAGGAATCCAAAACAATGTTTCTTTACATTTCTTAGGGCGAGTGGGACGTCTCTTACCAAGATCCTATTTTTTAGCACTAGCAATGGTCGCTAAAGAAGCTTTAGGGACCCACTTGTATGTTTTCTTTGTTATATTAGGATGTGTCTTGTGTGTCTCAAGCTTTATTTTAACTACAAAAGTTGAAGCTCTCGAGAGTTGGGCTATGGGGACATATGGTTCAACCTCTTGGACATGCAATGTTTTGGGTTTTATTTCCTTGAGAGGCAATATCTCAGGGACTATGGCTTGAGTGGCAGGGCTAAGGGTTGGTATCTGTGTTGTAACACCCCCAGTCCCCCAATCTATAGTGCATTTGGTGGCGACCATCCACGTGCTTCCTAAGATTATATTACCCTCCATAGTTCCAACAGGCATGACCAAAAGTCTTGAGCTACAACCCCGTTTTCAAAATTGACATAAGTGTGCCAAATTCCAAAAACCATGGTTTTTTTCTTGGACACCCTTGACTTGGATAATACTCTCAGATAGAGATGGATTTCCTAACTGACACTACACCCCATATGACACCAGATTATACTTAGCACCCGTGTGCCAATAAGGTGTTATATAGAACTTTTCCATAAGCGCTATTTAGCTCAATAGGGTATCGTAGAGGTGTGTCAGAGTTCAACCAATCATTTTCTGTTTCAATGTGGAATGCATGTGTAACTCCCAGGTTGGCGTCTTATATGTTGTTGTCGCTCCTTAGCCTCAGCTTTTTGAGCTTACATCTTCTCCAACTTGGCTTGTGCCTTGGCAGTCTTTTTTAAATTGATGGTACGTAGTTCTTCTTGGCTTAAAGGATCATAATATCTTTAAATTGACTCCCATTGAGGAATCCAATGGTTTCTACTCCATCAAGAGTTTCGACCCGTATGGTACCTTGTGTGGTGATTTCGCATACTCTATATGGTTCTTTTCCTGCATATTTCAACTTTTTCTTCTCGTTACGCACTCCATACATAAGAACTTTATCACCAACATTGATATATTTGTCCTTTAGATGACGTCAAACCATTTCTTCCTCATATCTTTCTCCACAAATGCATTATGCATAGCTAATTGTCTTTCTTCATCTAACCTCTCAAGGATATATAAACGCTCAACTAAAGGGTTACTATCCCAACCTTCTTGTGAAGTTATGCGTAGACTAGGAATTACAAACTCCCATGCCATAACTGCTTCTTGGCCATATACCATTTTGAATGGTGTACAATTAATAGCCACTTTGTAAGAAGTACAATAAGCCCATAGAGATGAATTCAGCTTCAGATCCCAATCTGTGTGATGAGCTTCCATCGTTTTGGCAAAGATAGAAATTAAGGTCTTGTCGGTACTCTCAGCTTGGCCATTTGCTTGTGGATAATAAGGTGTGGACTTATGGTGAGCTATCGTGAAGCTGGTAGTGAGTTCTTTTATCACTCCATTTATAAAATGAGTGCCATTGTCACTCGCAATCTCAAAGGGACAACCAAATTTTGTAATGATGTTCTCAAAGAGAAACTTGGTAGTTGACCTTGCATCAGAATTACGTGTCGCCCTTACTTCCGCCCACTTTGTCACATAGTCAATGGTAACAATAATATATCGAGATTGAGTGCTCTGAGTTGTCGGACTATTTAGGACCCCATTTTTCAAATGGTTGAGTTACTAGGATGTAAGGGCATCTAATCCTTTCGTTGTGTGACCTTGTAACGTTGACATTCATCACATCCTTTTGCAAAAAGTGATGCATCCTTGAATAAGGTAGGCCACCAATAGCCTGATTGCAACACCTTTCTAGCAGCTAGTTCCCCTGAGAAATGTCCTTCGGCTATACCCATGTGGGCTTCTTGCAGTATGTATAAATACTCATCCTCATGGACACAACGTCTAAGAATATCGTCCTTCCCTAGCTTGTAGAGAGTCCATGCAATGAGAGAATAAGGTTCACATTCTTTTAACAGTTTTTTGAGCTATATCCTTACAAAGCTCTTTGGGTGGAAAACCATTAACTAGAAAGTTCACACTCTTCTCACCCTATTTAGGCATGGTCTCGATTAGAAATAAGGAAGTATCAAGCAATTCATCATTGACTCCAGTAGGGGCTTCACCACTGGGTATGTGAGACAAATGATCCGCCATGACATGTCTTTTACCAGGTCTCACCACAATGGTAAAATCAAACTAAAAAAGAATTAACAACCATCATGTAATTCTTCTCGTGGAACAAGGTTTATTTACTAGATACAACAAGGTTTGATGATCCACATAGAAAACAAACTTGCTGGCAAGAAGGTAATAGTGAAATTTCTTCACTTCATAAATCATAGTTAAACCTTCCCGCTCAGTAGTGATATAGTTTCTCTCGGCATCATTCAATTGACAACTTGCAAAGCTAATGGGGTAGTTCAATATATATTCCAATCGGGCACTCATAAAATGGGAGCGTTTGTCAAGGTCTTTTTTAATGACTCATAAGTGTGGTCAAACTCCACGCTCCAATGGAACTCAATAAGAAGCTTGTACAAAGGACGAGCTATCTTGGCAAAGTTTAAAATAAACCGCCGATAATAACCAACACAGCCCATGAATCTTTGAACTCCTTTATAGTTCGTATACAATGGAAAATCAACAATGGCTTTAATTTTTCTCTCACCTGTGGAAATCCCATTTTTGGACACTATATGCCCCAAAATGACTCCATGTTTACCCAAAATTGACATTTGAAAGGGTTTAAGGAGATGCGATACAATCTGTACTTTTCAAATACTTTTCGTAAACATGATAGATGTTCTTTCCAAGAAGAATAAACACAAAGGTCATCTAAGAAAGCTTCACAAAACTCCCTCAAATATTCTCTAAAAGCAGTGTTTATTAATCTTTGGAAGGTAGCAGGAGCATTGGTTAAGCCAAAAGCCATAACACGAAATGCGAATACTCCAAATTTGGTTATGAATGCTGAGTTAGCTTGGTCCTCTAGTGCAATTATGATTTGATTGCAGCCAGAGTACCCATCTAAAAAGCTATAAGCTTCCTTCCCTGCAACTCTTTCAAGCACACGTTCTGAATATGGGGTAATGGTCCCTCCTAGTGGCAGCATTGACCTTCTTGAGATCCACACACACTCTGATTACCATTGTTTTTTAGCACAATAACTATTGGAGACACCCATTTTGAGTTCTCAATAGGGTATATGAATCCGCATTTCACAAGCTTTTCAATCTCTTCTTGAACGATCTTTGCATACTTAGGATTCATTGGGTAGGGTCGTTTTGTTGAACTGGTTTAGCCATGCTATTCATGGGGATTGTGTGTTGCACCACGGAAGGTGGAACACCTTTCATATCATGATATGTCCAAGCAAATATATCCTTGAATTCCTTGATAAGTTCTTTAATTACATACTCCTCAGTCTCTGTCAGATCTTGGGCAATGAAGACAGGTTTGGACTCCTCGCCTGGGTATGCTAACTCTACTTCCTTAACTATTACTAGACCATCGTAGACTCCATTGCTTCCATCGACAGGATTTCTTTGAGCCTTTGTATACACAACCTTACGCTCCCCCGTGGTGTAGGATTTCAAATGATCGGGTGCAGGGTGTAAGTCTGTGGGGTCTTGTTGTTCTCTGTATTGTGATTTTACTTTTTCTTCCTTTTGTTGTTGAGCTAACTCTCAATTTTATCGTCTCCTTACGATACGACTCAACTTTGGCTTGTCTGTAGCCTCTAGCTGTGCGATGTTAATGGGTTGTGGACTACACCACATAATGCTTTGAAGGTATTCACCCTAGTTATCTACCAGCTTCCGATGAGCATCACATGTCCCTATATAATTAAGCCATTTTGTGGTAGATTTCTTTTTATTTATTCTAGCACGCACATTTTCTCAATAACGTCGCCTCTTATATCTCTTACTCTTCTTGTCTAATTTTTATTACGACCGATTTGTGGTGAAGAGTCAATAGATGAATCGCTACTCGTGTCTTCTGCTCCCTGGATAGATTGTCATCTAGGGTACCACTAGGCCCTAAATGGTTTGTCCCCAAATTTGCACTAAGATTTAACTCAAATTCTTTGTCCTCAGAGTCAATTTCAATTGATGATTCTGACTCCGAATCGTCAGTAATTACGTTCTAATATACAATTTAAAAGCAAATGTAGTTGTAGTCAGACAAATTGATCGGTAACAAAATTTTAAATCATAATAAACTTTAAATTGTAATATAATCAAACACATAAACAGTTGTAAACGTAAAAAATTAAACAACTATGGGGTCGCTAATTTAACGATCGAAAGGCATTAAAGATCGACTATTAATACCATGGGCAAGCTTCTCAATTTTGTCTGGTCAATTAAGTTGTTTAATCGCGAGAGCCAAGTATTTCATGTCCGAGGGCTGACTAGAGGTTGTACCTAGAAGACCTTGTAGTTAAGCTATGATAAAAGGAATTGCTCATGAAATCATTGCCTGACTTATTTTCTTTTCTTTGACCTCCCAAAGTCTTTTCACAGTGATTCAATTTTAATGTGTGTGCTTATTTTGTATGCCTTGGGGTTTTTGCTTTTCAAGGAAAAGCACACACATTGGGAACCTCTAGGGCTCTAGTACCATAGGCGATACATGTGAGCGAAGTACCAAATCAAGTTGGGATTTCTCTTCCAGCTTAAGATTTTACATTGTGCCACTTTGATTTTTTATTGTTTGTTTGTTTTCAGCATTTTAATTTTGTAACTTTGGGGGTTCATATAACAGTGTTACCCTCCTCAGGCTCATCACATTAGTAAACTCCCTTTATAATACTTAAGCTAAAGGTCAATAGGGACTAAACCCACTAGAAAGCCCTAGTACATTTCACACAATGTTGCCTAAATCGAATTAAGAACCTAAGTAGCCATTGATTATTAGGAAGGCATTCCCCATGGTATTAAGAGAAGATCTCTAACGCCTAACTTGGTCAAACTAGCTTAGTCGGACTGTTTGATTTTTAAACCTAGACAAGTGATTATGACAAAAAAATACATTGAATTTAATGTTTGATACTAAGCAAATGCGCTGAATAATATGCTACCAATCACAATTAAAGCAGTCAAACGTGGATGCAAAAAAGATAAGGGGCAATGCTAATGGACAAGAGACACCTGTTTGTATTGATGGTCGCGCTTGATTTGAGGTGTGAACGAGAGAAAGATTCTACGAAGGTCCAAATCCTAACCACAACGACATGTTCTTGTATACACTAGGAAATACAAAGAATACCTCTAGGAGGCACATCAGTGGGAAGAAAGAACTTTGCTAATCCCTAAACTCTAAAACAGAAACACTCCTATCGTACTAATCCTACCTGCATTCCATCACTCGAGTGATGAAGATCAAAGGTGTTTGATGACATAGGTTTCTGTTTCAGTGTAGGTCTGGGTCAATGTTTTGACTTTTATTGTGCACACTCGTTTTGCTAATTGCTCTTGCTCTTTACTATTTTTCTTTTTTGTGAGTATAAGGCTTTATATATACATTCTCTAAGATTGGTGATTGAGAGGTAGGGAAAGAAGGGTAAGAGGGAAATAATTCAATAGGGTGACGTGAATGAAGACTTCCCCCCTTCCTTGGGTAGGTCATACTGTTTGAAATGTGCTCGTCACCCTTTGAAACCAATTATTCCAATTGGTAATAGGTGAGGATTTTTGCCAGTAGTTTTCTATTACCTTAGGTGTCTCATCGAGTTGCAAGGGTGGTAAGGTACTCTCCCAGGATCGAATTTGAAGTGGTTCATCAGGTGACTCTTGAACACTGGGAGGTGTGGATTCCTTTGTAGCTTTATGGAGGTCCACTATTGTAGGTGGAGGCTGTGGAGAATCTTTTACCTCTATGGATGCATTACATGAGGAGCTAGAAGCTTCATGGGACTCCCCCCTTCCTGAGCTAGGTGGAACAAATCGTTCAAAATCCTTGGTTCCTCTTTTGCTAGACTTGGCTATGCCCAACCTTTCCTCAACTCTAGATGTAGCCTGTACCAAGTTATTAAAACCACCTGCAATATCAATACTGGCCACAACATTCTTAATACCACTTCTCAAGCCTTTCAAAAAATGACCAGCTGACATTTCATCAGTGGGTCTTTCATTGCCCTGTAACCTTTCAACAAAAATCCCGAATTTCTGAGCAAAATCCTCTACAAGCATTGTACCTTGTTCAATAAGACAAAGCTTTCTTAAAATATATGTAGGAGTTTTCTCCTTTTTGAATCTTTGTAAAAAAGCCATACTAAGTGCTTTATAAGTAGGAAAATGAGCCATACCATATTGGCTAAACCAACTCATGGCCTTACCTTCCAATGTGGTTGAAAATTGTTGTAGTTTGATAGGATCCGTGTACATCACATGATATCCACTAGCTTGCCATCTCGTTTCAAATTGCGCCACGTGACAATCTACATCTTCTTTGGACTTCCCTCTGAACTTTGCTGATTTAATATGCGAGTTAGGAGGTGGTTGAGCCATGGGGATAGGATTTGGAATTCTTGTAGGTCTTCGCATGTTAGAAACCCTCAGTGGGTCAAAGTGGAGTCACCTTCTACTTCTCGCAGGTCCTCTTGTCAAGAGTAACACCCCAACAAATTGCCTCACTGCCCTTCCCTCTGCTTCACCAAAACTCTCCTCACCAGAATTTAATAGCGGTTCAACAGGTGGTGGATCAATTCCATCATCTTCAGGAACTCCATCATAATGAAATGGATCTATGTTGCCTGCCTTGGCCTGAGCCCTTGTATAATATATACGAGAGAATCTCCTACCTCTCTTGGACATTCATCCTCCCAAAAAAACATCCATAAATAGTAGAAGAATACCTGACAATTGCTTACATCCTCACAAAAAGAGAACATAGCCCGTAGGATCGCCAAATGTGTTGTGGTTCATCAACACAGAGAAAACTAAATCATCATACTACCCTTAACCTCACATAACTCAGAATTACATTTAGAAACATTGGAGTATTACACAGAAGATATGAGATGATACAAGAAGTAACTCAAATACAGAATTCAAAAATGCTTCATTCATCAAGGAAAGAGCTATAGAGTCCCCTTACAGTCGGATCCTTCACAGAGCGCAAATCACACTTATAACTACTTCACCAGAAACTGGTATAACAACCTTAGTCTTGATACAAACTAGCTGCTAAATATTCGATTCACTATAATCCGATTGACTACAATCCGATTCATTACAATCCGCCAGAACATATCCGACTAATCAGCTAAACATATCCGACTTACTACTAAACTGACATGTTGATGTGCTTGTCAACAAGGACTGGTTGGGAGGTAAGCTTCTCTTTGAGCTTGTCAAAAGAATTTTTCTCTTTAGCAGTCCATGAGTACTTAACATTCTTCTTTGTTAAGTCATGTAATGGTCCTTCTATTTGAGAGAATTTGGCTATGAAGCGTCTATAGTATGCACACATACCAATAAAGCTTCTTAGCTCATGTAGATTCCTTGGATTAGGCCATGCTTTTATTACCTACAACTTTCATGGATCCATACGAATACCATCTTGAGAGATAATATGACCTAAGTATTGAATCTCTTGAAGGAAAAATTCACTCTTCTTTTGATTGATAAAAAGCTTGTTCTCCCTCAAAGCTTGAAAAATTACCTTGAGATGTTGCTTGTTCTCCTCCAAGGACTTGGAGTAGATGATGATATCATCAAAGAACACTCCACTGAGTTTGCAGTAGGGTCTAAATATTTTCTCCATTAGACGATTGAACGTGGCGGGTGCATTAGTCAAGCCAAAAGGCATAACTAGATATTCATACAGACCAAACGTTGTACGAAGTGCGGTCTTTTGGATATCTTTATTCGCTATCCTTATTTGATGATAGCCAATTTTTAGGTCAATCCTACTGAAGTAGGTTGAATCTGGTAGCTTATCAAATAGATTTGCTACCCATGGTATGGGAAATCTGTTTTTGATAGTGATATGGTTTAGCGCTCGATAGTCCACACACATGCGATATGTACCATCTTTCTTTTGCACTAAAAGGAGTGGAGAGAAAAGGGAGAGGAAAGTCTAGGCCTCACCATACCTTTGTCTACCAATTCTTGTACTTGCCTCATGATCTCCTCTTAGTGATCTTGGGAAACTTGATAAGGAGGCTTGTTAGGCAGGGAGCTTCCTAGAAGGAGCTCAATTCGATGTTCATCATCCCCTCGTTTTGGAGGTAAATCCATAGGGATATCATCAATGAGCACATCTTAGAATCCATTTAGAAAATTAGACAAGTCTAATTCTTCTTGATTCCTAACACTTTGCTTTGTTAAAACATTAGCATCATTTAGAGATTCTTTGACAAAAATCATGTATGTAGAAACTGAGTTTTTCATTGACTTATCAAAATCATGTGAATTTACAAGTGGTATAGTACGACCGGACTCACTAGCATCTATATATGTGCTCTTTTCCATGTAGGTGAAGTAGATTCTCCTTTTAGGGAACTTCATGTTGGCAACCTTGTAGTTGAACCGTTGTGCCCCTAGGATAAGATCCTCATGTTGCACTAGTAAGTTGTATGTAGCGAAATTGATAACATAGTGAGCATGTCATTATGAACAAATTCCTAATGAGCATAGAGAGAGTACTTAATTGAGATAGCAATATAGCAATTTACACCTAGCTAATTTGGAATTGACAATACTTGAAAAGGAGAGAAATAGAACAATTGACAACAGTTGAGGACCGGATTTACATGGAGCCGGTCCCTGTAAAGAATGAGGATGCAAGAGAGCTACACAAGACAAGCACAAAGCACATAGAGATGGAAAGCTTCTTCTTCTTATCACAGAAAAGAGAGTACAAAATGACTAAGTGCTAAAACTGAAAAGTAGCACATATGTACATGCAGTCACTAAGTGCGAACTCGCTAGAAGCGTACTAGGCTGGCACTATAAGTGTAGTCCAGCTGTAGAATCACTGGCAGAGATCCTCCGTGTCGGTCACCTAACGCGCCAGTGAGTAAATGTCGTAAGCGGCCAAGATCCGTAGTGGATGCCAGCTCAAGATGTAGAGCTCGACATCTCAACACTCCCCCTCGAGTTCTGCATGTCGCAGAGTCCAAGCATAGTCCGAAAACGTCGAAGCTTCTCAGCTCCAAGGGCCTTCGTAAAGATATCCGCTATCTGCTCCTCTGTGCTGACGTAGACCAAGTCGATGTCGCCCACCAACACTCGCTCTCGAACGTAGTGGTAATGGACCTCTATGTGCTTGGTCCTAGCATGGAACACTGGGTTCCTAGCCAACTGCATGCTGCTGAGGTTGTCACAATGGATGACAATCTGCTGGTCCACCTGTACTCCCAAGTCCTCAAGTAATGTGCGTAGCCAAGCTACCTCGCACGCCGCAACTCCTGCACCTCTGTACTCGACCTCTATGCTCGATAAAGCAATCGTAGGCTGCTTTTTGCTGCTCCAAGTAACAGCAACACTCCCAAAAGAGAACATGAAACCACTCGTAGATCTCCTATCAACAATGCTACCTGCCCAATCTGCATCTGTATACCCATACAATGCTAATGGCGCATCTGCTGCATAGAACAATGCGTAGTCAAGAGTCCCTTGCACATACCGAAGTGTGCGTCGTACTCCATCCAAATGTGGCTTCCTCGGAAGCTGCATGAACTGACTCTCCAAGCCTACCGTGTAGCTCAAGTCTGGCCTCGTGATAGCCAAGTAGATTAGACTACCCACAATCTTCCTGTACATCTTGACATCCTCAACAACATCACCCTTCTCTGCACTCAGCTTTGCATTCACATCCAAGGGAATAGAAATTGGCTTACAATCAGCCATACCATACTTTGACAACATGTCCAAAGCATATTGTCTCTGTGACAGCCATACACCCTCTGGAGTCTTGATCACCTCAATGCCAAGAAAGTAGCGCAACTCGCCCAAATCTTTCATTTCAAACTCCTGTTTGAGAAGACCCTTCACATGGTCAATCTCCATAGCATTGTCACCCACAATAATAAGGTCATCTACATATATGGTAATGACCACAATCCCCACATCACTCTCACGTACATAGAGTGAATGATCAGCATGAGCTCTCCTAAAACCAATACTGACAAGATACTTGGCAATCCTGTCATACCATGCTCTAGAGCCCTGCTTCAAACCATACAAAGCTTTGAGAAGCCTGCATACATAATCTGGGTAACCTGGATTGACATAACCAGGTGGTTGATCCATATACACTTCCTCTTGCAACTCACCATTCAAGAAGGCATTCTTTACATCCATTTGATGCATAATCCATCCTCTAGATGCAGCCACTGCTATGACAGCTCTCACAGTTGTCATCTTTGCCACTAGAGCAAAGGTCTCCTCATAGTCTATGCCATACGTCTGTGCATAACCCTTTGCGACCAGCCTTGCCTTGTGACGCTCAATGTTACCATCAGCCTTATGCTTAGTTTTATACACCCATTTACAGCCAATAGCTTTCTTGCCACTTGGCAATGGCACCAACTCCCATGTGTCGTTTGCTTCCAATGCAGCCATCTCTTCATTCATTGCATCATCCCAATGCACATTTCCAACTGCATCCTCAAAACATGTGGGCTCCACATCCTGTATCACCTTAGCCATGTAGGCTTGGTGATGCGCTAGATACCCATCATAAGTCAATTTTTTAACTGGATTTTTGACTCTGTTAGATCTGCGCGGTCCTGGGTCACTCCTTTGCCCTTTAGCATCTTCCTGTACTTTCCTTACACCAGGTGTCCTGACAACCGGAACTCCAAATTCCTCATCAAGACTTTGTTCAGAACCATCTGAATCCATGTCTACATGTGAAAACCCTGATGATGCATCAGCCATAAAGGGAGGTTCATCAACCTTTTCCTTTCCTTTTCGTGATACATTCCCTGTACCTGCTGGTGGAGTAACCTGCGTACATAGTCTACCATTCCATGGCTTCTCAACAGAGCCACGAGAAGATGACTCTTGTGGTCCACTCAAAACCTGTGACTGTGGCCTCACATTTTGTACAACCACATCATCTTTTACATCAGCCCCAATAGTGCCATGTGCATTACTGTACTAGCTGCTCATCTCATCAAAGACTACATCTCTGCTCACTCGTAATTCTCGTGTAGTAGGATTGTAGCACCTGTACCCCTTTTGTTCAAGGGAATCTCCCACAAGAATACATTTCTCTGCTTTAGGATCCAATTTCCTACGCAACTCATCTGGTACATGCACGTAAGCTATGCAGCCAAACACTTTCAAGTGTGCCAAATCAGGCTTTGTATCTGTAAACTTTTCCTCAGGCGTTACATCATGCACCGCAGCTGTAGGTGTCCTGTTCATAATGTACACAGCCGTATTTACAGCTTCAGCCCAGAAATGATGAGGCATGTTCTTCTCATTCATCAATGCACGTGCAACCTCTGCAATGTGCCTGTTTTTCCTTTCTGCGACCCCATTCTGCTGTGGAGTATATCTGCATGTAAACTGCCTGCGTATACCATGCATTCGTAGAAAATCTAAAAAATCATTGGAGAAGTACTCTCCCCCTCCATCTGACCTCAATGTCTTGATTTGCATGTCTGTCTCCTTCTCAATCATGACTTTGAAGTCCTGAAAGTGACCAAACACTTCACTTTTGTTATGCATGAAGTAGACCCATACTTTCCTTGTATGGTCATCAATGAAAGAGACATAATACCTGCAACCATGTATACTTGCAGTATCGGTTGGACCCCAAACATGTGTGTGCACCACCTCAAGTGGTTTTTTACATACATTGCGCTCATGTGGAAATGAGCCCTTTGACTGTTTTCCAAACTGGTATGCTGCACACACTTTATGCATACCATCCACCTTGAATTTGGGCAAACCTTTTACAATCTGTTTTGATTGCATGCTGCGCAATCTCTGCTCATTGACATGGCCAATGCATTTGTGCCAAATGTCAACATCAGCCACAACACCTGTGCCCTGTGCAAATAATGCAGCTTTTACCTCAGGCATGTCTACATTTAGCGTAAACATTCTGCCCACACATTTGCCCTCTGTGATCAGCTTACAACCATTCTGGAAATCTTCTACATAACAGCCATTTGGATTGAAGCGAACCTGCAAACCCTGCTCAACCATTTGTCCATCAGAAACAAGATTCTTTGTAATGTTTGGGACATGAAGTACATCTGCTAAGTACTTTGATTTGCCACTCTTCGTATTTAGAGGTATGTCCCCTACATGAGCAATGGGGTGAGCTGTGTCATCTCCTGTCTGCACATAACCTGACACATCTGGTTTGCACATATCTCTATACCACTCTCCACGAGACGTCATGTGATTAGAGGCACCTGAATCCACATACCAAACATCATCTTGGGTGGAATTCTCTGCAGTCATCGTATTCATTACATGCTGCATAACAAACATGCGCTCGTTTTTGCTGTCATCTGCATCTCTGCTAGTAGATGCATAGTTGCCCTGTTCTCTCTTTCCACTTGCTTTTCCCTTTGGACAGTCACGTGACATGTGACCTCTTTCACCACAAGTCCAACATTCTCTGCTAGCTGCAGTATGTTGCTGCCTGCTTGATCCTGCACCACGACCTCTTTGACTCCCCCTGCCTTGAGACTAGTTTCCCTTGCCACCTGTATTGTTTTGATTTGATTGAACTTCTTGAAATTGACCCCTACAACCCCTTGGGCCTCGACCACGACCTCTACCTCTACCTCTACCTCTGTTGGAGTTAGAATAGAAGGCCTGTTCAGAATTATTTCTGCCATGAGAAGAAGATGTCAAGGTTCTTCTCCTCAAGAATAAGCATAGAAATCAAATCTTTGAACACGGGGATGTCGTCTCTTGTATTCATGGAAGACCTGAAATGTACATACTCATCTCCTAGACCATCCAAGCATGCACGGACAATGTTATCGTCTTCCACTGAGACTTTAATAGATCCAAGAGCTTCAATGATGCTCTTGATCTTCAAAGCATAATCATTGATGGAGAGGTTGTTCCTCTTAACCTGATTTAGCTCCGACTTTAGTTGAAACTTCCTGGCCTTGGTGTTCACCTCAAACACTCTGCCTAAGTTTTTCCATGCAATGGCGGGGGTTTCAGCATCCTGTAGATAGCCCATCATGCCATCTGTGATGCTCATAGAAAGCCAATACATCACTTTGCTCTGGCCTTGTTGCCAGTCCCTCAAAGCTTTTCTTTGTTCTGTTGTAACATTTGCCTCGGGAATCTCTGGTTCCTTTTCATTGTCTCCTTCTACATAGTCCCAATAACCTTTTCCTTTTAGGAAATTAGTTATTCTGAACTTCCATGCAGGGTAGTTATTTTTCTCAAGCTTCTCAGTGACAATCTGACTGAAACCGTCAGACATCTTGAAGCACTAAGACAGAATAGCTGCAATCTGCAAAAACCTGCAAATCTGCTGAACCTGCTATCGTGGTACCTGTAATGCTTTCTACACTCAACGAGTGTCCACAATCAAGCGTACATACAACCATTGTACTTGTACAGTAAATATCTGTGTACTACACTTTGGAGACCTGTTCATAAACTTGTCGTGGATTGCGAACGAAGGGATTGTGATGCTCTTGCTCTCTTAGCCTCTCTTGCCTACACCAGGCTCTGATACCATGTAAAGAATGAGGATGCAAGAGAGCTACACAAGACAAGCACAAAGCACACAGAGATGGAAAGCTTCTTCTTCTTATCACAGAAAAGAGAGTACAAAATGACTAAGTGCTAAAACTGAAAAGTAGCACATATGTACATGCGGTCACTAAGTGTGAACTCGCTAGAAGCGTACTAGGCTGGCACTATAAGTGTAGTCCAGCTGTAGAATCACTGGCAGAGATCCTCCGTGTCGGTCACCTAACGTGCCAGTGAGTAAATGTCGTAAGCGGACAAGACCCGTAGTGGATGCTAGCTCAAGATGTAGAGCTCGACATCTCAACAGTCCCCCCTCCATAAAGGCTTTGTATTATAGCTTCTCCCATCAAAGGAGACTTTTGTACAATACAATTCTTGTGTTCCTTGACAAAACTCACTGGTGCAATGAAGATGGAAGCTTCATGCACCAAATTATGCTTGAAAAACACACCTAGTGTCCCTAGCCTCAGTCCCAAGACCTCACACACCTTCAAAAATGGTGAGAGCTAGCAGGGAATGAGGATATATTGAGAGGAAGAAGAGGTATCTTACAAGAAAGAAGTATTCTGCTCACATAGTCACTCTAATAGCATAGCTGAGCTTAGTAATTAGCATGGTAGAGGAGATCAGCATGCCATTGAAGCTTGGCTCTTGGTTGGATTTGCATTCCATAGCCAAGAGTTGTTGGTGTAGGCCTCTACTTCTCAATACTTGGAGAAGGAGATGGAGTTCTTCTTGCCCACATGAGTTGTGTGTGTGTGTGTAGCATTCTGTTATAGTAAAATGCAGCCTTCTCTCTCATCTTGGTCAACCCCTCTTACTATTTTCTCATGCTAGCACCCTATTGGCTCTTGCAAAGCTTAGCCAATGAAAATTTAGAAGCATAATTGCTAACCTTGTGACCTGTGTCCCCCTTCCCCTTTTGTCAAAGCTTTAGGTAATTAAATAATTCAATTAAACTCTCATTGGACCTCTTAGTCTTCTGGCTAATAGGAATCAAGTAAGCCATTGGGCTGCTGAATTCTCATTGGACCCCTTGATAGACTATCCAATAGTCTTCTAGGGAGCTTAATTTCTATTGGTTCTTTAATTAAGCATTTTTAAATTGATTAGACTAATTCTACTCTAGCCTAATTCTCATTGGTCCACATCTATGGCCATCCAATAGGATTTGAGGGGAGGTTGGGGGCAACTGGCCTAGGAGCTTGACATGTGTCCAGTATTCCCTTTGTGTAAAGGGGAAGCCTTGGAGTGTGTGTGTGTGTGTGTGCGTGTTTCTCTCTCATCCCCTACAATATGGGCTCTCCCCCTCCTTCCTAGGGATGTGGGAAGACATTTTAGTCTTCCCATGACCATCCAATTTCCCCTTGCTTTGGCCATTGGATAAAAGATTTAATTTTTGGAACCTTAGCCTATGGAAGTCTTAATGGAGCTGAACCTTAGGTCTTTTAAGCCTCATTGAAGCACATTGCTCTTTTGCAAGCTGTCCCCCTTTGGATCCCTATTTTCCCTTCTTTGGATCCGCTCCGTTGGATCCGTGACAGAGATTGGTATGGAAGCCTTACCAATATTCTAGCTTTTACTCCCCTGGTACTTCCCCATATTAAATGATCAGTTTAACATGACAAAATCATTTGGGAGTATTAGATATTACTTTCTATGACATTACCTCTCTCTCAAAATCATAGTCATCCTAGACTATGAGGTGGAGAAGATAAAGCCTAGTCATTAGTCCGTTTGCTAGCCGATAGAGGACCCCTATTTTACCCTACGACATCGTCCCAAAAATAGTGACTAGTCCATTTGGTGCTTGAGAGTGTTAGTTGCCGCAAGCCTGTCTGCACATTAGTCCGTATCAATCTTTGATAGTAGAGTGATAAGATCTACCTGGTGTTCCGGAGATGTCGTCTCCACAAACATGATCCTAATCATGCATACTCATTAACATGTGCACATAATAAAGAAAAATAGAGTCTTATAAGACAAAAACTTTCTTCATTTATACATATTTACATTTGCTTACTCTAGGGAATCATTGTAAGCATTGACAAGGTTTAGGTTATTCTTTAATTGTATGCCTTGCATCCATCTAGCATCTTCAAAAGGATAATTTTTAAACTTGATAAGATATCATGGGATAGTCTTACTGCCTCGTAATACCTTGTCTTCGTGTCAGAGAATGGACTCATGCTGCAACACCTCTTCTTGGTCCTCAATATCCGGTGGGTCTTCAATGATTGCTTCTTGAGGTGGCTCTCCTTTGTAAGGCTTTAATAGGCTCACGTGGAAAGCATTGTGCATGAGCCAATGGTTGGGAAACTTGAGTTGATAGGTCATCTCATTGATTGGCCTAAGAATCTGAAAGGGACCATAGTACCTTTTTGCTAATTTAGCATAGTACTTTTGGTGTCCCGTAGGATTCTTACTCGTCGTGTGTCTTAATCAAGCCTTGGGAAATTTAAGCAAGACTCAATCATTTTGTTTAAAGGTTAGGGATCTTTTGTGCTTATCAATAGCAGCCTTTTGCCTTTGTTGAGAGATTGATATAGCATCCTTAATCTTTTGGAAAGATTCTTGCAGGTCTCGGCTATATTCATCTGCAGCGAAGATCTTCCCATGTACCTTGAGTAGCAGGGGACTTTTTGATCTTCCCTCTATCACCTCAAAAGGTGCTTTCTTGTGGAAGTGTGTACAATGTTATTGTAAGTGTACTCCACTAAGGGTAAGTACTTCTCCCATTGGGAATTTTGATCTACTTCTGTGACATAAGCTTTTAGTAGATCAAGAATGGTTAGGTTATCTGTTTCACTTTGGCCATCCGTTTGGGGATGATAGGCCGAACAGAAGTTTAGCCTTGTATCTTAATCCTCAAAGAGACCCTTCCAAAAATTAATGTTCATTCTAGGATCTCTATCCAACACTATAGACATTGGCAACCCATGGTATTTGAAGATTTTTTATATAAGAGGGTTGCCATTTGATGGGTTTTGATAGTCTTTTTGACAAGTATGAAATGTGCTTGTTTGATAAACCTGCCTACTATTGTCCATATTCCCATATTCCCATGGATAGACTTGGGCAATCCAAAGATAAAATCCATGGATATGCTCTGCCACGATGACTTAAAGATTGGCAACGGTTGAACCAATCCAGGTTGCTTCCCTCTATCAAACTTCATCTTTTGGCATACCACAAATTTTGAAACATACTCTTGTATGTTTGCTTTCATGGCAGGCCAATAGAAATATGTTTCTATCCCTTTTAGAGTAGACTGAATCCCTCTATGCCCCTCATAAGGAGGAGCATGGGATTCATACATTACTTTCTCTCGTAGTGAGTCAGTAACACATAGTCTATTGCCATAGAGAAGATAACCATCTTGTAGGGTAAATGGTTCTTCCTTCTTCCCTAGTGCAAGGGCTGAAATCACATCTCTAAAATTGGGATTTGCGTACTCATCTATCATAGAAGATAGATCATTGTGAGTTACTATGGAAACCGCATTCACTCTCGATCGTCTTGAGAGTGCATCGACTACTTGATCATGCTTGCCAGCAATGTGAGTAATATGAAAATGAAATTGCGAAAGGAAATTTTCCCACCTCATTTGTTTGTCGGAGAGCTTGGTCTGCGTCATGAAGTACTTAAGGCTTTGGTGATCCGTCCGTTGTGCGCTCCTTGCCGCACTGTCGAAGCAAGGGACTTGCCAATACACCGTGTGCGAGCCACAAACGGCTCCAAGCACACAACAAGCCTAAACTAGCAAGCTCAAGAGAACAAAGGGTGTGTCACTCACCGCTCTACGCTCGCCTTCGTGGTGGATTCCTCGCCGCGATGAAGAAGAAGCTGCAGTCGTGCCGCGCTCAACCGCTTCGCCGCCGTCGTGCCTTCGTAATGCTCGATCGCACACACACTCTCCCTCTCTCTCTCTCTCTCACACACACACACACAAGGAGGTGAAGAAGAAGAAGATGGAGATGGAGCAAGAGCACTCTTCAATTGCACAAATGAGAGAATGAGTAAAAATTAGGTTTAGTTGGCTTTTATAGGAGCTCACCCCATTCACACTTGGGCGCCCATGCTTAGCCAACTAACCCTAGCATGTCCAAGTTAAAGTGCGCCTCTCATCGACGATCACTCTACCTTTCCCTATTGGTCCGACAAGCCCGGTACCTGACTCTACCAAATACATAATACGCGTCCGTCGTAGGTGATGGGGTGTCCATGTGCCGTGAGGGTTAACATGCCCCCCTTCCTGATGTAGATTCCGTCCTCGGAAGCTATTGAGTTGAAGCTGGTTCGTCGAGGTGGAAGAGCATTTGAGATGAATGTCCTTAGCCTTCTTCAATCACTGCAAAATCAAACAACATTGGCACAGTAATTGCATTCTCTTAAAAAGCATATGCAGTTTTAGGTAGACACATTGATTGGTAAAAGAATTTCAAACAATTTGTTAGCAATGAACATTAAATTGCAATGTAATCAAAT
Organism: Adiantum capillus-veneris; assembly: GCF_014529385.1. Taxonomy (NCBI): domain Eukaryota; kingdom Viridiplantae; phylum Streptophyta; class Polypodiopsida; order Polypodiales; family Pteridaceae; genus Adiantum; species Adiantum capillus-veneris. The sequence goes on along the minus strand of NC_140940.1, from coordinate 28,172,043 downwards.
GCATAAACAGATGTAAAGGTAAAAAATTAAACAAGTCTGGGGTCGCTAATTTGATGGTCGAAAGGCACTAGAGATCGAATATTAATACCATGGGTAAGCTTCTTAATTTTCAGTGGTCAATTAAGTTGTTTAATCGCGAGAGCCAAGTATTCATGTTCGAGGGCTGACTAGAGGCTATATCTAGAAAACCTTGTAGTTAAGCTACCATAAAAGGAATTTCTCATGATATCATCGCCTGACTGATTACTTTTTCTTTGACCCCCCAAAGTCTTTTCACATTGATTCAATTATGATGTGTGTGCTTATTTTGTATGCCTTGGGTTTTTTGCTTCTCAAGGAAAAGCGCCCACACTGGGAACCTCTAGGGCTCTAGTACCATAGGCTATACATGTGAGTGAAGTACCAAATCAAGCCGAGATTTCTCTTCCAGCTTAAGATTTTACAGTGTGGCACTTTGATTTTTGCTTGTTCATTTTCAACATTTAAATTTTGTAACTTTGGGGGGTCATATAACACTGTTACCCTCCCCAGGCTCATCACATTAGTAAACTCCCTTTATAATACTTAAGCTAAAGGTCAATAGGGTTAAGCCCACTAGAAAGCCCTAGTACATTTCATACAATGCTGCCTAAATCGGATTAAGAACCTAAGTAACCATTGTTTATTAGGAAGGCATTCCCCATGGTATTAAGAGAAGATTTCTAATACCTAGCTTGGTCAAACTAGCTTAGTCGGACTGCTTGATTTTTAAACCTAGACAAGTGATTATGACAAAACATTACATTGAATTAAATGTTTGATACTAAGCCAATGCGCTGAATATTATGCTACCAATCACAATCAAAGCAGACAATCATAGATGCAAAAAGATAACGGCAATGCTAATGGACAAGAAACACCTGTTTGTGTTGATGGTCGCGCTTGATTTGAAGTGTGAACGAGAGAAAGGTTCCATGAAGGTCCAAATCCTATCAATAGCAACACGCTCCTGTACACACTAGGAAACAAAAGGAATACCTCCAGGAGGCACATCAGTGGGAAAAGAGAACTTTGCGAATCACTCAACTCTAAAACAGAAACACTCCTATCGTACTAATCTTACCTAACCTCCATCATTCAAGTGATGAGGATCAAAGGTGTTTTATGGCATAGGTTTCTGTTTCACTGTACCAGATGTGACATGTGTAGGTCTGAGTCAATGTTTTGACTTTTATTGTGCATACTCGTTTGCTAATTGCTCTTGCTCTTTTTTTTTTTTTGGTGAGTATAAAGCTTTATATGTACATTCCCTAAGATTGGAATTGAGAGGTCAGGGAAAAAGGTTGAGAGGGAAGCAAGTGAATGATGACAGTCAGCAAACACTCCCCCCTTCCTTGGGTAGATCATACCGTTTGAAATGAACTTGTCACCCTTTGAAACCAATTGTTCCAGTTGGTAATAGGTGAGGATTTTTGCCAGTAGTTTTCTATTACCCTAGGTGCCTCATCAAGTTGCAAGGGTGGTAAGGTACTCTCCCAGGATTGGACTTGAAGTGGTTCATCAGGTGATTCTTAAACACTGGGAGGTGTGGATTCTTTTGTAGCTTCATGGAGGTCCACTACTATAGATGGAGGATGTGTAGAAGCTTTTACCTCTATGGATGTATTACATGAGGAGCTAGAATCTTCATGGGACTCCCCCCTTCCTGAGCTAGGTGGAACAAATCGTTCTTTCTTTGGTACCCAAACTAGCTCGGGAGCGGGTGTGTAGCATTCTGTGATTTTTTCCTTTCCACGATCATTGATTCGTTTTGGAGCTACGGGATTGGGCTCACTTGGGTCAGGTGATAGGTAAGAGCACATTCTACGTTTTGGCACCCAGATTTGATCATTTCCTTGATAGTAGACTTGGGCTTCCAATAGTCGTTTAGGGATCCATCGCAACATTTTCTTACTTTTCTTGGAGCGAGTGGTACGTTTCTTACAAGGCTTCTGTTTTTTAGCACTAGCTATGGTCACTAAAGAAGCTTTAGGGACCCACTTGTATGTTTTTTTCGTGACATTAGGATGAGTCTTGTCGAAAGCGATATGCATTGCTTGTAGCATATTTAAGGGTACAGGCATTTCATCCCCCTCAGGTGTTACCCAGGTCGTCCCCCTATTTCCCCAAGTGTCTATGGTTGATGCTAGGTGGACCCAATCCACATTGTCTGATTCCGTCATACCCGGTAACACATCCATGTAAGGAGAATCTTGGCCAATGTCTGTATCCTTCTTACAAGTGTAACAATATTGTAGTGGGGCCGAGTGAACTGTGGTGTCAGAGCGATGATCAATAATGGTTTTACTCTCTAAGGGGTGTACCTTACCAGTCACCAAATCCACTCTAAGGACAGAGTCTTGGAATTGCAAATAGACATGATTTTTAGACCAATCGTGAACCATTTGTGCTTCCCTCATGAATGGTCGTCCTAAAATCATTTCATATGACATAAGGTGTTTAGAGAAATCCATTACAATGAACGTATGTCGTACCTTGTGTCCTAGAACTTTGATCTTAAGATCCTTGAGCATCCCCATAGGTTTGGCTATGGTACCATTTGCCATCTTTACCACAATGTTAGTAACACTGAGGCGGGGTTTTCCCATGGATTCCCAACAATCTTTTGTAACGATGCTAACTCCCGCACCACCATCAAGAATTCCCTTTATAGTTAATCCCTTGGTAGTGATGGGTAGGGTCGCATTAGACTCGTCGCCTTCAAAATACTGCCCTAATTCGTTAATGGGTACCTCGATCACAGACTCGTGTCCATCTAAGTCAAGTGATTGCACATGATTTTCCTCATCAATCATAATCGAGTCAGGCCTATTTGGTTGCGCAAACTGCGGTAATCCCGTTCGTAGCTCTCCGTTAAGGAATGCTCGAAGTGCAAGGAATAACTCAGGATCTCCATACAGCTTTGCTATGATCGTGGTTCGGACCTCAGAAGACATGAAGTCCACTAGTTTGGCAACATTCATTGGCGTTTTGCAGGGTGTAGGTCCTTGACTAGGAACTGGTGAGGATGGAATCTCATATTCCTCAATGGGATCAGGTATTCCTTCGTTAAACATCCTTCCCAACAAGAAGGGTGTATGCTCACTTTCTGATGTCCTGTCCTCACTCCCTTCTTGGATGATACTAGATATGGCTAACGGTCTATGGTTCATGTGGGGTGGATGAACTTGCGTGGGAAACACTGTGTCATGAATTTTGACCTGCATGGGTTCTGGTTCTAGTTTCCTTTGAGTCTCCTCCACTAAATCTCTTAGATGTTTCACCTGCTCAATCTCGTCTACTGGGTTTGGATACGTCCCAATCTTCTTTTTACGATTTTTCCCTTTTTGCCCCTGCGGTTTATCTTGGGGGTCTTGGATTGGATTTGGAAACACTTGTGGTGTTTTCAGAGGCTCTTTATGGTTTTCTCTTATTCGGTTTTCATTTGGTTCCATGTTACGGTTTTCTTTGTCGGTCTTTCCCTTTGTGGTATTGGTTCTAGTCTCCATTGTCTCGACTGAATCTGAATCATCCTCGAGGTCATTCATATACACGGGGTCATCTCCTGTTCCTATGTTTGTTTTGGAACTTGGCTTTGAATTTTCCGTATTCTGCGACTTCTTCCTTCGTGTCTTCTTTTTCTTTGCTTGGATAATTGACGCGGTATCTCTCTCTTCGAGGATATGTCCTGGCCCTTGAAGCATGGACCGTGTAATCGCATAAGCGGGTGCGACGGGTGGTATTGGCGATGTCACACTAGCAATTTCGACCAAATTCAGGGGTGTGATTTTAGGCGCATTTGGGTTATAGGGGCATTGGGCAATCAAGTGATCTATGCCACAACGATTACATGTGAGTATTGGCATTGCAGACGTGCTCCCTTGATTCACTTGCATCTGTGCAGCATTCTTTTGCAGCCTAATAGGGCACTCCGCTACTCGATGTGGTCCACCACACTCGTAGCATTGAAGAGGTGGCCTCCTAGCCTGGGTGTTGATATTTTGACCTCTGGATGCGAGAGCAGCAGCTTGATAAACCGGCTTGACTTGTCCCCAACAATCTTCCATGTAGTATATAGGACACTCTTCCAATGTATCAAGTCCGTAGGCAATACTAGTGTCTATTTCCTCCTCACAGCCATCTGCATAAGCATTTGATGGCTCGCAACCCACTTGGTTCATAGGAGCGACTCTTGGATGCGGGGGCTGCGGTCCTAGCACAGGAGGTGGTAACGGTGTAGCTTGTACAACATTTTGAGGTCTAGGGACCATGTGTTGCGGTAGTTGCTCAACAGGTGGAGTAGGCATCAATACAGGAGCTCGAGGTGCATCCGTCCAGGCTACAGGTGGTCTATTTGCCATCATACGTTTGATCATTAAACAATCCTTAGCTTGGTGACCATACCTACCACATGCGTTGCAAGTTCCATTAAATTTTACTCTAAACGTAGGGCACTCACTAGTGCTATGTGGACCTAAGCAAATGGAACACCATTGTTGCTCCCTTCTTGGATACATGTGACTATTTTGAGGGGGTCGATTATCCTTAAGAGACTCTTGGATTGCCTTGGTGAGGTCTGTCAAGAATGTCTCAATTACCTTTGGCTCATTGGCAATGGGCTTTGCAGTCATGGGTTCATACTCAATGGCTTGTGAGCTAGTGGATCTCGTGTCGGTAGACACCCTCATGCCTGCTATCATCAAGTTGTCCTCTAATTGGATTGCATTGGCAGTGACATCTTCCCAGGTTGTGATACCTCTAATCACTAGTCCATTATAGATTCCTTCATTCCTCAACCCTCGAATGAATCGATCAAGCAGTTGGTTATTGTTGAAGCGCTCATTTATAGGCGCTCATTTACAGGGCAGCGAGAGTTTAAGTGCTTTAGATGACTAATGAAGTCCCTTACTGACTCTCCTTCCTTACGTTCGGCCTTCTGTAGCTGAGATGCTACACCCCAAAGCACACCTTCTCGTATGTACTCCTTTAGAAACAACCTTCGAAGGGTAGGGTAGATTGTTTTCTCGTCGACCCTTAGGGTCCTATACCAATCTCCAGCCTTCCCACTTAATGTCAAGCTTAAGGCATTGCACTTATGTAGTTCGTTGCGTTCCCCTAAGGAATCACATACTTGTTCAAACACTTCAATGTGTTTTCTAGCATCTTCGTCCCCATTGAATTTTTGCGTGAGTTTGGCAATTTGTACTGCCTTACTTCTAGGCTCTCTATCAGATGCGTGACGCATATTTTCCGCGATAGATCGACCTATGGTTTGAGAAAACGCTGCCAAGTCACCTATGTGAGGAGGTAGGGCCGGTGGAGGTACTCTTGGAATCATATGTGGGAGAGGAACGGGTACCGGTCTTGGCATATGTGTAGATGATGCAGGATATGGAACATAACCGGGCATAGGTCCACTCGGATAAGAGCTAGGGAGCGGCACTCGAGGAGCATAAGCAAGTGGTACAATTGGAGGTGTGGGGGCCATGTGTGCATAAGGGGCTAGAGGCACATATGGTCGAGGCCCCATATTAGGTACTACGACACTAGGTAGTGGCACTGCGCTAACCGTAGATGTCATCGGTACATTCTCTGTCAGGCTTATCCCTGGAGTGAGCATTGTGTTTTCCTTGATAGAGGGTTGAGCCAAGTTAGGGAAGCTAAAGTTTTCGCTCGGAGGCTCAGATTGCATAGAGACCCCAGGTGAAATGACGTAAGATGGGTCCATGGGACTCATTAGAGGAGTCTCCATTTGTGATAGAGTAGGCTGTTGAGCCTTGCTCGTATCCAGAAATCTCATGGGGCCAGTTGAGAGTATATTTACCCCTCGGTTTTGCCTTTCTGATTGAATAATGCCATGGATAACATTACAGATCATTTTCTGTTGATCTTCGATGCTCGTGGCACTAGAGGTGGATTGTACAATTTCTATCCATCCTACATGGTAGGCGTGGCCAGAGTGTAGATCCGTCAACACTTCAGTGTGGAGGTCGTATGTCCAATGATCATTAATGAACAATCCTTCTAGAGTCAACGTGTTAACGGTTTCTTGTGAGGTAGAAGCAATGTTGCTCCCCGTGGTTTTACTTGTCACCAACGGTACTCTAGAGGGAACTTCTGAAGGAGGCAGCTCAACAGGGCCTTCTTGGTAAGAAGTTGGCAGGATATCCACATGGACACTCTTTGGGGGTGTGGGGTCCACGTGCGATGTGAAAGGAGATTCCACTTCCCCACCCCCTTCGTGTGCTTCATTTGCATCAGGTTCCGAGCGAGTAGCTCTACCTAATGTTTCCATGAAACGGCTAAACATACTAGTACTAGGCTGTGGAGCTTCGGGAGGTGCATGGCCTTCTCTCTCAGTGTTTTGGGTAGGGTATGCTTCCATGATTTCTGAGTCGGAGGAGGAATCACTAGCGGCTATTTTAGGGTCTTGGGTGGTGCTACCTTGTGTCCCCGCTGAGGGTCTAGAGCTTATCGTGGATGGGTAATGGGTGTCCGTATGAACAGAGGCACCCTCAATATGCTCGTGTTCTAGCACCCGCCCAGAGCGTAAGTGCATGTGCTTTTGATACCCTAAGGTGTCAAAAAGCTGCTCTAGGAGGCCTTGTGACTAGTTTTTAGCGTGTTTTTTGTTTGTTTTTTTGCTAGATTTTTTAGAGCGTGTCGTGGAATGGGCCGTGTGATAGCTCGAAACGAGCGTATAGGTCAGAGGGTCGTGCCGTGCTTTACAGCCCTCCGTTTGGTCACTCTATGCCCTCGGAATCCCTAAAACTGTCAATTTCCAGTAGGGAACTAGGCCCAAACTAGAAAGTCTAAGGGTGCAAGTGGGAAGAGAAAGGAGGAGAGTGGAGGACTTGTCCCACATGCTCTCATTCTCTCTTGAGGGAGTAGGGTATATATATAAGAGTGAGTCTAGTATATATCAGAGGACTGAGGCCTGGGCCTGGGCCTGGGCTTGGGCTTGGGCTTGGGCTTGGGCTTGGGAAAATGATCCCGATCCCGATCTATCTTTTATACAAACCAACCCGTCCGTTTTAAGAGTCACGTTTTTTATTTTCGAAAAATTTCGCCGCCCCGCTCACTCGCGTTTTCAATTTTCGATTTATTTTTATTTATTTATTTATTTTTAAATATTTTTTCCTTTTCAGATTTTTTTTTCAGAAAAAAAACCTTTTTTTGGTTTTGCAGAAAATACAGAAATTGAAAACGCAGATATGCAGAAATTTCAGAAAACGCAGAAATTAAAAAAACGCAGAAATGCAGAAAATGCAGAAATTGCAGAGATTTAAAAAAAAACGCAAAAATGCAGAAAATTGCAGAAATTGAATACGCCGAACTTGAAAATGCAGAAATTGCGGAAATTGAAAAAACGCAGACAATAGCAGAAATTGAAACTCGACAGCAAATGCAGAAAACGCAAAAAACAGAAATCTCCACGCACTCCTTCCCTGCCTTTCCTATGATAGAAATTGCACCACAAGGAAGCGTAAAGTGCTAACCGAGCTTAGTGTAGGGCATATCCCCGGCAACGGCGCCAAAAATGTGCGCTCCTTGCCGCACTGTCGAAGCAAGGGACTTGCCAATACACCGTGTGCGAGCCACAAACGGCTCCAAGCACACAACAAGCCTAAACTAGCAAGCTCAAGAGAACAAAGGGTGTGTCACTCACCGCTCTACGCTCGCCTTCGTGGTGGATTCCTCGCCGCGATGAAGAAGAAGCTGCAGTCGTGCCGCGCTCAACCGCTTCGCCGCCGTCGTGCCTTCGTAATGCTCGATCGCACACACACTCTCCCTCTCTCTCTCTCTCACACACACACACACACAAGGAGGTGAAGAAGAAGAAGATGGAGATGGAGCAAGAGCACTCTTCAATTGCACAAATGAGAGAATGAGTAAAAATTAGGTTTAGTTGGCTTTTATAGGAGCTCACCCCATTCACACTTGGGCGCCCATGCTTAGCCAACTAACCCTAGCATGTCCAAGTTAAAGTGCGCCTCTCATCGACGATCACTCTACCTTTCCCTATTGGTCCGACAAGCCCGGTACCTGACTCTACCAAATACATAATACGCGTCCGTCGTAGGTGATGGGGTGTCCGTGTGCCGTGAGGGTTAACATCCGTAGAATGAAAGGAGTCCCCAATAAATAGTGCTTCCACGAGTCTAGGGCATGTAGAACTGCTAAGAGTTCTTTCTCATATATGCCTAGAGCTTGCTCAACATGGTTGAGCCTTCGGCTTTCGTAGGCTATGGCATGCCCTTCTTGGAGCAAAACAGCTCCAAGGCAATCACCACAGGCATCACATTGGACCTCAAATGGCTTTGAGAGATCCGGTAGTGTAAGCACAGGAGGTTGATAGATTAGCTTTTCTTTAAGCTTTTTGAAAGCATTGTTCTCCTTGGCGGACCATATATTCCTAGCGCTTTTCTTTGTTAGGTCATGTAATGGTCTCGCAATTTGTGAAAACTTTTCTATGAAGCGTCTATAGTATGCACACATACCTATAAAGCTTCTTAGTTCATGTATATTTCTTGGATTAGGCATCCATTTATTACCTCTAGCTTTGATGGATCCATTTGGATGCCAACTTGAGAGATAATGTGACCTAAATACTGAATCTCTTGTAAGAAAAAATCATTTTTCTTTCAATTAATATAAAGTTTATTCTCTCGTAAAACTTGAAATAATACCTGGAGGTGTTGCTTGTGTTCGTCTAGTGAATTAGAGTAGATGATTATATCATCAAAGAGCACTCCAGTAAAGGTTCGGTGAGGCCTGAATAGCATCTCCATCAAGCGGTTAAATGTGGTTGGTGCATTGGTCAAGCCAAAAGGCATGACAATGTACTCGTAAAGACCAAACGTAGTGCGAAATGCGGTCTCTACAATGTCTTGATCAACTATCCTTATTTGATAGTAGCCACTTTGCAGGTCAATCCTACTGAAGTAGGTCGACCCTTGTAGCTTATCAAATAGGTCTTCTACCCGTGGAACAAGAAACCTATTTTTTATAACGATCCTATTTAGTGCTCTATAGTCAACACACATACGATATGTGCCATCTTTCTTTTGCACTAATAACACCGGTGAACAAAATGGAGATGAACTAGGCTTAACCATGCCCTTCTCAACTAACACATGCACTTGCCACATAGTCTTCTCTTGTTGAGCTTGAGAAACTCTATAAGGAGGTTTATTAGGCGGTGAACTTCCTGGAAGAAGGTCAATTGCATTGTCATCATTGCCTCATTTAGGAGGTAGTTCACAAGGGATGTCGTCAATAAAATTATCTTGAAATTCCTTGAGAAAATTGGATAACTCTAATTTCTTATGATTGTTTAAATTTCTTTTGCTAAAGCATTAGGTTCATTTTGAGAATCTTTATTAAAAAATCATGTACATGGAAATAGATCTCTTTTATTGACTTATTGAAAGCTTGCTAATGTACAATGGGTATGGTGTTACCCAACTCCTTAGCATCTATGTACATATCTTTTTCCATGAACTTAAAGTAGATTTGACATTCAAGGAATTTAACATTGGGAGCCATGCGATCAAACCATGGTGCCCCTAGGATTACATCCTTGTGCTTGAGAGGAGAGATAAAGAAATCCTACTTCTCCACATAGCTTTGGACATGGAGCCTCAATTTTCCACTTAAGGGAGTGATTGAGGCTTCTTGCCCCTTGAAAGCACCATCGGTAGTTAGGACACCTCCCATCTCATAGGATTGGATGCCTAGCTTGGTGGCCAACTCCATGGATATGAAATTGTGAGTAGAACCAGGGTCAAAGAGAATAAAAGCATCATGTTCTCTTACCTTTCCCCAAGCATGGCATAGAGGAGATCCTTTGTGGTGAGCATCCTCTTCTTGGATTTTGACCAAGGTAGCTCTAGGAGGCTCATTTTGTGTATTCTTGTGGGGGCAACAACGATAGGCATGCCCTTTCTCCCCGCACTTGAAACAACGGTTATCTTTTCGATAACGCTCTAGCTCTTCAGGGAGAGAGTTATTTTTGCCTCTATAAACTCCCTTCTCCTTAGCTTTGTTGTTGTTAGCGTTGCCTTTGGGAGACTTTTGGACGTTTTCCTTCCCCTTAGCCTTGTTACGATCCTTGTTTTTGTGGGATTAAGATTTCTCTTAGCCCCTTGTTGGAAGTTGAGTCATGTAGCCACCATAGTATGGTGTATGACCGCATATATGGTGTGTGGCCTTTGGGAGTTAACATACTCCACCATATCCTCAGTTAGACCCGCACAAAATTGTTTTTTTTGCTCTCCAAAATCCATCTTTTTGAAGACATTGGTTTTGAGATGTAAATCCCAAAACTTGTCTACATATTTATGAGCAGATTTGTAGGGAGAGAGCTTCAAGCTTCGCCATTCGGTGTGTACTTTGTCTTTGGCATCAGTAGCCAAAAACTGCTTCATGATGGAAGCTCTTAAAGATTTCCATGTTCGTGGAGCTTCACTGTTTGCTCGTAGGCTAGACCACCATTGCCTGGTAGACGTTTAAAAATGCATAGCTACATGATGTAGCTTAGAGGACTCCATGAAGCCCTCATCTCCAAACGCCTCATCGAATTGTTGGATAAAGGCCAAGAATTTCAAAAGTTCCATCGTACGTAAGGAAGGGGATGTTCTTTCCTCCCTCTTTGAACTTTTTGAGCTTGGATGACCTCTTCCAAGCGGCATAAGATTTCCTGTGGCCTCTTCTTTTAGGTGGTTCAAGAGCTGCACCATCACTTTCTTTTCAGAAGAGGAAGAGTATGAGAAGGATGGAAGAGGGTGACCTCTTTCTCGCCTTTTTCTTCCCCTTGTTCCTCCTTGTCTACACCATCATTTTCTTCAGAAGAGGAAGAGGATGAAGAAGATAGAGAAGAGGGTGACCTCTTTCTTGCCTTTTTCTTCTCTTGTTTTCTCTCATCCCTCTTTGAATTATGGTGTAGAGAAGTATGTGATGGTCTTCTCCATTTAGGGGGTGTTGTAAGGCATTTTGCTCACTGTCTTTGTGGATCCATCTCCATCGAGGTGGCAGGAGACTCACTTATTTCTCGTTCTTTTGGTGGGGGCTCTACCGTTGAAACTTGGGTTCTCCTTTTAGAGGGAGATACATCATCAAGTAGTAAATTTTTGAGCCCTTCGTACGGATCCTCTTCTTCTTCCCTTATCGTCGGAGAGAGTCCTCTTTTCGAAGTCTCACTAGGAGGCTTCCTAAGTACTCTCTCTTCTTGGTGGGGAGTTTGGAGAACACCATGGGTGCACAATTGCTGTAGCACTTCACCTTGGAGGGATGGTTGCCCAGGTATTGTTGAAGCCTAGAATTAAGATAGTTTACAAGCATAGGGGCATCATTAGTTTCTCTATCATTAGAAAAATCAAAGCTATCAACATTCATTTCAATATCTTTTCATTTGTCAGCCATACAAGAAAATTTTAGGTGTAAACTTTTACTTGTACTTTGGCACTTCAAGCCCTAGTTGCTACTCCTCTTTACCTTCAAAGATAAGCACTCAAGCATCTATACCCATGGCTCGTATATTATTAATTGCAAGGAATAGAAGAGAGGGTTCAACAGAGCCAAGATAGCCCCGGTTCCTGTCAAACTTCTAATAGCTCAATAATGGTTAAGCCATAAGCAAGCCCCGTAGGACTCCATTATTAAGACCATTGCTCTCAACGGTGTCCCTGTTAACTACATAAAGCACGCGTGCTTCAAGGATAAAAAATCCCTATTCTACTTACTCTTTTGCAATTAATAACACCAACCATTTGTAGCAAGCTTGAGGAGCCCTCTTTTTGAGCAATAAAAGAGAAAACAATAGCTCTGATACCAATGTAACTTTTAATACACTAGTAACATGTGTGTAGCGAAAACTGATAACATAGTGAGCATTTCATTAAGGAAAAATTTCTAATGAGCATAGAGAGCGTACTTAATTGAGATAGCAATATATCAATTTACAGCTAGCTAATTTGGCATTGACAATACTTGAAAAGAGAGAGAAATAGAACAATTGACAATAGTTGAGGACCGAATTTACATGGAGCAGGTCCCCCCTCCATAAAGGCTTTGTATTATAGCTTCTCCCATCAAATGAGACTTTTGTACAATACAATTCTTGTGTTCCTTGACAAAACTCATTGGTGCAATGAAGATGGAAGCTTCATGCACCAAATTATGCTTGAAAAACACACCTAGTGTCCCTAGCCTCAGTCCCAAGACCTCACACACCTTCAAAAATGGTGAGACTAGCAGGGAATGAGGATAGATTGAGAGGAACAAGAGGTATCTTACAAGAAAGAAGTATTCTCCTCACATAATCACTCTAATAGCATAACTTAGCTTAGTAATTAGCATGGTAGAGGAGATGAGCATGCCATTGAAGCTTGGCTCTTGGTTGGATTTGCATTCCATAGCCAAGAGTTATTGGTGTAGGCTTCTACTTCTCAATGCTTGGAGAAGGAGATGGAGTTCTTCTTGCACACATGAGTTGTGTTGTGTGTGTGTAGCATTGTGTTAGAGTAAAATGCAGCCTTCTCTCTCATCTTGGTTGACCCCTCTTGCTATTTGCTCATGTTGGCACCCTATTGGCTCCTGCAAAGCTTAGCCAATGACAATTTAGAAGCATAATTGCTAGCCTTGTGACATGTGTCCCCCTTTCCCCTTTTGTGAGAGCTTTAGGTAATCAAATAATTCAATTAAACTCTCATTGGACCTCTTAGTCTTCTGGCCAATAGGAATCAGACAATCCATTGGGCTACTGAATTTTCAGTGGACCCCTTGGTAGACTGTCCAATAGTCTTCTAGGGAGCTTCATTTCTATTGCTTATTTTATCAAGCATATTTTAATTGATTAGACTAATTTTACTCTAGGCTAATTCTCACTGATCCACCTCTATGGCCATCCAATAAGATTTGAGGGGAGGTTGGGGGCAACTGGCCTAGGAGCTTGACATGTGTCCAGTATTCCCTTTGTGTAAAAGGGAAGCCTTGGAGTGTGTGTGTGTTTCTCTCTCACTCCTACAATATGGGCTCGACCCCTCCTTCCTAGGGATGTGGGAAGACTTTTTAGTCTTCCCATGACCATCCAATTTCCCCTTGCTTTGGCCATTGGATAAAAGATTTAATTTTTGGAACCTTAGCCTATGGAAGTCTTAATGGAGCTGAACCTTAGGTCTTTTAAGCCTCATTGAAGCACATTGCTCTTTTGCAGGCTATCTCCCTTTGGATCCCTGTTTTCTCTCCTTTAGATCCTTGACAGATACCGGTATGGCAGCCTTACCAATATTTTAGCTTTTACTCCCCTGGTACTTCCCCATATTAAACGATCAGTTTAACATGAGAAAATCATTTGGGAGTATTATATATTAGTTTTTATGACATGGTGTATCTTGGAGGACTTTGTGAATCCCTCGTCTCCAAAGGCCACATCAAATTGTCGGATAAAGGCCAATACTTTGTCGGTAGCACCAAAGGTGCCATCATAGGTGAGAAAAGAGATACTCTTTCCGCCCTCTTTGAACTTCTTGAGCTTATGGGACCTTTGCCATGCAAGGTAAGATTTGCGATGTCCTCTCCTCTTATATTTTCATAGGAGAATAGCTATTGCTTTCATTGAAAGAGGAGGAAGCTGAAGAAGAAGGAGAAGAGGGTGACCTCTTTCTTGCCTTTTTCTTCCTTTGTTTCCTCTCTTCCCTTTTGGAGTGACTATGAGTTGACCGTTTCCTCTTGGGAGGAGTTGCCGACCGTCTAAATCACCGTCTTCATGGAGCCACATCTTCAAAGGAACTTAGGGATTTGCTTCTTTCTCGTTATTTATTCCTCCTATAAGCACATAGTTGCTGGGTAACTTCGGCTTGCAAAGCAGGATTGCCCATAGCTTGATGCAACCTAGTAACACGATAATTAACAAACATGGGGGCATCATCATTAGCACCTTCATGTGCAAAATCAAAGTTATCAATTTTCATTTTACTCTCTTAGCTATTGTCAGCCATGCCAATTAAACTTATGTATAGAATTACTTTGTGCTTTGGTACCCTCAAATACCTTAGTCACTACTCTTCTTTACCTTTGAAAATTAGTTCTCAAGTAGCCACACCCGTGGTTTAGACACTGTTGATTGCAAAGACTAGTGGAGAGGGTCTAACATTGCTCAGTTGATTATGGTTCTTATTGAGCTTGCTTGTAGTTCAATAATGGTTAAAAGCCAAAGGCAAGCCTCGAGAGACTCCATTATTAAGACTATAGTTCCCAACGGTGTACCTCAAACTCAGGTTCTCCTCCCAAGATCAGCATTATTAAGACTATAGTTCCCAACGGTGTACCTCAAACTAAGTCCTTCTCAACCAAGATAATAGATCCCTGTCCCACTTACCCCTATTGCAATGAATAGGTCCAACCTTTCCTGGACAACTTAAGGACCTCTCTTCTTAAGCAAGAAAAGAGAAGCCAATCGCTCTGATACCAATGTAATGGCAATGGCCTATGAAATAGAAAAATTAAAAGAATTAAAGTGAGCATTTTCATGAGACTACTTTGAGAATATAGAGGGTGAACTTAATCAGTGATAGCAACTTAACCATACATTTAATTAACTTGGCATCAACAATACTTTTGCAAGAGAGAGAGTTAGAGAACTTGACAACAATTGAGGACCAGATTTATGTGGATCCAGTCCCCCCTCCAATAGGCTTTTGTATTATAGATTCTCCCATCAAGAGAGACTTGGTATAATACAATCTTTGTGTTCCTTGTGCCCTAGGTGATGCAATGAAGATGGAAGGCTTAATGCATCACGAGCATATCATAAACTTTGTAAAAGCATTAACCATCCCTAGCCTCAGTCCCAAGGCCTCAAACAGCTTCAAAGGTGGAGAGAGCTAGCGGGGAATGAGGGTAGGGAAGAGGAAGAGAAGCATTTATAGGAAAAAGAAATAGTTCCTCACTTATCATCACTCTTCTTGCTTAGCACAGCATAGCCCCTAGCTTCCTTGGTCCACCCCCCCTTGTAGCTTATGCTAGAAGACGATTGGACCCCTACAAGCCTAGCCAATCACATGCAGGGTGCATATCAAGCAACCATGCTAGCCTTGGGACAAGTGTCCCCCTTTCCCCTTTGAGAGAGAGGACTTGATAAATGCATAATCAATTATATAAATTAGGTAAATTGTCATTGACCCCTTTAGAGGCCAGCCAATAGGCTTTAGATACACCATGAGGGCAACATGAAGAGGAACTTGACAAGTGTCCTTGTTACTTCTTTAGACCAAGCTTGCCTTGTGTGAGGGTGTGTGTGTTCTCTCTCATGCTCCTACAATGAGGTCTCGCCCCCCCATTGAGTAGGGATCATGTTTGACTTTTGGGAGTGTTAGCAACAAGCTAACTTGGATAACATTTTTTGGAGCTTTTATTGTAAAACCACTTATTATTTTGATGAATTGAGAATGTTATAACTCCTAGTTTCTAGATAAACAGTGTAATTGATAAGCCGAGGCTATAAGCTTCCAGATTGTATCAACCTATCTTTAGTTAGAGCTCCCAGACTTTTAGTTTTGACCACAAAAACCTTGGCTAAGGTATAAAAGCCAATTTTTATAAGTATTTTGCAAGTTTTTGAGATAATAGAGCACAGCGTCAGCTAACAGCACTTACTTCTCTCCTTCTCATGCTTCCTACTCCCTTCCCAGTTGTCACATTGCAGTGCCGTCTGTTGCGTTGCAACCGCAGGTAAGAGCTATACGCATTGACATAAGTATTTCATGGTAATCCGTAGCTTTTGGCATCGTCAACCCGCGGACTAATTTCATCATAAGTAGGAATTTCAGCTTCAAAAACATAAAATAAGTATACGCTAAATTGTGGAAAATTATGAAAATTGTGGCCAAATTTGCAAAGTCAGTCTGCAGACACAAAATTGTTAACCATTTGAACAAGGATTATCCAAACTTGATGAAACTTGGCTAGGAAGCTTAAGTTGAGCTGCTTAACCATTCCGTGTCAACATTGTGGCAAAAAATTGCATAAAAATACCAAGAGTAAATTGATTATTTACATTTGCTACAAAATTGGATATTTTTGCACATTTGAGTATACCACAAGGTCAAGCATATCAAGTAGACCACTCAAATAAAATTGGGTGAAATTTGGATCACAAAAGCGAGACTTAAGCCAAATTCTCAAAAACTGAGTCTACGGGAAACTGAGTCCGCAGACACGAAACAGTTGATAACTTGAAAATTTTTTGTTCAATTCAGTGAAACTTGTCCAGAGACCTTAACAAGTTCAAT
Source organism: Adiantum capillus-veneris (assembly GCF_014529385.1). Classification (NCBI taxonomy): domain Eukaryota; kingdom Viridiplantae; phylum Streptophyta; class Polypodiopsida; order Polypodiales; family Pteridaceae; genus Adiantum; species Adiantum capillus-veneris. The sequence continues at coordinate 28,155,733 of NC_140940.1, read as the reverse complement.
ACTTGGTAAAGCATGCCAAAAATAGCAAAAAATTGAGGAAAGTAAATAATTGCGATTATTTACTTCTGATACACTGTTGGAGGCTCGCCATAGCATAGGCAATCTCCCACAAATCTATCAATCCGGAGAGAGAGAGCATGACCCGGCTAGGGCTTGGAGGCATCACACAAAGAATGTGCGAGAGCGTCATCGGATGCAAAGATTGAGAGGATTCAAGAGCGTGCATCCTCCAATGCAAGTAGAAATCATCCCAAATCAACTAATGCTAATCGCACATCAAGCATAAATTTCAAGCAATCATCTACACACATCAAGCAACGAAGTGAAACACACTAATCTTGGAATCTCTCAAGTACAACTCTAATTACATGCATTGACGATTAAGCACACAAGATCGCATTCAAGTCGGACACCCCAACCATGCCCATCATGGTGTCCAAATCAAGTCACACATAATCAAATTAAGCTCAAGGCTTCTTAAACCTACACACACACAAGCACACCATTAGAGGACAACTCTAATCCCTCAATCACGAGATGCCCACTCCGCTTAATCGAGAGAGTTAGATAAGGACTCCACTAATCGGAGAAGCTTAGCATAAGTAAGAGTTATATTAGAGAAGATCAACACTTCAAAACAATGAAGAAAATTAGAGAAACATGATTGACAACATAATGAAGACTATATTAATTAAGAGAGGATTACACTAATTACATGTGATTAGCACTAGCCTTCTAAGCATGGACATTAAGCTCAAAGGCTAGGCCATGAAGACCTCCTCTAGAGAGAGAGTTCTCAAAAGGACCACTCAAGAATGACCTCTCATTAAGCATAGGGCTCTTTTATAGTTTTGGGCCTCAAACCCTTCAACTATGGGATAAAGTGAGCTCTCTAGCGTAGACTCATACAACTTTGGAACTCCTAAATGAGCCCAATCCCTATACAATGAGAAGTAAATACTGTGCACTATGGTACATCCACAGCTTGGTGTATAATTGGTGTAGCCGTTAGCCGCTTCTAACACTCCCCCCTTCCTAATTTGGCGCACGTCCTCGTGTGCCGGTGAAGCAAGACACGGTGACATGGTAGAAAGCAAGTCCAAGGAAGAAATGTTGAGCTGCAAAACATAAGAACAAGTAATGAGCATCAAAGGTCACCAATAATGAATAAAACATGAAGCATAAATGAACAATCATGCAAAGTGATTTTTTGCTTCTAAAAGATGGGTCAATCATAGTCAAAAACTAGACAACATAAAGCAAAAAAATACTCAAACTATTGTGAAGATTAAACCACTTGAAATTTCAGTTTTATGCATGAAACACAAGCAATCAATTATGACCCTAGGCTAATGCAAGTTCATACCTACTAGCCTAAAAACTTTGTGAACAATCTTAATAAATCATTCAAGTCTATCATGTCTATGGGCTATAAAAAAGCTCCTAATCTATTAGTACATTGTCAAAGATTTTTGAAGCTCATGGAAGTTTTGATTTAGTCATTCATCGAAAAATTAAAGCACAATCACAAGGCTACCACCCCAAGGCAAGTCTAGGTGCGACTCTCAGCTCCTTGAACTCTCAAGAAGGTGTTCCAAAAGCCTATTAGCTTACCAAGGCGACGGCTAACCCCTATCAACCCAGGGCATCGGTTTAGGGCCTTGACCAAGCGAGCCAAGGTGATTCCCCTCGCCTACCAAGTGCCAATAAGGCGCTAGGCCTCACATAGACACAACATAACATATAATTTTTATTTTCATGTGCCTTAGTAGCATTTTTGCTACCTTTTTTTTGGGCACTTCTTTGCTTCATGGTTCATTTTTTAGCACATTTTTATTGCTTCCTTTATGAGAACTAGTGGCAATTGGACTAAAAAAGACTAAAGCCTAATCATAGCCCTAAGTCATGACAAAAATGAGTGGAATATTACGACTATCACTAAGAATCTAGGACTAGCAAGAAATGAACCTACATTAACCTAAGTTCAAGGCTAATTACCTATGATTTACACTCATAAAACCTAATTTTTTGATGAGTTTAATTTTCACAAAGCAAAGTGTTAAAAATTTAAACTGCCTAGTCTTTCTAGCATGAAAAAACCATAGCTTAGAAGCAACATTTCACTTAAACCAAGCAAGAGAATGGAGAGCAAAATCATGGAAGGATTACACCTATTCATGGTCTTTGAGCATCCTTGAGCAAGCATCCTTTGTGTAGAGAAGTCTCTTGATCCTTTTTATTTGCAAAAAGAAGCCTTTTGAAGCTAAGTGTAAACACAAGCTACAAAAGCCAATTATTGAAAGCCAAATGTACACAAAACATTAATGAAAACCTAAAGCTAGGGTCTTGCATACCCAAATTTGCCAAAGGGAAAAAACCCAAGGGAAAAAAATGCCTTTGGCTATGCACATGATGCTCTTTGATAGCAAATTTCTGCATACACATCAACAATGAGAGGTAAAATGCTTCTCCATAAGCAAATTTTACAATTTTTACCACCTCTCATGCATGGTTCAAAAAGTTGATTAAGTTCTAGCTCAATGAGATATGGAATATAAAAAACAAGCCAAGAGCTGAAAATAATGCAACTTTATGAAGTGGCTCTTCAAAGTCGGATTTTACAATTTAAAGCTTTCCAAAAAGTTGGCTAACAACTAGCTCATATGAAATTTTACATTTTTGAGTGCAATCTATGAGCTAGAGATGACTGCAACTTGATGAAATGAAAATTAATGTCTCTTACTAGCCAAAGTATGTACTTGAAAGCTCAAAAGTTGGCTAAACACTAGCTCAATAATGAAAAAATTAACTTTTGTGACAAGGCTATGAGCTAGCATATATACAACTTTTAATCCAAACATTTGTAATGGCTCTAAGTAGCCAAATTTTGCAATGTTGCAATGATGACCCCTTGTTGGATCAATGAAATCACACACCTGCCCACATCCCTTCAAACAACTCAAATCATTAGTGCTTCTCAAGCATTTGGAAATTCAACACAAGCACTAGAAATGCATGATCATCCACAACCCCAAAATTTTCATGTTCTCTCTTGACCATCAACGAGATCAATGTTAGTGCTTTGTAGTGATTTTTGCATTCAAATAAAGCACTAAGAATTCACAAGTCAAATTTTAATTCTTATTTTTGGCCTAAGAAAGCTCAACTTTTTAGTGCTATGCAATGATTTTACATTAATATCAAGCAATAAAAATGCACAAAATACATCAAACCAACATGGATTCATGCCCAATGCAGTTCTCACAATCGAGAAACTCACATGCATTTCAACAAGAACTTGCATTTTAGTGCAATGGGAATTTCAAAATAGGAAAAATAATGCTTGATTGAAAATCTCAATGCAAAATTTTCAATGTCGCAATATAGGTACACACAATCAATGCCCGCGTGCTCTTATGTAGTGCTCAAGTTTTTCATACATAGCATAGGAAAGTAAATGTCATCTCTCTCAAAGCCATCAATGCTTAATTTTTATAGAGTAAAAAAGGATCTTTTACAGCTTGAGTGATCCTTTAGGCTCATGATTTTCATCGCGACGTTTTTTTATTTTTATTTTTTTCCTTTTGAATTAGGCCTGGTCTCCCTTCTGCTGGGCTCGGTTTAAAAAATCCTCAATTTGGAGCTCGAAAGTGAGGAGGGTGTGAACCTCTCTTTGTTTCCTTTAAAGAAAAAGGCTTTTAAAAAAAATAAAATAATAATTATTAGCTGCAGGTCGAAAACAGCGACGTCTCGAGTATCTGCGGCTGCGTTTTTTTTTTTTTTGTTGGGCTGCAGTGTGTGTGGAGGTTTGCGAGCTAAAGGTTGGATGGGCCAGGCTGCATAAACAACGCACACTACAAGCCAAGTAGGCCCTTATGTGTGTTTCACCTAGTCAGGAGCCAGAAGCGGCCCTTGTGTGTGTGTGTGTGTGTGTTGGTTGTCGAGCTTTGAAAGCGGCAGAGCAGTGCATGCGTGTGGGGTCCAAAGACCAGGGGAAGCGGTGCAAGTGGAGAAGAGAGAGAGAGAGCTCGGGTGGGCCAATAGAATCTAGCCCAAGAAGGTTGACGGCAGCGCTAATAGCAGCGAAAATAGCCCGTGTGTGTGTGTGTTTTTTTGAATACGCCAAGACTGCCCAATGATCACGTGTGTGTGAGTATTGTTTTGCACCACGGCATTGGCATGTACTCGCCAGTGCTACAGCTATTGTTGAATTGGCAGCCGGGATCAGCGCGCTGTGCGTGCTTATGAAAGTGCATAATCAGGCAGCGTGTGTGTGTGAGTGAGTTTAATGCTGCCAATTTTCGTCAAGCATAGTGGCATCCAGCAAGGCAATACGCCTGTGTGTGTGGAGTACGAGCTAAAGACGGGTGGGGTCTGCGCCTTTTGAGGCTTTGAAAGCGGCTGCGGCCTTTGCGAGCAGGGTAGGACCGTGACTCGTGAGGAGCATTGAGGGTTGCGGGCCAGCGCGGGCTGGAAAAAAAGGAACTTTTTGTAGAAAAAGTGGCGAGGGAAAGATCCTGGACACAGTCTCGACGTATAACTGCCGTCATGGCAGCTAGCTAGTGGGCAAAAAAAAAGGGCAGCATTAGAGGTTTTTTTGTCATGCGCCCCAAGTGGCCATTTGTGGATTGGATTGAGTCAAAAGGTGTGTGTGTGTTTTTTTTTTGTTTTTTTATTTTTATTGTTTTCTTGGAAACTCCTCCCAAGAGGATGTTCCCATGCAGAGATGGTGTGTAGGTTTTACGCACGTTGTGATCTATCGGCACACCAAGAGTATGAAACATTAATGCACGATTCAAAGTCACTTAAATCCACAAAACAAATGCCATTCCATTAAAAACCCTCATTCGTTTGAAAATCTTGTATTAAGACCTTGCATATGCAAAATTAGGTCAAAATTCTTTGCTTTTTCACTAATGTATGTAATTAGTCTTGCACTCCAAAAATTTAGACACAAATGTAATCTTTCATTTTCCTTTCTTTGATAGAAATTAGTGTGTTCTCAAAAATCTCAATTCAAATTTCACGGATCGATTTACAATCAATTTGGAGATGCCCACATGCTTGATTAATGCACAATTCTTCTTTCAATTTCCAATTCAATCCAACTCATCAATCATTGCATATCAAGTTGCTCATATCCCAAAACCCTAATCATCCAAACCTTGTCGGATTTGTCATTTGGTTCGTACGGTTACACACAATTGATTACGGCATTTGCACATGCACAAATCATTGAATTTTTGAATATTTTCAATCACATTGGCACACCGATCATAATGGTAATCATAAATCATCTTCAATTGAGTCCCAATTGAATTATCCAAAGTCAATCAATCTCATATACACCAATCTTTTAGGCCAAATTAATCATCATAATTGGTAAAAAATACCAATTAATCATTCACAATTTAGGCATAATTGGCCATTAATTAGGCACACACACCTAAATTTAGGCCGTCGATTTGTGCAAAAATTTCATTAAACACTCATTGCATTTCATCAATTGCCCACTTGATCACACCTACATGAGTATATACATGCTAAATTAACTCAATTTTAATAAAAAATTGATCAAATTTAACTCAATTTAGCATTGCACACACAAAAATTAGGTGCACAAATCCAATTTTTTGCTCAATTAGCAACGAAATTAGGCCAATTATTAATGTTTGCACACAAATTTCTTGCAAAATCATCAATCTACAAGCATTTAGGTGTTCAATTTGACCATAATTCTTCTCATCAAAGTTATTTAAAATGGGCACACACATTCAAATCTTGCCCTAATTTTGGCAATTAGGCCTACTCCATGACCGGAATAGCCTCACATACACATCAATTTAGTGATTTGCACACACAATTTATGCAAAACTACCATTCCTCAAGCATCTAGGCATCAAATTTCATTCCAATTTCATCAAATTAATCATAAATTCCATCAAATAGGCACACACCCCTAATTTTAGCAATGATTTAGCAACTCAATGGGATCAACTTAATCAATCAAAAATTGAACGGAGTAGGTCAATCCACTTACAATTGATTGCTTGCTCGCTTAATCCTTGCTCCTCGCGTAGACACTCCATTGCACACACATGTGTGCAACTCCGATTCGGTCCAAAATTGATCAAAAAATTGACCAACATCAACACTCAATCACATGATTAGACATAGATTAGAGCAATTAAGAGTGATGATCCTCCTCAATTAAAGGGATTTAGCATACATTCCAAATAAAAATTAGTGGTTAGGTTAGCACAATTAGCATGGAATTAGTACAATAAGTACGAAATTAGCATGAATGGGATGCAAAATTAGTGAAGGTTAGTGAAAAATTAATAAAATCAAAAGAGAATTTAGGGGTTTTTTGGGATGAAATGACTTTATACACATCTAATTAAACCTAATTACACTACACACAACTCAAATCCTACCTAATTACAAGCAATCGGTAATCAAATTACTCTTATCTTTTGCAACCTCAACTCCACTAGCGTAGGCAACCCATCCCCGGCAATGGCGCCAATGTTGGAGGCTCGCCATAGCATAGGCAATCTCCCACAAATCTATCAATCCGGAGAGAGAGAGCATGACCCGGCTAGGGCTTGGAGGCATCACACAAAGAATGTGCGAGAGCGTCATCGGATGCAAAGATTGAGAGGATTCAAGAGCGTGCATCCTCCAATGCAAGTAGAAATCATCCCAAATCAACTAATGCTAATCGCACATCAAGCATCAATTTCAAGCAATCATTTACACACATCAAGCAACGAAGTGAAACACACTAATCTTGGAATCTCTCAAGCACAACTCTAATTACATGCATTGACGATTAAGCACACAAGATCGCATGCAAGTTGGCCACCCTAACCATGCCCATCATGGTGTCCAAATCAAGTCACACATAATCAAATTAAGCTCAAGGCTTCTTAAACCTACACACAAGCACACCATTAGAGGACAACTCTAATCTCTCAATCACGAGTATGCCCACTCCGCTTAATCGAGAGAGTTAGATAAGGACTCCACTAATCGGAGAAGCTTAGCATAAGTAAGAGTTAGATTAGAGAAGATCAACACTTCAAAACAATGAAAAAAAGTAGAGAAACATGATTGACAACATAATGAAGACTAGATTAATTAAGAGAGGATTACACTAATTACATGTGATTAGCACTAGCCTTCTAAGCATGGGCATTAAGCTCTAAAGCTAGGCCATCAAGACCTCCTCTAGAGAGAGATTTCTCAAAAGGACCACTCAAGAATGACCTCTCATTAAGCATAGGGCTCTTTTATAGTTTTGGGTCTCAAACCCTTCAACTATGGGATAAAGTGAGCTCTCTAGCGTAGACTCATACAACTTTGGAACTCCTAAATGAGCCCAAGCCCTATACAATGAAAAGTAAATACTGTGCACTATGGTACATCCACAGCTTGGTGCATAATTGGTGTAGTCGTTAGCCGCTTCTAACATACACAGAGACAAACTTTTGAACTTTTGAGCTTGTACATGTTAGAACATCATAATACAAGACCATTGGTCAATTTTGGGTTCAATCGGATCCAAATTAGTACATGTTCACTCAGTTTCCACGTTGCAGATTAGTCCTTCGGATGTTTTGCAAAAGCAAAATCTGAAAGTCTCAATTGCTGAAGTGATACACATAGACCAGTCACAACAGTGAGCAAAAATTGTACAGTCTTTGTGAAAGAATAAGCTAACTTGATTAAAATTGATACAGGAATCAGGTTGGAGACAAGGAATTGAAAGTTTGACAGGGGTTGCAATCAAGTCAAGTGGAAGAAACTTATAAGAATTCAATCTGTCGGTAAGTACTCTATCCAGGGCTTCACAAGTCTATATGAACCTTAGATTTGGTCGTATACTAGCAAACCAAGGCATATTTGGAGAGACCGCTAGTAGAGTATCCATTGAAGAGAGTGTGAATCAAGGCGATCAGTTGGACACTATCTTTGAAGAAGTCTCAGACACTTTTTCGGAATCAACATTTGAAATGTCTTCCTATTCGACTCATTCAGGAACTGAAACGACAGTGCGGTATACGCACATACTCACCTTTTATAAGACTAATGGCCATGGAGCTCAGGTTTACCTAACTCCTAATGAAGAGTATGCTATTTGCATTGATGACCATGACATAGAGTTTGAAGAGAAAATTAAGGCAAACAAACAAGGAAAAATGTATATGGATAAAAACGGAACTCAGTATTTAAAATTTGAAAACCCTGATGTGATAGACAAATGGGGGTTAAAAGTAAATACCATAATTCCAGATATGGCAGCAAAAGAAGGACCACCAACTTTAGAATTCGAAGGATACGATCAAGTCGATTTGAAGCCTTTGAAACGGCTTAGTATGGATAATCCTAGGATCGGAGTTTATTGTTGGGAGGATAGAAATGTCAAACATCTTCTATGGACTTCACATGCCAAATCAGGACAGTTAACACCCATGAAGATAATCTATATCTTCAAAATCAAAGACAAGAGTTCAACAGATCTACCAACCTACCTATTTAGGGATTGTTATAACAATAATTTTGTTATGATGAGTCCTGAGGAGGTGGAACAAACCAAATACGAGGGGTACTCCATAAGGGATTGGATATTAGGCCAAGGACCAAAAACTATTCCAAGAGAGGAACTCCCCGAGAGATCTTTTGAGAGCAATGTTAAAAAACCCAAAACTACCTCATCAAAAAGAAAACCGGGTGACACTAAAGCCAGTCCAGCGCTACTGAGTCACTATTTCCAACAGACTAGTTTGAAGGACTCGAAACAGTGCCAGGAGACCGGGAGTTGAACCAAATAGGGATGTCAGACCAGCTGATTTTCAAAAATGGATCAAAAAATACAGTGGATCTGGGGATCCATATGACCACTTAGCAAGCTTTAAACAAGTGCTAAGAGCAGAATGCATATTTGATTTCCATACTCAGTTCGAGGGATTTGGAATGACATTAGAAGGAAAAGCATTGACATGGTTCCAAAACATTCCACCAAGGTCAATCATGGACTTACATGCATTAGCTCAAGGATTTGTAGCTGCATGTTCCTAAACAGGGATCAAACATAATATTGTAGCTCAAATCTATAGCTTCAAACAGAAACAAGGTGAGTCTGTTAGGGATTGTGCAACTAGAATGAAGCAACATATTGCAAGATGCCCATAACTAGAAATACCTGCAAAAAAAAGGTTAGTATCATTGTTTCTAGAGGGACTGCTAAACAAAGGCATGCTATATTGTATAGCAAGAAACATATGACCCTAAAAGAGCGTGTGTCAGATGCTATCGACTTAGGAGACAATTGTGATATTTTGAATGAAGCAGATGTCCCTAAGGATAATCTAAGTGAGAAAACAACATCCACCAAACCAACACAAGTGGGAACTGTTGCTGCATCACTGCTTACAGCCATAGAAGACATGCTCAAAAGGATGAACGAAATGATGAATAACATGCAAAAAAAACCTATGAGGGCACCTGTCATAATAATCAATATCTAATTCTCCTAAATGATTTTCTCATATTAAACTGATCATTTAATGTGGGGAAGTGCCAAGGAGAAAAAGCTAGAATATTGGTTAAGCTAGCAGACCAGGCCACAGTAGGGATCCAAAGGAGGGAAAATAGGGATCCAAAGGTGGGGCCATCTGCAAAAGAGCCATGTGAAACAATGGGCCAAAAAGACCCTAAGGTTCAGCCCATTAAGACTTCCAAAATGCTAAGGTTCCAAAATTCAAAGGTTGTGTCCAAAGGTCAACCCTAGGGAAAATTGGATGCTTAGTGTGTGCCCTAAAAGTCTTTGCACATCCCTACATGGGAGGGGGCGAGCCCCAAAGGTAGGAGATGAGAGAGAAAGCCACACACACACACACAGGCTCCCTTTACACAAAGGGAATGAGGGACACATGTCAGCTCCCTAGGCCAGATGCCCACAAGGTGTGCCCAATTCCTATTGGAAGACCCTTGAAGTGGACCAATGAGAATTAAGCTAGAGTAAATCTAGTTTAATTAATTTAAAAACATTTAATAAAAGAAACCAATGAGAATTAAGTCTCCTAGAACACTATTGGGCAGTCTCCCAAGGGGTCCAATGAGCATTCAGGAGCCCCATGGCTTGCCTGATTCCTATTGGCTAGGAGGCAAAGGGGTCCAATGAGAGTTTAGTTTAATTATTTAAATTACCTGAAGCTCTCACAAAAGGGGAAAGGGGGACACATGTCAGAAGGCTATCACTTATGCTGCTTAATTCCTATTGGCTTGACCTGGGGAGGTCCAATGAGGCAAAAGCCAGACCTATTTAGCAGCTAGGGCTCGCCCAAGAGAGGGGGGGGGCTGATTTTTGCTTGGCATTGACACACACACACTCACACTTGACCATGTGTGAAGGAAGAATACTCTATCTCCTCCCAAGCTTTAATGGAGAGCTCATCACCTACTCCAAGCTTGTGAGATAGAAGCCTACATCAACACTCTCTTGGCATGTGGATGCAAATCCAACCAAGAGCCAAGCTTCAATGCATGCTCATCTTCTCTACCAAGCTAATTACTAAGCTAAGCTATGCTAATATGAGTGATTATGTGAGGAGATGTACATCTTTCTCGTAAGATACTTCTTTTTCCTCTCAATCTACTCTCATACCCTGCTAGCTCTCACCATCTTCGAAGGTGTGTGAGGTCTTGGGTCTGAGAACGGGGATAATTCAAGTTGTGTTTGATTAAGTGTTTTGCTTGGTGTATGAAGCTTCCATCTTCATTGCACTAGCTAGTCTTGAAGGAACACAAAGAATTGTATTGTACAATGTCTCTCTTGATGGGAGAAACCATAATACAAAGCCTTTTGGAGGGGGGACCGGCTCCATGCAAATCCGGTCCTCAACTGTTGTCAATAGCTTAATATCTCTCTCTTTTGAAAGTATTGTCGATGCTATCTAACTAGGTGTTATGCTTTTTGTTGCTCTCTCCACCCAAGCACTCTTGTAATTCTCATTAGGAATCTATTCTAATGAAATGCCCACTATGTTCATGCTAATTTCCGCTACACATAAGATTTTAGGCCATTAAATGTTACAGCACCAAGACAAGGGATACCTCAACAGGGACAACCAGTTATGTGCAATCAAGGGTAAATGGATCAACCGTGAGACCAATGAGTGCTATTACCAACCAAAGTATGATAGAAATGTTCAATATGTGCCTATGAGGCCACAAGGACAACCCATGTACAAATATTAGACTAATATGGCACCAGCTCAAAGACCACCGATGGGTATGGAAAGACCTCAACCCGTGTTGGGTCAAGAACCTTGATATCTTGGACATAATGTAGTGCTTGTAAAGTACATACATTCAGAGGGAGTCATAGATGAACAAGTACTAGTGCATGTTACACCCTATGTTGAGCCTAGTTCGTCTACAATAATGGTAGAAGGAGATTGGTATAATTCACATCCACCACCAATGGAAGAAACTGTGACTTATACCACACCAGAGCTAGCACCGATATACTATGTAGCTAATCAAGTTAGACCTCCGATGGTAAGACCCATGATTAAGCCAAGAGCTGGGAACTATCATAATTGTGGTGCAGATGATCACTGGAAAAATGAATGCACAGAGTCGGACAAGAACATTGAGCTAGTTAAAGCTTTTTGTATGCAATGTTGCAAAAAGGGAGGACACTTCCCTGAAGATTGTCCAAAAAATCCTTTAAACAAGGGTAAAACAGTAGTGAAACGTAGTCCAAGTAATACCTAGTAGCTCATCTGAGAGTGAACCTATTGTTCTAATCAAGGTAATCACCAGAGCCCAGGCTAAGAAAAAGAAACATAACTCCTCTGATGATTTGAAAAATACTAAAATTTCCTCTCAAAAGACCAAGAGAAGCGGAAGCAAAAGGTATGATATGAGAAAACAGAAGCAAAGGGCTGAAATCGAGGAGAAAGCAAAGAAACTATTCCAAGAAAAAGTGAAAGAAACTGGAAGTGAAATCAAGGAAACCACAGTGAAATCTAGAGGATCAATTTTGGTAGACAAAATTTTTGAGCCAATCAATGCATCCTTGGAAGCTTACAAAGTGGGACTTAAAGCAGGCCAAAACATGGAAAACAAATGGAAAAACTATCTTTCTCCAGATATGGAAGCAGCTAAGCTTGAAGCTTATCAAAATCTGGTAAGAATTACTCAAGAGATGCTGGAAAAACAAAAACCCAAGCTCGAGAGTATGGCAAAACCTAAGGAGCTTGTGGAAGGAACATATAAAGAGAAGTCCAAAGTGGTGGTGGAACCCCACCTTGAAACTAAAGAGCCAAAACTCATAGTGCCTGACAATGAAGATGCCTTATATGGAATTCCGTTTGTGGAAGAAGACTGGCCAGGACACTTATGGAAAAAACTAAGAGAGATTAATGATGGGAGCCTAACTTTGAAGTCAGCTCCTATAGAGGAAGTTTGGTTAGAGAATCTACCTCCTGATATAGATATGGATGTACAATCATTGTATGGGAATTGCAGCTCGAAAGCGTCAAGAATGTCTAAACCAATGACTCTGAAAACACTACCCTCTTACTTGGGATATAACGAAGACGAATCCATAGTGTGTAAAACCACTCAGATAAAAAGAGCGGAACAGACCCTAGAGGTAGACAACATCCATTTAATCATGCCTACACCCATTCAATGCACTCTTACCTTAGGAGAATGGTTAAAAATCAAACAATACTTATGGAATGATCTACAAAAAACTCTAGAGAAGGTGGGGATAACTGGGCTAATCGCAAAAAAATTGAAAATTTGAAACACGAAATGGATAACAAAGAGATTAGATTCGTCCCAATGAGCAAAGTCGAAGAATACTATGAAGGGGAAGAAGGAAACACAACCCTTCCAGTGAGATACAATGATATAGAAACCATGGCAATACTGGAAGTGGGACAGGCATAGCCATAGCCATGAAAGCAGTATGGGAATCATGGGAAAAACCAGTCATTAGACAAACTCGAATGAAATTGCAATTGGCTGATGGACACATCAAAAAACCCTTAGGATTGCTTGAAAAAGTGATAGTTAGTTCTTGTGGAATTGATTATCAACATACTTTTGCAATAGTGGACTTTGGGGAGAAACTCAATTACAAAATCATCTTGGGAAGACCTTTCATGCAACAAGTACAACTCATTCAGGATTGGAGAAACAATTATATGTACTTGAAGCAAGTGGGATCAATAACAAGGGTTAATCTAAATGATCACACTTATAGAGATGTCATGAAAATGCCCATACAAGAATTTGACTCAGTCTCTTCGGCTGAAACTAAGCTTCCATCTTGGTTGAACAAAGACATGCCTATTTGGATGTGTGGGGCTGCAGAAAATGGAAAGAATGTATCTAAGAAAGGGATTGCACAAATGAAGCTTATGTACCTGAGCCCTTTCCGGAGCATTTATTTGAGCCATTTGAGTGGACTCAAATTTTGGCAACAATGGATGTGTGTGTAAATACGTCTATGCCTATTCAATTTTTCAATGAGGATGGCTATGAAATAATTCCCATACAAATGATCTCAACCCTTCACATTGAAGACAAAATTGAAGAATCCAAGGACTTCATGAAAGCTCAACAAGTCTTTTCAGACCTCTACTATGATGCAACAGACGAGTTGGAAGAACATGCAGCTACTTCAGACGATTCGGGGTCGGAAAAAGAACATGTGAGAGCTAAACTACTGATGAAAGGAGGGGAGGAAAAGTTTTTTGACTTTCCAAACCAGAAAGCGAGAAGACATAAATGGTATAAGAGGAAAAGAGACATGAGAAACTTCAAATCTAGACCTATGCCATCAATCTCTAGTAGAACATAGTTTTTGATGCAAATAGATGCACATGATTGTGTCAAAGACAAAATCACTGATAGATATCCTTTAAACGAAAAGCAAGAAATATTAAAAACAACAGAAAAACAAGAAAGGAAACTCAAGGAAAACCTAAAGAACAGGACAAGGATTCAACCATGATATGAGTTGAACGAAAAAAAAAGTATCAAGAGTTGAAGAAAGCTCTAAAGGAGATATATACAACTGAAATGGAAACCACTGAGGAGGAAGGTAAAGATGTACTTAGTGTTCCATCCCATTACAACAAATATACTCTCCAAGATCAAAAGATCATAGTCGAACAACCTATTAGGGAACTACGAAAATGTTGGGGTAAAGCCCCATGTGGCCGGTTAGGCCACGTGCCCGCTCACTATACTTATTCATTATGTACATAATAGAATAAGGGGGCTCACATGTAGAGAGTGAGTTTTAGCCCCTGCAAACACGAGGTCTCCTCCTCTCCTCTCTTCTCCAATTGCTGCACACATTCACACACGCTCCCACTCGTGCACTTCAACTGGTATCAGATCCATACTTTCAGGAACAATGCATATGTTCATTTCTGCGGGTCATTTTTTGGGCCCCAAAACAGTGTTATTTGCATAACTTTTACATACGGAATGCAATTTATGCAAGGATAGGGTGTAACCTAGGGTTTTGGCATGCTTTGGACGCAATGGTGATGTCCATTTAAATTGATTTTGACCTCTGAATTTTTTGCAGCAGCGGCTGTTTATCGTGTGTCAAGGATTCCACACATGGTTTGCTCTCGGATGTGAGAGTGGTAATGGTTGAAAGTTTGCTCACAAGTGAAAGGATACGATGTATGCCTTATGTGGTTTGATGCTCAAGGAGGTGAGACTTTGGGGCAGCTCATGTATACTTGAGTGCGGATTTTGCGTATTATTTGCTCATGGTTTTGAGCATGTTTATGGCATCTATGGTTATTATGGTTTGATAGCCAAATACTACAGAAACTCTGCCGGATTTTTCTTGCGAGTTTATTTGTTTATGCGCATGGTTTGCAATCGTGTTTTGATTGCATTTGGCACTCAGTGGTTGCTTTGCCATAGTGTTTTGACATTGTGTTGTGAGAGTGTTTGCTCACCGGATTATGTCATTTGACATACATGTGGTAATCTCTTCAGGAGGGAGATTGTTGATGATAATTTCATCGATTACCACATAGTGCTCTTGGATTAGAGCGGGTTTTTTGGCATCATTTGAGCGGTTTTGATCACTTTGTTTCGTTACATTGATTGCCATATTTGTTGACACTTCTCTTAGACAACTTATGCCAGCTTATGTTGTATTTTGACAATACTTGGTGTATGAGTTAGCCAGGCTTTGGCTATTGTCAGTTGATCAATTTTTGTGCTTGGTCTTGTCACAGGTTATCGCCATGGATTTGGCATGTACATCATTGTCAGGGTTTGTGCTTTTCCATACAAAGTTTGATGGTTCAAAATTTGAGCATTGGAAAGCAGGTATGAATGATGCATTGAATCAGTTGGGCCAAGTGTTGCCACTACAGGGCATGGATTCTAGGCCAGAGTCTATGATTGACGATGAGTGGGAGGACTTGGATGAGCTTGTACATTCGACGATCATGTTACACCTTGGTGAGTCTGTCTATCACATTGGTTTGGATGCATGTACAGCTAGAAAGTTATGCAAAGATTGTGCAATGATTTTGGCACAAATGAGTCTAGAGAGATGCCTACAGTCTAAGGACGATCTCACAGACATAGAGATGTTGTTGTTGGCATTGTGGTCATACAGGGCATATATGTAGGTGTTGTTTTTGGCGGATGAGACAGCGCAGGAGACATCATAGGAGGGATGCTATCACTTTGGATGATGTAAGAGTAGATGTAGTGTATGTGGCTACGCATGATGGAGATGTTGACTTTGCTTCCATGTTTACTCTTGACTTTCTTATGTCGGTTTTTGATGACACATTACCTTTGCATTGGATACTAGATGTGAGTGCTAGATTTCATGTCACATCGAGTCGTGAGTGGTTTAGCACATATGCTAGTGGTATGCTTCGGCATGTGTGTCTAGCTGATGGTTCAATGCATGACATAGTTGGTGCAGGAGATGTCCGACTATTGCTGCTAAGTGGTGCATCATACGTGTTGCGAGATGTACGCCATGTGTCAGGTTTGACACATAGCTTGATCTCTGTAAGTCAGTTACGAGACAGTGGATGCCAGGTAGTGCTGGATGAGCACAATTTCAGATTGCATCGTGGACAGCTAGTCATAGCGAGAGGTGCTAGTGTTGGCACGATTCATGCAATGCGAGTACGTCATGTGCAAGGCAGCACAGTCTTCGTGAGTACGCAACCATGCATAGAGATGAGACATGTCTCCTTTGCGGATAGGTTGCATGATGCTCCAGTTTGTGAGCATGTTGATCCAGTTGTGTAGATAGTTGTGCAACAGGGCATGTCATTCGTGGATACAATGACAGATATGGATGGCTTGAGTGTTGAGGATTCAACCGTGATTCAGTCATTCATGGATATGCTTAGGCTAGAGGAGGATAATGCATGTAAGTTAGAGCTAGACATTGCTCTTACCACACAGGTTTTAGGACAGACAGATGCTCTTAGTGCGCATGTGACATGAGATGGACACGAGGATGGATTCCAGGGATCGGGATTTGGGCGTCAGAGTGATTTCCATGAGTGGAGTTATGAGGCAGATTTGACTGAGATAGTCAAATTGGCAGATATTGCTAGGATTGCATCAGCATTCGGGAGTCTCATGTATGAGATACTCATCTCGAGACCCAAGATTGCATTTGCAGTAGGTACATTTGCAGTGGGAGCAGTTAGTCGTGCAGTGACTGATGTTGGCCTGGCCTTGAGCATAGGGGTCCTTTGCAACGTATGGTGAGATACCTGCAGGATGTGTGCAGCTTTGGTGAGGAGTATGGTGTCGATCGCTCTATACTTTCTCTACAATTAGAGCGGGATGCACACAGATTCAATGAGCCAGTGGGCGTTGGCTGAGGTCATACTTGGGATGGCCTTGTACAGGTTTAGTACGGTTTTATTTTCTCTCTCACGGCCACATTGGCCTTTACGTGGAAGGTTGTTGGGGTAAAGCCCCATGTGACCGGTTAGGCCAGGTGCCCGCCCACTATACTTATTCATTATGTACATAATAGAATAAGGGGGCTCACATGTAGAGAGTGATTTTTAGCTCCTACAAACACGAGGTCTCCTCCTCTCCTCTCTTCTCCATTGCTGCACACACTCACACACGCTCTCACTTGTGAAATTGAAGAGAACATGACAATAGATGTGGAAGTTCAATTACAAGAAGACCAACAATACTCAGACTCAAAACAAGACAACAACTAAACAAATTCAAGATAGCTTAAGAGAAGAATGAAGATTGTAATTATGAAATTCAAGAGCTTGTGTTCAATGCATCTTCATTATTAAATAGATTTCTAATTGTGCTAGGGGTGTCTTGGCATGCTTGCTTGAATTTTTACTCATTTTCCATGCCAAAAATCCCTTGTGGAATCTCTTGAGAACAAATTCCACATCAGCTATTGTTTTGCATTAATCAAATTAAGCACACTAGGTGATAATAATGACCACATGTCAATGTATAGTATCCACTCCATCCGTTAAAATTCTTGTAGCATATAGGACACTGTGAAGATGAAGATGCATCTGACTTTTGAGTATACATCTATGCACTGTGGATTATATATTTCTGGAGTAATCCATGGCCTCTTTGCGAGCTCTCATTCCCCTACTTCCTTTGCCTCCAAAATTGCAAAGTCGGATTGAGCTACAGTTTGCACAAGATTATTTGACATGTGTTGGTTGGGGTTCTAGGCATCATGCCCCGATCAATAATGCCAATGTAGATATTATTAGTGCAAGTAAAATCTACCATTATGTTGTAGGGATGTAAGTCATTGTGCACTATACCAGCAGAGTGAGCAACCAAAACCCCATCAATAAGAGCGTGTAAAATTTTTGGTATCTGCTCGATCATTGCTTTGAGCTGTGCAGTCTCTATCTCTGGTAACTGTTGATTTGCTAGTGGAAAATTCCTTCAGCCATACTGTAGCCTGTGCATGCAACTTTTGAACGCTCCTTGGGCGAACGGCAAATGTCACATCATGTCTCCCAAGGTACCTCCATTGTAGTATGGGAAGATTGTGATCTAGGGGGCCTTGGTGGTAAAGCCAATTCATCTTACAATGGAGGAGGTGTTTATATGCCTTGCTCTATTTGGAAGCTATCAAATTTTGCCTCAACCCCTCCCTTGTAGCATTTTCCTACATATGTGATGTGCTCTAGAAAGAAAGAAATGATTTTGATGGTGTATACTGTGCATACACCAAAAGAGCCTGCTCCAATCCTTGCACCTTCCACCAGGGCTTCATGGGGATTGCCAATCGGACGTGCGAACTGGCATTCACCGTTCCGCGCATGATTGTGTCGGTGCCGCTGGCATCTGATCGACCACCTACGGCTCCTTGTGCATCATGCATCATCTTCAGTCGCTTGGGTAAGGTGGACTGGTCTTGAGCTTGAATCCACTTCATCTTTATCTTTTGCTCCTTCCATTGTTTATTCCACATCTCTATTTTCATCATATCGCAAGTGGGAGGGAGATCTTCTTTCAAGTCTCTGCAACACACTTTCATATAGCCTAGCACTATCCCAATCTTGTTGGAGGAGGTCAAATTCTCTTATCCCTATAGGCATCATCAACTCATACTGGCATTCGATACGCAATCTACGCTCTGTGTTTTCCCAAACAGTGCTAGTGAGATCTTTAATGAAGACGTCACTTTTATTTATTTGTTGTGACCATCTACACATGAAGATATTGCCAATATACACTCCTTTCAAATAGCATGCATAATAATTTTCTTTTTCTCAAGTTTCATTTTTGCAATGGACAATAAAAAACAACATATCAAATACAGTTTTAGGGTGCACCGCCACTCTAACACTAGTTCGGACAGACCATAATCATGACCTAAAGACTTCAAAAAATTGTAACATTATATTAATAAAGATTGATAACCATTTTGACTTTAAAAAGCTATGCTTGATTGTACAAAATGTATTAAAAACAAGTAACACTTAAGAAAACCACCCAGATTGAACAGTACAGGTTAAAAACCCTAAGCGTTTCAAAATATTGTGATAGACCATAAGACGTGAGTTCACATTTTGCATGTTACCACTTCAATAAACAATGTTACAATAAAGACATGTACATCTTATTTTCAGTTACGAGGTGAAATCCACAACTAAATTGATAAAGTGGATAACCCAATTAGTATTATGAAGGTTAACAAAGAATTCATAAATTGAATATAATGTCTCACATCAAGATTTGTAATGTATATATTGCCAACCTCAAATAACAAAGTAGTTCAAGGTTTTAAACTCACAAACTTCTCATAAATTTTAGCTCATTTTAAAATATTAATAGTGTATAATTTCTTTTATAAAAAAACGTTGTTATGAGTGGAGGCACACAACTAAAATGAATATTTGGTGCAGTTTTAACAAACAATTCATAAATTGAATAGAATGTCTTACATCCAAAAAGTGTGTATATACATTTTTTAATTGTATGTATATTAAATATTTGTAGACGCAGAGAAACAACAGAGTATGAATTTTAGTGAAACATTGACTATTGTTTTGCGAAGATGTTATTCATTGGTGTAGACACTATTGAGGTTGTATAAAAGTGATATCATATATGTTATAATTTTTATGACTTTTGTAAATGTAACATTTTAATATAGCAACGATGATTGATAAAGAATTCAATAGATAGTTGTTAGATGATTAAAATTTTCTTTTAAATATGATTAAATATAATAAATTTTGACAAGAATACTAAAAAATAACAATTACAGACAATTTAGACATTTGTATATGAAATACTCTTCACGGCCGCGTTACTGACCAATTATTTCATATACTTGATACTTAAAAAACATGATATGCACATACAAATTATATGGCGTTCATAAGGCCAAGTTAACGACCCGAATGCCACATTTATGCAAATGCTTCTAACCAACGACACTCTATAGTCGCGTTACCGATCGAGTGCCACTCGAATATAAAGAGTAATAATAGTTTGCATATGAGAATCATATGGCCCTGTTACCGATCGATGCCCATATGTTTTTTCAGCAAGGGGAAGGGAAGTTGACTCACCATAATGATACCAATATCGCCATGTTACCGACGTAGTACCCTAACAATGAGCCAATAGTTACCACAAGGACATCATATTCCCGGCGTAACCGAGGTGATGTCCTCGTGGTAAGCACTATTCTGTGTATGGCCTCTTGGAGGCACACAGGAACAATCCCCATCACAACCAATTGCCATGTCATCATCATGTCTAGCGCCACCCATCGAGCTACTGATGTCTATCGCTGCTATCTGATAAAACCCTCCACCATCACCCAAATGTGCCACCCTGGGAACACCGCAAATAGCATTGGAGCGTCGCCCACGCGGGGAAGACATAGCCAAGAGCTTCTCCAAGCTCTCTCTCACTCCTCATTGCCCAAGTGAGGTGCCTAATGTGGCGCTTATACCATGTGCTTTTGGGCCCAAAAACCCCACGTGGGTTATTGCAATATGCCATGTGGCACTCAATGGGGTGGCCACCCTCAAAAGCTCCCAAAAACTTCAAAAAACTTAGCAAAAAAATCGTTCCCCCCCCCCCCCCCCCCCCCCCCCCCCCCCAATTTCAAGGCCTTGCTAATTGTTGCATGAGGCTCCAATCACCGAAGCCATCAAATCCTCCTCAAAGTTGGCATACCACACTTCAATTCCACCTGCATGCTCTACCTTTTGACTATCCAATGACCTCGAATGACGCACATCAATATGACAAAAAATAATCAGATCCACCACGGCTGCCATGGTCGTCAAATTTCAATTAGCGCTAACTATGCACATGTAGCCCTAATTGAGGAGCAGTTTCTTTCGGCTAGCTCCATACAGTGAACACTACCTTTGCAAACCCCGACAAACTTCAAAACACATCAGATGATGGCACACTCTACAATGCGATCGGATTGGTTCAAAATCGGCCCCCGTTGAGACTATAAACGCCTGTATCCGTAGAGACTGGCATTCTCCACCCTTCAAGCACTTCAACCATACACTTTAGGATCTCTCATGAAAAACTTGCGCTTCACACCTGCTTCACCACCCATGTGTGCACTTGCTAGACCATTCATACCTGCTTGTGCCCTCTGCTATGGTCGACACACTTTGGTTGTACCATCATTGCTCAATCCCCTTGTTGACATTTATGTTCATCCACAAAACCATTTTATCAATCTACAAATTGCAGGACTAACACACACTATGAGCGAACAAAAAAACATACGTACAATCTTATTTTGCTTCCTACTACCTATCCTCAAGTGGCCTGCCCCACCCCCTACTTCACAATATGGCCTCCACTTGGATCAAACACCTGGAACTAATTTTGTCCATCCACTTGTAACAGCTTCCCGTAATGGGGGAAAGGGGAACACACCCAACACACACAAAAATGTCTCTCTATAGCCCAGGGTTTCCACAACACCCCAATCCACTAGAAAACACTAACAAAACACCACAATTCGACAGGCAAACCAATATTTTTGCACACAACCCGATGCACACACTTGCTACAACACCACATATGAACACACTCACTCCGTGCTGCTAAATTCATGCCCTTCTACACACACATCAGCTCTCTCTCTCTCTCTCTCTCTCTCTCTCTCTTTGTGCACAACACAACCTCTGGGTGACACACCTGCCAACACACACCTGAAAACACACTCACAACAATAGAGAAGAGAAGGGGGAATCGACTCTAGAATGCAGAAATGACGGTTCAACTTTTTTCCAAACAACCATATACAAATCTGGCTACAAACTGCTCTGTCGGCACACACATCGATGAGCTCAAGAAAACTCCATCGGCAACCCTCCCTAGCTCTGCATTGACTCCATGGCTCCAAAGCCTCCAATGGCCCAAGCCTGTCAATAAAAAAGCTTGAACGACAAAAAGCCCCTTACAACTTGAAAAACCTCCCCTTATAGGAGATGACAACCCAAAAAAAGAAAAAAATTATCTTTCCCTGCTCGCTAACTCTTTATGAGCTCCTTTTAGCATTTTCTATGCATCCCACACACTTGGCATCTCACATATATTATATATTGCATGGTAGGACCACATCAGAAAGTTTTATGTCTCTCACACCATTCATTGCATGGGGATCACCTCTTTTTGCTGTTTCAAGTCAACTTGCTCTTCAAGATTCGTGGGAGGCTGTCCTTGGTTGTCACGGCACCATGACAAGGGTGGAGCCCCTCCCTTATCCTCAATATAATGTATGGCCTCTTGGAGGCATGTGGGAACACTCCCCATCACAATCAATTGCCATGTCATCACCGCGTCTAGTGCCGCTTGTTGGGGTACTGCTGTCAACCGCCAGCGTCCGACAAACGCGCCACCATTGCCCAACTGTGCCTCCATGGGTTGCCCCGAACAACGTCAGAGTGTTGCCCACGTGGGGAAGCCATATCCAAGAGCTTCTCCAAACTCTCTCTCGCTCCTCATTGCCGAAGTGACCTCAAATGACGTGCACCAAAATGATAAAAAATCATACACCGTTGCGTTCAACCAAGGCAATCAGAAAGGTTTGGGTCAAGAAGTCCATGATGCAGTCAAATTTAAAACAAATGTGGATTCCCAAAAACAATTTTGCCCACATTCAAACCCCGCTAATTGGACCTACTTCTTCAAACACAATGCTTGCTCCTCCCAAACAACACAAAGCTTCTCATGCCCAATCAATTACTTCTAAGTGGATATCAAACCCAATGCAACTCACCCACAAGCACCCTGCAACAACCACACGTCAATGGAGACCGAAACCACATTGACAACAAAATGGATCACAATCTCCATGCTACCCAGTATAGAAACTCAAATGGATTCCAAAACAAACCAAACCAACTAAACAAGATATCATATCAAGGTTACCAGTCTCCACCATCAAAGAACGCGCATGTCTTCTTCAAAACCTTTTATTTGGGCCTCGTAATTTCCCAGCAACCTTGCCAATAGCAGCCATTGAACAAACATTCATAACCCACATCTTGCAGAGCATGTCATTACCCCGTGCATCTCTTCAATTTGCATAACAGGGCCACATTACACGACCTTGCATAGACACATAGTTCGCGCCCATGCACCACGCCACACTTTGTCCGGGACGACTCAAAATGGGAAGGGGGGAGTAACACGAACTAGCAACAAGATAATCATAACTTTGTATATAATGTTTTCTTGTTAATTGTTTGCCTTTTCATGAGCTCTTTTAGGAATTTTTATTTCTGAACAAGCATATTATTGAGCCGTATTGCAAAATTCATGAGAAGTAAGATGCTAGACTAAGAGTATGTATATATGAGTGAGCATAATAATTTTGGTAAATTTTTTGGCCAAACACTAATGATTATCAGTAATTTTCTTTTGATTTCAAGCTAAAAAAGCTTACTAAATTTGATAAGTTAAGCCAGGACAGCCGAAATTGAGTTTTGAAAGCAAACGCCAAATCTACAAATCAAGGGCTTCAGACATGGAAAATATGAAAAGGCTTGGCTCCGATCGAATTTTGGTCCTACCTATGAGGGATCAAAACTGCAAATTAAAATCCATTTGGCGACTAAATGTTCAAATGATGAACTGTGCAAATTGTAGGTGTATGACAGAAAGATATGAGCAATCAAGTAAGTATGCATAAGGCATTCCGGGTAGGTCAGGGACATATAGTCAGAATGGGGCAAAAACTCATTTGCATTCAATTTGTGTGTGTGTGTGTGTGTGTGTGTGTGTGTGTGTGAGAGAGAGAGAGAGAGAGAGAGAGAGAGAGAGGAAACCTAGAGTTCTCTGCTGCATTTTTGCCTGCTGCTACCACAACAATAGCTCTTACTGCACTAGATTTGTCAAGTATGATCATTAACCCAACAAGAACATTTGTGTATATGCTACACTACACCAAAAACATCAAATCAACATAACATATCAAATCAGAGGCGGGAAATTTGCAAATTGTCTGAGCCCATTGGGGGTAGCTACACATATCAAAATCAAAAACCTTTTCATCGGTAGGCTCCTGATACTTGGCAGAATCAGTCCAACTAATCACAATTGCAAAAGGATGTGGAACATGGATCATGATCCATGTTCCCAAAACCCTAGTTTCAAAAAAAAAGGGTAGTAGACTCCACATAAACCCAAGAACACACTATGCTATTTGGATATGCAATCCATGCTCCAACATGGACCGTGATCCACGTACCCTAATGACAAATTCATGAAAACAACTCAATCTATGGTTAGAGGTAGCAAAGAGGAGCATGCCATGCAAGTTGTGCACAAAATGGATCACTAAATCACCAGGAACCAAGAGATCTATCAGTTTCAGTCTACAAATGGTCATTTTGAAGCTAACCAATGCTAAAGTGATCTTACTCCAAAATTCTATGTCCAATGGCTTAGGGTATGCAAAAAAACTAAACCACCAAGTTTGGTAGCATTTGACCTTAGAACATGGATCGCAATTCATGTACCTCCAAGGGAGATTCTGAAAGATTTCAACAGTTTACAACAATCAGTAGCCCTATACATGGGAGATACAGGGCAAAGGATGTCACAATAGTACATAAATGTTGATTTTGAAATTCAAAGCAGATGCGTGAGAAACTAAAGTGCCAAAGAGAAACATTCAAAGTTTCAAAATTTGTGAAATCTAGCTAAAATTGCTTTCAAAGTCCTTGGATTTGCTCCACTAGATCTTCAACCTCAAATGGAATCAAAAAGTGTTGAAAATCGATAGGCAATTGGGCAGCAAGGTGATCCTCAGACACAAATCACCAGAAGTCAAGGAAACATTAGATGGTAACCAAGGGAACTGATAAAAAAGGGGTCCAAAAAACAGGTATGGTCAAAGTCAAAAAATATGGCCATAAAGTGAGAAATGGAGTAAACTTAGGAAAAAGATGTCCAAACTTGAAAATATTTCACCAGTGTGCTAGGATGGACTATAGGAACGTGTGTGCCAAATGGCATTCCAAAACCCTCTTAAACATGGATCATGATCCATGTACCTTTTTCACCCAGCCAAGAATGGACATCATTATTTGGTCCTGGACACCATACAAAGTCTAGCCCTAAAGTATCATCATTTGGGTCTCAAAATCCCAACCAAAGAGCTCAATTCTCTAAGTCTATCAATTTCCAAAATTTGACCTAAAATCTTAACCAATGATACAAACCCCAAAAAATTTGGACCAAAGCATACCTTGATGTGCCCTACTAGGTGGTACCATCAAATCATCAAAATGTGCTCCAACATGGATTGCAATCCATGTACCTCAGAGCTAGATGTCATCTCTGATCTCTTGCCCTAGTGATTATAGTTGTGCTAGATGCACTGGTGAAGTTTGGTCAACTTTGGAGTAGTTTTGACAAAGTTATGCTCATTTTTCATTTTATGGTCAACGTTTGCGTTTTTTCTGTTTCTCAACAACCTTTTGATAATCTCTTAACTCTAAAAGCAGCTTGAAATTGGCCCAAAATTGGTCACAAGATGCCTTGCAAGAAAGCTCAGAAGTAGTGGGGGGTGGCACCTTATGAGATCACCGACATCTTATCAAATGAGAAGGCTCACATCACTGATCAAGAGCTCGAAGCAATACCAACAAATATCTTCATTGAAAGGTTCCAAGTAGATGATGGAACGATAGTCAAGACCACCATATTCCCCAAGGAATTTTGAATGATACACCAAAAATCTAAAGTACTAGAAGGATCCAGATACTTACATTTGGATAGCTTCTTTAGATTACCACCATGGGGAACAGATTTTCGGAGAGCCCATGAACTGATAAGCTCCATTCAATATAATGGGGAAACAACACTAACAAAAAAATATGGGGCTACAGTCAAAGTGAAGATCACCCTGGAGATCCTAATTGGAGCTCTTCACTTGCAGCATGGGACCCACAACCTATTGCATAAAACAAAGGCAATAAATAATGACAAAGACTTTCTGAAGTAGAGGGGCCACAAGTTGACCTATCAAGATGTAATCTACTCCAAGACTGAGCTGCCTCTGTAGTTGATATCTCAACAATTCAAAGTGAAAAAGCCCCCTCGTTACATATGGCAGTGGTCATGGCCATGGAGCTGGCAAAAAGAAGGGTGGTCAGCTGTGACTTTGGAACCTACATCCTGTAAAATTTAGTGGAAGCAAACATCAAGGGGAGTGATAAAAGCAAAACATATATGAATGCTAGACAAGTGCTAGCCAGAATTTCTTATCAAGCATTAGGTATGATTGGTGAACTACCACCTGCAGAAACACAATTGGAGTTAATTCATAAATCCAAAAGAGCGGTGAATTTGATGGCAGGATCTTCTATAATACATCCCTCAAAGACAAAACAAAACTAGACAAAGCTCAAAAAAACCTAAGTCTGATAGTGAAGAGACCAAATTAGATGTGCCGCCCAGCAATGGATTTATATAAAAAGACAGAGATACTCCCTTAGAGTATCAATCTTGAGAGGAGAAAGAGGAGGAGGAATATACACTCAAACGAATACAACTAAAGGTGCAATCAAACAGGACTACCGATACAATACTCATTACACAAACACAGAGATCTATGGGAGAAGCTCAAGCCCAAAGAGAAAATCTCCATCAACAAAGAAATGAGGGAAAAAAAAACCTTGGAATTGAAGTAGACGATAAAAGAGAGGATAATGAGAACCGGCCACTAGAACACTGGAAGGCTGAAGCTCTTGAAAACCTCAAACAACACAAAAGAAAGAAAGCAGTGAAAAATCTGAATATTGCCAGTGACATGCAGTGATAGCCATTTTTTGGCTATCTGAAATTGCCATAGTGAGCTACCTCACTCTACCACCAAAAACACCCAAACACTGTGGCTATCCCTACCTTTCCATTGTACATAGGCTTGTGTGAGTTAGGCGACTTTCCCCATATCTCCTTAAAAACCCTCACTTGCTAGTCATTGGGCTAGTTGAGCCAAAAGAATAATAATAAAAAAAAGACAAAATAGATTATATCCCTTTTGTGTATAAGTATTTCATTTTACATAGGGCCTAAATACAGGGATTTTTTATTATAATTATATTTGGTGTTTATTTTAATATGTATGCTTAGGTGTGTGCTATTAATCCAATTATGCTATGTAAATTTACTCACCATTACGATGATCTTTCTTACCATGTATTCTATAAAAAATCATTTCATGAAAGTTTCTCTTATTTTTGGTGTGAATCCACTCCAAGAAAAAACCTAAATAAAAAAACATTTCACCATTAGTCATTGCCTTTCACTAAATTTCTATTTTCTACATGTATTTTTCCTTACCTCTTGTAAATAAATATACATCAATAAAAACAAATGAGGACCCTTCTCATTTGATTTTCGATATTTTCATATATTTATTTTTTATATATACAGCTAACACTATTCCATGGATTGTTTATATATTAATCTATTTTTTTCCATTATATCCATATATTATATTTGTGCATAATCTACAACCATGCATGTTTTCAAACCTCTAGAAATCTTTTAGGTTATGCTCTCATGCAAGGAGGGGCTCACCTTTGGAGTCTTATGCAAATTCAACAAAAGGGGGGCTATTGAATACTCTTTTTGTGAAGAAAAATAGGCATTTTGGTGGGATTTTTTATATCTATCTCCACTCTGAATTGGAAGTGGTGACTAAGAGACAAAATGTGGACTAAAAGCTAAAGATTTACCTCTAAATTTTTAATAATTTTTAGAGCTACCACCGGTGAGATATGATTTTTTTTGGTGGACTCCAGTCTGCCCACTTTTCTCACAAGTAACCCATAGCCTTCTGTCACCTCCTTTCTTGATTCCACACACACACACACACACACACACACACACACACACACACACACACACACACACTGATTTCTCTCTATTCCTCACTAAAACCTACAACTTCCATGGTTTTCTCTCACCCTCTTCACCATTAGCCTCCCCTCTCACACGTATAGCTCTACCTACATCCACCATCTCTATATCTCTCTCTCTATTACTCCCATATTACAGTTTTATTCTACCGATTCACGAATGCATAAAAAATCAACAACCTAACCATACTTAATCTCTATAAAATGGGAGTTTTTTTTCAACAAAACCCTCATTCTCTTTGTGGTGATTCAACTATGGCGGCAACGTGAAAAGAAGAAGAAGAAGGACGATGGTCACTTTCAACAATCTACGCACGGGTGAGTCCAAGATTGCTCAAGGATTCACCATCTCAAGGGTACACCCATCTCATTCACCCCTCTTTTCTCATCCTTCAAGTCATTTTACCTGCTGTAAATATATTACTAACTTTTTCTAGTGATTGCTAACACTTACCACTAACCTACTAACACAAAATAGCCATTGACTTAACCATAAAAAGCACCTCACCTCAAGACATGTACAGAATAAAACTCTCTCTCTCTCTCTCTCTCTCTCTCTCTCTCTCAAAACTTTACTTTCATGGGATTTCATCTTATCTACCCTCAATAATGCACTCTCTTGAGCCCACATTCATGAATCAAGCAAACAAGCAGGCCCGCAATGTTTTGTATTCAAAAGAAATCCTAATATTGATTTGATTAGCCTGTAAATAAGGTTATCAATACCCTTAATGAGGGGTCTTCAACCTAGGAATAGACCCCTCTCCTTCTTGTAAATCATCTCCAACATCTCACAAGCACCCCAATACTCTATACACGAGAAGAGACTTAGGTGTAGCAATCACTTTGTGAGATTCACACTTTGTGTGAGAGAAGCTTTGATGCTACACACTACAAAGTGAGAGAGTGTGAGTGCCCTAACTCAAACCACTACTGTACATGCTCTTTCACTATCAACAATTAAGGTTTTGGTGCTCCAAAGGCATGTCTTGGTTTTAGAATCATCGTCCTTTCACTTGTGCTGCATGGTTTAATGAAAGCAAGGTGACTCGTATCTTTTAAATTTCGTCATTTGAGTTGAGAAAGTGGTCAGTGTGTTTCCATTGCCAAGTTTGTTCATTGTAAGAGGGTTTTGTGGTGAGAGGTTTCCCACACCCTAAGACAGTGTGTGTGTACTAGCAATGTTTACCATTCACTAATTGTTGGTTTAGTTTATGCAAGCTCTGCGATAGTGTGATAGTATACAACCTTACCTTGCAAGTGTAAATCAGGTATTTACACAAACTCCATTCCTCTCTCTTTCTTCCCTTTGCTCTGAATCTCTCTTGCACCATTTGGTGTGTGTCTTGGTGTGAGATTGTTTGTGTGTGTTTTGTTGCACCTCCTCTTGGTCATGTGACAAAATCTCTCTTGCGTCCTAGTTCGCATCCCATAACTAGGTGGTGCCCCTTCACTTGTTTGGATGTGGGTTTGTTGTTGCTTTTTCTTGCTTGTGGTTGCCCCAACCCCAATTGAGCAGCACGAGAGCCTTGAGGGCTGTTTAGAGGTCACCTCTCTTGTTGACCACCCCGGACCACCTCAATTTTGGTGCCCCCATTGAGGACGGCTTGTGTATGTTTTTGTGTAGGTTGCTCAAAGCCCAATACATCAGATGGAATTACAACAGAAAGATCTAGTCATTAAGGCCATGCATGCTCAACCAGCTCCTATAGAAGTCTCTCAGACAATGGGACAAGGACAGATGGCACAAGATTTTTGACATACCGAGATGACCAATACTAGCACAGAAACAGTATTGCCCGAGTTTGAAGATACGACCAATATGCAAGTTCTTGAAATTTCCAGAGAAGAAATTCAACGGTGGATCTCGGAAGTGCAAAACTCAAGGTGTTAGAATCAGCCACTCTTCTCATGATTACACCTGATGAAGTTGTGAATAATCTTGCGCATGAAATGATTGCACTTCCACTGATGAGACATGAAGCTCTCTTATGGAAAATAAAAATGCTGCCAACCCTAGAGCCCAATCACAAAAGGGATTGCAGGAATGTTCTTGTAATTGCTACACAAGTTCAAACCATCATTGATAACCAACCCCTATGGAGGAAAAAATGGTTTGACAAGTGTCCGATAGATGGAACATATTACAGAAATGTCCCACAACATCTTAGGATCGACCCAACCTATTGTCCTATTAAGAGAAGGAGATCTCAAGATAGTTTCTATTCATGGAAAAGCAAAAGACTTGCAATGCTCAACGACCCAGTAATAACAAAATCAAGTGATAATCTTCCCCCCTCAGAGAAATATATGGTTCGCACACTCAACAATGTCGTCAATTAAATGATGGAGGTTCCAGATCTCGCATGCCAGATGCTTGTAAAGATTGCCAAGATTCTAATCACATGCATCATAGTGTTTAACAATATTGAAGCAGCGGAGCACCCATTAGGAAATTTCAGAGGTCATTTGGAGGGCCATATGAAGAGAGAGAATAATAAAGCGCGTCCAATGAGCACGAAGGCTACGTTACGTAGGAAAGTACGTGGAAAGACTCAAAAAATAGGAAAATAGCATAAAACTTTCACGAATCTAGGATTGTAGCATCGTAATTTCCTTCCTTTTACCGAGATTTTAGGTGCTTGCATGTGGTCCCACTTCTGATATTCTCTTATGGTCATTAACGTATTGGAGGGTGACCATTAAGCCCGCACAAGATATTGGAATTCTAAAACACTTTCCCTCCATTAGAATGCTTTCAAAGTGAATCTCCCTCCACTCAAGCTTTTCTCTGAGAGCTATGGCTTCCACGTCTTCTCGCCCAAGAGGCTCCAGGTGTTTACTGTCTCTCACACCAACAACCAACAACTGCACTTTGCCTAGAAGGCCAAGTAGTAGCATATCCTCAATTACAATACCAGCTTCAATAAGTGCAGAGAACCAATGGGTTGGACAAAGGATAAACAAAGGTTCATGGGTCCTCATGCAACCAAGAAGACCCAAGAGGTCTAGTGGTATCAACGTTTACCGCTCAGCATGGAAGGCCAGAGTGTTGGATTTCAAAGTTGAAATCGGCAAAAGATCTGTAAAGGAAGTTCTTGTTCAGCATGTGTTTACCCATCCAGAGGTGATAGCAAACGGTGGAAATGTATCAGATATACATCAACCACGTTGCAATTGTAAGTACTCTTGACATGTGAACTTACTGATACTCTCATTATAACTTTTCTTATATATTTTGCAATGTTTCTCCCGCTTGTTATGAGCAATGTCTCCATTCTTCACAGCTCAATTACATTAGATTTGTCATTTGTACTTATTGATACTCTTAGTTTAACTCTTCTTATATATATTGCAGATGTTTATCCCTCTTCTTATGAGCAATGGGAGCCTGTGGAGTGCATAATAGGCCTCTTCCATGTTGTTCATGCCCACATTGGTTCTCTACAGTATTCAGGGAGGAGCAGCAAAAGACTGGCTGATGAGGGAATATTTTTTTATGACCACTTCTACCAACTCAGCTCAGGGAATAAGAATGGCATGTTGGTGAAAGTGCCTCTACCAACCGATTGGAACACTGTGGACTGGCCAGTTCCCGAGGAAACAATGGTGGAGGCAATGCGAAGTAAGCTCTACAAGGATATACAAAGGTCTCTACGTAGCTCTATTCCCACCAAACTGGTTAGAATTGCAAAATTTTTTCCTGTTGCACTCTTCATAGAGCTGTTTCATAGCTACAACATCCGTGTTATGAAAACTATGTTCATGTGCAAGTCATTTCAGTAGTCATCCTGTGACAAACTTCTTGACAGAGGATGGTATGCAAAGGAAGAGATTGGTTTACGGTGCGAGGTCGCGCTTGATACTCTAGTTGTCAAGTACATGATTGCAAGCCAATCACTGTTACTCTCATTTTGGTATATGCGATCACAAATGCTCAACGGTAAGTACATTCCTATGGACCAGGTTTCTGCAGGTTTGGAAGATAATCCTGCTGTGGATGTGGAAGTGATTGATAAAGAGCATGGCCTACTGTTGGTGGTTACAATAAGGGAGCTATGCAATCTTCAGCATTTGCGGCATGACATAATTGAAGAGTCAATGGACAAGGACCTATCAGATTTTTCCTTTTTCCTAGCTGGCCGTAAGGTGATGCGGCGAAGGGAAAAAGATATTTTGTGCAAAGAGTTGGATGGTCGGGTTGAAGTAGTGTCAATGTAACAGATATTCTTGTGAACCCAAGTGTATACAAATGACTTTCAAGACATGAAGTTTATTGAGCTCATTTTTCAATTGTGCCCTGTGAAAAAGTGTGCTTGAAATACATTTCTTTACCATGTCAAATCTCTCTCTCTCTCTCTCTCTCTCTCTCTCTCTCAATGTTAGACAAGACAAAGACATGATAGAAGAGTCATCTTAATTCATTAGAAAGTACAAACTCGTTCGTGAACAATGGACTGAGATACAATTTCTGTAAGTATGGAATCAGAATGTCTTCAAGGTAAAAATCGAAGGAATGCCCCTCGAAAGAAGGTGGTGAGATAGTTGTTCCCGGCGGATTTAGTTCTCCCTTTTCAGGAGTATCATCAATCAGTAGTGTATTAGTTGCATCAAAGGGTACACCGATTTGGCTAAACGGTTTGTACAAAAGAGGTAAGTGTGGTTTTTTAGGGTGGTAGTGGCCCTCAACGGTAACGCATTTTCTTTGATCATACAAAAAGGCAAAATCTGACGTGTGAGCGTGGCATACACTGCAAACTATTCTAACTAGTGGCGACAAGTTTTGCCTTTGCATTGAAGACCATATGGCAACTCTGAAGCGCGGAAGAAGAAACTGAATAAATTCCTTGGTTCCTGGACGAACCACGACTCGACAAGTTCCCATCCGAAACGTTTGCAAATCCTCAAAGGGTTCTCTGTCACCGAGAGACACCCGCATCAGCAGCAATCCATTGACGTCCAAGATAATCAACCTCTGTAAAAGTTGACAAGTACATATAAGTAGTTAGAAGCTGAACATATTTTGCCATACTTGAATAGACATTACCGGAACGACCGTATCTACAGGTAGCAAGGGTCCATACTGGGTCTCTGTAGTGTTGATGTCGTTGTTGCTCTCCTCTGCTTTATCTTCATAGTCATCATTCACATCTTCATCAGGGGTCTCCCCCATGGCTCTTTCTGCCTCATTCAAGGTTTCCTCCAAGGTCTTTTCCTCTCCCTCGGTTGATCGGCTTGCCTCATACATCCTTGCGTGATCCATATCAGTTTGCTCATCCCTAGGCCTGCTTTCCTCATCCATATCCTTTTGCTCATCTATAGGCCTGCTTTCCTCATCTTGGGTTTCAGCCATAGGCTCTTTTGGCTCCTCCACTGGCTGACTTGGCTCTTTCATTGTCTCCTCTGGTAGTACACTAGCACCTTCCATATGCTCATTTGACCTTTCCTCATCCTCGGCTCTTTCATCTTCTGCTGATATGACCCCCTCGGCCCGTTGTGATTCCACTGTATCGGATGCAGGGGTTTGTCGTGGTGGCACGTCATGTTTTGTTAGATCAATAGTGCGGTCATCCAAGCCGCTATCTTCAAGCTCTCTGGGGCTAGACATAGTAAGCAGGTGTTGTATTAAACTTACCCGGTATCTTTGCAAATAATCATATGTGTAGTTTTTTAAAGCACTCTGCAAAATTGAAAGACCACATGGTGAGAATTCTTTTATAGACTAAACCAAAACTAACTGAATGCATTGCCAAATGGGTACCTTAGTCATGAAAGGTTTTAATGCAAAGTAGCTTTGCAGGACATATTCTGCATGGAGAAGACATCTCCAGCCGCAAGAATTTCCATCGGTTTGATTTGGGACAGGTACATCTTTGATTGGGGCCTTGTATAGTTCATACCTTCCACATAGCTTGCCATAGGCAAGCAACAACCTCTTTATACAACTGCACAAAGCAATGTCAAGATGTTAGCATGAGGCTTCAAATTTACATGGATATCTATAAGAAACACTTTCTGATACAAAACACTTACAGCCTAATTTCAGGGTGGGTTCCTTTTATTGAATTGAACACCCACACTGCTGGTTGGTCAACATCAAGGCATATGAGACTCCAGTGATGGTTGTTCTCATATGGAAAGATGATGACAGTAACTTCCAGCATAGCACAGTGGAGAAACCAACTCTCAAAGGTCCCAGATGGACTGTTCTTTTGTCTAATAATCACTGACATTTGTGGATCAAGAAGAAACACCTCTGTGTGGGTGTGCAGTGGGAGTTGACTTTTGATCAGGCTGCAGAGACTCTACCTGAGTTAGCAAACCTATTATCTGAGTTTTCAAAGCTAGCAAGATAGTAACACTTACTTAAGACAAGCATAGATAATTGTGTCTGAAATCTGA